>NC_067142.1:84751123-85351123 GCF_903995435.1 Acomys russatus
ACAGCACCAGAAGGGTGCCTGAGAGGCCCTAGATGTCAGTGTGGGTTGCTAAGAGAGTTGAGAGGAGTTGAACCGTGCTTCAATTTTAATAAAATGACTTCTCTACTATGTGAGAGAGTTCTTTTTATTTTTTGAAGATTTATTTATTTATTATTATTTATTCAGTACTCTGTCTTCATGTACACCGGCAGGCCAAAGAGGTCATCAGATCACATTATAGATAGTAGATGCTTGTGAGCCACTGTGTGGTAGCTGGGAATTGAACTCAGGACCTCTGGAAGAGCAAGCAGTCAGTGCTATTAACCGCTGAGCTGTCTCTCCAGCCCGTGAGAAAGTTCTTTGACTGTCCACTTCCCAATCCGCCACCTCCACCTCCACCACCACCACCACCTCCACCACCTCCACCACCACCACCTCCACCACCACCTCCACCACGTCCACGACCACCACCACCTCCACCACCCCACCTTCCACCCATCCACCTCCACCTCCACACCCCACCACACCTCCAACCAACCCTCCCACCACCACCACCTCCACCCACCCACCACCCTCACCTCCACCACCCACCCACCACCTCCACCACGTCCACCGACCACCACACCACACCACTCCACCACCACCACCTCACCATCCACCTCCACCACCACCTCCAAACAACACCACCACCGTCCACCACCTCCACCACCACCACCACCTCCACCACCACCACCTCCACCACCACCTCCACCTCCACCACCACCTCCACCACCACCACCTCCACCACCTCCACCACCTCCACCACCACCTCTACCACCACCTCCACCTCCACCACCACCACCTCCACCACGTCCACGACCACCACCACCTCCACGACCACCTCTACCACCCCCCCCCCACCACTTCCACCATCACCACCACCTCTACCACTACCTCTACCACCCCTACCTCCACCACCTCCAGCACCTTGTTTCGAGGTTTCCCTGCCGTCAAGGCTGCCCTAGAACCTCCATGCTAGTCTTGTTCTCACTGTCCTTTGCCACCGGCTAACGGTTGCACCAGCTGCATGTGCACTGTACCTGGCAATGCCCTGTACCTTTAAGAAACATATTTTAAAAATAAATCCAGAAAGCATAGTGATGTTTCTATGCTGCAGCATTTTTAGAAAAGGAAATTGTAATAAAATCTATTTGGACAAGGCTGTTTGGATCCTTTGATTTATATTTTTTAAAAAAGTCTATTCAGAAATTAGAATTTTGGGAAGAATCACCCCAACTCAGCCTCTCAAATTAAAGCGTTAACGTCTTAATATATTTTTTAAAGGTATTTGCTTATCTTTTACATAGGTTTTGCTTGTAATGGATACAAGGACAGAACAGACATTCATTTTAAAAGTAAGTAGCATTTGTATGTTTAGTGAACTTAAAAATTGATTTCAAAAAATCATGCTTTTAAAAGGAAAAATATTTTTGCATGACACTTGACTGTTTTATGTTATGGTGATCTATTTCTTTCTTTTTTATGCTTCTGTCTTTCACATGGTATAGATTCCATTTCAAGAGTTCTATGTAAAAGAGTATGCAATCTGAAGGCATTCAAGAACTGAGTGTTTCAGACATGCTCTTCTGCTCTGTAATGATCACACAGGGCTCGCTTGGGCTGTCATTACAGCCCCTAAGCACGGAAAATTTCCGCGGGTACTCAGGAGATAACTGTGTCCTGGTCTGTCCTTTGGTGCAAATTCAGTACATAATTAAGTGAATAATTTCAGTTTTCATATTGTTTTTGGAATGGTGTATGATAGCATATATTCTAAATATGTCCTGATTATACAGTCCCGTGGAATCCAAAGGGAGTCTTGCCTTTAGCACCCACTTCCTCCTGCTGATCAGGACAGAAGGTCACATGACATGGAAGGTGAACATTCCACGCCACCACACCCAGTGTCATGTACCTAGCTTTTAAAATCAGAGGGTAACACCAGAGCCTGCACAGATCTTGTCCTTTTGGAGATTAGTTGTTAGTGTTTTGGAAAATAATTTAAAAGTTACTGCTTCCTCCAGGACACATCTGCTGTCTGGAGAGTGTAACTTGGCCTGGCTGCTGCCTTAAAGATAGACACAAGGAAAATGAAACTTAGAGGTCGCAGAGAAATAACCGTGTGTCATCCTGATGACTTAGTTTGAGAGCATCGCTAATAAAAACACTGACCCACGTAATTGATTTTAATGGCAGCTTTGTGGCATCTTCTGTTGTCTGGAGTCACGCCAGCTGCCATCAGCAGAGCCTCTGGGGACTGAGGGGCACAGAGCAGCAGATGAGTGGTTTCTCTGAAGCCCCGAGTAACTCGGATAGATTAGTTTGGTTGATAAATACTGAGCACAGCAGGCTCCAAAGGCAACTGTGGGTACAACTGACCTTTTTGTTCTCTGTCAGGGTCTAAGGAAAAGCAGTGAGTGCAGCAGGAGCCGAAAGACCATCATCCCCCGCGGCGTGCCCAACATGGTGTGTCTGCACACGTACATCATCTCGGAGGAGTCAGTGTTCCTTGTGCTGCAGCATGCCCAAGGTGGGTTGGCCGTGTGGTGGGCATGACGAGTTCCCCCTGTCCTGCATGCTCGTGTCCGCGATGCTGTGCTGCCTGTGTCGGTTCCTAAGCACAGAGACAACCTGTGTCTCCGTTCCTGCTCAGCCTCCTTGCTCTGAGTTTTGAGGGATATGGAAAACCCAGGTAACCAGCCAGCTTCTTTCCCCTGAACTGCTGGGCATCCTAATGTGTGCACTGTGCTATGAAATTAACTGACGCGGGAACTTTACTGTGAGTGCATGTTGAGAGAGCTGGGCTTTATTTAGAGATTTAATTCTGCTCCCTTGTCTGCACTAAAAAGCTGTACTTACTCTAGATGACTAAAAAAGCATCCCCTGCAGAATTAATTAATTGCTTCCTTCAGAGGGCAGGCAAGGGTGTTTGCTTAACATTTGACATTGCTTCGTTCTCTGATGTGAGTCTCACGAACACGGCCATTGGCATCGCACATGAGCACAAAGCAGAGGCATGGGCTCTGCCTTCGGCCGCCTCAGGGAACAGGTGGCACAAGGTGCTCTGCTGGTGTGGTGTGGCCTGTTCACACTGGAATTTAAATAAATCTTTTTATTTAGGTGACTACAACATGTAAATATAAATTCACATGATATAGATTGCCTGTTGGTGTTTAAGCAGGAGTTCTTAAAATAATGAAGAAAATTTAAATTATTTTCCACTCTTCATAAAGGTGTCCTTACTTTTATGTTGCGAATGAAGTATGACATTTTACTAGTAGGCATAACATTTGAATTTAATACCTTTTTCTCAGGAAAAAGAGGCGCTGCCTTCTGGAATGAGGTCTGTTGTGATAACTAATGCAAGATTTTTGGTGGGGGCAGGAAAGTCTAATGCTGTTGTTATGAAGCCTGCACAGGATAACCATACAAGGAGGGAAGACCCCCTCACGCAGTGTTTAATAGGAAATTCAGAGGGGCTCCACGGGCTCGCAGGTATTAAGAGAGTTAATTGCGTGTGTGAATTGGATAACTAATTCACCTTTGTTCAGACATTATAGACAGCTTTTATCCGAGGATACCAGCGCATTACAGGCATTATTGAATTAGAGGTCATGTCATCTGATAGCGAAATACAGCCACCTCTGGTGTGGAACAAAATAACTTGCGTAGTAATAATCCATAATAATTTAGAACAAGGTCAGTAGGATGAATGTAATTATGGTCAATATTCTATTACCCAGTGTGGATTATTCATGTTGGAGATTATCTGTGGCAGAGCTCCCCCCTCGCTTACTTCCGCTGTGTGTGGCTTGCCTTCCTCCTCTTCCTGGTTCTCCACGTTACACTTGTTTCCCTTCTGCCATCTTCCTTTCTGTGGCTCAGAGCTGAGATCGTGGCTGACGCTGGTTTAATGTGGTGGGCCAGTGCCACGGCGCTCTGAAAACATGACAGGGGATGGGGCCAGTGCCACGGCGCTCTGAAGATATGACAGGGGATGGGGCCAGTGCCACGGCGCTCTGAAGACACGACAGGGGATGGGGTCAATGCCACGGCGCTCTGAAGACATGACAGGGGATGGGGCCAGTGCCACGGCGCTCTGAAGACATGACAGGGGATGGGGCCAGTGCCACGGCGCTCTGAAGACATGACAGGGGATGGGGCCAGTGCCACGCGCTCTGAAGACATGACAGGGGATGGGGCCAATGCCACGGCGCTCTGAAGACATGACAGGGATGGGCCAGTGCCACGGCGCTCTGAAGACATGACAGGGGATGGGGCCAGTGCCACGGCGCTCTGAAGACATGACGGGATGGGGCCAGTGCCACGGCGCTCTGAAGACATGACGGGATGGGGCCAGTGCCACAGCGCTTTGAAGACACGACAGGGGATGGGGCCAGTGCCACAGCACTCTGAAGACATGACAGGGGATGGGGCCAATACCACGGCACTCTGAAGACATGACAGGGGAGGGCCCGGTCTCCTGCTCTTGGAGGTTGCCCTGACCAAGCCTTTGGTGTTGACTAAATGGAAGCAGGATGGTAGGCTGCCATGGCCTATAAACCTAGAAGGGATGCCTCTCCTGTCAAATGTCTGTGGCTTCAAGTTTTTATGATGTTAAGTAAGTTCTTGCAAATAGGAGCCTCAGCTCATTTGCTATTAGCAGTTGATTGAATGTGCGCTACACGGCGAGCTGGACATGCTTCCCCTGCTCCAGCCCGGAGCTCCAATCCCCACCAAGGGCAAACCTGCTGACTGCATCCTCAACCCCTCCCACTAATGCTCCCAATACAACCAGAAACCAGCTCTTCCCAACAGAAAAGAATGGCTTCCTGTCAGGCCCCCAGGTCACAGCACAGCTCTGTGGTCAACTCTTAAAGTACCTGGCAACACTTCTTTTGTGTGTTCAATTGTGTCACTCTCTCACTTCTCTGTAAGAAGAGACCCAACTCCTAAGGATGTCCCACACACAGGAATGCCATCCCTGCCACCCTAGGAGAAGGAAACAGGGCAAATCCTACAACATTTTGTGGCTTACTGTTGCTCAACACTGTGGCAGAGATAGGCCACAAAGACCAATTAGCAAGTATGTGTGGCTTTGCAAACCAATGAGTGTCTGTTACCACCTTTCAAATGAGCTACTTTAGCCAACAAACAACCATAGCCTCACACTGGGGGGAATTTATACCACAAAAATGAACAAACACCGCAAACAGGACTTTTCCCCTCAGAAAGCTCCTGACAGCAGCCAGTGGTCCCACTGGAGGAAGGACAGCAGGCCAGGCCTGCTCAGCTTGGAGACAGAAGCACAGTGAGCAGAGAGCAGGGGTGGGGAGGTGATGCTGCAGATGGCAAGTCCTATCTTAGACATGGGCGTTACAGAGCGTTGCTGTTGTCCTCTCAGCGCCCTGGGCACCTCACTGCACTAGTTATGTCACCCTGGGCTGTAATTGACTGTTATTCACACAGACACTTCCTGATGTCCTGTTGAGTTCCCAAACCCAATTCTCCACCTCAGAACCAGCAGCCAAGTCAACAAGCCAACTGCACCCCAAGCTTTTCCAAGCACCTCCTGCTTCCTCACCTGCCTCACTTTAAGCATTTACTGTGTCCACCATGGGTACTCGATGTGAACCCTCTCAGCGTCTGATCCTATTCCACACATTGATGGTATTACGGCTCTGGGCACGAGGCTATGATGAGAGATGGTGGCAGTGGCCACCATGGATGAGACCCTGTCTGAGATGATCTTACAAAAGGACACCCAGGTCATGAGTGCCATCACGCGCCCCAGCCACTTCTCAGACAACTACTCATCTTTCTATATTCAACTCAAACCTCCCTCTCCTTCTCCCCCCCCCCTTTCTCCCTCTCTCTCTCATTAATACAGATGGCTCTTTCTTTGTCCTCCCATTTTAGGTGGTACTAATGTCTATTACGGCATCTCAAATTCTTCAATCTGATTTTATTTTTTCATTTGTCATCTCCTAACAAGATGTCAAACTCCATATGGGCATGTCACAGACAGTGTCATGGGCCCCAAAGATGCTCACACTCAACTTCAGAATCTGTGAGTGGACTGTACTATAGTAGAAAGGACTTCACAGATAGAGCTTACAGATCACCTGCATTGTCTGGATGGGCTATGTTGAATCACATGAACTTTTAAAGGCAAAGACTATCTCCTGACAAAAGGAATAGAAGCACAGAGTGACATGGTAGGAGGAGGTCTTTCTAGTGTGAGAGGGACTGTTTGCCTAGGATGAAGACCTACCCACACAGGCACCTCTAGGAGCTCAGAGAAAGCCTGAGTCCTCCAGGCAAGGAGACAGCTCATTCCTACAACTGCAGAGGCCATGCAGCCTGTTAACAGCATGAGTGCACACAGAGGCAGGTCCTGGGTGTTAGCCCATGGGGCTTGTGTCATGCCTCTGACTTACATAACTTTAACATAACATAGTTAGTGTCTTCAGATAGCTAAGGCTGCCATGATTGTCTATGGTGGCAGTAGGGTAGAAATGGAGAGATGCCTCAGAGGTTAAGAGCACTGACTGCTCTTCCAGAGGTCCTGAGTTCAATTCCCAGCAACCACAGGATGGCACACAACCATCTATGATGAGATCTGGTGCCCTCTTCTGGCCTGTAGGCATACATGCAGGCAGAGCACTGTATACATAATAAATAAATAAATAAATCTTTTTAAAAGAAAAGAAAAAGAAAAAGAAAGCCCTAGGCACACAGCTAGCAGGTTCAAGTCTAAAAAGAGAGAAAGTATGAATGGAGCTTGAAAAAGAAGTCAAGACCAAGGACTTGTATTTGAACACTCCCCACAGCCTCACGGCCTGAGAAGGGCCCCACTGGAATTCCCTTCCACAACAGGCTTCAGGGAGGTCACTCGTGGAATGCTCAGTCCCAAACTAGTGGACATCTCTACTCAGCTGGTTCCGAAGGTACGAAAACAACTGTGAAATGCTAACCGACCCTGTCAAAAGAGAAGGGTGAACCCTGAACGCAGCCAAGCAGCTCCAGGTGCCTCCTCTCCCACTGCTAGTCTGCCCTGAACACGTGCAAACAATATTATGGAATTTAGAAAGCTACACAGACTTGGAATACTGTAGGAGGCTTTAAAAGCAACAACAAGAAGGACGCTACAAAAAAAGAGTGACTCCGGCGTGAGAGACAGAGAACAGGAGCCACTATGAAGGACTGAGAAAAAACACTGGGGAAAGCAGCAGGAAATCACAGGTCACCGTCAGTCAACTGCTCGAGACAGAAGCCAGGCTGATGTGTATAAACCAGGAGTGAAACATGGGAGTGACAGATCTTCCCCAACCCGACCTCCACAGCATGGAAGTACACTCCACTCATATCCCTGAGTCTGAAGGTCAGTCACCCAGCGGTATCCTCCATGGACAGCCGTGGGCTCTGTGCAGGCATCCGTGCTCCTAGCATCTCATCTGGTTTTACATCAACTTACCACTCTTTACGTCACTCCCCAGAGAGCCAATCGTGTTTGCAAAGACACATCCACATGAAATGGAAAATCTCTCTCCAGGTAAAAGGTGAGGCCGGTGAACTTCTTCTTACCAGAATGTGCCCGCCTGTCAGAAGAGAATATACCTGCAGGAACTGGGGGGCGGGGCGAGTGGGGGCCCTCTGCTAGTCTCACTCAGCCAGGGGGCGGGGCGAGTGGGGGTCCTCTGCTAGTCTCACTCAGCCAGGGGGCGGGGCGAGTGGGGGTCCTCTGCTAGTCTCACTCAGCCAGGGGGCGGGGCGAGTGGGGGTCCTCTGCTAGTCTCACTCAGCCACGAAGCATGAAGCAGATCTCACAGAAGGCCAGGTTAGGATGGACAAGCATGGCAGGAAAGCGGCAGGAGGATGCCTGATTTCTTCTCCAACCAAGTTTGCTTGCAACTCAACAATGTTCACATTGAGGTAATAAACACAAGAACATATGTGATTCTTTTTTAAATGTGCCCTTTGACTGGCAATTTCTCCCAAACAGGTGTTGCCTAAATGATTATAAATTGGCCTCTGGGTACACCTCTTCAACTGAGCCGTACAGGGCTGGTGATAATATAATTAGACCTAAAAACATCAGGCTGGTGAGTGCTCTCCATCTGTTTGGCAATAATGTTTAGTTAACAATAGTCTTTAAAAGAAGCACCTTCAACTTCCATTCTTAAAGTTATTTATAGTGCCATTCTTAACACGACAGCACTCCTGTTAACAAGAGCTTCAGCCACTTGGAAATTATTAGCCATACGGCTGTACACAAAGAGAAACGGCTGCATTTCACATCTGTATCTCTTCACGTTTGCACGCTGCAGCCTCACTGAAGTGAGCCCTTAATGAACAGTGGTATGGTATCACTATCCTAGCTGCACGCACACAGATCATAAGGAGCCAGACATGTTTTTAATGCCAACAGCAGGCCAATCAGTAATGAAGCTGTCAGCATAAAGGACAAAATAACAACGTCTTTAACCCTCAAACTGAATTTGTTCATTTGTAGACTCAAGCGCAATTTAAAAACTGCTTATGGGTTTGCTCACCTTTGTAAAGACAAAACTCTAATTTGTACTAATTTGATACAATTGTCTTCCCAATAATAGGCTCCTAAAACCATCTTTTATTTCATGATAAAACAAGTACTATTACTAACACTGTCATGAAATAATTACCGTGGACAGCATATCTTATTGAAAGAACACAATTAACATACTTCTCTCTTTCATTTTTCACACTTACATATCCACACTATATCAGCATATGGCCTAACATTATTCCAACTTCGCCTGAAGTAATACAGACAACTACTTGAGGGAGTGGGGAATGGAGGAGAGGGGCTTACGTCATTGACCAAGTTCATCCGTGCTTCACTTCCACCAGGACCATGACCCTTGCCTACTCTTCTTTTGTAACAGAAGGAAAAGTCCCAGGTGGTGACAGGGCTATACGCCAGAGCGGAAAGATCTAGCTAACCGTCACATACATGCAGCGCACCTGGCAAACACTGGGAGGGGTCTGGGGCATCAAGTGATGGTTTTAAAGTGGGGGGGGGGGGAGATCCTGGGAAGACCAAGGAAAAGAAGAAAGATCACCATGAGGAGGAGGGAGAGAGACCCAAGGAGGAGAGGAAGACCACATGGGTTAGATGGAAGAGAAGCACATGGCCGGCGTGGATGGAGATTCAGCCCAGATGAAGAACATTAGCAAGTATTTGGGATTATGGATGGGAGGTAACTTGATAAAAGTTATTGAAAACAGATGGCGTGGGATTGGGGCAGGGATGCCATGGCTGCCCCACTATGGGAGGTAGTTTAGAGGATTACTATCTGCCCTACCCCAGGTGAACTAAGGCTATTTTAAAATATAACAAGTGTCAGTGTCTTGATTGATCACTAGCCAGGCCTACTGATAAGACAGATAATTGTAAAACAATATCTAAGAAAACAAAATCTGAAGAGAAGACACACATACCACCACCACCAGTACCACCACCACCACCACCACCACAGTGAAAAGTGAAAGGGTGAGACAAGCTATGGAGGGAGGGTAGCTATTGTCTAGTCCCGAATCTTTTTAGACATTTAATTTGAATATTGATATCACAAGTCTGTAAGTCTGAAGATTTAACCAAATAACTTGGAGGGAAATGCTTGCCTCCTTTTTGGTAGTGATTTGTATGACTCCATATGTTTATGACAGCCTCAGGATCATCAAGTTGGGCAAACACAACCCAGCCCTGAACTGTGTCACCATGTTGCTACTTATGTTGTTGGCTGGGTATGATCTGAGTCAGCATCCATCAAGTTACACCGCTGGAGCGCACGTGCCCTCACACACCTCAGAAAGAAAGAACAATAAACAAACTACAGGAAATTTACAAACCATATATCTCACAGTTTTGTTGAGAAGATGGCGCTATTTGCTATATTCTCTTTTGAAAATAATCCACAGGTGGGCGTGGTGGTGGCGCACGCCTTTATTCCCAGCACTGGGGAGGCAGAGGCAGGTGGATCTCTGTGAGTTCAAGGCCAGCCTGGTCTACAAAGTGAGTTAAGGACAGCCAGGGCTACACAGAGAGACCCTGTCTCAAAAAACAAAAAAGAAAAGAAAAAGAAAACAGATCACACTGGCCGATTTGTAGTGATTTCTGTTGGCAACACTAAAACACTTGCAGAGGGCTCTCTGCAGCAAATCAGCAACACCAAAACTTGGCTGCCTGGTAACATGACGGTGACCACGTGCTCTCCACGATCTAAACCACCTCAGTTTGTGTTCTTTTTTCCCCCAACATAATACTTTTACTGATTCTTTGGGGATTTCACATCATGTACCCCTATCACATTCACCGTCCTCCCACACTTCCTTGTTACCTGCCCCAGCAAAAAAGAAAAAGTCTAAAAGGCCAGGCATAGTGACACACACCTTTAATCTCAGTATTTGGGAGGCAGAGGATCTCTGTGATTTCAAAGCCAGCCTGGTCTACAAATTGAGTCTAGGACAGCCAGGGCTATTACACAGAGAAACCCTGTCTCGAAAAACCAAAACCAAACAAACAAACAACAAAAACAAGAAGAAGAAGGAGGAGGAGGAGGAGGAGGAAAAGAATGGAAAGAAAGAAAGAAAGAAAGAAAGAAAGAAAGAAAGAAAGAAAGAAAGAAAGAAAGAAAGAAAGAAAGAAAGAAAGAAAAAGAAAGAAAAAAAGGCCTTATTAGTGTTGTCTATATACTCAACACTGGGGGCGTGGTCAAGCTCTCGGTGGCCAGCCTCCTAGAAGGAGCTGAGTCCTTCCTCTCCCAGATCCCAGCCGGAAGTCATCTCCCGTGGAGGCCACGCCCTGTCTGGGCTGTTACTGTTTGGGGGGCTGGGAGGCTGTAGGGGTTGTCAGTGAAATCTTCCATGCCGTCTTTCTCAACTGTGCACCTGCAGTCATTGATAACACTGCGAGAGTAGTGTGCGTGCTCTTTAAGAACCATGGAAGCATGGATTACGGACATCCACGTGGTTTGTGCTGCAGCTGCATGGGAGGGCCCTATCCAGGTCCGCAGCCCTGCTGCTACCGGAAGCCCTTTCACATCTGCGCTGATGCCATCTGCATGACTGTTAGCCCCATGCCTACTGTTCCAAAGCACCACTTACAAAACTCCCCTACAGAAAATGGGCAGGTCACCTTTGACACCAACCCTCCACGCGTCACAAGACATGATGGTGCTCAAACAGGGTCCACAATGCTGAAACCTAGAGATGGGGGCGGCGGGGTGGGGGGGGTGGGGTACTCAACCGGAAACGACGCAGGAGGAGCACGCCGTAAAGGCGGCCAATCACCTTTGCCTTCCCAGAAGTTCTCTGATGAGAACGGAAGTTACGCAACTCCAGGCCAGGCCATTCTTGCCTCCTCCTAAGGCGCTGTTTCAGTAACCAATGCACCAGACGTCTAGGACTTATGCACAGTATTTCTAAATTTCTTTAGACGGATTCAAATTTTCTGTGTACCAGAACTTCCCGGCATAAACACATAACCTGCAGAGGCTGCCTGTGAACTGCAGTCACAAGTCATCAGCTCTGTCACACAAAGAAGAGCAGGCTTAAAGCAGGCTGAGTTTTTCAAGCATTATTTAATCCAGAAATATCTTCCAAAGTAGAAAGAGGCAAATCAGATCTACCAGAACTGAGTGACGTTAGCACTCAAGATTTACAAAGTCTTAGTGATTAAAACTCAAAATACCTTAATCTAAAGTGTACAAACATCTGTGCCTTCTAAAGGCTCCTCTGTCACCCTAATCACCTAGCTACTGCCTTGCTCGGCTGCTGCCAAAATCAAACTGGGACAACAGGGAAAGAGCTATTGGGAGGCACAGCAATGAGAGATGGAACTGGTAAATAGCTGAATTTCTAAGAAAACAACTAATTTCATTTTCTTTAAATGCCCAGGCAGCTGCAAAGGTTTTCGTATGCTAATTTCCTAATTAGAAGGTATTTAGGCGGTGAAAGCTTTCATGTGCACTTCTGACTCTTCATCACACATGAACTCCCAACTTAGCTCCAGTGTAGCTGGTGGCGGCCTGAAGGTTCGCCATCTGCTGCTCCCAGAGTCACGGTGGCCACCTTCCGAACACACGCATCAAAGCCCAGAGATAAGAGACTAAGAAATACTGCCTGAGTCAGCAGAAGGGAGATGATGAAGCCAGAGGCAGGCAACGGGCAAGCTCCCAGAAAACACTCACCACTGGGGGTTAGCATTCACACAGAAGGCACCCAAGGTCACTGCCATTGCAACAGCCGCATGAAGGGCAAGAGCAGCACCACTGCCAAGGGGCTGTTCTCAGCCATGTGTGATGGGTTTTCTCTTTACTACAAGGCTGATCATACTGAAAACCAATCTTATTGAAAATAACCCTGTTCTGAGTAAGCCGAAATGTAAGACTTTGGTTGTCTGCCCAGCTTATGAGTAATCATAATAAAGGCATAAGGTTCACACAGTCACAAACAGTTTGTGCTAGCAAAGGCCTCTCTCTTGAGCACGTAAAGTCCAAACACTCCCCCAGGAAAGTACACTCTGAGACTGAGACAAGTTTAACAAAATCCACAAAATACCAGTTAAAAACCTGATGTGTGAAGACTCAGAGCACCTCTCCATGTGTGGTGGCATGTGCCTGTTACAGTACTGTACTGGGCATACATGCCCCAGCGAACCACTGTTCAAACAGCTTATGGTGCTCACCATAATTTTTTTAGAGATTAACATTTTTAATTGTAATAAATGGCTAAAAATAAAGCAAATGTTTTCCAGAGTAGCTTATCTTCTAAGAAACACTAACAATCATGTTGTTGCCACTGAAAGGTAGGTATCTTGGTGCTTGGAAAATGGATTTGCAAGCACTTAGGAAGCTAAGGCAAGTAGGCTGCAAATTCTAGGCTAGTCTGGAGGGGGGCAGGACACACAGTCACCTGCTTAAGGTGACAGCCACATTTAGCTGCCACCACACACAGCACTGTGGTGTCTGCTCAACTGTAATACTGAATCTCAAAAACATATGCATCTTAATGTAAATTCATCAATATATAATGTTCTTTTTTTTAAATCTTTCAACCACAGTTGGAAATATATACAAAATAATTTTTAGAAAAATAAATAAATAAAATGGTATCAAAAGCATCTTCTAAATGGAGCTCAAAATGGCAACTGGAGACTCAGTTTGTATTAATTCCGTTTTTTTTTTAGATCTGCATTTATTTTATGTATGTGTATGGGTGCTTTGCCTATATGTATATATGAATGAGTGGTGCCTAGGAAGACCAGAAAATGCACTGCAGGCTTGTCTAGAAGTTGATCTTAAGGAGGCCATTTTCTCAACTGCGCTTCCCTCCGCTCCAGCAGCCAGCACACAAAGTCATGAAAAAAACCGGTGTTGTAAAAATTAAAAAGCATCTGCTCTGCCAAAGACAAAGTGAGCACAAGCCATGGCCTGGTACCCAAACACACACAGACTCCTCAAATTCAGCACTAAGAAACAACACCCAACTTCCAAGTGGGTCAAACAAGAGTGGAGCTGGGGCCTGACACCATGAAGCCAGCCAGAAGCATGACAGATGTTGTGTGTTCTCACATCAGGAGCGACAAGCGAATGACCCTGTAGACGTCACCTGCAGGGCGGGGCTCCGGGGCTGGGATGAGAATGCGTAACAAGCAGTTGTATAGTTCAGAACAGCTTGTAGAGCTTCACGTGGAGGCACACCAGCCAACTACCCTGCCCACTGCACATGGCACCCATGTGTCCCACAAATGGAGCTCAGTGGCAAAGAGCCTGCAGGGCAAAGGGTAGAGGGATGGCCAGAGGAGCAGGCTCTCATTGCAATGAGGACAGCCTAAATGACACCACCGAGGCAGGCACAGGCCATTATATAGCTCTACAAAGACATAGTGTAGACAACAGCAAAAATGAACCATAATATGAATGAAGAGATGTTAAAAGTAAAATTCTTAGGGGCTGCAGAGATGGCTCAGCACTTAAGACCTGAACTGGGTTCCCAGCACCCACATGAGGCAGCTCACAACCACCTGTAACTCCAGCTCCAGGTGGTTCCAGGCCTATCTAGCCCCTGCAGGCCCTGCACTCATATGCACATACCAACACACACACACACACACACACACACACACACACACACACACACACACAATATTTTAGAATACAAGAAATCTTTTTTTTATTAAAATTCACCTATGTCAGCACAGATCTGTGAGTGAAGAAGCCCTCGGGGCCATGGCATCAGGTAGCGTTTGACAGAACAAGGAAGCAGGGAAGAGTGGCTCTGACCGTTACAGTGCAGCATTTGCCTGTTTGGAACATGGTCTGATTAGCTGGCCGCCTACAACCAACTGGAGCTAAGCTGCTGTGGCCAGCCGAGACGTGGTAGGTAATTTGTTATAAACTGTATGTGATAGTTTGGACTGTGAACACTTGCCTAAGGCTCATGTGTCTGAAGCAGCTCAAAGTGCTGTCTGGAGGAAGTGGCGCTTTCAGTAGCAAAGGACGTCCTGATAGATGTGTTGGGCTTCTCTCCTTCTGGGACCCCTCTCTGTAGTATGCGTATGGTGGGGACAAATGCTAAGGCCACCAACTCTGGCGTTACCCTGAGTTAGTTCTAATCGATAACTCAGAATAGGTGTGGGTGTGCACCCTTCCCAGAGTGTGAAGCATAAATGGGCTCTTAGGGTACAGACTGTGAGCCCCGTCGGAGGCTGTGTGCTGCGGTACAGACTGTGAGACCCTTCGGAGGCTACGTGCTGCAGTACAGACTGTGAGACTCGTCGGAGGCTGAGTGCTGCGGTACAGACTGTGAGACCTGTCCGAGGCTGCGTGCTGCAGTCTTCTGGCTGAAGGTAAATGCTGACCAACTTCCAGGAGCCTAACCGACTGTCTTCTCAGATTACCAGCTCTTTGAACAAAGCACAGTTTAAAGATTCAAGTCCTTCCTGGTTTCTTTCTGCGTGAGGGGCAGCACAGGCCACAGGCCAAGGAGCAAAGCCAAGAGCTCATGAGTGGAACCCATTTTGGCTCCAAAACCATGAGCCAAAATCCACCCGTCTTCCTTGCAACTGAGTACCTCAGGGATTCTGTCACAGCACAGGAGGCCGCACACACTGTGAAGCTAGTCTTTTGGTTAATTTATGCTCTCAGGTTGTAGCTCTTTGGCTGAAGTAAGAAACATGGCTTCTGTCAGGCTGATACCAGAGGAAGCTGTCGTGAGAACAGCCATGCTATAGGGGAAATCTCTCCACTGCCTCTCGACTTTGCTCT
The DNA here is from genome assembly GCF_903995435.1 of Acomys russatus. Classification (NCBI taxonomy): domain Eukaryota; kingdom Metazoa; phylum Chordata; class Mammalia; order Rodentia; family Muridae; genus Acomys; species Acomys russatus. Next base: position 84,766,453 of record NC_067142.1, read on the forward strand.
TAACCCAAAACTACTCTAAAACTGGCCTTTATATGTTTTTCTCTTTGTTTACAAGTTATTTGTCCAAATCCACAATGTCTCACACCCTAAGACAGGAAAAAATGTAGATTATTCTCCAGTACATAATCCAGGAACCATTTCAACTACAAACAGCCATTTAAAATCTCCCTACTCCAAACACCAGATGTCAATGGCTGTTCCTCAGTCACTTCTAGTGGGGGATGAGGCTTCAGTGAACGATACTCCAGTCACAGGACAGTTTTGGTGAGCCTGTTTAGATCCGAGGCCTATATACCTATCACTTCCTAACACCTGCTTCCACAAGACATGGTGCGTCATAAGGACACAGGATATAAAGACAGCCAGGCTGCATAAGGGACAGCGAGCTGGATTTTACCAAGGACAGCTAAAGAGTGAGGAAAACAACTGCTCAGGAGGCTCTTCCTGGATCTGCACACATCTGCCTTCTGGTTTTGGTTGTATGTTTTCTGTTTTTGTAAACAGCTTGCCCGACTGCTCCAGGGACGGCAAGCACTGAGACCCTGGGTCCGCGGCCCAAGGTCAGCGCAGGCCGTTCAGCTCCACAGGGAACCGCTGTTCCCTCTGCTTCTCTACGGTGATTTCTGATGTCTCCCTGAGATGGCGGCTTGACTTTGTTAAGTTCAGGTGAAAATTAATTCTGCTAAAACTATAATCTATTCTTGTATTTCGCTTCAGAGCCCTGTTTGCATCTGCTGAGAAAACCTAATATCCCTCCACAGATATGCCTGAACTAGTGTGTAATGCCGAGAAGCTGCAATGAGCCCCCAAGGCAGCAGTCTGCCCACCGCTGCCTACCGTCCACTGGTGAGAAAAGGTCCCATGGGCCAGTCAGACGCTCACTCACAATGGTAAAGGGCACACAGGCACTCCCCGCCCAAATAAGCTGCCTGGGAAGCCTGATCACCCTTTTCAAAAACAAACAAACAAACAAAAAAACCAATGCCTCAAAACCAAGGAAGTTCTTAAACCTATTATTTTCATGAGTTTATACTTTTATAGCAGATGAAGGCAAAATTTGGTACTGGTTAAAGTGTAGCGTCTTCATATAATCCAAGAGGTATAGCCTAGGAATGCAATGTGCTCTTAGTGTCCCAGCAGTTTAAACCCTTATAAAACACAAAGGCGACACTCGTTGTCAGATCAACCACGCACCTGCCAGAAATCCACAGGTTTCCTCTGTGGGAGCTGTGACAGCGGGGGAGGGGATGCTGATGGGTGCTGCAGGTGTACACAGCTCCGCAGATCATTGGAACTCAGAGAGAACATTTACTGTCTCTTCCTGTTGCCTCCGAAATTACTCAACGAATATTCTTGGCCATCTGAGGAAGCTAAGGCTTGTTAGAAGAGGCACAGAAAACATCAAAATCTACTGTACAGAGCTGGGCATAGTGGCTCCTGCCTATAACCCCACACTTAAGAGGCTGACAAAGGACTGCCTTGAGTTCTAGGCCAAGCTGGGGCTCAGTTCCAGGCCAGCTTGAGCTAAAAGGGAATCTCTTTATAAGAACTGAAACAGTCAGGAATGCAATGCACGCCTTTAACCCCAGCACTGGGGGCAGAAGTAGATGTATGTTTGAGTCCATGGCTGGCCTGGTCTACACAGTGAGTCCCAGGGCAGTAAGAGCTATTGCTTCAGAATGAAAAAGAAAAAGATACATAAATAAAACTAGTGCATACGGTGGACCGATGTTACAGCATAAATTAAGGCACAAGAGAACACAAGCAAAAGAGATGTAGATAAAACCGTAGAGGAAAGCAAAGAGAGCCTTAAAGAAAAGGCAGAGATTAAAAGTAAGAGTGAGCCAGGTGCAGTGGTGCACACCTTTAATCCCAGCACTCAGCGGGCAGAGGCAGGTGGGTCTCTGTGAGTTTGAGGCCAGCCTGGTCTACAAAGCAAGTCCAGGACAGCGAAGGCTACACAGAGAGACCCTATCTCAAAAAACAAAACAAAAACCAAAAAAGTGAGAGTGAGGGAGGACAAAGGGAAAGTGGTGATGGGCACACACTGCCCTGCACACTCTGTGCACTCAGATGTGCAAGACAGCAGGGCCAGGAGCACAGAAGCACGCAGAGGTGGCGATAGGTCTACAGGGGAGAAGCAGGAGAGGAGAGCAGGAGGACATCAAGAGGGACTGGGGAGGCTCAGTCAGGGTGCCTCAACTTTCACCCCGAGTCTGTATGCAGGTTACACAAGAGATAGCTATTTTTAGGGTCTCACTTTTCCACAGCATCAGCTTCTTAAATGATTGCAGAATCGACATGAATGATGGAAGAAAACCAGATCAAAGATGGACAGCAACATATTTTAAGACAGGGATGGAGAAAAATGGGTACATACTTCAAAATTAGGTATGATTCCATCTATCCACACTTCAGTCTGAAAGACAGAAAAGGAAAAGTGGGCTGGCTGTGATGACTAGTGCCTAGAGGGAACAGGCTGACATCACTGCACCACTGACAAACGTGAAAGACAGTGTAAGAGGTCTACACAGTGACTATAGGCAAACAGGAAAGACAAGAAAAGGTCAGTGATCGCTTACAAGGCAGAAAGCAACACTGGGTGTCTTCAGGCAGAAAATCCAACAAACAGCATGGTAATACCCGCTGTGCAGCCCTGGAAGTGGCAGGCACCCCACAGGAGATGGCAGGAAAGCCTACACCCCCTGCCACTGTGCAGCCTGCCAAGGAGCTGCTTCTCTGTCCACACAGCAGCAGGACAAGGCTCATCGCCTGTGAGTGTGCCTGAGATGGACGCTGACGTCAGCCGAAGCAGGACAAAGGACAGGCTCACACAGTGGTCAGGACACTGCTGCCTCCATGCCCAGTGGGGCCCTAGACTATTGTTGCTCTTACATGGGCTCCCTATGCAAGAGCCTGCAGAGCCTTGGGCTGAGAAAAACTCCCTACAGAGACTGGCCCACATGAGATCTCACAGAGTATCCCCACTGAGAAGCAGCAGCTATGCCCACACACCCACACTCACAAATGAGAAAGGCTCACAGCAAAACACGTCCCTGTGAATTTAGTTAGTCCTAGAACTCTGGGAACAAAAAGAAAATCCTATATACCTCCTCAGAAAAAAAGCGAGAGAAATATGGTCCCACTCAAAGGCTTGGTGGTTGGAAAGTGGCAGAGGAGGCTGAGAAAGAAAACCCCTGAACTCTCATAGGCAAGTGTGAGCAGGGCAGGAGGCAGGATGCCAACGCTGAAGAGCAAAGAGAAGCATCCAGAAGAGGCCTGAGGACCAGGCGCTGCAGGAAGATCTGGGTGCCTGCACTTCAGGCTTGTTTTGCAGTCTGTCAGAGGGTCTGGGAATTTACAGTGACAGGAGCATAGAAAAATGAGGCAATTTATTTGCCTAAGGGAAAAAATTATACAAGGAAGAGCCAAAGGTATTGCAATAGGCTGAAAGTTAGGTCTGTTTAACTTTAATCGAGATAAACATTGAAAAAGGCACACATAAAACTGAGGCTTAATCAAAAGATACTATAGCCTGCCTGAAGAAGTACACTACAGCCGTGGGAAAGGGTGGCAGCTATGACCGGATTGGGTGGGAGACACAAACAGGACTTGGAAGAGCGCATGTTCAAGGCCTCCTTACACATTCCTCCAGCTGCATTAGCATCTGATGCCCACCTGAGTTCCTCCAGCAAGACAAAGAACCATATGTCAGATGGCACACCTGTCCCTTCACATAACAGCTGCCTGCCACCTGGCAGCATTCAACAAGTATTTCTTACATTGATAAAAGGCCTTGAGGCTAAGACCCTGTAACAGTCCATCATGTGTGGACCACGGGATAGGTGGTCTTCCTAAATCTGAGATTACATACCTAAGTAACATGAGACTGTTCCCCTTACATCACAGATGTTTGGGGTCCAAGTATAAAGCTGCCCTGGTAGCCTTAATTCTAAAAACATATTAAGAAACCGAGTCCTTTGGAACAAAAAAACCACTCTATAAATGCAATGCATCAAGAATTTTGAAATAGTATACTAGATAGATAGACATATCTTAAATACAATTAAAAGTGTAAACGATGGAATAATCAAAGCACAGAATACTAATATTAACATAACTAAAACATGTGTCTCAAACATACAGTTGCCCCAATTCCCACATAGCTCTACTACAAGAAGTTTCTAGAAACAGTGCACTTAGATGAAGCTGCACTGCTGCAGTCTGTAAAAACCCATGGGTGAGCACCTTCCTCTCAGCGGTGTTCCTCAACTCACCTGAGTGTGCCAACATGATCAGCACAACCTGGCGCTCTGAGAAACGCTGCCACAGCTCCTCACAGCTATTCTCCAAGCTCTCATTTAAAGGAACTGCCCCAGGTCACGTCACAGCATCCACGTTGCTTCATGCCACAGGCTACCCCAACACTGTTCCCAGAAATGCTTCTGTCTACCATGACTTCTCCCAGCATGCTGCTCTTCCTACACAAGGTCTTGTATGGCTGGATACTGATGCATCAGTGCAGAGTGAGCCACCCCCCAGGAAGCAAATTCTGATAGAATTCCCTGCCATCCTCAAGCCAACTATCAACTGGACAAGTTAAGCAAAGTCCACTACACACCTGTGTATGGTGGGGATCTGAAGCCAGGGTGGTGATTCTGTACCTCAGAAAACAAGCAGCCCATGGCTGGTGAAATGTTCAAATGGCCTGGACGTTGTTAAGAAATGGCATTATCCAGGGCTGGAGATAGGCTCAGCCAGGAGAACCATGTACTCCTCTTGTGAGGACCCAGGTTCAATACCCAGCACTGACATTAGGCATCTCACAACAAGACAACTACACTCACATGCACATACTTATCCATGCATTTATTTTATTTTATAGTGGAGGAAGTGGAGGACATATGTCTGTGCACCCCATGCATTCAGGAGCCTACAGAGGCCAAGAGAAGGAATCAGATCCCTGGAGTTAGTATTATAGGCAGTTATGAGCCACCATGTGGGCGCTGGGAAATAAGCCTAAGTTCTCCGCAAGAGAAGTAAGTGCTCTTAACCACTGATCCATCTCTCCAGCCCCATAATCAAAATGTTAAAGTAACAACTGAAGTAATAACTATTAATCAGCAAATTATGAAAAACTGTTTTCTCCACATTTGGAAATTAAGACAGCCATATCAGTCAATTTAGAGGGTGTGTGTGTGTGTGTGTGTGTGTGTGTGTGTGTGTGTGTGAAATAGATTTGTTGAATGTCACAGGACCAAATACAGAGAGAAGGCAACATGTGGGCAGGAGTTCAGAGCACTGGCTGCTTTGCAGAGGATATGGGTTCAATTCCCAGCGCGCACACACACACACACACACACACACACACACACACATATACATACATGTGCATGCACAAGCACACACACACACACACACACACACACGCATGCATACACACATACACACATACAGCAGCTCAGAATCATTTATAACTCTAGTTCCATGGGATCTGGTGCCTACTTCTGATCTCTGTGGGCACAGAGGCCTGCACAGGCAAAACATTCATACATAAAAATAAATACATCTAATTTTTTAGTATGGATCAGAATTTCAGAAACAGAAGGAGCCACAGCCTCACCAGCAACCTTTATCAGTAATGAAGTCCACACTCTAATCTGCCAAACGGCAGATGCTGCTGGAGGAGACGAGAAGTCACTTCCCTCGGGTCACTAACGGGGCTAATACAAGCTGGGAGGGGGCAGAATCCCCCAGGTCACTGACAGGGGCATGCCGATATAAGCTGGGAGAAGGTAGGACACAGGGGCACTGCTTTTGACCTACTACCTGCAACTACAAAAAAGTAGCAAGAGGAGGCGATTTTCCTCACAGTATTCATCAAACAGAGGCAAACAGCGATGTGCCACTCAGTTATTTCCTTGGACACTTGATACTATTTTTAATTTCAGATTCTAATTGATGACACAGAAAAGCAACTGATTATGGTGCATTAGGTTTATACCCTGCAACCTTGATGTAACCATCAACTAGTCCTACAAGTTTGTCAATTCCTTCAGATCTCAGTCATATCACCCCAGGCAGACAGACCTTTCTCTGCAGTCTCTATACCACTGGTTTCCTCTTCTATATTTGGAAGACACCATAGGGAACTGGCTCAGTGTACTCTGTAAATGCTAGATTGAACTCAACTCCACTTGGGCCGAGTGCTCGCTCTGGGGGGTGCTTAGTAAGTACTGACTCAGTTTCCCCAGTGGACAGATATGCCCTTCCCCCATGGCCTGTTCCTTCCCTTGAGTGTAACTGGCAGCATCCTTTAGGGAGTGGTGGCAGATTGTACACTGACTCGATGCATCACAGCTGGGCTGTCCACTGCACAAGATGGAGTGAGGTACTCTCTGATATCAAGTTCTTTCTCCCATAATTCCCTCTGCAACCACTACAACTTAACACGGGGTACATGGGGTCTCTGCAGCCACTACAACTTAACATGGGGTGCATGGGGTCTCTGCAGCCACTACAACTTAACACGGGGTGCATGGGGTCTCTGCAGCCACTACAACTTAATGGGGTGCATGGGGTCTCTGCAGCCACTACAACTTAATGGGGTGCATGAGGTCTCTGCAGCCACTACAACTTAATGGGGTACATGGGGTCTCTGCAGCCACTACAACTTAATGGGGTGCATGGGGTCTCTGCAGCCACTACAACTTAACACGGGGTGCATGGGGTCTCTGCAGCCACTACAACTTAATGGGGTGCATGAGGTCTCTGCAGCCACTACAACTTAATGGGGTGCATGGGGTCTCTGCAGCCACTACAACTTAACACGGGGTACATGGGGTCTCTGCAACCACTACAACTTAATGGGGTGCATGAGGTCTCTGCAGCCACTACAACTTAACACGGGGTGCATGGGGTCTCTGCAGCCACTACAACTTAACACGGGGTACATGGGGTCTCTGCAACCACTACAACCTAATGGGGTGCATGGGGTCTCTGCAGCCACTACAACTTAATGGGGTGCATGGGGTCTCTGCAGCCACTACAACTTAATGGGGTGCATGAGGTCTCTGCAGCCACTACAACTTAACACGGGGTGCATGGTGTCTCTGCAGCCACTACAACTTAATGGGGTGCATGGGGGTCTCTGCAGCCACTACAACTTAACATGGGGTGCATGGGGTCTCTGCAGCCACTACAACTTAATGGGGTGCATGGGGTCTCTGAAGCCACTACAACTTAACACGGGGTGCATGGGGTCTCTGCAGCCACTACAACTTAATGGGGTGCATGGGGTCTCTGCAGCCACTACAACTTAATGGGGTGCATGGGGTCTCTGCAGCCACTACAACTTAATGGGGTGCATGGGGTCTCTGCAGCCACTACAACTTAATGGGGTGCATGGGGTCTCTGCAGCCACTACAACTTAATGGGGTGCAGGAGGTCTCTGCAGCCACTACAACTTAACACGGGGTGCATGGTGTCTCTGCAGCCACTACAACTTAATGGGGTGCATGGGGGTCTCTGCAGCCACTACAACTTAACATGGGGTGCATGGGGTCTCTGCAGCCACTACAACTTAATGGGGTGCATGGGGTCTCTGAAGCCACTACAACTTAACACGGGGTGCATGGGGTCTCTGCAGCCACTACAACTTAATGGGGTGCATGGGGTCTCTGCAGCCACTACAACTTAATGGGGTGCATGAGGTCTCTGCAGCCACTACAACTTAATGGGGTGCATGGGGTCTCTGCAGCCACTACAACTTAACACGGGGTGCATGGGGTCTCTGCAGCCACTACAACTTAATGGGGTGCATGGGGTCTCTGCAACCACTACAACTTAATGGGGTGCATGAGGTCTCTGCAGCCACTACAACTTAATGGGGTGCATGGGGTCTCTGCAGCCACTACAACTTAATGGGGTGCATGGGGTCTCTGCAGCCACTACAACTTAATGGGGTGCATGAGGTCTCTGCAGCCACTACAACTTAACATGGGGTACATGGTGTCTCTGCAGCCACTACAACTTAATGGGGTGCATGGGGGTCTCTGCAGCCACTACAACTTAACACGGGGTACATGGTGTCTCTGCAGCCACTACAACTTAATGGGGTGCATGGGGGTCTCTGCAGCCACTACAACTTAACATGGGGTGCATGGGGTCTCTGCAGCCACTACAACTTAATGGGGTGCATGGGGTCTCTGAAGCCACTACAACTTAACACGGGGTGCATGGGGTCTCTGCAGCCACTACAACTTAATGGGGTGCATGGGGTCTCTGCAGCCACTACAACTTAATGGGGTGCATGAGGTCTCTGCAGCCACTACAACTTAATCGGGTGCATGGGGTCTCTGCAGCCACTACAACTTAACACGGGGTGCATGGGGTCTCTGCAGCCACTACAACTTCATCAGAATCTAGAGTTCCAAGTGCAAGTCCCTAAAAGCGGCGTCGTGCCAGCTGCTGGCCTCCTCTGTCTGTTATCCCATGTATCCTACACTGTCTTTTCTCTATGTGCATTTCTCTCCCACACTCACTCCCATTGGGGAAGCGGTGTTTCTCCCGCTGTGCTGCTACTACAGTCGTAGTCCACAGTAAGGCAGCCTCGTGACTGTTCTCCACCTAGAGCCTGCAAGTGCACAACAGCACAGCTTCAGGACATCACAGTATCCCGCAGTACTCCACATGTACACATGCTTTAAATGCATATCCAACTACTGGCATTTATTTACTGTGTCTATGTGTACCAACAATATGTATGTGTGGAGGTCATAAGATAACTCGCAGGAGTCAGTTCTCTCCTACCATGTCGGTCCCAGGGACTGAACTCTGATCTTCAGGCTTGGCTGCAAGTGTTTTTTCTCATGGGCATTTTTTAAATTTTTTTTTAATTTTTAAAAAGATTTATTTATTTATTAAGTATGCAGTGTTTTGCCTGCATGTGTGCCTGCATGCCAGAAGAGGGCACCAGACCTCAATATAGATGGTTGTGAACCACCATGTCGTTGCTGGGAATTGAACTCAGGACCTTTGGAAGAACAGGCAGTGTTCTTAACCTCTGAGCTGAGCCATCTCTCCAGCTCAATTTTTAATATTTTAATTCCCTTTGAGACATCTTTAGCCCATGAACCAGTTCCTTACAAATGTACAACAAGATGACCCTGTGTTTGGAGTTCCCTGTTCTTAATGGGTCAGTTACAACTGCAGCTCCCTCAGGTTTTCCTCGTCTTGTTTTCGGCCCTGGGGTTGGGAGGGGTGCTGCATATATCCAGTTACATCCTGTTGTTTGGTGACACCACTGGGTCCAACTATGTCCTTGCTCCTCTAGGAGTTACTGAGCATATCACAGCCTCGAATCCTAATAGAGATTCCAGGCCTATTAGTCTTAACTCCACAAGTTTTTACAACTGCCATGTTGGTGTTTGTGTACTTAGAACAGACACGGCATCTTGATGCTCTGTCATCACTCTGCAGTGCTCCTCTGTCTCCGTAGCTCTGATCTGAAGACTCTTCATCCACTGCTAATGTAGCTAGCCACTCCTGTTTCTCCTGATGAGTGTCTGCGTGTGTCTTGCGCATACTTTCACCTTAAACCTACCTATATCACTGTATCTGAAATGAATTCCTTACACACATCAGAGTTGAGTTACACTTCTAATCCACTCTGATCATGTTGTCTTTAACCAATATAATTAGATTATTTATATTTTGTGTAATTAATGATGTTTTGAGCTTATATTTATTTGTATGAGTATTAAAGTTTGTTCTGAGGCTCTGTTGGTTTCTGTTTACTTGTATTTTACTATGAATTACTAGAATATTTTTAGGCTCCCACTTTAGGCTGGAAGTGGTGGCCACGCCTGTAACCTCAGCACTCAAGAGGCCAAGGTGAGAGGACCATAAGCTCAAGGTCATTCAGGCTGCATAGCAAGACCCTGTTCCCCACGATGTATATACACAGTTTATCTACAGAGCTGTGAGTGACATCTCCAGTTATTGTAAGATGCACAGATGTAGTAAATATACACGTGTAATAAATACACAGATGTAGTGCACACACTACCAGCACAGTGGTGGCTCCGGTCGTCCCTGACCAAGTTGTGTGGCAGTCTCTCTCCCATGTTCTACCCCTCTCTTATTTATAAAGTGTCTTTAATGGTTTTTATACGTACATTTAAAACTACACCAGGGCTAGAAAGATGGTTCAGCAGTTAAAGTCAAGGCTCACAACCAAAAGCCAGAAAGCTCCATCAGAGATCTTGCCACTCTGACCTCAACCCTAAGACACCCTCTAGGAAACAGGGAAATGGGTCTGATGACCCCTGTCTGTGCTAAGCTTCCGGCGTTTACATCTCCCTTCTGTTAGAAAACTTGTTCCTTATGGCACGTTTGCCAGTGCAGCGGCCTTTCTGCCTTTCACCTGATAATGCACACATTCCCCCTCATTCCTTTTTCTTTTCTTTTTTTTTTTAAGTGATGCAGGTCCCACTATGTAGCCTTGGCTGACCTGGAGCTCGCCATGTAGACCAGGCTGGACTCAAGCTCAGAGATCCCCCTGCCTCTGCCTCAAGCATTGAGATTGAAGGTGAGAGCGACCACACCTGCCTTCTCCCTTCACTCTTGAAAGGCTGGAGAGGATGCAGAGCACACGGGCTGGGGGTAGGGGGAAACACATACCACATGCATTCACATGTCACGCTTACAGCCAAAGCATGGCACATGCACAGGCCATGACGGGAGCTCCGCCTCGGCACCCGCCCGTTCTCCCGTTCTTCCTCTGCTACTGCACAAAAAGCATATATGTAAACACATGAGGGCTGGAAGGGATCTCAGGGTTATCTAAATCTACCAAACGCTCAGCTCCCTCTACAGCACCCACCAACACCGTCCTCTCCGTGCCACTGCTGACGAGAAGCTCATAAGGCCTCAGCTCTACTTGGTCTTTGGTCAAGAAAATAATCTTTGAAAGGTATCTCTAGCCAGGTGGTGGTGGCACATGCCTTTAATCTCAGCACTCAAGAGACAGAGGCAGGTGGATCTCTGAGTTAGAAGCCAGCCTGGTTTACAGAGTGAGTTCCAGAACATCCAGGGCTACACAGAGAAACCCTGTCTCCAGAAAGGAGAGAGAGACAGAGACAGAGACAGAGAGAGAGACAGAGAGACAGAGACAGAGATATGGATGGATGGATGGATGGATGGATGGATGGATGGACGGACGGACGGACGAATCTTTAGCCATGACTCTAATTCTCCTTGTGTGGCTTAAGCCTCTCTAGTTCTAGCTGTCTTCTGGGGAGAGGGGAGAAGAAGTGGGGTTCCACTTCATACTCTCCTCCTCACACTGAGCCCCAATACCCTGACTTGCCAATGTGCATTTGTTGTGTTAACATAGCCAATACCCCTCTTGCCCTATACATTTAAACAAGCGTGACAGAGCTCCAGCCCTCAATTACCTGAAGCCTACATATGATTTAATAGGGAGAAAATGTCCCCTCTCTCCGTCTGCTCCTCCTACAGTAGGACTCTGACGCCTTCGCCAGCTGGGTCCTTTCTACAGCAGGATGGGGACCTGCTTGTCTGTAAGAGCCCTGGGGCTTAAATTCCTTGTTGGAAATTTACAATCCCAACTAAGAAACAGAAGAGCATTCCCTTCTGTTGGAACACTAAGCCAACAAATACGGTGTGCCTATCCCTCTCGGGAGACAGACACTCACTCTTAGTCACTTTGTGGAGTGGCTCTAGGAGCAGTCTCGCGTCACACCAGTAGGTGTCACTCTACGGTATATTTTAAATTCTGTTCAAGTCACTCTTTGAGCACGGTGTGCCTAACAGAATTCTAGTTACAAAGAACAGGGGAAGAAGTAAAACAGCACGATGCTGTTCTCATCAAGTCTGCAAGTGTAGACACCAAGAAAAAGAGTATTTTGTTTGCTTTCTAGATAGAGGAGGTCATGACATTTATTTCCTAATGAAATTAAATACAAAACTTGTTAAGCCTATAAACAACTCAAGATAATTCACAAACAGCAAATGAAAAAGAATCAGAGAAACTGCTGCCGTAGATCTACACTGTCGTGCCACGTGTGTGTTCTAGACTTGAATTTATTCAACACTTCTCTCCCAAACTCCAAGTTTCTAAAAACCTGAATGTAAACAAAATGTCAACCAAAAGGAATTTACCTTGAACAATGGTGCAAGTTTAAGCTCTGCCTTCTGTTTTACTAGCAGACACGATGTCAAGGTCTGCTGAGCTGACCGATTCTCAGACACAGAGTTGCTTCTCACCTCTCAGAAAACGGCATCGGAGACACTGGTTAGTGGAGACAGACAGCGATGGGCTGCACCTCCACCACGAAAGCAGGGATTCCTCCACTGCCTGTAACAGTCCACTTGTGTCACTCTGAGGAGCTCCCAGCGATTACCAGAACCGTAGCATGACTTGAGGCTCAAAGCACAACAACAACAGAGTCCTAAGACACAAGCCTAAGAGCTAATCAGACAACACATGAAGGAAGGCGACACAGCTGCACCACAATCAGAGGCCCTGCATCCACGCCCTCACTATCTGGTTCAGGCCACTCTCAAACAGGACGTTCTCAGAAAGCAAAGGCTGCAGACCAGTCCTAGGGACCCTGCAGACCCGGAACACAGCACAGTCCTACTGCACAGGTTCTTTAAGCTCAGACTTCGCTCACGCTGGTGCAGCTGAGACAATGAGACCCGTAAGACTAAAAGGCCAAGAGCTTCCTGCGAGCCCTGACTTCATGCTCTTTTTAGATGGCTTCAGAGTGTGAGCGCTTGCCCAAGCCGCTCCATCCGCAGTGCAGATGCTCAAGTGCAACATGGACTCACAGAGCACTTCAGAAGACGGGCGGCATTTGATAATCTCCAACACACAACACTAAGGCGTCTAGGAACACTGCTGAGCGGTCAAGAGGTCAAGATTCATTTATGTCAACTTTAAACAACACAGCATTTTCTTTATGTTACAATGGTAGAATAAGCTAATGTTTCCAAAGCATACAATTGACAGGCTTGGTGCTGAGAAACACTTGGCATGACTGACATGTCACTAAGCTTTTTGTCGGGGGTTGGGGTGTAAAAGGGGCTCAGTGAACTAAGCAGTTTTTGGAATCTACCAAGTTCAAGGTTTGTGCTCAGCACTCGCACAAGTTGGCCATGTGACTTCCTGGCAAGTCACTCCATGTTTTCTATTACTTTCCCACCAAAACGCAAACAGTGGGATTATAAGGAGGATTCCACAAATACCTTATATAGATGCCGACTATAGGGTGTGGGCACACAGTAAGTGCTCATAAACGGCAGCTAACAGGAATTACATCTTCCTTCCTGACACTAAAGTGACTGTATCAGTTAATGTGGAACAGCCACAAACTCACAAATTTAAGTGGCACACAGTGCAGCTTCCTATTACCACCCTTTAGAAAATTAAAACCCCTTACTCAACGGAATGCCAACAAATGCCCACCTTCTCCTTGGCACAGACACATTTTGCATGACCTTATGTAGATGGATGAGATAAAAGCTTTTTTCCTCTGTTGCGTTGTTATTTTAAAGTGCAGATGCATTGGAGTCATTTCACCCTTTTGTTTCATATCCTTAGGATCCAAAGCTTCAAAGACACTGTGTCAGCATGCAGTCGACACTGAAGAATTACCTTGTCAATCACCCCAAGGACTCTGAAGGCCTTCAGCTCCTCGGCAGGGCTCCTTAGGTTCCAGGGGGGCCTTGAACTTAGTGATCCCGGAGGCTACGGGAAGATATCAAAGATCACACATCAATCAGGGAGGCACTTGAAGGAAGACTGCCGACTGAAGCAAACGCAGGCCAAAGGAAACTAAATTTATCATAAATCAGAGACAGGAAAGATAAAAGGGGAAAGTTACTGTTTGTCTGTAATGTAAAATAAAAAAATCAAAATAAAGAAAATCAAAAAGAAAAAGCAAGACAGAAGCAGAAGTAAATAAGTCGCAGCACTGAAAACAGGTCTTAAAACAGAAAAATTAATGAGCTGATAGTGTTTTAGAGCTATCATAAAGATATCTAACAACCAGGTAATCGGGCAGAAATCAATGACAGCCTTGAATTTACCGAGACAGACCAAATGGAATGTAGGAAGAAAACAAAGAAAAAGCCTTGAAACAATAGTCCCTTCGTGTTTCTTCATAAAATAAAGTAAGAACTTAGATATTTAAATATATAACATATGTTTTATAAAGAATTGGCAGATTCAAGTTCAACCAGAAAAATTACTAAACAATGGTGAAAAATGTCTAATCAACATAACCAGTAATTATTAGAACAGAGGTGGGGTGATTTATAAGAAAGAGATTTTCATCAAATATCTGAAAATCTGTGATGTGGAAAACAGTCTATCAACTACAAAAAGAGCAATGAATATGAGAAGAGTCTGCTTGAGCAACAGTTAAAAACAGTCTTAACATCCAAAGTCTCTGCCTAGTTTTTCCGGCCGTCAACTAAGTCCTAGGACAGGAAGGACTCAAAACACCTCCAGTTGATGTTTATGTCCAGAAAGCACTCCTGTAATTCCTCCTCACAGGAGACAACCCTTGTTATACAGGACAGAAGGCCTTATCAACAAACCAGCTTAGAATACAGAGGGGACAGCATGGTGAGGAACTGACAGAGACCCTCCCCGTGCCGACAGGTGCAGCCAGACAGAGCTCTTAAGAACTGCACCCTGGCCTCCTGTGGGGGCGGGGGCAGCAGCTGAGGTGGTGGTTGGGCCAACAGAAAGGTAGAGGGGTAAGCAGAGGGTAGGTAGCAAGGAGGTGCCTGGGGATAAGGTACTGGTTACAATGAGGAGGTTACCACCTAAACCACTGTCTAAAGACAGCAATTCTCACTGCCTTCAAATAGTCTCCTCATCTCTGCCTGCAGCAAGCAAATGCTCAATGCAGACAATGCGAAGGCAGATGCTGGAGCTGAGAGGGGTTTGTTTTGGTGTGGATTTTGTAGGCAGGGTCTCACGCAACCTAGGCTGGCCCCAAACAGGCTTTGTATCCAAGGTTGATCTTGAACTCCGAATCTTCATGCCTCTACCTCCCACATGCTAGGGTTATAGGTACGCATCACATCTGGCTAAGGCTTGGGGGGAGGGGTGTCTGTCTGTCTGTCTACACATATGCACATGTGTATATATGTACAGGTACATATGTTTGCACAAGCTTATTGGGGCCACAGGTCAACACTAAATGTCTTCTCCAATCATTCATCGTCTTATTCTTTGAGATAAGATCTCTCCCTGGGCCTGGAGGCCACTAATTGGCTACACTAGCTGGTGAGCCAGCTCTATGGATCCTGAGGTCTCTGTCCTTGCCTCCCCTGAGCTGGATCTAAGGTCCCTATGCCTTATCAACTGAGCCATCCTTAGGCTTAGTTTCTGTTTTAGAAACCCTTTAACTTGAGAAAATATCTCATTTGCACCAGACAATAATAATCTTTTTTAAATGATATCATTTTGATTTCTTAGATATGTCTCAACAAATGTCATTTGATGTCACATTTCATTAGGAACCAAAGTAGATGTCAGAACACAGATGCTTCCTTAAAAGCTTAAGACGTAAGGAGGATGTTTAAGACATACAGACCCTGTATCAGGACATCAGTATCTCACAGGGGGGCAGTTACAAAACAGTCCTTTCTATAGGTCTTACACTGTACCACTTCATCTGTATCCTCCCACCACCACAGTGAGTGGTGCTCACAGGAAGATGCTCTAATGACCCCCACTTTACTCCCTGAGTGTGGTGCTCACAGGAAGATGCTCTAATGACCCCCACTTTACTCCCTGAGTGTGGTGCTCACAGGAAGATGCTCTAATGACCCCACTATACTCAATGAGTGTGGTGCTCACAGGAAGCTGCTCTAATGACTCCCACTTTATTCACTGAGTGTGGTGCTCACAGGAAGATGCTCTAATGACCCCACTTTATTCACTGAGTGTGGTGCTCACAGGAAGATGCTCTAATGACCCCACTATACTCAATGAGTGTGGTGCTCACAGGAAGCTGCTCTAATGACTCCCACTTTATTCACTGAGTGTGGTGCTCACAGGAAGATGCTCAAATGACCCCACTTTCCTCCCTGAGTGTGGTGCTCACAGGAAGATGCTCTAATGACCCCCATACACTGAGTGTGGTGCTCACAGGAAGATGCTCTAATGACCCCACTTTACTCCCTGAGTGTGGTGCTCACAGGAAGTTGCTCTAATGACCCCACTTTACTCCCTGAGTGTGGTGCTCACAGGAAGTTGCTCTAATGACCCCACTTTACTCCCTGAGTGTGGTGCTCACAGGAAGATGCTCTAATGACCCCACTTTACTCACTGAGTGTGGTGCTCACAGGAAGATGCTCTAATGACCCCCACTTTACTCACTGAGTGTGGTGCTCACAGGAAGATGCTCTAATGACCCCCACTTTACTCACTGAGTGTGGTGCTCACAGGAAGTTGCTCTAATGACCCCACTTTACTCCCTGAGTGTGGTGCTCACAGGAAGATGTTCTAATGACCCCACTTTACTCACTGAGTGTGGTGCTCACAGGAAGATGCTCTAATGACCCCACTTTACTCACTGAGTGTGGTGCTCACAGGAAGATGCTCTAATGACCCCCACTTTACTCACTGAGTATGGTGCTCACAGGAAGCTGCTCTAATGATCCCCCATTTTACTCCTATGTAAGGGGAAACTCAGAATGATGAATGGCTTCCATCTCCATCACAAAGGCAGACCTCAGCTCCCGCCTACTACTGTCAATCTACATAGCATGTGTATACACACACATACACACACACACACACACACACACACACACACACACACACACACGGAAGACCCACTTATAATTTTAACAAAAGAGTTACCAGGGTAAACATTTGATGTTTAATACACCAAACGCCACAACAAAGTGCCCCTGAGGTCTCTTCACACTTCAGTCGCTGCTCCCTGGCCTCTCAGATTCCAGGGAAAGGCTGTATGCTCTACTCTCCCAACAGCAAAGAACGAACTACAGAAACCTCTACTGCACTGCTCTGTGCATGGCAGCAGATGTGACAGTGCAGTGCAGACTGTGGCTGCCATCCAGTGTTGGCATCCTTGTGTTGATGGCTCAGTCACAGCTCAGCAGTCTTCAAAAGTGAGGCCTCTGGGAGGTAACTGGGTCTTGAAGGCGTTGGCCTCATGAACAAATCCACTTATGTATTCATTCATAGCTTAAAAGACTTTGGGGTGGTGTGTTAATTGGATTTAGGAAATGGGCCTAAGTAGAGAAAAGTAGGTTACTGGAGACTTGCCTCACACACGTATGTAATCCCACAGGCCCTAAGTCATAGACCAGAAACAACCGAGCCAAGGACTCCTGTCTGAAGCCACAAGCTAAAACAAGTCCTCCCACCTTCTCCACAGCAGTGACACAATCAGCAAGAGGCATGACAGTCTGCTTCAGTGACAGAGGCCCTCAGAGTGGAGGGCAGCAAAACAAAGTCCATACTCAGGACGCTTTCCATAGCCCTTGAATGCCAAGACCTACGCACTGTCCTCTCCCAAGTGAGGAGAGCAGATGTCTGTGTGAGAAACCATAAAGCTGTGGAGTTGGGTGCTGATGGGAACACCAGCGACTTGGTGCTGACAAGAACGGCCAAGGCAACAGACACAAGACTTCTCTTTGGTCTTTCAACCACTTTACAAGCTTAGGATCAAAGATAGAGCACACACAGATTATGAAATAAAGGTATCATTTTAAAACCTTATTTTGTTGGCTTTTGTGAAAAGGAGAGTCCATTTTCTTTGAGATGTGGCCTGGTAAGTCTACCACCCCTCACTGCATGGCCCACAACCATGAGTACATGGCAGCATTACCTTGGACTTGGGGTCAAAAAGAAGGACACAAAGTGGAAGGGGTGGGAGGGAAAGTGAGGAGTGGATCTGGGAGAGGTAAAGAATGAATATGATCAAAATATATTGTTTGTACATATGAAATACTCAGAGAATAAAATTCTTTAAAATCTTTTATTTCTTATATGTAGCAGCATTTAACTTATGTATAACTGCACACATCTATCCCTGTCTCAGACAGCAAAAGGAGACATAAATCCACACGCTGCAGAGACCAAATCCAGATCTCGGGTACTTTTCTGTTTCTAACAGAAGGAGACTGAGAAACAGTTCAGCTAAGCTGTCTAAGGTGCCAAAAGCTAGTAAGAGAGGAGAGGATGGGCCTGTAGTTACATCCAGGTGAGGCAGTGCATGCTGTAATCCCAGCACTCGGGATGCTGATGCTGATGCTGATGCTGATGCTGATGCTGATGCTGATGCTGATGCTGATGCTGAGGCTGAGGCTGAATGACAGGCTCTTACTTGTAAGAGAACGTTACCAACAGTCCTAACAGCAGCACACCGTTTCAAAGTGGCAGGAAACAACTTCCTGGCAACACAGCTGATGCCTTTGATGTAAAAAGTAAGGGCCACCATAGCAGATGATGTCAAGAGAGAACACTTAGGTTCATCTCCACCAGGACTAAACACAGACAAGAAGAAAGTAAGACAAAAAGGGTTGATGACCCAACAGAAATGGCAAGATCACTGTCACTCAAGCAGCCAAGGCCCAGGTAGCTGGATGCACAGTCCCTGCAATGCTCTTTGCAGCAGGGCTTGTGACCTGCAGTTAGCAGCAGCTAAAATCTGCTTCCTATTTCTGTTCTCTCAAAGGCTAAGTGAAGGCTGCCTGGTTTCTCCTTTGGGTCTTGTTGTCAGTTGACCTACCAACAGTCTCCATTTATTCGGGGTTTTCACTAAACCATCTCCACCTCCCTGTAGACTCGGCACTCCTCAAACTGTAGCATATATGAACATCACTTGAGGACCTACCAAAATGGAAATTAGGATGCGGGAGGGCTGAGGTAGTCACCCAGGATTCTGCGCTTCCCACAAGCTTCCTGGGGGGTAGCTGCTGACACTGCTTCACCAGCCCCACGGTCAGTAGAGTGAGCAGCTCCTCAAAACACCTGGGCAGGAGTCATCAGTGTCAGGGAAAACAAGTAACAAAAGGAGAGAAACGGTATGAAGAACCCAGCCTCTGGCTGAGGACAGCAGTGGGCATTTACACTCTCTGCATTAGGGAGGCCAGGCGGCCAGTTGGAGTCATGCAGCAAGACTCTGTTTCAAAAAAAAAAAAAAAATCCAAACTCAGAGCATCATCAGTCTCCAACAACCAGCTGCAGAGCGCCTGAACACAGCTCTTCTGCAGAGTTCTAGTTTTGCAAATATTTCCTGGGCAAATGACTAGCTCACCACTCCCAGTCTCCCTAGATGGCTGGCACACCTGACTTTAACCACCTATTACTGAGTCCTGCCCTGTGCCACCTCACTCACTGAGTCTCAACATGTTCTAATGACGTAGGCAAGTTGGCCAAAGCATCAGCAAACACAATGTGCTGTCAACGCTGTCATGGCACAACGATCTACAGGACACTCAGAACATGTACACGGTGACCCTCACTCATCCCTAGTAACTGCAAGACAGAACAGTATTTGCACATCTTATGTCCTGCGTTTAGAAAATTTACTATCCCTTTCTAAATTTAATTGATTTGAAATTTTCTTTAGGTAAAAATGATACTTTAAATCTCTCACAATTTGGCGGGAGCGAGAAAGCAGACCCTGCCCTGAGGACACGGGAGCAGGAGAGCCGGCCCTGCCATAATTACAGCTGGCCCTGCCCTGATAACATGGGAGCAGGAGAGTGGGCCTGCCCTGGGGACACGGGAGCAGGAGAGCCGGCCCTGCCATAATTACAGCTGGCCCTGCCCTGATAACATGGGAGCAGGAGAGTGGGCCTGCCCTGAGGACACAGGAGCCAGAGAGACAGCCTGCCATGATAACAGCTGGCCCAGCCCTGATGACATGGGAGCAGGAGAGTGGGCCCTGCCCTGAGGACACAGGAGCCAAAGAGACAGCCCTGCCCGGATGATATGGGAGCAGGAGGGTGGGCCCTGTCCTGATATCACAGGAGCCGGAGAGACGGCCCTGCCAAGATGACCTGGGAGTGAGAGAGCAGGCCCTGCCCTCAGGACACAGAAGTGGGTGAGCAGGTCCTGCCCTGATAAGATGGGAGCAGGTGAGCCAGCTCTGCCCTGAGGACAGGGGAACAGGAGAGCTGGTCCTGCCATGATGACATGGGACCGGGAGAACAGGCCCTGACCTGAGGACAAGGGCCCTAATCCAGGGCTCTGAGTCAACCTTACCCCAACATCTATCCCATGTATGACCTGCTGGAACACATGAAGGGGTTGGACCTGCAGATTCAAAGATTAAGAATCTCCTTGACACATGGCAACAACAGGATATCTGACAGCAGTCCCAGTCAGGATCCGGTAACGATAGTGTAGGCCTCCAACCAGACCCATGACTTGTAGCAATGAACATTTGAAAATAAACATATGTGGACAAAAGGCTCTACTGCATGATATACTACAGCTTCTGTGACAAGATTTTTGTGTGTGTGTCTGTTTGTTTTATTTTATTGGGGGGAGGAGAGGGATTTTGGTGCATGACATGTAAATCATAGACATTCAATAAAAGTAAAAACAAAAAAACAAAAACAAACAAACAAAAAACCTCTCACAATTTGGAAAACAAACAAGCAAACAGATGCAACCGGCTCTAGAAGTCAAGATTCCACCTTAATGAAAAACCCACCTCTCCAATTTCCTTGGAGCCTTTCAGGTATGACATTTGAAGCAAAGCTGGGAGAGTGGTCTGTTGGTTTCTTTGCAACACTTGTTTGCAAAGGATATGATTACAAAAATGGGAATGTCCGGTTTTCTACATTTACCACCTAAGAAGCTCCAAGGCTCCAAAGTTCTCAAAGCAAAGGCCTAGGCAGAGGGAGCAGTCACTGCCCAAGACAGGAAGATGGGGACCAGCAACAATGCTAACTCCCCACAGGCTTCCTTTATCTACTGAAACAATTTCGAAGAGATGTTTGCACAAGAATTCACTAGAGAAGCCATGCCTGCTCTGCACAGCATGGGAGAGAAGGGACAGAGTCACTCCCAATTCTCATCCTGTGGCTGCAATTCAGGTGCAAGGACGCCTAAAGAAGAGATAATCTCAAGAAAATAACCAAGCCTGCTCCTGGCCAGTGTGGAGACAGGCTTCCCAGAAAAACACACAAATGGGAAAAGAAAAGCAGATGTTTACCATAAAGAAAAATGGCGCATCACCCCTCTCCTCCAGCTGCTCTCACTCAGAACAGAGAGTACGTATCAGAACAGAGCCCTTCAGGAACAACTCCCCACTAACATGCCAGCTCTGGACTGTATAAGCTTTGTCTCCTGAGCCCGGATCGGCCGTCTGTGAGGCTGCAGGAGGGGCAGCTGTGTCACGCTCTGTGCAGCTCCCACGCGTGTCTGGCTGAAGGCTGCACATCAGGTCTTAAAAGGCACCTGATGATTATGCAGCCTCCTACAATCAGCTTCCTCTCTAGACCACAGCTTTATTTCACTTCAAGGTATGCTTAAAGTCAGAGTCTGACTCACCGACATAGGCGTGTAGTCTCCAGATCAGGACTACCCAGAAGGCCTTGGGTTTGTTTATATGATTCCAAATATGTCATACTATGTACAGAACGTTACAAACCATTACAATCAGTGTGGGTTAATAAAGTAAATCTTACAAAAATAAATTATGACTCCATGGAAAGCCAGCAGAATATTGATCAGGGATGCATAGGAGGGATAGAAGGCAGCGTAGGCAGCATTCAAAACGACTACTGAGGGCATTCTTAACACTTGGAGCCTCGGGATGCACAAGAGCTGAGCCTCGGAGCCTCGGGATGCACAAGAGCTGAGCCTCAGAGCCTCGGGATGCACAAGAGCTGAGCCTCGGAGCCTCGGGATGCACAAGAGCTGAGCCTCGGAGCCTCGGGATGCACAAGAGCTGAGCCTCGGAGCCTCGGGATGCACAAGAGCTGAGCCTCGGAGCCTCGGGATGCACAAGAGCTGAGCCTCGGAGCCTCGGGATGCACAAGAGCTGAGCCTCGGAGCCTCGGGATGCACAAGAGCTGAGCCTCGGAGCCTCGGGATGCACAAGAGCTGAGCCTCGGAGCCTCGGGATGCACAAGAGCTGTGGCTTCCGAAGCATAGAGCATCTTACAGATGGGGAGATTGGGATCATAGGGAGTATGACGGTTTTATGTGCATCGTCAACCTGGTTTGGAATCACCTAGGAGACACACCTACAGGCATGCCTGTGAGGATGTTTCCAGAGAGGTTTAACTGAGGTAGGAAGACCCACACTGGATGTGGGCAGCACTACACCATGGGCTCAGGCCCAGAATCAAATAAAAAGAGGAACAGAAGAAAGCTCAGAGAGCCAGCACTCACCCTCTGCTTCCTGTTCCACCTGGATGTGAGCAAGCTAAGAGCGGCTTCTGCTTCCACACCCCTCCCCACCGTGACCACCTAGCAAGCTGCTCACACATGAGCCAGATTTGTTCTTCCTTCCTTACATCCTGTCCCTATCTGCCCAGAGCAGAGACAAAGGCAAACACAAGGTGTGAGGAAAGCAACTCGCTTTTACTCTAGTCTTGTTCCTTCCTTTCTGACAATAACTAAAGAAAAGTACAGAAAAATTCCAAAGACTAAAATTCTCAAATATTCTGATTATAAATAAAGCTAAAAAGACAGCAACAAAAACAAAAATAGGCTAAAGAACACAGAGAGCCAGCTCCCAGCATACCTGTGCTCCAGGGTGGAGCTGAGGCGGCGCCCGTAGGCTGGAGATGCTTTCTGCACGTAGGAGGTACTCTGCTGTTCTTCTCTTCACAGCCTCTCGGCGCGTGGGGCTTGACTCTCCTGAGAGGACAAAGCAAAAGTCTGGCCTTATAGGAGGCAATTTACTTCTTTCTCCCCAACTCACTGCTTCTTTCACATCTGTAACTGTGAAGAACAGAGAGTCGGACTTGAAAACGGCTTCACCCTGTGACCCCAGAGGGTTAGCTGCCCACAGCTGACAGGCTGCTCCCTGAATATGCACTGAGACCCAGCATGTGAAGGCGTGCCACTGTACACGAATGTGTGTAGAGCGCTCTGGAGAGCCCTGGTTCAGGAGGATTCAATTCCCAAATCAAAACTACAAGCAAACATAATGGCTACTCAGTAAATGGCAAGCTGGGGCTGGCAAGCCATGGGTTGTGCAAACACCCAGTCAAACTCAAGAATAAAACCACTTCGGGTAATTCCAAATTAAAGTTGCAGTGGGTTGTGTAAGTTTCATGGGTGTTTCATTAGCGACCACTTGTCACACATCTTACACAGGAAAGCAAAAACATGCCTGAAATCCTGACATTATAAAATTACATAAGTCTTTTAATACATCTGGGTCTCTGTTTCCTAAAAACAGCTCTAAATTCTCAAGACCTAAGAGCTTATCAAGTGTTGGGCTCTCTCCTCTCTAGAATGGAATGCTGTGTGTGACTAAGAAGCACCATTTCATTCAAGGATGGATAAAAGATCATGTGTTCCTCCTGTATGCGTGTATGCGTGTGTGTGTGTGTGTGTGTGTGTGTGCGCGCGCGCGCGCACATATATGTGTTTAGGGTTGACTATTTGGGATTAGATAACTACACTACGGAGCTTTCCATGAGGAAAACTGAGGAAGACTCCCTCTCTCAGTAGTCACTCATCTGGTGGTGGGGATTTCCCTCATCCATGTTGAGATGTCAACTAGGCTGTCACTGTGCAGGTCTTGTGACCTTAGGTGACCATACTCTTGAGATTCCATACTCTTGATGCTTCCCTGTCATATACAGAAGACACCATCTACTAACAGAGTTCCTGGTCCTCTGGCTCAATCTTTCTGCCCTCTCTTTCACAATGTTCCTACACCAAAATATACACACCAAAAATGGTATAAGAAAAATGCCACATGCCTTCGAGCTGATGTCACACACAAACAACGCTGTCTTGGACCATGGTACCCATCACCCACCCGCTCTTCACATTCTAGGTACTATTCATCAAGCTCCAACTTAAACCTCTGTTTAGCATCTTTGGCTCACCTTGGGCTTGACCCCGTTTGTTAGGCTTCAAACTTGGCTCTATTCAAAGTAGTAAGCTTGTCTCACACACTCACCTGAAATTCACAAGAGGTATGGAATACACGGCTACAGCCATATACAGTTCCAATCTTATTTTGTTATCAAATCACTGTTTTTTAAACTTTTGGCCTTTCTGTCACTTTCTAGGCAGTCTCCATAGTAACAGAGAAACAAGGACTGTAAGCCAGTGCTAAAATGGACTCCTGCTGCTGATAGTGGGCCACTTCCATGGAAACTAACAAGCATGGGAGGAAGCCTGGGAGGCTTCAGAATGTACCTTCCACATACAGATTCTGTGATTTCCCACATTTGTCCCCTTTAAAGGCCATGGTGACTGACAAACAGCAGGCATGCACAAAGACCGGCCCTTGAGAGAGCTGCTGCCCAGGCCCTATGCAGTGGACCAGAACACAAAGCTAGAGCTGCAGATCTCCAGAATAGCTCTAACTCATCATATTGCTCACAAATATGCTTCAGACAGACAGGCATTTTCATTAGGCTTTGCCACTCAAAGGAGAAAGACTTCACTGTTCAAGCCTGATGGCTAATCTAGCTGTCAAACTGACTGGGTTGGCTTTTAAACACCTAGGAAGCTGATGAGCAGATTTCTGGATGTCTGTGAAGGTTTTTCCAGAGATGACTGGCACGTAGGGCAGAGAGCTGAGATGGGGAAGAGCTGCCCTGAATAGAATTGGGGGGAGGGGGAGGCTGAAAGCAGAAGAGGCTTGCTTGAACAGCTCCATCCTTCCTCAGCAGAGGGAGCTCCCAGCCTCTAGAGCCTCCAGCCTAGGGTGCACTCCCAGCAACTCAGGCAGGACTCCCAAGCAAAGGCCCTGGCCTCTCTTGCCCGAGCCATCTGGTTTACTGGACTGGGTGGCTGCTGCTTTCCCAGGCTCTCCAGCCTGAAGGCAGCACTGTGCATGCTCAGACTCTGGAGGCAGAAGCCAGTTAGCAGAGCTCACAGTCATGCATGCAGCCTATTGGCTTTCGAGGGCTGCTGGAGGACCATGGTAAATACGACCATTGTCCTGTCAACAACTTCAAGTGTCTCATCAAAGCTGAGATAAATATAAAAGGAAAAATCAAAACTTGCTCTTCCCTGGACGCCAACCCTGCTGTTTACAGAGTGTGTGTTCTCCGCATGCTAGGCTACGGGGACACTAAACTATGTGAGAAGCATGGCCACTGCGCACCTCTTCACTGAATCACACTCTCATTATAAAAAAGTTTATTTCTTACTCAGACTCTAAGATCAGCAAGTAATAAATGGAACCTCACGAAACTTTCATCTGTCAATAGGATAAAGTGTCAACCTATAGACTGGGAAAAGACTTCACCAACCCTACATCTGCCAAAGGAGAGAGAACTCAATAAATACCAACAAACCAAATAACCCAATTAAAAATTAGGGTACAGAACTAAACGGAGAATTCTCAACAGAGGAATCACTAATGGCTAAGAAGAACATAAAGAAATGTTCAACATCCTTAGTCATCAGGGAAATGCAAATCAAAATGACTCTGAGATTCCATCTTATACCTGTCAGCATGGCTAAGATCAAAAACTCAAGAGATGGCACATGATGGCGAGGATGTGGAGCAAGTTTGCACCCCCATTGCAGGTGGGGTTGCAAACTTGTACAACCACTTTGGAAATCAATCTGGTGCTTTCTCAGAAAACTGGAAACAACCTAGATGTCCCTCAACTGAAGAATGGATAAAGAAACTGTGGTACATTTACACAGTGGAATACTACTCAGCTATTAAAAACAAGGAAATCATGAATTTTGCAGGCAAGTAGATTGAACATCCTGAGTGAGCTAACCCAGACCCAGAAAGACACTCATGGTGTGTACTTATTTATAAGTGGATATTAGCCGTATAGTACAGGATAAACATTCTACAATCCACAGGCCCAAAGAAGCCAAGGAGAGACACTCGAGTCTCACTGAGAAGGGAAAATAGAATAGCCATGGGGATGGAGTCGACAGAGGGTGGGGCCTGAGTGACGGGTGGGCAGGGATGGGAACAGGAGGGATCCGATGGTGGGTAGGACAGAGGGATCAAGTACAGAGAGAGAAAACTGAATTGGGAGGCATCTCTGGGACAAGCTACAAACCTAGGGCAAGAGAAGCTCCCAGGAATCTATGAGGGTGGCCCTAGCTAAGACTCCCTAGCAATGGAGGATGTGGAGCCTGAATAGGCCATCTCCTATAACCAGGCAAGACTACCAATGGAGGGATTGGGACACCAACCCAGGCACAAAACCTTAGACCCGTAATTCATCCTGCCCACAGGTGTGCAGGTATAAAAGATGGAGGAGAATTTGAGGGAAGGGCCAGCCAATGACACGACAGGGAGCCCACCCCCACACTATTAATGATATTCTGCTATGATTGCAGTCGGGAGCCTAGCATAACTCCTCGGAGAGGCTTCACCCAGGACCTGATGGAAACAGATGCAGAGACCCAGAGCCAAGTATTAAGTCGAGCTTGGGGAATCCTGTGGGAGAGGGTGGGGGAGATTGAGGGAGCCAGGGAGGTAAAGGGCACCACAAGAAAACCTACAAAATCAACTAACCTGGAGCCATAGGTGCTCAGAGACTGAACCCCCAACCAGACAGCATGCATGGAACGGACCTGGCCCTCTGCACACACGTAAGAATTGCGTAGCTGGGTAGATACTTGGGACTCCAGTCGCTGGAGCAGGATCTCTGTACCCTAACTTGTCTTGTCTAGTGGCTTCAACAGAAGATGTATCTAGTCTTACTGCAACTCGACATGCCAAGGCTGGTGGGGTCCATGGGAGGCCTCCCCTTTTCTGAGGAGGCTAGGAAGGGGGGGGGGGAGGGGAGAGGGAAGGACTGGGAGGAGACAGGGAGGGGAAGCTGCAATCAAGATGTAAAGTAATAAACAAAAAAAAATAGGGAAAGGGGTTATTTCTTCTCTTTCATAACTAAAAATAAGAGCTCAGAATAAGAAATGTGTTCTTGCCGGGCGTGGTGGCGCACACCTTTAATCCCAGCATTCGGGAGGCAGAGGCGGGCGGATCGCTGTGAGTTCGAGGCCAGCCTGGTCTACAAAGTGAGTCCAGGACAGCCAAGGCTAACACAGAGAGACCCTGTCTCGAAAAACCAAAATAAAAAAAAAGAAATGTGTTCTTGGTTACAGAAGTAACATGAGACTCTACGCCCAAGCCAGGTCTGTTACAGTTTGGGGGGGAAGGGGTGCTCCAAAGGCCTAAATGCTGAAGCAGGGCCCCAGCTGCTGAGTGCAGGGCTGGCATGCTCCTGAGGCTCTGCAGACCACAGATGGATTTACCATGTGACTGCGCTGCTGAGAAGTGACAGAAACTTCCAGAAGTGAGGTCTAATTGGAGCAAACAGGTCACTGGGCTGGTGTTCTTGGGGCTCATCTTGTCCCTAGTGGATGTGAGGTAAGCTGCCTTGTCAAGGCTCCCAAGTCATTGCTCTTCCAACCTCAGGCCCAAAAATTGGGTCCAGCCCACCTTGGACGACAGCCCTGACACCCTGAGCCACTTGTCCCTCAGTGGTATCTGGCACAGAAGGGGAAAGGAAGTGAACTTGAAAACTGACTGTCCTGCTTGGGTAGAACAAGAGGAAAAAGTGTGAGTAAGCAACAAAGAACCATAAGCTTGAGGTGTGCAGGATCTCACAGCCGGGTGGGGTCAGGGGTCAGGGGTCAGGACTGCGGGTAGCAGGCGCAGACATCAGCGCTCACAGCTACATCCTCACTGGGAAAGGAACACAGAAGGAATACAGAAGAACCTAGTCCAGATGCTGCATTATTACACACACACACACACACACACACACACACACTCCTACATTTCGATATAATTGTAAAACACTGTCATAACAGTATCAACATGAGAAAGACGGTTCTTGAAGCAAACCATCATCTTTCACATGCCTTGGCTACCTCAGAATTTACTTTGGAGGCAGAGTCTTTCCTCCTCAGGGTGCCCAAGAGCAAAGGGCACACTAAGTCACGCCAGAGATGAAGCCCAGTGTCACACCCCCATCAGAAGCAGCTCTTCCGCTCCATCCTCCTCAGCCACCTCCACTCTCAACAAGAGGAGCTCTGACTGCAGGACTGGCCAGCTCAGACCTCTCAGAAGACAGGTGCCTGGATGTGTACCTCCCGGCGTTCCCTGAGGCTTCCAGGGAGTGTTAGCCAAATGTTCACCACACGCACAGAACGTCAACACACACAAGGCCCTCCTGAGCACATCCCACTCATGAGCGCTCCTCCTCTGCCCCGGCAGGGCCCGCACAGCTGCCTCATGCTTCCCTGGGCCTTATCACTCTAGCAAGGACATCAGACCAATCTCTGCACTGCCGTGAGTTTTGTTTGTCGCTTTTTCTTTGCTTTTTCTTTTGTTTTTGTTTTACAACTGGGTCACATAAAAGAATGCTCCTATTTAAGATGGCCTTGGTGGCTACAGTTTTTAAGTGATGATTGCCTGGATTTAATGATGCTTTGTTCTTTGCAGGTATAGCCTACCATTTCTGCCTTATGTTAAGTGTTCTGAGAACAAAAGGCAACCTTGAATGAAGGAATGATTTATGCATCTGTGCGTCCTGCGGGAGATGAAGGCACAGCACCCAGGTGTAACAAGAGCCGGTCATTGGGTAACCTGTGCTTTTGTATTTGTACTGAGCCAACCCCTACCAATGTTGTTCTCAAACCCAGTTGTTAGGTGACCCCAGAAGTGAGAAGTCAACAAAAACATCTGAAGTCCTAACAGTGCTCCCCGCCTCCGTGGAATGCTCCCCGGTGCTCCCCGCCTCCGTGGAATGCTCCCCGGTGCTCCCCGCCTTCGTGGAATGCTCCCCGGTGCTCCCCGCCTCCGTGGAATGCTCCCCGGTGCTCCCCGCCTCCATGGAATGCTCCCCGGTGCTCCCCGCCTCCGTGGAATGCTCCCCGGTGCTCACCGCCTCCATGGGATGCTTCCCGTGTCCACTAGCAGTTTTCCAGGCTCAGTGTGCGCTGGAGCCGGCAACAGCAGGCCCAGTGTTAACCACACTTGCAGCCTCACGCCAGGACTCAACCATTTCTCCCTCCTCTTTATCTTTTCTCTATTTTTAAAACTTTAAACAGGAATAACCAAAAGATGTTCACTTCTCTTGAAACATCATTGCTGGCCATACGTCGTATCCCACACCTTTAATCCCAGTACTCAAGACAGAAGGCAAGTGGACCTCTGTGAGTTCAAGGCTGGCTGGGTTGGGTCTCTGTATTTGCTTTGGTTTGAAGACCATGCTGGCCTATGATCTTCCCAAGTACTGATACTGTAAGTACGCAGCACCTCGCCCAGCTAACCTCAAGCCTCAGCCCCACAGTGCTGGGCTCCTGAACCAAGACCTAAACACCAACATTACAGGCACATGTCACCTCACCAAAAGCTGGCTCTCTGGCTGGTCCTGATCTATCCATTTGTTTCAGTGCTAAGACTGAGCCTGGGAACTTGAGTATGTCACACATATGCGACACAGGGCCACACGCTGAGCTATATCCTCACCTCTGGTTTAAAAAACAAAACAAAAAACTCTTGCAATTCCTAAATTTCTAATGTTCTTATGCTATCAAGTCAAATAGCTTTTAAAGGATGGGGAGAAACACTAAAGCCCACGTCAGGAGGAACTAACTGGCCCTGCACGTGGCAACAGCTCTGATCCTAATGCTCAGGAAGGAGGCTGAGGCAGGAGAATTAGAGGTTTGACATCTGCAGCAGGAGAAGACACAGAGACAGAGCAAGGGAGCTAACAGGTCATTGTGACAGAGAAAAGAGAATGAAGACTGCGAAGGAAGGAGGGCAGCTGGTAAGAGAGCCTAAGGGCAGCTGGTAAGAGAGCCTGCGCTGGTAAGAAAGCCTGTGGCCCACGTGGAGGGAGGAGGGAACCAAGGCCAGCAGCAGCCCCCTGACCCCCACAGGAGGGTGCGCTCACACCCACATGTACAATTAACTAATTAATTAGCTAAAATACAAAAGGATTGTTGTGCTTTGTAATATGGGCTAAAGATACAAGAAAAGTTGAAGTAAAAATCATATGAATTAGTATCTGACTTTCTGGTAAATATAGAAAAATCCCTGACTTCCCAGAGCCTTCTGCTCCTTCAGCTGTGAGGCACATCCTGATAAAGAGGCAAACCGTGAAAGAGCCAACCCAACAACTGTTTTTCTTCTTGTCACTCTATGTGTGGGGGTGTTGGTCCTGCGTGCATGTATGGCTCCCATATGCATGTCTAGACCGAGAAGAGGGCACCAGATCCTTTGGACCTGGAGTTCCAGAGAGTTGAGGGCCACCATATAGGTCCTGGCTACTGAACCTGGGCCCCCAGCAAGAACAGCAAGTGCTCCTAGCCAGAGCCATCTCTCCGGGCCCAACAACTGTTTTCTTGATATCATATTAATCTACCTTAGTTTACCTCTTACATCAAGTAAAATGAACAAGGGGTGTAGTACTTTATCCTTTGCTATCCTAGTTATTTATATTGTGTGTGCCACGGTATTCAAGGGGAAATCGGAGGTCAGCTTGCATTAGTCAAGTCTCTCCTTTCACAATGTGGGTCTCGGTATTGACTGAAGTCATTAGGCTTGTCAGAAATGTCTTAATGCTCAGCTACCTGGCCAGCACTAACACCCTCCTTAAAAACCAAACTGCCTTGGTATCCATTAGAGCCAGAGGCACCAGCTCATCTTCCTGGAGCCACTTTTACAGGAGGCTGTGCCTCTCCCGCTGCAGCAGCTCAGGCAGAGCAGCACCCCTGGACTAGACTGCAGCAAACAGAGGGATCTTCCTAGCAATGATCTCAGGAAGGACGTAGCTAGTGAAACGCTCTCTCTTCCACCCTTCAGGAGAGAGGCCTGGCTACTAAGCTAGGTTCCAGCAGCACTGTCACCTGAGTGCTGTCCCAGAACCTTACATACAGAAGACCCTTCAGTAAAACATTGCTAATTGAGTAAGTAACGGAACTGCTTTGCACCAGCACTACAGGGCTGACTAAAGAGCCAGTCAGTGGTCCACCCTTATCCACAGGGATTACGCTCAGGACATCCAGTGGACATCCAAGCCAGCATAAAGCTACAATACCATAAACAGTCAATCTGGCAGCCAAGACAAGCTCTAAGTGATTGACGGCCAGGCAAGTACACAACACACACATTAGACAAAAAGATGGCCTGTGCCCCAGGCAGGATGACAAAAGAGACCAGGACTTGGCTTAGAAGGGCACGTTTTTATACCTGCTAATTGTGGCTTTCTCCAAACTGGAGTGGGGGGGGGGTGACATTTTGACATAATTTTGCTTGAAACTGTCAAAACAGTATCAACAAGAAACTAAGTATTCTAAGTAATTATAAACCACCTGTATGTAG
Source organism: Acomys russatus (assembly GCF_903995435.1). Taxonomy (NCBI): domain Eukaryota; kingdom Metazoa; phylum Chordata; class Mammalia; order Rodentia; family Muridae; genus Acomys; species Acomys russatus. The sequence goes on from NC_067142.1 coordinate 84,798,000, forward strand.
GATGAAGTCTACCACCAATTTCTCGTACCTAACACCACAGTTGTGAAAGACATCTTAGGTGTTTGTAAACACAGAGAAGGCGTGCCCTGTACCTGCAATTCTCTGAATGGCGCTCACTTCTGAGGCCACTCACTGCAGTGCAGCAGCTGCCGAGGACACACAGGTTCACACTTCCAACGAGAGAAGGGAGACTGAACTGAGCAATTTACACACAGCAGAGCTCCATGGTGAACACAAAACAAGTGCAAGTTACAGATGATGATCTCCGAGCAAGGAAGCGCAGAACAAGGCCTGAGACTTCCTCAAAGGGCCCAAGCGCCTGTGGTGCTAAAACCAGTCGCTTTCCACTTAGGGCTTTGGCTTCATTTAATTTGACTTACATTATTCCTGGACATTTACATTTCTTCCTGTCTTAATTGAGGATTCTTTAGTAATCCCGAGATTAACCTAGTTTTCTGACGTGAACGTTTATAAACTGTTGCTAAAGCTATAAAACCGTGCTAGGGGTGAAGGCAGAGGTCGCCTGCGCGGCTCTGGGGAGTGCCGTCCCTGGCTTGTGCTGCACAGCAGCTGTGCCTCACACAGATTCACACAAATGAAAATATTTAGATGAGAAGCCACCCACTTAGTTTATTTTCCATATGACTTTCCTGTAATTATTTTGTAAACTGTTCACACAACAATACATAAAAACATCTGCAAAAACAGGTAATTAATGTGTCAAGCCACACTAATGCATTTTTATGGTGTCCATGCTTCGTCAACTGTAATTATAACTCTTTTTTAAGCAGATGATGATGTGTTTGTTGCCATGTGCAAGTGGTGATTTCAGATGCTCTGTTCCCTGCTCATACCATCTGAACATAAAGCTCCACAAGCTACTTTACCACATCAGTGCTTTACCTAGCTTTTTGCTGAAATACGAAAGCAGTGCTCTTTTTCCAAGCTATAATTTCCAGCAAACATTTTTGTCATTAAAATGTGAAACTCTTAGCATAAAAGCTGGCATGAAAAGAGGGAAAAATTCAAGGAGCACACGGAGCACACACTGGTAAACTGCATCTTGACTTCCTTTCTCTGGCTGTGACCCTCTAGGAACTCCAGCACTGTAGCCCATAGGAAACAGACAGCAAAGTCTCCCGGGGTCACGGGCAACAGCTTAGAGGCTGCTCTTCTGCATGACACAGCAGCCCCGCCCAGTGCACAGGGCACAGACAGACGAAGAACCACGCCCTTCCCAAGCCCATCTGTTCCGTGTCAGCTGACCCTGCTGAGCTGACCCTTGGGGACCACAGCACCCAATCCTGTTCCTTGATAATCAACTGCAGACAGACAGTCCTGATCGCCCAAGGCACATGACCTCTCAAGCTCTGTTTCCATAGCTAGATAAATCTAAAATTACAAAAGAAGCGTAACACTACACAACCTTCTCCCCATCAGACACAGAACAACAGTGAAAAGAGCTGGGTGTGGCGGCTCACCCTCTAATCTCAGGCTTGGGGTAAAGACCGGAGAATAGGGAGTCCACCACCACCTGGGCTACACTGTAAGTTCCAGGTCAGCCTAAGCTACACACAAAAAAAGAGTCAAGCCAGTGAGGTGGGTCAGTAGGTAAAGATACTTATTTCCAAACCTGGGCACCTGAGTTTAATTCCTGGGACCCACAGGAGGAGAGCACTGCCCTCTGACCACCATGTTCACACCACAGCACATAAATGAGCAAGTGAGTGCACATGTGCAAGAACACAAAGTGTACATTTTAAACTAAATAAAAACTCAAAGGGGAAGGCAAAAGCATGAGCATGGCAACTCTGCACTTTGGTGATCTGTTGATCTGTCTGTCGGAGGCAGGGAACATCCAATGCTGCAGGTCCAGACCTAACTAGTCAATACAGACTTTAGTGACAGCTCCTACGTTCTTCAGCAAGCTATTACTGTGACATTGCTTCTCCTGAGTGTGGGTGGCCACGCACACTGGGCCACAGAAATCTGTCACCATCTTGTTTCCACAAAGATCAGAAATGGTACAGCCAAACAAATGATGGCTGCCCAGTTGCTGAGCCTGGACTTGCAGTTAGAGGGACTTACAGGTGGACTCTGAACAAATACAGCAGCCTGTGCTGGAGCAGGAGGCATGACGTCATAGGAGCGAATGTGCTGCAACCAACAGCGAGAAACAGGACAATCATGATGTGTATGCCCCAATACACTCCTAAATATTCCTGGGATCTTAGAAGTTGCTAATTCGCATATCAGAGAGCCCAGAATCTACCCATCCTCACAAATGGGTGATGGGAGACTCACAGAGAGCCTCCCCTGTGAACACATGCACCGCGAGCTATGACCAGAAAGTGACAAATAACAGAGCAAAAGACAACAGTAACAGCCTCGAGAGGATAACAAGAGCTGTGGACTTGCTACAGAATCCAACAGCATTGAAGAAAACAGGGGACACACAAAGAAACATGGTCCAATGGGAACGCTGAGTGGGCCCACACATACCTACATCTTAACAGGCAGAGAGAAGTAAAGCACCTACTACAAACATGGATCAGGGGCTGCAAACTGCTGAAAGAACTGAAGAATAAACTAAAGAGCAGACTGCGCTAGCAGCACAAGGAAGGGGTGGGTGGACAGGCACTGAAAGTAACTGGTAGAGAACAGGAAACCACAGAGGCTTAAACACCTGTGCAAACTCCGTCAATGTCCACAGAACCCAGTCTACATAAAGAAAAGAAGAAACAGGCAAAAGTACCCTGCTGGAAGACGTAACAGATGAAGATGCCCAAACTTCATGAACACTGATGCACACAATGCAAAAACACAGACACCAGTGGCAGACACCGAGGCCACAACAAACACCAGGAACAATTTCAAAGAGACCAGAGCGAACACGCAAACACGCAGAGGTCAAACACGCAAACAAAAGAGAAAATCCTCTCCCTCCATCCCTCTGGTTTTTGCTGTTTTGTTTGTTTGCTTGCTTGTTTCTTCATTCATTTTGAAGTAGATTTTTGCTATGTAGCCCAGGCTGGTCTTGAACTTGAAGCAATTCTCCTGCCTCAAACTACTGAGTGCTGGGATTACACGTGCAGTAATTGTGAAACCACATTACAAGGCTCATTTATCTAAAGATGAAGCTGATGGAAGAGGAAGGGAGTGAGCAAGGAGGGAGCTCCAGGGAAGCAAAGCATCTGTGCATCTCTGCAATGAGGATAATCCTACCATGAAGTAGACACTTCAAACTAAAATGTGTGTTTCTGTAATCTGCAGAGAACCTTCAGCAAGAACTCAAAAGGCGTGCAGCCTTAAGGAGAGATGAAGAGTAGCATTATGGGAACAATCTATTTACTACAAAAGAAGAAAGGGTGACACCACAGCAACCATCAGGAGGGCTGACATAACTCCAGCTACATTAACTCAATGTATGAAGCACAGATGATCCCACGGCTGGACTAAAAACAGATCCAAGACACCCTGATTGCAACGAACACACAGGCAAAGGACAGAAAAGGCTGCGCTGTGCAAAACATAATCCTGGGCAGAGTAACTGTAGGAATGCCCAACAAAATGTACTTCATGGAAAAGTAGCACAAGAAACAAAAACAGACAGTTTATAATGTGAAATGCAAATTAATCAGAAATGTAAGAATTATCACCAAAACCCCAAAACAGAGAAAGAAAAGTTAACAAAATAAAGAGACAGATAATTAAGGAAGATTAGAGATGTCTCAATAATGGTTAAAATTGAGACAGAAAATGGTGTTCAAGAATTGAACAATATTTTAGCCAACCTAACTGACATGGCACCTGCAGAAGACCCTAACCTACCATGTCAAAACAGTTAGGACTTACAAGCCCACAGAGCAGTCTCTAAGGCAGACTGTGTGCTGGCCACAAAACAAGGCCTGCAAAGACTCACACTGCACGTAACCACTCACCCACCACTACAGTGGTTTACCTCTTTGTGTTGCTGAGTCCTAGAATTCCTTAATTTATTTATTTCTTTTTTTTTTCCTTCTCCAGACAGGGTTTCTATGTGTAGCCCTGGCTGTCCTAGACTCGCTTTGTAGACCAGATGGCCTCAAACTCACAGAGATCTGCCTGCCTCTGCCTCCCTTAGTACTGGGATTACAGGCGTGTGCCACCATATCTGGCTTGTTAATTTCTTCTTTTGCAATATCTATCTCACACACACACACACACACACACCACACACACATGCACACACACACATGCGCACACACACACATACACACACATACACACATACACACACACATACACACACACACACACACCACACACATACACACACATACACACACACACACACACACCACACACACATGCACACACACACATACACATACACACACACACATACACACACACACACACCACACACATACACACACACATACACATACATACACACACACATGCGCACACACACATGCACACACACACACACACCACACACACATACACACACACATGCACACACACACATACACACACACATACACACACATACACACATACACACACATACACACACATACACACATACACACACACATACACACACACACACACACACACACACACACACACATGCGCACAGGGTTTTTGTTCTGATAATGAAGCTCCTGCCTCTTTGGAGGATCTGGGTCCTCTGTAATTGCTGTCTCTGCCTAACTTTCCTTAGGTAATGCACAGCTAGAAGTCGTCACTGTACGGTGATCCCACCACCGGTGTCACCAGTTTTGCTTCATTTTTCCCTCTTTAAGGTCCGTTTCCCTGCTGCTTTGAGTGAATGGCATTTCACTGACTCTTGGCTGCTGTGAACTTTTCCTTGTTGGGTTTTAGATGTTTTTCTAACTCCTGAGTTTATTTTAGGATGTGTAATTCTCTAAGGTCTTGGTTTTACAGTTTGTCACTCAGCGTCTTCACCGCTTCTCAGCGTCCCACCCACAGTGCCACGACGGTGGGTGACCACCAGACTGCCTCTTTGCCGTTGTCACTGTCCTCAGCTCTTTACAAGCGGCATGACAGTGGCTCCCTGCTCCCTCAGGGGTGACTTCCCCATAAGCATGCACTGCCCAGAATGCTCTGAGGCCTGAGGGGATCCCTGCCATCACTGCAGCTACCTCTGCCCCAGACAAGATGCACAGGGCCTGCAGCTCCAGCGGGTAAGCTCTGGCTTGGGTCTTCCTGACTGTCTAACCTCTTCGGCTCAGGAGCCATGTGCCAGGCCTTCCCTCCCCAGGGGACAAGCTGGCACTGCTCCAGACTCATTCAAAACAACTTTAAGGCAATGTTTTACTAAGTTTGTGGTCTTTTCTACCCAAGAGCCAATAAAATAATGCTTTAGTGATTACAGAATAGTTTCAACACATCCCATTCAATTAAAAACGGAATTTAAGCACTGGGTGTGATACAGTTCAGTGGTAGACAACTTATCTACCTAATGTGTAATACCTATGATTCAATCTTAGAGAAAGAACGTAGATATATTTCATTTTAACAAACATGACCATTTGTGTGAAGTAGTAAATTGCTTGACAAACAACAACGTTGGCAGAAAAAGCAACATCTCTGGTGTCTCCCTAGTTTAGCAGCCGTCAAGCTGGACCCACCACTAAAACCTTCCTGTAAGGCTGTCTCCAAGCTGTGAGCAGCCAGCGTGCTGGGAGTGTTAGGAAGACCCCATCTTCTGGGTACGCAGTCACAGGGCAAAGGCCACGGCATTGATAATTTACCGTGACGTTCGAGTATGCACGCCACATATGAAATACACACAGTAGGGGTTAAATACAGAATATACAATACACCCCAACTGACAAAGTTGAACATTCAAAAACCTATCTATGGGACTTCAGGTTTGGAGGACGCTGGCAGCACCTAACTCCCATCTCCCTTAGAACCTCTCAAAATACAAAAAAAAGAAAAGAAAAAAGAAGAGAGAGAGAAATAAGTTCACATATGACCCAGATATTTGTAAATAGTAAACTAAGCCAGATTCAACAGAGCTTCCAGGGTCCCTGTCACAGTCCTATGGACACATAGAAAAGCTTAAGTAACTCCTTGGGGAAAAAAAAATACACACACACATACACACACACACACACACACACACACATACACACACACACACACACACACACACACACACACACACACACACAGGGCACTACAACTTAGGAAAACAACTTTGTTCAACTAAGGTCAACATGGCTACACACTGGCAGGTCCTGAGCTCAGAGCAGCCTGCAGAGAAAGGCTTCAGGGTGAGCAGAGCCGCAATGGGGCCTTAATAAGTTGTCTCCCAGGAAGGCGTCAGGAAGGGCCGTCCTGGTTCGCCTTCTGCTGCTGTGGTGAGCACCGAAACGGACCCCAGGGAGGACAGGGTGTATTTAGCTCACACTTCAGTGTCAGAGTCCGTTATCAAGTAAAGCAGAGGCAGGACCAAAAGCAGAGACCCTGGAGGAGCACTACTCACTGCATGGCTCCCTGTGACCCTGGAGGAGCATTGCTCACTGGATGGCTCCACGTGGCCCTGAAGGAGCACTGCTCACTGGATGGCTCCCCGTGGCCCTGAAGGAGCACTGCTCACTGGATGGCTCCCCGTGGCCCTGAGGAGCACTGCTCACTGGATGGCTCCCCATGGCCCTGAGGAGCACTGCTCACTGGATGGCTCCCTGTGTCCCTGGAGGAGCACTGCTCACTGGATGGCTCCCCATGGCCCTGGAGGAGCACTGCTCACTAGATGGCTCCCTGTGTCCCTGGAGGAGCACTGCTCACTGGATGGCTCCCCATGGCCCTGGAGGAGCAGTGCTCACTAGATGGCTCCCTGTGTCCCTGGAGGAGCACTGCTCACTGGATGGCTCCCCATGGCCCTGGAGGAGCAGTGCTCACTAGATGGCTCCCTGTGTCCCTGGAGGAGCACTGCTCACTGGATGGCTCCCCATGGCCCTGGAGGAGCACTGCTCACTGGCTGGATCCCTGTGACCTTGGAGGAGCACTGCTCACTGGCTGGCTCCCCATGGCCCTGGAGGAGCACTGCTCACTGGCTGGATCCCTGTGACCTTGGAGGAGCAGTGCTCACTGGATGGCTCCCCATAGCTTACCTCTGTATACAACCCAGGACCACTTGCCCAGGGGTGGCAGGGTCTTCTCACCAAACAAGAAGATGCCCCACAGACTTGCCTGCAGGCCATCCTAATAGAGGTGACCCCTCAGCTCAGCTCCCAGCATCTACCAAGTTGACAAAACACTCCTGGGGGCACAGCGCGATTTCAGGAAGAGGCAATGGAGAGGTGAAATGAAGAAAAAGTGACGTTTGAGGACTCTGAAGAAACTAACCAAGGAGAAACAAGATGTTGCCCCCTGGGGCACAGCTTGGGTGGGGGGAATAGGTGACCTCAACCACAGCCTGTCTCTGTAAGGAATAGAGGGGGAAAAGCAGACATTGCCCTCAACACTTTGAAAATACTTAGACACAACTAACACTGCAGCAGCTGGGAGAGGAGCTGGGGATGCTTCAGGATGCTGACCAAATGCTGCCTCTTGCTGCAGCTATCCGTTCTAAGAGACTCCTCTGTGTAAAGTTGCACACTGAGCTGTGGCCTTACATGCTTTTCTGAACATATAATTATTCTTCAGTATAGTCTAAGAACACATAAGAGAAAACACATAAAACAACCAATACAGAGCCAGCAAGATGGTTCAGAGGGTAAAGGTGCTTGCTGCCAGCCTGCCACCCTGAGTTTGATCCCCAAAAGCTACATGGTGGAAAGTGATAACCAACTTTTCTATAAGTAAGTAAGTAAATAAATAAAAGAAACAACCATTTACTCAGGCAGGTAAAAAAAGAATAATAAATGACAACTACCAGGAGGGCAGGCAGAGGGTGCCATGTCCACCTGGAGGGCAGGCAGAGGGTGCCATGTCCACCTGGAGGGCAGGCAGAGGGTGCCATGTCCACCTGGAGGGCAGGCAGAGGGTGCCATGTCCACCTGGAGGGCAGGCAGAGGGTGCCATGTCCACCTGGAGGGCAGGCAGAGGGTGCCATGTCCACCTGGAGGATAGGCATAGGGTGCCATGTCCACCTGGAGGGCAGGCAGAGGGTGCCATGTCCACCTGGAGGGCAGGCAGAGGGTGCCATGTCAGTTGTTTGTTTTCACTGGCGCTGGCCCGCTCCTCCGGCATTTCATAATTCTGCAGTGCAGTAGGAGGAATCCACCAAGCAGAGAGAACTCTGTCCAGTGTCCCTGGGGCAACCAGTACCTAATAAGTTAGGAAAATAGATGAGGGCACATGACCAGGCCCGGCCAGTAAACCCTGGGCATTTTTAAATGCCTCCATGATGCCATGGGTGCAGTCTTAGCAACGGACACAGCAGTGCAGCCCGTGTGTGGAGCTGGACAGTCTCAGCAATGGACACAGCAGTGCAGCCCGTGTGTGGAGCTAGACAGTCTCAGCAATGGACACAGCAGTGCAGCCCGTGTGTGGAGCTGGACAGTCTCAGCAATGGACACAGCAGTGCAGCCCGTGTGTGGAGCTGGACAGTCTCAGCAATGGACACAGCAATGCAGCCTGTGTGTGGAGCTGGACAGTGCAAAGACAGAGAAGAGGCAGCAGTTCTGAAGCCACCTGAGCTGAGGTAACCCACAGCCAGGCATTTCTCTGAGCTAACACTCTTTTGTCTATGAACTTCTTTGAGTTGCTAAGGGTTTTGTTAGCTATAACTGGAAGAGTCCAGTCTAACTCAAAACCTGAAAGGTGGATGATCACTTTAAAGGCGGGTGCTCGACTGTGAGCCCGGAGAAAAGGGGCAGAGTGCTCTGGAGCCTACAGCTCACTGCCTCCGAACTGCCTTCGCCTGGCTCACTTCTAACCCTGCCTGAGAAGAGAGAAAGGAGCACACTGATGGAGACAGAAAGTAGAGAGGCACAGAGGGATGCTTAAACAGCTTCAAATCTTTACAGCTTCAGTCTTAATTTCACTGCTTTAAAATTCTTCTAGCCAGCTTCAAACTGGTTAAGATCTAAAAAAAAAAAAAAAACCCTCAATTAAGGCAATTTATTGACCTATAGTGAAAAGTACAACCTTTATCTTAGAATTTTAAAAAAAACACTACAGAAATTTTCACATTAGAAAAAACTAAATTTGTTTAATGGTGCTTTTCCCTGAAAACATCTCTTTTCCAACCATATTAAATGGTGAACAAAATAAAAAGAACTATCAAAAAGCACAGCGTGGTTCACATTACAACCCGAATCTCTGTAACAAGCAGGACGTACTTAGAGAGCCATTAGGGAGAAATGACTGTGAGGTGCACGTTAGCATGTACATGTTAGCAGATCAACCAACTGACAAAAGACAACTGTTGGACAAAAACAAGTGAGACCCTGGAGGGACTTGGTGGCATCTGCAAGGCTGAACTCCTCCCATAGGAAGATGGAGCTCCCCCAAGGTCAAGATGAGCCAAGGCCGCCTGCTTTCTGAACAAGTCTCTGCACCTTGTGGGGCTGGGGAGCACAGCCAGAGCACAAGGCAAGAGCAAGAGTGTGACCCACCAGACAGAAAGGAAGACCCGCTTTCCTCACAAACAGTGCGTCATATTCACTGTGTGTGTGTGTGTATGTGTGTGTGTGTGTGTGTGTATGTGTGTGTGTGTATGTGTGTGTGTGTATGTGTGTGTGTGTATGTGTGTGTGTGTGTTTATGCCAAACAATCCACAGCAGAACAACCGGATGTAACTCAACAAGGTGCTGAGCAGATCAACACACAGAACCCAACTGAACCACACCCACCACCAACGACCCCACCAAGAACCCTTGGACTCCATTTATAAGAAGGGCACCCCAATGTCTAACAGTCCCACGAAGAGCCTCCATCCAGACGTACAAGCTCCTCACTGCAAACAGCAAGACCCTGCGGAGAAAAGAGAAGGAGCAAGGCAGAGGAAGCCTCCCAGTCCAGAGTGATGAGGAACTGTCAAGAAAGGATAGACGCGGACTCACTTACAGAACCTAAGCAACTCTATCAAAATACAAACTGTCTTTATCATAGAAATGCCAAATACCTAAGCTTATAGGAGCTACAAGGTGCCCCAGAATCAAAATTACACCCAAAAGGGAGAAATTTCTCAAAGAGGCTCATAAATAAAAAGCCAAGGAGCCCCTGAATTATGCTGTCTCAAAACAAAGCCAAGCGTGGTGTTACACACCTATGATGCCAGCATTCACAGGGCAGAAACAGTAGGATCACAAGTTCAAGGCCAGCCTGCTCATCATAGTAATTTCTAGGCCAACAAAGATCTGTATCAAAAAACAAAACCCGGGGCTGGATAAACAGAGAGTTAGGTGGTTGGAAGGCAAGCCATGGTAGTATGAGGGTCAGGTTCAGAACCCCATGTGCACAGAAAGCCAGAGGCAATGGCACTCACATGCAATCCCAGAACACCAAAAGGGAAACAGGAGTGGAGGTAAGGAGCTGGGCAGCAGCCTCAAATCCACAGCAATGAGCTGGAGGGAGGTGAGGACCAGCGCACACAATAGACAACAGCACACCAGCTTTTTACGTGCTGCCCTTCTGCTCAGTACACATTGTACTGATGTGAGCGGCATGTAGAGTGGACTAGAAAATACGCCCATGATATGATGCTATTAGCACTAGACGGTTAAAGTGACATTTTCCATTTCTAAGATGCAATAATAACATCTAATGCCTTGCTTCCTTCCATCAACCCCATATTTCCATGCCTGTCCTGTCTGTCTGTCCATTGTAAACATGGTGTTCTACAGGCTTTCCAAATATGTGAACAAGTCTCATTCAAGGGAAGTACCTATGAATGGACAGCTGAGGGCCAAGTGAGGCCCATCAGCAAAGCCTAGGCCTGTTCTAAAACCAGTCTTTCACACATGGCTTAACTAGAGCCTACCAGGCAACTCAACAGTCACCCAGATGCACATATGAGCTCACAGGTCCTTCCGGGAAGAAGAGGCAGAGCCGAGGAGAAACAGGATGTGCAGTGCTGACACAGTCACAGTCTGGGGTGGACTAGCAAAGCGCTATGTGCACATCCCCTGGGCTGGTGTGCACTGTGGGAAGGCTGGGTGTTGCTATTAGAGTCTGTGCCTGAATGAAAATGGCTGAAAGTTACTTGTGTCCCTAAGCTGAGTCATAACATCTGAACTAGCTGCACTGAAGAAAAATATCAACAGAATTTCCAAAGCTAAAACACGTATCAACAATAACTCTCTTCATTATAAATCTTCTCCAGAAAGTGTACTGGAGATATCAAAGGAAAGGGAAGCAAAGGGGAGAAGAAAGGGGAGCGGAGAGGAGGGGAGAGGAGGGGAGGGGAGGGGAGGGGAGAGCAGGGGAGAGGAGGGGAGGGGAGGGAGAGGGCAGGAAGAGGGGAGAGGAGGGGAGGGGAGGGGAAGGAGAGGGGAGGGGAGGGAGAGGGGAGGGGAAGGAGAGGAGAGGGGAGAAGAGGGGAGGGGAAGAAGAGGAGAGGGGAGGGAGAGGGGAGAAGAGGGGAGGGGAGGGGAAAGGGGAGGGAGAGGGGGGAGATGGGAGGGGAGAAGAGGGGAGGGGAGGAAGAGAGGAGTGGAGGAAGGGGGGAGATGGGAGGGGAGGGAGAGGGGAGAAGAGGGGAGGGGAGGGAGAGGGGAGGGGAGGAGAGGGGAGAAGAGGGGAGGGGAGGGAGAGGGGAGAGGAGGAGGGGGGAGATGGGAGGGGAGGGAGAGGGGAGAAGAGGGGAGGGAAGGGAGAGGGGAGAAGAGCGGAGGGGAGGAAGAGGGGAGAGGAGAAGAGGGGGGAGAGGGGAGGGGAGGGGAGGGGTGGATGAAAGGAGGGAAGGGAGAGGGGAGGGGAGGGAAAGGGAGGGGGGACAGGAGAGGAGGGGGTAGAGGGGAGAGAGAGGGGCAGAGAGAATAGGAGGAAAAGGAGGAGTGGAGAATGGAGGAAAGAAGGGTAAATGGGGCAACTGTGGCATTGTCACCAAGTCCCTGAAAAACAGCTGTGTCTGCACAGCAAATTCATCACACCCTCCATGAGATGTACAGCACACCATCACATACCACACACACGCACAGCAATCACAAACATAATTTACTTCACTATCTCCATACATGTACATATATGTAAACAATGCCTGCAGGATGATCACCTGGGCGGACAGAGCTGGAAGGAACAAGGAATAGGGATGGAAAAGGAATGAATGTGCAATACCAAGTTCAGCAGGCGACACTGAGGAGCTTGCTGTTTCCAGATCACAGAGCTCATGCGATCAGGAAAGAAGAGGGTGAGCGGTGCCACTTTCACACAGTTCACAGCCTCATAGCCCCTGACCAACAGCAGCCAACCAACTCCACCTGGACCTCACTTGAGGTCACCTCAGAAGGAGTCAACACAGACTCTGGCAACCAGGACACACCAGGAGAAGGCAGCAAGGTCAGCTCTGTAAATCTCAGGGACCACAGGTGGGTATAGCAATCATGCCCGTCATCAGGCAGACTCCTGCTTTAAATAATCACTTTGCTAAGTAAGTGCCAAGCTTTTAGGGTCATTGTATCAAATATGTGCACCCTCTAAATTTCAGCGTCCCTAGACAACACCCAGTATGGATAGCTAGAATTCAGCTGTGGCTTTCCTGAAAATTAAAAATAACATAAGAATATAGCTTGTGCTGTGACAGGCATTTAACACATGACAGGCTGATGATGACGATGATGATGATGCCACCTAAGCATTTCAGTGGTGCCTTTCTCACTCATCTGCCATGCTGTGCTGCTCTAACCATCCCCCCACAACGAGCCCAACCTAAGGACACAGTGAAACCTGGAGGGATCGTGTGGAACTGAATGCCTGTTCTCAGAGGTTCAAGTTTATTCCTGCAGCTTTAACTTTCGGGTTTTCTTTTTAAATCCATAACAACCTGAGTCTAGAAAACACTACTTCCCTTCTTGTAAGAACCGTCTCCAGTAAAGTCCGGTTCACAGAGGGCAAAGGTCCCTAGCAAGCACTTACTGCAAATGGGCAGAAGCCTACGGCCATTGTGCTTGCAGTGAAAATGCCATTTCATAAGAAAAGTACTGGCATTTCCACTAGCTCTACCACAGTCTGGCATGCTCCAATTTTATGAAGAGATTCTCGATAAAGAAGCAAGCTCTTCCAACCCCTAAGAACCACAGACAAAGCTCACTGGCTTCTCTCCAAAAGACTCCTCCCTGGGCTGCCAGAGGCCCAGCGACAACCACCATACAGCATGCAGGCCCAGACCTAGGCCGTGAGAACACCGCCACAGGAAGAGCTAAGCCGTCATTCTCCACTTGTGCCGCCAACTCCAACGGCACTTCAGTGGCAGTTTTGTCAGGCCAAACAAAATTAACTCCCAAGAAAGCATCATTTCTGAGCACTAATGTCAAACCAAGCACAAGTTGGAGACCTATTCAGCACAGTGGGGGACAATACCCACAGGTCTGCAGGGTGGTGAACACTGTCCTTCAGCAGAGTCCTGGGACTGTGCACACTGCTCTGATGTCACACTTAACATACCATCACACGCAAAACTCTGGACTTGAGACAGAAGCTCAGAGAGCTTCGTAGAGCTCACAGGAGAAGCATCGCCACTGTAATCAGCGTTTATACTTCTCGCTGTGAAGTGACAGTTTTTATTTTTCTGGTGCCATCAAGTGGCAACATTATGAAGTGTCCCGATTAAGTACAAATAACATTTAGACAGAAAGATGTCACAAAGATGTGGCTCACCTCGCTAATTAAGTACCAATAATGTTTTAGCAAACTAGTAAATTACATTTGGGAAAAGGAGGAACAACAGAGCAGATGCTCAGTAACTTGTCCCACTGTGAACCCCAACCCAAGACGACAGGGAAAAGACCAGAAATGAAGAGGCCTCCAGACTACGCTACACACAAACCCCAACACCCCATAAAACACCTGAAAAGCCCGTCTGCCAATCAAAAGAGTTATTTCAGAGTTAGTTTCTCAATTTGAAATGCTGTAATTGCAGGTAAACTAAAACTTTTGAAATTGGACTTTCTCGGACTGACTATGAGAATCAGGCACTTGAGCCTGCACGCCACGGTCAAATGAATGCGTGCAGCAGTATCAGCAAGGCCACAGTCACTAGCCAAAAAGGAAACAGGTTCCACGCCTTCGTCTCTGCATCTACAAACGTCAGCAGCTTTGTGGCCCCAGCCTCTGAAACACACAGCGACTACGTAACCCGCACTCCCAGCTAAAGATGACAGTGGAACACACTTCTCCCAAGACGCCACTAGTGCCGGCCGTGGTGACTCACGCCTTTAATCCTAGCGCTCAGGAGACAGAGGCAGGTGAATCGCTGTGAGTTCTAGGCAGCCGGGTCTACAAAGTGAGTTTAGGACAGCCAAGGCTACACAGGGAAACTCTGTCTCAAAAAGAAGCCAAAAAGAAAAAAAGACTAGTATAACAAGAAGAGGATTTACTTAGGACCAAACGCTTCAAGAGCAGAAATTGGGAGAAAAAGGAAGAACAAAGTCTTAGAAACTCAGAAGTAAATGAAAGAGAAATCAGTATTCACATGACCCCTTTTTTGCAAAAGAGGAAACTCAGTCAAAATGCTAAATAAGAAGCAGTTAGGAGACACACAAAGGATGGAGAGGCAGCTCAGTGGTGAACAGCACACACCGCCCTTCCAGAGGGTCAGAGCCAGCCAACTGTTCAGAGCCACCTGTAACTCCAGCTCCCTGGGCACGTACACTCACATACACATGCCTGCCCTCTTCCCATAACTAAAGTCAAAGTAAAAAGCTATGTTCGTAAATGTACAGAGCCCTAAGGGGTTATGTGGAGGACATGGGGCACTAGGTAACCAACAAAGGAGAAATGAAGGCTAAAAGGGAGGGTCCGGGGCTGGAGAGACGGCTCAGAGGGTAAAGCCCTGTCTGCTCTTCCAGAGCATCTGGGTTCAGTCCCCAACACCCATACGGCAGCTAACACTGTCTGTAATTCCAGGTTCAGGGGACCAGATGCATCTTTTGACTTCCCCAGGGCAGCAGGCTCTCACGTGGTGTTTACAGACACACACACAGGCAAAGCACTCATACACAAAAAATAAATAAATCTATGGGAAAGATTAAGCTTTGTCACAGATGGAAGCAGTCTTGGCGGGCTTTACCCTTGGGGCACCCCATGAATACCTTGTGACAGACTGAGTGGAGCCATTCTGGGCCTGGAATTCGGGAAGCAGACCTGGGAACCCCACCTGGACTATTGTTTTTCTAATTGACCCTTAACAGGAGAAGGAGACCGCCCTTTCTATGTGACTCAGGCAGGTGGGGAGGAGAGAACAACAAGTTCAGCGTGGGCTGGAGCGTGTGTGGGCAGCAGACCGGCTGGACCAGCACGTGGGCCAGAGAGACACCTAAGGACCCGTCCCGTGGAACGGATACCGGAAGGTTCACTCTTTTGTCCCTTTAACCTTTTTTCCTTCTTGTGTAAGCTAGTTGGGTTGTATAATAAAGCTTAATTATTAAGAAACAGAGCCAACATAAATCTAAAAGTGTTTTTAAGAAGAAATTCAGAAAAAGTGCTTGATAAAGCCAGATGCAGTGGCACACGCCTGTGATCCCAGCACTGAGGGAGGCAGAGGCAGGTAGAACTCTGTGAGTTCAAGGCCAGCCTGATCTGCAAAGCAAGTCCAGGACAGCCAATGTTATTACAGAGAAACCCTGTCTCAAGAAACAAAACAAAACAAAAAAAAAAAGTACTCGATAAGAAGATAAGAAAGCAGTTTAGAAACACATTTACATACTCATTCTAGAAAGAGGGTAGAAGGTTCTAGTCTAACAGGACACAGGGGGACTGAGAGAAGTATTGAAGCAAAGTGTCAGTACATAAGAAGCAGCACCATCAGGGGAAAGGCACGGACCTGCAGCAGCCACGACCTTCCCACAGCCCACTGAAGAAGGTCATGTCAGCCTTTGATTGCTACGTCCTGTCCAAGAAGTCACCCACGGGGCACCTTATTCTGCCCTTGTGATAGAAAAAGGAAGTACAAAAGTAAAACCTGGGGCTTTTTACAAAAAACAAACAGTTGTACTTAGAAACACTACATTACGCTCAGCTCAGTGTGTTCTGTCGCTTGCGTTAACTAGGTGAAGATGACGGCTACCTCTGCTAACAGAACAGAGTGCTGGACAAGCAGAGCCCCCCTCACCCCCCAGTCACTGTCTAAGTCATGGACAGTCCCCAGGAGCACTCTCGGTGAGCACTGTGGTCGTCAGGAGAAAGACTGCCATGCACACAGCACATATGGGGACCCTGCTCTTTGAAATGGTCCACTTTTATAAATGGCTGAGTGTCAAGCACCTGAGATGATGTCACCAATGTGGTTTCTCATTTCCCTTCTTGGGCACAGAACACAGAGCTGTCAGGCACGGTACAGACTCCTCACACTGCACCAGCCGTGCCAGGACTGTGGGCAAAGCCGTACCTTGCACGCCTTCCAGGAGCAGGTCGACGCCCCTCCTGTAAAAGTCGGAAGCAGCTTCATAGTCGTCCTCCTCCTCCTTCCTCAGGGCTAGCTTGATAAGTTCCCCTGCCTTCACCAGGTAGTCTCTCCTGCCCAGCCGGGGCTTCAAGCTGCTGGGGAAGAGGCTGCGGCTTTCCCGGTCTTCTGCTTTACCTGGCTCACTGTCAGGAGCAACAGCCCCTCCTGCCGAGGAATCCGCAGACAGACTCAGACCAAAAGTTCTACTGGGAGAACCCTGATGGGAAGCCATTCCATCATCTGCCTCGGCAAGAGAGTCCGCATCAACAGTGAGGGACAGGAGGTCACTGTCACTGGAGAAACCTGAAACAGGGAGGACAGCAGTCAACATGCGACGAGCAGGAGCCACAGGGGGACAGGTTACACAAACTGCCGTGCGCCCCTAACCAGCTCAGCTAGGGCAGCTGTGGCCTGCTGGTGACTGGCAGCATCTAGTAGATTGTTTCAGCTTAGCTCATCTGATTTTGATGGTCTGTAACTCATGGCCGTCTGTCTGTAACTCGTGGCCGTCTGTCTGTAACTCGTGGCCGTCTGTCTGTAACTCATGGCCGTCTATCTGTAACTCGTGGCCATCTGTCTGCAACTCAGGACCATCTCTCTCTAACTCATGATTGTAATAAATTTTTTAGAGTCTGGTGTCACATGGCCTGAGCAAGGAACAAGCCTAAAATGACCCATAATCTGGTGGCGCATGGCCTGGTCAGGGAGCAAGCCTGAGATGACCCCACAGTCAGGGACCTGGATGCGGAGCAAGCCTGATGCCATGTAGGCCCAAGGCCATGTATGACATGACATGATCGGGGTAAAGCACTCCTGAGACAATCTCAGAGCCCCAGAGCCCAGGCACTACTAAGATAAGCACAGAAGTGGAAGAGAAAGCGAAGCAGAAGGACATGTGCGCAATGAAGAGAGCAGAACTGGAGACTCCAAGGTAGTGAGGAACAGCCAGCAGTGCCGCCTAAAGCCATACTTGCTGCCACCAAGGGTCATGTCTGGGTCTGTGGCCCAGCAGCAATGGTGGTCTGTTACCACCAAAGGCCAAGAGGACATTCCTGGTCTGGCTTGCTGCCAGAGGCCATGTTGATGTCTGAGAGCTGTGCAGAGCTGGCCCCACCCACTGCCTGGGCATCATGGAAGAACTAGCCCGTAAGGTGAGACAGCAGGAGTGCTGGTCCTGTCCCTCACTGCCAACAGCAATGCTCAGGAGAGCGGGCCCTGCACCTTGCCCACAGGAAGCACAACAAAGCTGGCCCTCATTGCAGGAGTTTCGGGAGAGCCGCACTAGGGTGTGAGTGTGGGAGAGTTGGTCCTGCTACTCATCTGCCATGTGGTGGCATGAACAAGGGAGAGATGCTTTCCTCATCCTCTTGTCCCTTGCCACCTGCAGCAAGCAGGAGAGCTGTCCCTGCCCCTCACCAGCTGCAGCACTCAGGACAGTGGGGCCTGCACCTCACCTAGACAGCACAGTAGAGCTGGTCCTAGTATAGGGAGGGGACCCACAAACAAGCCAGCGCCAAGAGTGTGAGCGTGGGAGAACTGGCCCCAACACTTGTATGCTGTGCAGTAGTGTGGTCAAGGGACAGATGCCCCCACCCCCACCCCTTGCTACTTATGACAATAACCAATCCCAGGGCTAGCACGGGAGAGCTAGTCCTGTGTCATGAGAGCAGGAGAGCTGGCCCTGCCCTTGGCCAGCTGTGGCACTATATGAACTAGCCAGGTCAGGGCAACGCTGGGGAGCCCATGCTGGTGGTGTGGGTGTGGAAGAGCTGGCAGGTTGACCAACTCAGCTACCACCCAGGCCCAGATCTAGGGCTTTGAGTTGGCCCACCCCAACATCTCTACTCCATTGAAGAACTGCTGGAGTGTGTGAAGGGGCTGGTCCTACAGATCCAGAGCTGCAGAATCTCCATAACACAGGACAACAACATGAGATCCATGAGGAGCTCCAGTGAGGATCCAGTACTGACAGTGCAGCAGATACCAAAGGCCTTGAATCAGACCAATGACTCATTGCAATGAACATCTGCCAGCAAAGAAGTGTGGACAAAACAGTACACTGTGGGACACACAGTGACACACGATAGCTTCCACAATGAGTTTTTTTCCTTTTCCTTTGGGGGTGTACAAAGGCCAGGAGCAGATACAAAGGGTCAGGGAGATGGGGTGCATGATGTGAAATTAACAAAGAATCAATACAAAGTTAAATAATAAATATATATAAATCTTTTTTTTTTTTATAAATCTTATAAATTAAAACAATTACACATTAACATATTTTATAAAATAACTACATTCGTCAAAACAAAAAATATTCATTGGGAGAAATGCGATCTTTGGTACCTTACAAGTCTTGCTATCTTGTACTCTGAAGCACAGCTCTAGGAACTACCTGTTTTTACCCCTTGTGGTTGGAAGACATGAAGAAAAGGGAAAGTGCTGTAAGGTATTGTGACTGCTGTTTTCCCTGTTTATCATTACTTTGGTGGCGAGGTTGCACAAAACCCACAGCACGTGTATGAGGTCAGAGGACAACTTTGTGGAGTCAGTTCTTTCCTTCTACCATGTGGAACCTGGGAATCGAACTCATGTCATCGGGCTTGGCAGCAAAACATCTTAACCTGCTGAGCCATCTTGTCAGACTCCTGTCTTTCTACATGACACCAAAGCTCCACAGTGCCACGCTCTTAAAACTGGTTGCAATGTGGAATACATAAAATCCAAACAATAAAGTTTGTAGAATTCGCCACATTTAAATCAGTTGGTGTGTCCTGACTAATCTTAGCTGTGCTGTGTATAGCCTAACAAATCAAGGATTTTAAATGCCAGTTCCCTGGGTGCCACAGACTTTCCAAATATCAACCTCCTGTTTCACTATTATGGTTTAAAAAAAACACACACACATTGGGAAACTGCCAAGTTCAAAGGGACAAAAACCCTAACTTGAGGAGGAAAACTGTTTTGTTGGCAACAAATACTATGAGCTGTTTTCCTTGAAGAGTCATCTCATTTCATGTCAAGGAAAAAAAGTACCACACACACAAGTGTGATGACAACTGTCAGTCTGCTACTGAGTCAAGCAAAATGGCCCCATGAGCAAACAGCGCCTCAGCCCAGCCCTGCCACTCACGGGTGACTTCCCTTGTACAGCACAGTGACTTAGCAGAGTGCAATGTGCTTCCGAGTGTGCTAGGCTGTGTGTGACAACAGGAACACTTCTGACTGCTGTCTCCAAGCCCTCCAAGGAGAGACCATGCTGCTTGACCATCAGCATGCACAATAACCAACCTCAGTTTGGTATCACCGTCCCCAACAGCTGGATCCTCACTGCTTTACTCTGTGACATTCAGCACAAAGGTCAGCACAGACAAATGTCCTAGGGGACTGTGCTACTAAGGTGGTGTCCACCTCGTGGGTCCCTGGAGACCTCAGGAGCACACGCACGCGCGCGCGCGCGCGCGCGCGCACGCACACACACACACACACACACACACATGCCTCAAATCTGGAGATCTACACTGCTATTTCTGCTTGCTCTGATTTGATGAGGTGTGGGTTGTTCTTTGTCTTGTTTTTGATGATGCCAGGAATCAAACTCACGGTGCCTCCCACATGCTACAGGAGCACTGGACCACTGAACTACATCTCCAGGCAAGCACCACCACTGACTAGTAAATGTCAAGGCTCTCGGGAAAAGGTATGTAAAAGAAAGGTACTTTCACAGGAAACAACACTAAGAATTCTAAAATCAGGGACCAGCAAACTCCTTGTCTATGAAGATCCAGAGAGTAAATACTTCAGGCCTGTTGTAACTACTCGGCTCCGCGCTGCACACGCTGGGCAGGGAGCATGGCTGGACGGCAGTAAGACTTCAGTTGTACACACTGAAACTTTAACTGCATGTAACATCGCATCAAAAACTGATATTCTTGGTGGTTTTTCAACCATTTAAAAATGTAAAACATATTCTTAGTTCAAGGCCACGGAAAGCAGCTATAGAAGGGGCAAGTGTGGCTCATCAAGTATAACTTGCCAGCCTGTGGGAGCCTCCTGTTGCTCACCGCCTATCAAGTAAGAGCAAAACTAAGAACATGTGGCCAACAGCTAAGCGCCACGCTCAATCAGCTTTACACAAGAGTTGGCACTTTTGTCAATACAGCCTTGTGTTCTTTTGTTCGTTTTTCCTTTCTTTCAAATTGTTAGGATCCCTATAAAGACTACCCTATTCCCCAAAAGGAACAGGTTTCATTAAACCCGTAGGTTCAGGTGATGTCACTGAACTCTGGGGAACGCCAGGTCAGGTCTTGGCATTGCAGCCAAGCATTTCCAGCCACACGGTGTCTGGCATATAGCATTTCACAGGCAAAATCTTTCTACAACATCTAAAAGTTATTCGCCCACTATTCTAAAAACTAATAAACATTTTTAAAGTAATTTTAAATTAGTTTATGTGCATGAATGCAAACTTATTAGTTTTAATGGTGCCATTATCTAACTACTGGATTGAAACTAATAAACAATTTAGCTTGAGGAAAATTCTACATACCCAGATAATTAAAGAAGGAAAGAGCTGTGTCATGGAGCTTTTGGGCGTTCTCCAGTGCCTTTTCAACTTAAGCAGTGCTCCATCTGCCAGGCAGCCTCCTCACTACAACCTCCACGCCCTCCACCTCATGGCTCACAGCCTCCTCATTAGAACCTCCACGTCCTCCACCTCGTGGCTCACAGCCTCCTCACTACAACCTCCACGTCCTCCACCTCGTGGCTCACAGCCTCCTCACTAGAACTGTTTCATGCTATGCCTGATTTTACTTTCCCAAGAGGTGATTTACATATGCTGTTTCTTGGCTTTTGACCTCAAAAATCTAAGACCACAGTTTTACTTCCTCCTGGTTTTACAACTGTATTTTATTAGCAAAAGTAACCAAAATCAGATCAGCATAAGCATGAGCAACAGAAGTCATGGACGGGACCATGGACAGAGCTCAGTTGGCAGGTGCACTGCAGCTGGTAGAGCGCTTGCCTACCATGCATGGAGCTCAGTTGGCAGGTGCACTGCAGCTGGTAGAGCGCTTGCCTACCATGCATGGAGCTCAGTTGGCAGGTGCACTGCAGCTGGTAGAGCGCTTGCCTACCATGCATGGAGCTCACGGTCTGATTCCCAGTGTTACACAAACAGCCCTGGTGGGACACAGCTGCTAAGGTCAACACTCAGGAAATGGAAGCAGAATGTTCAAAAGGTCAAGGCCATCCACTGCTACAGAATGAGTTTGAGGCTAGCCGAGGCTACAAGAGACCCTATCTCAAACATACAAACAAACAAATCTGTCAAAGAACACACTGGGGAGACTGCCTAGTCAGTAAAGCACTTGACATTCGACCTGAGTGTGACCCCAGTGTGGCTGGTCCACACTGAGGAGGTGAAGAAGGTGGGGGCATGGGACTCTGGCCGACCGGCAAGCTCCGGACCAGTGAGAGACCCTGCCTCAAAAAGCAAGGTAGATGGTACATGAGGAGGTTGTCCACTGATCCCCACATCACATGCACACGCGTACACTCCCGCAAATGCCCACCCACTGGCACTTACAGCACAGATGACTGACAGACCTCATCATCAAGGTCTTGTCCTTTGCTTCAAGTTGAAAAACTACGATCAACAGTTTAGACTGAAACTGTCCAGAAGCAGCAGGCTAGGAAACTTTCACTCAACCAAAACTAATAAAGGGAAACAAAAAGACTTCTTAGCTTTGGGGACAATCTTGAAAGCCCAAATACCACTTTTTTCTTTGACCCAAAGATTAAGTAATTTCTAGCAAAACAACCAGACACCTGTGCTAAGAGGATGTCCTGGAAATATGTGGAGGGTAAACTCCCACAACAGAACGCCACAGTGAGCCCTGCAGGACAAGACGCTGCCGAGCCACTGAAGACCCAGTCACAGAAGAGTGTTAGTGCTGTCATTCATGACATGTGCAACCATGGACTGCAAACAAGTGAACGGCACAACTGACTTAAAAACCAGAAGAGGGTTGAAGAGATGTGTGAGCTCTGACAGCCTGCTCTCTGCAAGGCACGGCTTTGCGTGGGAAGGCACTCAGGCCAGCATCTGAAGACTCCAAAGGAGATGCTGCAATCACTGGAATGCAGGTTTGCTTGAGAGTGAAAATAAAGCCATCACTCAGAACATAACCCTGAATGGACTGCCCAGCAGCACAGCCAAGGGATTCTTACCTCAGACATGAGGCAGAATGGCTACCCAGGCAGAGCTGTGGACGGGGAGACCCACACCTTCCTTGCCTCAGTCCTGTGGAAACTGCACATTGACATGCCTGAGGAGCCTGACCCCGTCACAGCTCCCAGGTCAAGGGCTCACCAGCTTCCATGGATACTGTTTCCCTCTTTCCTTATTGACGCGATCTCTCAACTCCTTTCTCAAGGAAGTACTCTCCAACAAGTTGCTTAAAAAGAGAAGTTTTTTTTAGCCCAGGGCTGGGGATTGAATGAGCCTCACACAGGCCAGGCAGACCCCCTCCCCCCAGCCTTCCCCATCAGGCCTCTCTGCCTCACACAGCCCTGAAACCTTTCCGTCTTGTAAGCTGCTAGTCTTTGGCACACTTTGTCACAGTGACTGCAAGCTGCTGACATACTTTAGAAGATCTTTCACCACTAAATAATGAACCTCAAGTTCCATCCATGCCCCCCATCATTCAGGAGATCAAAACTAGGAGCTCATACATAGTAGGTAAGTTCTCAACCACTGAGCCAAAACCCCAGACTTCATTCTTGTTTATGTGTGTGTGTGTATAGGTGCACACATGTATCTGTATATACAGATACAGAAATACACATGTAAATGTGCAGACATATAGGTGACTATATAGACATTTTATATATATATATACACACATACACACACCAGTGTATATGTGCACACACATAAATGTATATAGCTATGATGCATAAAAACACAAGTGTATACGTGTGCACACAGGCAGATGTAAAGAGAGACAAGGCATGTAAACAGTCAATGCCCTCTTTCCTCATCTTACGCTTGAGGACATCTGTCAGGCGTAGTTTTTGCTTAGCAACTCGATATGGTCCTACGACTCATATAAAACTACGTCTGAACATCACGTGTGGTGGAGCCTACAAGCCAGACAGGGAGTGAGTAAGACAACACAGGGAGCTCCGACACACCACAGGCTGTGTCTCACTAAGGAGGAAGAGCAGTGGGTAGGGCGGGACAGCCACGGGTACCGGATTCAACAGTATCTGTCGAAGTCCACCCACTTCACAGGGACCCTTTTAGGACATCCCCAGAGCAGCAGGCGCACTGCCACCAACACCACCACTCAACCCTACACCTCTTTTGCAAGTGATACAAGGGAAAGTCAAAGGTTCCATGAGAGTCTCCTGCCTCTGGGTATGGATCACAGAGATTCCAGTTTCCGTGCTATTAGAGGGCCCCAGGTGACTTGTTAAAAAGCAGCTACAGACACAAGGGGTTTATTTAGCATCCCAGTCCACCTACCTGCCCTCACCTCTGGGCTTTGAACTGCTCAGAGTCAGGCAGTACAGCGGGATCTGCCTAGGACACCATCTCTGAAAGACAGGCCTGGGGGAAAGGTTGAGCTGCCACACACAGAAGCTTTATACTACGAGCCATCAGAACCCCGCATTTGAAGACCATCTGCACAAAGAGACTGGTCTCCTTTGACAACAGGTGGCCTCTCAGGGGTGACTACATAGTAACACGTGGCCTCATTACTATTAGCTCATCACTTCCACTCAACGCTGCGGTTCAAACATTGCCATAGTCAACCAAAGGAAGCTTCTACTTGTCCCAGGAGCGATCACTCCTGCTTCATGCACAAAAAAAGCACCTAGCACCAAGATGACCCGGAGGCGGATGACACGCAGATCAGATGGAATCTGACACGACTCCATCAAGAAAGAAGCCCTTTGTGGAGGAGGGGCTCCCGCGGCCCCATCCCTGCTTGTGGAGCATATGGCAGTTAGTGGCTGCTAGGAGAGCAGTCATCTGTCCTCAGTAGTGTAGCCATGGAAAGACATCTACGCTTCAGTTAACAGCCCCACGCCCCCACGCAGTAGCAGCCCTAACTAAGCTCAGCTGGTGGAGGGGGGGTGGCACCTATGAGGGAGAAGAGAAAAGGGGTCTAGAAAGAGTAAGAAAGGATGAGAGGGGGTGGGATACATGGTATGCATATATGAAATTGCCAAAGAATACTTTTTATGTTTTGGTTTGGTTTTGGTTTTTGGTTTTTCAAGACAGGGTTTCTCTGTGTAGCCCTGGCTGTCGTGAAACTCTCTTTGTAGACCAGGCTGGCCTGGAACCCACCGAGATCCACCTGCCTCTGCTTCCCAAGTGCTGAGATTAAAGTTGTGTGCCACCACGTCCAGAAAAGAATACATGTCTTAAAAGAAAGAAAAAGGTGGGTCCTTGTAAATATGCCTAGAGAAAAATCCCTAAGTGTGGAGTTGTGTGCTAGTCACAGTCTGGTGCTCAATGACTCAGTATCAGCTGGCAACAGCTACCGGCCGAGAAGAACCAGCTCTTGGCAGTTGCTAGCTAATAACATGCCTGTGCTTCACCCTTGACAAACGAGAGTCCCAGAGTCCCAGAGACTCTGCCTAGGACCAGAGCGGGCTTCGAAAGCCTGTGCTGATGCCAGTGCAGCCCAGCAGACACACGGTGAAGAGCTGAGGATGCCAGTGCAGCCCAGCAGACATACAGAGAAGAGCTGAGGATGTCGGTGCAGCCCAGCAGACACACGGTGAAGAGCTGAGGATGTCAGTGCAGCCCAGCAGACACACAGTGAAGAGCTGAGGATGTCAGTGCAGCCCAGCAGACACACGGTGAAGAGCTGAGGATGTCAGTGCAGCCCAGCAGACACACGGTGAAGAGCTGAGGATGTCAGTGCAGCCCAGCAGACACATGGTGAAGAGCTGAGGATGTCAGTGCAGCCCAGCACACACACGATGAAGAGCTGAAGATGTCAGTGCAGCCCAGCAGACACACAGAGAAGAGCTGAGGATGTCAGTGCAGCCCAGCAGACACACGGTGAAGAGCTGAGGATGTCAGTGCAGCCCAGCAGACACACAGAGAAGAGCTGAGGATGTCAGTGCAGCCCAGCAGACACACAGAGAAGAGCTGAAGATGTCAGTGCAGCCCAGCAGACACACGGTGAAGAGCTGAGGATGTCAGTGCAGCCCAGCAGACACACAGAGAAGAGCTGAGGATGTCAGTGCAGCCCAGCAGACACACAGAGAAGAGCTGAGGATGTCAGTGCAGCCCAGCAGACACACGGTGAAGAGCTGAAGATGTCAGTGCAGCCCAGCACACACACGATGAAGAGCTGAAGATGTCAGTGCAGCCCAGCAGACACACAGAGAAGAGCTGAGCATGTCAGTGCAGCCCAGCAGACACACGGTGAAGAGCTGAGGATGTCAGTGCAGCCCAGCAGACACACAGAGAAGAGCTGAGGATGTCAGTGCAGCCCAGCAGACACACGGTGAAGAGCTGAGGATGTCAGTGCAGCCCAGCACACACACGATGAAGAGCTGAAGATGTCAGTGCAGCCCAGCACACACACGATGAAGAGCTGAAGATGTCAGTGCAGCCCAGCAGACACACGGTGAAGAGCTGAGGATGTCAGTGCAGCCCAGCAGACACACAGAGAAGAGCTGAGGATGTCAGTGCAGCCCAGCAGACACACTGTTGTTCCACTGCCCATCTTGTTCTGTGGGTTCCAGGTTTCAACTCTGTTACCTTACACGCACGCACGCGCGCGCGCACACACACACGTATGCACATGTGTGTGTAAGTGGACATGCTATTGTCTGTGCAGGTCCCTCCGAGGCCAGAGTAAGGCATGGAATCCCCTAGAGCTGGAGTTACAATAGGCTGTGAGGCCTTCCAAGAAGGATTCTGGGAACTGACCTCTGCAGATGCTGAGCCATCTTTCCAGACCACCCTGAGCTTTCTACACCAAACCTGTGCTCATCCCTTCACAGCAAGCCAGAGCTCAGGGAGTTATCAGATACCTGGCGGACACACAGCTTGACCACTGCCAAACTCCACAGGTTAATGGAAAAGGAAAGCATCTGGGTAGCATCTGATGTCCCTTCTAATCCAAAACCCAAGTGACCATAAGAAATCATGAACTTTTTATTTGGCCTACCCTGCCACTGAGTCCCAAGTATCCAGTGTTCCCTGCAACAGCCCTGGAGTCTCAAGAGTCAATGCTCACTCTTTGTGCCTTCTCTTCTGTGGGCAACATGCACACACTGGCACAGTCACATGTGTGCTGCTTTTTTTGTTTATTTGTTGGGTTTTCATTGGTTTGCTTTTTTGAGAAGGGAACTCTGAAGTTAAGAGTTAAGGCTAGCCTTAAACTCACTATATAGCTGAGCTTGGCGTTCAATTCCTAATTCTCCTGCCTCCATCTCCCAAGTGCTGGTAATACAGATGTGCAACATCAGCCCTGGTTCAAATGTGCTCATCTTGAGAAAAATTCCCTATTTAAGATTTACCACTGAAGAAATTTTAATTAGTCAGGGGAAGTGAATAACTAAGTAAGCACTTAAGAACAAAACGTGTAACTCCTTCAAGCTGAAGGACAGGTACACTCATTCCATTAAACACAGGGGGACAGGGGGTAGGAAGAGGAAGAGGAGGAGGAGGAGGAAGAGGAGGAGGAGCCTAGCCCTTAGATTTGAGTTCCCACGGCACCACCTTGTGGATATTTGTAGAATAACAATCCTACTGCAAATCTGACCGGCTTTTAGCTGGACTGCCTAGGTTGTTTTTATTTACCACACTCCACACTGCAGCCTTTAACTTAATTATTAATTTAAAAACAACTGAAGGATATTCATATTTAAAATGACTCTGCCTCAAAGCACAAACCTTTAATTCACTAAATAAAAACAACACAAAGAAAAAATACAAAACAAAGGGTTTTTTTTTAATCCTCCATGTACTTTCATGTACCTAAGTGCATGTTTGTGTGTGTGAGCATGGACACAGGTGACATGGCATGCCTGTGGTCAGAGGACAACCCTGAGTGTCAGCCCTCAGCTTCCACCTTGTTTGCACCACCCCACACACCGAGCTAGCTGGCCTGCGAGCTCCTTAGCACAGGAATGGTGGGACGGGACAGGAGTACAGTCACACAGCTAACGTGGGCTCTCCAGATCTGAACTCAGATCCTCATGCATGAGTGGCAAGCACTTTATCCACAGAGGTCTTAGCCCAGCCTTATAGAGGAGGGCTTTTTAATCAAACTTAGATAACTATACACCTTCCCAGTTATTCTTGTAAATAAGCATGGTGGCACACACCTGTAATCCCAGCTCCCACTCTGGGAGTCAGAAGCAAACAGATCTCTGTGAGTTCGAGGCCAGCCTGGTCTACAAAGGGAGTCTAGGACAGCCAAGGCTACACAGAGAAACCCTGTCTCAAAAAGGCAAAAAAAGAGAGAGAGAGAGAGAAGGTGATGCCAAAAGAAAAAGAGAGAGGGTGTACGTGTCTACTTCTTGTATCTGTGTCTGTGTGTGTGCCTGTGTGGGACAGGGTGGCTGCAGGTGCCTGAGTACTGGGTGCACCCCACAAACTGAGTACCAAGGAGACTCCAAGTTCCCCCAGTGTCAACTCTGATGTCAGATCAAAGTGTGCTGCTACTCTGTGAGTGACCTCTGACAACAGACATAGGCTATCTCAGGAAAGTCGGCCTGTTTCATTCATAAAGAGCTACCCTGTCCCACATCCCTAAAACAACAATTCTTAGGAAATCCCAATGCTGGAAGCTTGTACTAAAGTCTGCATGTAAGTTCAGTACAGCTTTGTAACAACAAAGCCGAGATCACACTAGAGATTAAAACTACAGCATGAGTGGGAAACACATCAAACACAGCAGCACTGCCATGCTCTTCCATTTCCGTGTGACGGGCTTCAACCTCTCTAACGTGATCTGCCGTGCACTGTATACATAATAAATTAAAAAATAAATAAATAAAGCTGGTCTTGAAATGGGCTAGGGGTCAGGTGCTGCTGGGTGTACTCCGGCAGGCACTCCCATGTTGAGGCCCACTGTCTGTGTGCAAAGTGCCTACCTTGTTGTTGCATTAGAGTTAAGCTGCCATGAACTGCCAGGTGAGCCAAAGAGCAAAGCTGCCAGTTCAACACAAAGCGTCACCGAGCCGGCTCAGTGCCAATGTGTAGAGCCAGAGCAAGGACCTTAGACAAAGG
Organism: Acomys russatus; assembly: GCF_903995435.1. Lineage (NCBI taxonomy): Eukaryota > Metazoa > Chordata > Mammalia > Rodentia > Muridae > Acomys > Acomys russatus. The sequence continues at coordinate 84,826,841 of NC_067142.1, forward strand.
AAGGCCCTTCCACTGCTTGTCCTCAGCTGTGCTACAGTGTAATGTGACTCACATCTTGCGCGAGGGAAACCTTTGAGACACAAGAAAAGCAGTCTCTTACCTTCGGTTCCACTCTCAAGAAAGGTGTCAGCCAAGGAATCTGGGTACGCTTCAGCAGGACCAATTAACTCAGAGCCATCGTTAATTATCCCACCCTGAAAAGGGCAGAGCAATTATGTTTTCTTGTCAATAAGAACACAAAAAAATCAGTAATAAACATTCTTCTCAACCAAGCACTCACAAGGGCTGCTGTGATTACTGCAGATTCAACCCTTCACAAAACATCAGTAAAGTACATCTGCCGTGGCTCGGTTGTAAAGATGTACCACAGCCACGCTCAGAGCGTGGACCAGGGGATGCACAGAGTAAATGACTTCCACCCACCTCTCTGCAAACCTACGCTGCTGGCTTGAAACTCAGTGGCAGTGCCTCTGCTTCCTGCATGCTGGGACCAAAGGTGTGTCCCATTATGCCCTGACACAATGTGGAAGCATGCTGTTTATGATCTGCCACAGAATCTAAGAGACCACACAACCAGAACAAAAACAAAAACAGAAACAGACCCAGCAGCTACTCATCTCTCTTGGTATCCTTAGGGCCTGATCATTTTAGCTAGTTGGGGCTCCTCAGAAAGCCACTGAATTTTATCAAACTGATATCAAGAGCATCCCAGGTGATCTGAGAAGTATTTACATGAGAAAGCCACCTGTGCACACCATAAAGCAATTTAAGGTCTCTTTAGTAAAGAGACATTTTTATTCTATCTTATATACGGATTTGTGTGCCTGAATGTATGTGGCACAGGCACAGCACAGGTGTGCAGTGACTACAGTCAGAAGAGAGTGTAAGATCCCCTGGATCTGGAGTTACAGGCAGTTGTGTACCACCTAAGATGAGTGTTAAGAACCAAACCCAGGCCCTCGGCAAGAACAGCAAGCACTCTACTGCTGAGAACATATATATCTTTTTTTAAACCTAAGAAGGGCGTGGTGCTCATACCTACAAATGTAGCACTTAGGAGGCTAAGTCAGATGAACTGCTGGAAGTCGAAGTGAGTTTGGGCTACAGTGTAGAAGCCTGTTCCAAAATTAATTAGCTAAAACAGAATCTCCGTGAGATCACCACTTTACTCATGTATCCACACTTACAAATCCAGGCCTCAAAGCTATTGCTTCCTTTTGTTTACATGAGAGGGCAGTCACCAGAGTGGGCAGTCAGGGTGCTCTGCAGGAACACTCCAATCACAGACAAAAAGGCATAATCCTGATGCGATGGCATCACTGAAATGCCAACTCCTTTGCTCTTTAATGTCCATCTTCCTTCTATCAGCAGTTTTTTATGCCAACCCTACAATCAAGATATCAAATCCCAGAGAAATGCAGGCACTCATTCCTCTCCACCTGAAAGACTCACTGTGTGAACTCATCACAAACTGTCAGCTGACAAAAGGATAGTATCCTCTGCGGGCAAGCCTTTGCACACCTGTAAGCTACATGGCACACGGGAGGCTACAGAGGATCCAGGCACCTAAGGTTCAGAGTAAGATCCCGCCTCAGCAGGAAAAAAATTGAGAACAAGACAATGAGGATGAAGAGAGGGAAAGAGAATATGACACAGACACAGAGGAAGGCAAGGACAGCAAAGGTGAAGATGACAAAGATGAAGAAAAAATGAAATTAGAAAACAGCAATAGAAGAGAGGCTTCAAAGTCCATGAATGGAAACCTAGCACTTCCACACCAAACACAGAAGCTCTGCCAGACACCGGATGATGCAGCTGGGACTTCCACTTCTGAGTAAGAAACAAACTCAAAAGTGCCGAGCTTCCTCGGTCCTCTACATGCAAAGGGGAGGGCACTTGACGATACAGACTTTCCAGACAGACTGCACACCTTGAAGAAGTCCTCCAGCTGCCTGCTGTTGTACAGGGCGGGGATGTTGGCAGAGAACTGCAGCAGGTCTTCAGCACACTGCCGTCGCTCTTCAATAACAGTCTTGTCAAATCGCCCTAGAATTCAATCAGAGTCAGCGCTTAGGGACAGAATGACAGAACTCAGTTTTGTGATAGCTTAGGTCCAGGGAGCAAAGCCACTGTAGCCACACTGCCCATCTGCAGTGCTTGTCACATCAAAGCCGCACAATGCTTCTATGAGATGAAGCAGCAGTGTCACCTGATGAATAGAGCATCTCCAAACCCTGGTCCTGCCCATGTAAGAGACTCACTATGTAAGAACATGCCGACTGGAAACTAAAGAGGAAAGAAAACTTTAAAGAATTCAATGCCCCCTTCTGGTAATATAATACTATAATTACTCGTGTAATTTTCCCTTCACTACTTTCTTGTTTAGAGATGGAATTGTGAAAGCATCTGTACAGCAATAGGGTCAAAAACCTCAGCTTGAAGCAGAAAGCTTTTATGCTAAATTCTGTATGTGCTGCTGCTGGTGGCCCGTGATGCTCATGAGAGAAGAAGTGCCCAGCACAGGCGTGCTCCACCCCTCAAGAGGATGAGAACGTGGCTCCACACAAACGCTAATGATAGGTACAATTTGAGTGCTGCTAAGAGATTTTTTTTCCCAATGCAATTAATTCTATACAGCTCTCTCATTTGAACACAGTTGACATCTGTCACGGGCCTGCATCACACTGGCTGCCTTGCAACATTTTAAAATAGCAAACCAAGAGAGCAGCATCCTCCCAGCCTGAAAGCACCTGACCGATTCTACAAAGTATAAACAAAACACTAAGACAGACAGAAGGCCTTCCTAGGGACCACAGACACTAAAACCCCTCGCTCTTGTCTCCTGCTTATGACAAAGTTGTGCTGTGGGGAAGAGGGGATGGAGCTAGACATACTTCAAATCCAACTCTTGCACTCCTGGCTATCCAGCATCCTGGACAAGGTGAGGCACATAGTGAACAAGTCACCAGCTGCTACGCAAATAAAATGTTTTATCTAGGCCCTTGCTGGCCTACAACTCACTATGTAGACCAACCTAGCTTTGCACTAAAAAAAGATCTGCCTGCCTCTGCCTCCAGAGTGCTAAGACTAAAAGCCACAACGCCCAGCTTTTTATTTTCTTCCATAGGACTTTCCCCCAACATGTGCCAGCCAAGACTGCCTCCTTCCCTGCCAGCCTGGACGTAGGTCTGACCAACTGTCAACAGAAGGCTTCCCTGAAACCTCACTGACAGGGGCTGCACACACCCTCTCCCTGCTCCTCTCCTGCCAGGAAGGATAATAATGTGGAAGGCAGAGAAGACAAACTAGGAGCTGTGACTTCTGGGCACTGTGACACGTCCATCCCAGGTCACATCCAGACTTCCAAACATGCAGAAGGAACCAGCTTCTTCTATCTTGTATAAAACTGTCCCACATGCAGCCATGCTGAGGGTGACCCACATGCAGCCAGGCTATGATGACACACATGCAGCCATGCTGAAGGTAACCCACATGCAGCCATTCTGTGATGACACACATGCACCCGGGCTGTGGTGACACACATACAGCTGGGCTGTGGTGACACACATGCAGCTGTGCTGTGATGACACTCATGCAGGCAGACTGTGATGACCCACATGCAGCTGGGCTGTGGTGACACACATGCAGCCGTGCTGAGGATGACACACACGCAGCCGTGCTGTGATGACCCACATGCAGCCGGGCTGTGATGACACACATGCAGCCATGCTGAGGATGACACACATGCAGCCGTGCTGTGATGATCCACATGCAGCCGGGCTGTGATGACCCACATGCAGCCGGGCTGTGATGACACACACGCAGCCGTGCTGAGGATGACACACACGCAGCCGGGCTGTGATGACCCACACGCAGCCGGGCTGTGATGACACACACGCAGCCGGGCTGTGATGACACACACGCAGCGGGCTGTGATGACCCACATGCAGCCGGGCTGTGATGACATACATGCAGCCATGCTGAGGATGACACACATGCAGGCAGACTGTGATGACACACATGCAGCTGGGCTGTGGTGACACACACGCAGCCGTGCTGTGATGACACACATGCAGCCGGGCTGTGATGACATACATGCAGCCATGCTGAGGATGACACACACGCAGCCGTGCTGAGGATGACACACATGCAGCCGTGCTGTGATGACACACATGCAGCCGGGCTGTGATGACATACATGCAGCCGTGCTGTGATGACACACATGCAGCCGGGCTGTGATGACATACATGCAGCCGGGCTGTGATGACATACATGCAGCCGTGCTGAGGATGACACACATGCAGCCATGCTGTGATGACACACATGCAGCTGGGCTGTGGTGACACACACGCAGCCGTGCTGTGATGACACACATGCAGCCGGGCTGTGATGACACACATGCAGCCGGGCTGTGATGACATACATGCAGCCGGGCTGTGATGACATACATGCAGCCGTGCTGAGGATGACACACATGCAGCCATGCTGAGGATGAGACATGATGCTAAATATGTTACTTATCCTCAGTTCCTATGCAACAAATAAAACCAGCTTTCTTGACGACAACATTCCCTATGCATCATTTCATCTGAAACCAAAAATCTCCTAACTCCCCAGGGACCACATGAAGCTGAGCTCAGCAGCATGACTTCAAATCTCAACTCTGGGCAAGAGGACACAGGCAGCCTGAGAGCCTGCCGGCCAGCTAAGCTAGGTAAATCAGCAAGCCCAAGGTCAGTGGAAGAGCCTGTCTCAAAAGTAAAGTAAAGGGTGATAGAAAAATAAATAAATATGTTTCTAAAATCGTGTGACAAGGACAAGTGTGTAGCGAAATAGCAAAGCTACTGAGTCATAATTATGGGTCAAAAAGAACACATACGGGCCAGATGGGAAGGTCAGCACTGGACAGCCCACTCACAGCACTGCACCCGCGCCCCATCATGGGTGTGAACAGGACTGTGGTCATCAGAAATAAAGGAAGGTCTGTTGAAATGTGACGATATTTGTAATTTATTCCGAAATAATGGGGAAAGGGGGTACCTCAGCACAGAGGAAACACAGAAAGGGTTAAGAATAAGTAACCCTGGGATACAGGTGACCACTGCCCCATTCTTTTATGTTCTCTTCTGTAAAGCCAAGGCGTTAGCCCAGGGCACATCCACGACACACCAGCCCCATAGGCTGGTAGATTTAAATACTCGGTCACCAGGGAGTGGCACTATTTGAAAGGACTAGGTGGTGTGCACTGGTGGTGAGCTCTGAGGTCTCAAAAGCTGATGCCAGGCCCAGGGTCTCTCTCTTTCTGCTGCCTGTGGAATAGAACTCTCAGCTACCTCTCTCGCACAATGGCTGCCTGTGTGCACCATGGCTGCCTGTGTACACCATGGCTGCCTGTGTGCCACCATGGCTGCCTGTGTGCCACCATGGCTGCCTGTGTGCACCATGGCTGCCTGTGTACACCATGGCTGCCTGTGTGCCACCATGGCTGCCTGTGTGACACCATGGCTGCCTATGTGCCACCATGGCTGCCTATGTGCACCATGCTTCCCACTAGGATGATAATGGACTAAACCTCTGAAACCAGAAGCCAGACCCAGTTAAATGCTTTTTTCTCATGCAAAAGTTGCTGTGGTAGATGGTGTCTCTTCACAGCAGCAGGACTCTGACTGAGGCAGTCCACAGGATACTTATTCTCAAAGTGTGGCTACAGACTACAGGGTGCCCTGTGGGCCAATCAACACAGCTAATCTTTTCTGTGGTAACACTATGGCAGTTGCTGCATTGCTCTCTGTGCTGACACTGGGCCAATGGTCTATACACAACGGCAGCAAAACCGTAGTCCTCTTAGCAGGGCACCAGGCCACAGTGCCAAACCTACTAATAATTATTTGCTTCTTTCTGTCACTTACTCATATTTTTTAAAATGGAAGTTTCACACACACACACAGACACACACAGACACACACACACACACACACACACACATATACACATACACATATACACAGACACACACACACACACACAGACACACACACACACACACACACACACACACACACACACACACACACACACACACACACACACACACACACACACACACACACACACACAGACACACACACACACACACAGACACACACACACAGACACACACACACACAGACACACACACACAGACACACACACACACAGACACACACACACACACAGACACACACACACACAGACACACACACACACAGACACACACAGACACACAGACACACACACACAGACACACACACACACATATACACATACACATATACACAGACACACACACACAGACACACACAGACACACACACACACAGACACACACACACACACAGACACACACACACACACACACACACACACACACACAGACACACACAGAGACACACACACAGACACACACACACACAGACACACACACACACAGACACACACACACACACAGACACACACACACATATACACATATACACAGACACACACACAGACACACACACACAGACACACACAGACACACACACACAGACACACACACACACACACACACACACAGACACACACACACACACACACACAGACACACACACACATATACACATGCATCCTCCATGAAGCAGGAGCCATTATTAAACTTATTAAATCTTGGCCCTTGAAGAACTCTCCTTTTAAAATTCCTTTTTAAAAAATGCACTTAGTCAGACTTGGATGCCAGATAGACGTTTCCTCAGAAGAAGAAGAGTGAGTCTACCACTTCCAGGAAAACCACCAACCGTGCTGCTGGTGGTGAGAAAATTCTAGTCATGCAGATGCTTGGGTTTGCCAGCTTCCTGGGACTTAAAATCTCTTTAGAGATCTCTGGCTACATAAACACTTGCTGACTTCATCTAACCAAACAGGAACCATCCGCAAGACCTGAAAAACATGAGGCATCAAAATATTCCTCTTTTCTTAAGATTTCTTTTTACTTATGAGTGTTTGCCTACATGCAAGTCTGTGCACCTCCTGAGTTCCTGGTGACCTTGGAGGGCAGAAAAGGGCTGAACCGAACTGTAGTTACAAACAGGAGGGAGCTGCCTTGTGAGTGGTGGGAACCGCGCCAGGGGTCTGTGAAAGAGCAGTCAGTATTCTTAACTGTCCAGCCATCTCTCCAGCCCTAGCAAAGTATGTTTCAGAGGCAACCAGAGGTAAGAAGTCCATTCACAAGACCAAGAACTTACCCTGAGCTCTGCAAGCTCCAGCTAACATAGACCCACTGCTGACAGTGTGGTGGACTGCATCCCTAAACTATGAGCTAAAACAAGTTCTTCATAAGCTGTTTCAATCATGTATCTTATCATAGAAAAGAGGAAATTAATTCAGAAAGCTGAACCTGGGAGTGGGGCTGTGTGCAGCACGGCACAAGCCTTGGAAACGGGGGAAATGGAGGTGATAAGCAGAGCCCTAGGGTGCTGGGAGCAAACCCAGTGACCAGTACAGCAGGGCTCCGGCCAGCAGGAGGCTCAGAAAAGAGCAAGGAAGAACTCTGTGGGAATTCGTCTGAGAGCCATTTGTGTGCCACTCTGGCAAAGACTTGAGCTGCATTCTCAAAAATAAAGATAACAGAGTGGTTTATCTGGTGGAGCTCTCCTAGCAGCCACGCTGTGTGGGACACAGTCTCATCACACTACAGTTAGCCAGGATTATAGTGAGGAAAGTGGAGAAGATGTGGAAAACAGCACAAGTAAAGCAGTATATTGCAAACAGAGCAACTGTAATTACAGATGCTAGTGCAATCACAGAGGCAGTACACAGGGGGCCTGGACACAGGAAAGGCGCTAGACAGGCAAGACCAACACAACCAAGGCCGCACAAGGCCAGAACTGCAGCTACCCCAAGGCTGAGAAGAGGGCGTACATTGTATATGAACTATACTGAGGGCATGAGAGAAGAGCACCCGGTGCGTGCTGAACTGGGTGAATTAGCACACAAAGCAAAAGGACCCAATACAGATCATCATTTGTTAATCATCGCATTAAATCACAATTTTAGAGTTGAGCTGTAGCTCCGTGGCAGAGAACTTGCCTGGCAAGCATGAGTCGACAATCTGAGGTGTGGGATGGGAGGACCCAGCCTGAGGTAGGGGATGGGAGGACGCAGCCTGAGGTAGGGGATGGGAGGACCCAGCCTGAGGTAGGGGATAGGAGGACCCAGCCTGAGGTAGGGGATGGGAGGACCCAGCCTGAGGTAGGGAATGGGAGGATCCAGCCTGAGGTGAGGGGATGGGAGGACCCAGCCTGAGGTGGGGGATGGGAGGACCCAGCCTGAGGTGGGGGATGGGAGGACTTAGCCTGAGGTAGGGAATGGGAGGACCCAGTCTGAGGTAGGGGGATGGGAGGACCCAGTCTGAGGTGGGGGGATGGGAGGACCCAGCCTGAGGTGGGGGATGGGAGGACCCAGTCTGAGGGGGGGGATGGGAGGACCCAGCCTGAGGTGGGGGATGGGAGGACCCAGCCTGAGGTGGGGGATGGGAGGACCCAGTCTGAGGTGTGGGATGGGAGGATCCAACCTGAGGTGAGGGATGGGAGGACCCAGCCTGAGGTAGGGAGATGGGAGGACCCAGCCTGAGGTAGGGAGATGGGAGGACCCAGCCTGAGGTGGGGGATGGGAGGACCCAGTCTGAGGTAGGGGATGGGAGGACCCAGCCTGAGGTAGGGAGATGGGAGGACCCAGCCTGAGGTAGGGAGATGGGAGGACCCAGTCTGAGGTGGGGGATGGGAGGACCCAGTCTGAGGTGGGGGATGGGAGGACCCAGTCTGAGGTGGGGGATGGGAGGACCCAGTCTGAGGTGGGGGATGGGAGGACCCAGTCTGAGGTGGGGGATGGGAGGACCCAGTCTGAGGTGGGGGATGGGAGGACCCAGCCTGAGGTGTGGGGTGGGAGGACCCAGCCTGAGGTGGGAGATGGGAGGACCCAGCCTGAGGCGGGGGATGGGAGGACCCAGCCTGAGGTGGGGGATGGGAGGACCCAGTCTGAGGTGGGGGATGGGAGGACATTAAATGACAGTTTCAGAACAGCACTTACCAAACACTATCCCCTTAGCAAATGGAGGAAACAGCTCTGAGTGGTGGAATACGTTTCTGTGAATTTGCCATAATTCTTTGTGCAGTTTCTTAAAGTCGCTGTATCTCTTCCACACAATTATCTGAAAAGAAAACAAAACTAAGTGCATAATTCAACGCATAACCATTCTGTCTCTGTGTAAGTCTTTTCTACAAAGATCACACATCACTATGCAAAGCAAATATATATATTCCCGTCTGCAGGGTGAAAGTCTGAAGTGAACTAACATTTGCCTTGAAAGCTAAAGCAGCACTTCTTCCTATGCTGTTGACTTGAGGTTCTAAACCCTGTCTTGTAGACGCCTTTTTACTCACTATGGAGAAGTATCCGGCCTGGCACAAAATGGTCTACGCTAAATAAAGTATACTCCCTCCCAAACACTTACTGTTGCTCTGGGAACGGATTAAATAGCAAGCGGTGCCTTAAATGTTATGCTTATAGGCACAAAACAATTTGTAATCTAGTTCTTAATTCTTTTTTCAGGTTTATTCTTTTATTTTATGTGCAGGTATATGAACCTGCATGAGTTTGTGTCCCACGTGCATGCAAAAGACCTCGGAGGCCGGAAGTGAGTGCTGGATTCCCTGGACAGGGAGTTACAGGTGATTGTGTGAAATGTAGATTCTGGGAATGAACCCAAGTCCTCAGTAAGAGCAGGAAATGATTTTAACCACCGAGTCATCTCTCTAGCCCCCAACTCGGGCAAATTTTAAATAAAAAGGTTATAATATTTGTCTTCTCAAAAAAAACAAAAACATGCTTTTACATGCTATACCTTTTCATAAATCCTAATTTAAATTACCTATAAGATTTCAGACTACAAATTAAACATTGACTAGGATATAATTCAAACCTGCATATCTCAAAAACCAAAGTAACAGTGCTATCCGTTAGACACATAGAGAAGCAATTTGCTATCACTAGCTTAAATTATTTGACCTTACATAGAGTAAACTAGAAAAACACATTCCACAAAAAGGGACTATTTGATATATGCCTTGACGACAGTGTCAGCCCTGAGGTCCACGAAGGAAACTAAGTGGTAAAGTCCTCCACCCAAATGCCTGATCCTCTCACCTCTAAAGAGCCTATGTGTTTTCATGCATATACAGGACAGTGCTGACAGTGACCAAAACCAGGGAGGTCACTCATGATTCTCAAGTCTGGCCAAAGGCTGCCCTATTCTGTGACATCATCCCTGAAGAATGTGTTAAGAAGTACATGAGGACAGTTGCCCAGGCAGCTCTAGAGACTATACCATGAATTAGACAATTTGCTCCTACCCACTTTTATTCATTTCAAACCAGGGTCCCTACTGTATGCTGGACACTACATTACCCCTGAGGATGAGACTGGAGGCACGAGCCCCTCCTTCAGGGCTCAGCCAAGGCAAGAGGAACAAGCCAGCATGGATGCACTTCACAAGGGGCTTGACAAACGCTGAGAAACTGTACAGAAGTGGTCTAGAAGGCCCGCCCAGCCTGGACACTGAGCAAGGCCACAGCGCCTGGCATCAGGAGAAGCAAAGAGCAAAGCACATGGAGAGGTAGGAGGCTGTGGAAAGTTTCTAAAGAAAGAAAGATGCCAAACACAGAGAGGCCTAGAATCTTGGCTTCTGTGACCGACTGTGGTGGCGCTGTCTCTGAAGTGGGGAGTGAGGAAGAAGCGGTACTTGAGGCCTGCCAGGAGCCAGCTGCGCACATTTGGCTCATGCACTTGTGAGCCTTTCAATAGGACACATGGGCTTGGAGTGTAAGTGTAAAATATACTCCCTCCAGAGCCATCAGCAGAAAAGTGGCAACTGGTCAGTAGTGGTTTCCCAGTGTCTGTAATGGGACAAAGAGTCTAAGCAGGGATGGTGGACACCAAAGTCCAAGCAGAAGCAAGGAAGAGAAAAGCAGCGCTGGGTGCACGTGAGGCCTGGCTGTGCTGAGATGGGCAGGGTCAGCGAACAGGATAAACGCTGGCCACCCAGAAGCAACCATTCTAGCAAGAGCACCCACCTCCCCCGACCAGCACCTGACAAGTCAGCGACTCAGAACACAGGCAGACAACAGGTGCTACGCTATCACAGCTCGATTCTCTGTAGCCTCTGATCTTGATACAGAAACATGATTTTGTCATGAGGAAAAAGTGTTATTTTTGTATTTCAAAATGTATCCAACTAGTGGTCATGGTGGCTGGCACCTAAGATGCCAGCACTCAGTAGGCCAGCAGGGGGTTATGAGTTCATGGGCTGTACAGCGGGTGCCCAGCACTCAGTAGGCCAGCAGGGGGTCATGAGTTCATGGGCTGCACAGCGGGTGCCCAGCACTCAGTAGGCCAGCAGGGGGTCATGAGTTCATGGGCTGCACAGCGGGTGCCCAGCACTCAGTAGGCCAGCAGGGGGTCATGAGTTCATGGGCTGCACAGCGGGTGCCCAGCACTCAGTAGGCCAGCAGGGGGTCATGAGTTCATGGGCTGCACAGCGGGTGCCCAGCACTCAGTAGGCCAGCAGGGGGTCATGAGTTCATGGGCTGCACAGCGGGTGCCCAGCACTCAGTAGGCCAGCAGGGGGTCATGAGTTCATGGGCTGCACAGCGGGTGTCCAGCACTCAGTAGGCCAGCAGGGGGTCATGAGTTCATGGGCTGCACAGCGGGTGCCCAGCACTCAGTAGGCCAGCAGGGGGTCATGAGTTCATGGGCTGCACAGCGGGTGTCCAGCACTCAGTAGGCCAGCAGGGGGTCATGAGTTCATGGGCTGTACAGCGGGTGCCCAGCACTCAGTAGGCCAGCAGGGGGTTATGAGTTCATGGGCTGCACAGCGGGTGCCCAGCACTCAGTAGGCCAGCAGGGGGTCATGAGTTCATGGGCTGCACAGCGGGTGCCCAGCACTCAGTAGGCCAGCAGGGGGTCATGAGTTCATGGGCTGCACAGCGGGTGCCCAGCACTCAGTAGGCCAGCAGGGGGTCATGAGTTCATGGGCTGTACAGCGGGTGCCCAGCACTCAGTAGGCCAGCAGGGGGTCATGAGTTCATGGGCTGCACAGCGGGTGTCCAGCACTCAGAAGGCCAGCAGGGGGTCATGAGTTCATGGGCTGCACAGCGGGTGCCCAGCACTCAGTAGGCCAGCAGGGGGTCATGAGTTCATGGGCTGTACAGCGGGTGTCCAGCACTCAGTAGGCCAGCAGGGGGTTATGAGTTCATGGGCTGTACAGCGGGTGCCCAGCACTCAGAAGGCCAGCAGGGGGTCATGAGTTCATGGGCTGCACAGCGGGTGCCCAGCACTCAGTAGGCCAGCAGGGGGTCATGAGTTCATGGGCTGCACAGCGGGTGCCCAGCACTCAGTAGGCCAGCAGGGGGTCATGAGTTCATGGGCTGTACAGCGGGTGCCCAGCACTCAGTAGGCCAGCAGGGGTCATGAGTTCATGGGCTGTACAGCGGGTGCCCAGCACTCAGAAGGCCAGCAGGGGGTCATGAGTTCATGGGCTGCACAGCGGGTGTCCAGCACTCAGTAGGCCAGCAGGGGGTCATGAGTTCATGGGCTGTACAGCGGGTGCCCAGCACTCAGTAGGCCAGCAGGGGGTCATGAGTTCATGGGCTGTACAGCGGGTGTCCAGCACTCAGAAGGCCAGCAGGGGGTCATGAGTTCATGGGCTGCACAGCGGGTGCCCAGCACTCAGAAGGCCAGCAGGGGGTCATGAGTTCATGGGCTGCACAGCGGGTGTCCAGCACTCAGTAGGCCAGCAGGGGGTCATGAGTTCATGGGCTGCACAGCGGGTGCCCAGCACTCAGTAGGCCAGCAGGGGGTCATGAGTTCATGGGCTGTACAGCGGGTGCCCAGCACTCAGTAGGCCAGCAGGGGGTCATGAGTTCATGGGCTGTACAGCGGGTGTCCAGCACTCAGTAGGCCAGCAGGGGGTTATGAGTTCATGGGCTGTACAGCGGGTGCCCAGCACTCAGTAGGCCAGCAGGGGGTTATGAGTTCATGGGCTGTACAGCGGGTGTCCAGCACTCAGTAGGCCAGCAGGGGGTTATGAGTTCATGGGCTGCACAGCGGGTGCCCAGCACTCAGTAGGCTAGCAGGGGGTTATGAGTTCATGGGCTGTACAGCGGGTGCCCAGCACTCAGTAGGCCAGCAGGGGGTTATGAGTTCATGGGCTGTACAGCGGGTGTCCAGCACTCAGAAGGCCAGCAGGGGGTCATGAGTTCATGGGATGCACAGCCGGCTTCAGGCCAGTCTGAACCAGAGGGCAGGATCCTCCTCAGAAGATCTAAATAATAAATAAATATGGATCTATCACTATATAGCTAACTCAAGCTATCTGGGACCATGCTGCTAAGAGCTTAGGCGGGACTGGGTGACAAGCCTCCGAATGCAGTGTCCTCTGCAGGGTCAGGGTCTGTACAAACGGGGTATTACCATCACAGGATGAGCATGGGAGGGATTCAGGAGATTGGAGATTATGAAGCAACCACATTTGCAGACAGAGCACCCTTGCCCAGATCATTTTCAAATAAAGGAATGGTAACTTAAAACTTTTCACAATTTAATCACAGTAATGGTTAACATCGCAGATTATATAAATGCATGAGAAGCAGAGCTGGGAGCGCCCAGCTCTCACTACTCAGCACACAGCCCTAGGTTCAGAGCACCAGGGCTCAGCAGCAGAAGCTAGAGCAGACTGCCCCGCCTACTTCTCCTTCCCGCTTCCTCCAGTTCCCAAGACTCCTCAGAAGGGAATGAGAACAGGAGCGCACTTCCCACCGATCAGCCAGGACTGGCCCTGCACTGCACTAAGACAGGCCCGACACATACACAACTTACTTTCTCTGATGAAGTCTGGCAGGCTCCCACTGGGACAATGGGAAACTTGCAAGCGTAGGCTCCTTCCATGCTTACTCATGTCACTCTGGCCAAGCTCGACCAGCGAAGCACTCAATAACCATAAGTCAGTTAAATTTTTAATAAAAGCTACATTTTTCATTATGTCATTTAGCATTTCAAAATATGACAAATATTTCTTTTTCAGATACTTAAACTTAATGACACTAAAAAACTTGTTTACCTGTGGGTTTTTTGTTTGGTTTTGGTTTTGCTTTTTTGAAACAGGATTTCTCTGTGTAGCCATGGCTGTCCTGGTCTCACTTTGTAGACCAGGCTGGCCTCATTGAGATTCACCTGCCTCTGCCTCTCAAGTGCTGGAATTAAAGACACGTGCCACCACGCCCGGGCACTGCCCTGTGTTTTATAACATCACCTAACTTAAATTTTTCATTTTCATTCTCTTCAGTACTATATTTTTGCTGGGTCAAAAAACAAAATAAAATAAAATAAGCTTGCTGGGTCATCCTTGCTTACAGTAAACAGTGACAGTCACTCTATTTGCATGCTAGTGCTTGCCACACCAACACACCTCTCGTTTCTTTCCCTCTTTTTTTTATTTTTGTTATTTACTTGTGTGTGTGCGTGCAATGTACTGTGTATGCATAATTCATATGTATACAGGTACATGTGGAACTCAGAGGTCAACATGAGGTGCCATCCTCACTCTCCACCTTCCTATGTGAGACAGGAGTTTCCTAATATTGTCAGACTGGTGGGCCATCCAGCCCCAAGGATCTGCCTATCTCTGCCCAGATCCAGGGCTCTGAGTTGGCCCACCCCAACATCCATCCCACCTATAAACTGCTGGAGTGCATGAAGGGGCCCGTCCTGCAGCACCAACGCTGCGGGCCTCCATGACACGGGGCAACAGCAGGATGACTAGAAGGAGTCCCAGTGAGGATCCAGTATTGATGATCGTGGAGCGGAAGGCAGAGGCCTGGACCAGACCAGTGACTCACTGCAACGGACATTTACAAGTGAAGCTGTTTAGGCAAAACGGTAGGTACACTGCGTGACCCACACGACACACTGCAGCTTCCACTGCAAGATTTTTTTTTTTTTTTTTTTTTTTTTTTTTTTTGGTTGTTTTCTCTGGGGGAAGTTGCAAGAGCAGAGCGAAGACATGGAAGGGAAGACATGGAGGGACAAGAAGATAAGTGGGATTAGGGCGCATGATGTGAAATTCACACACTCACACACACACACACACACACATCAATAAAAAGTTCAAACAAAAACAAGCAGACAAAAAAATAAAGTAAGCATGCATCACTGTACCAGGAAAAGTGAGAGACCTTAAGATAGAGCTCAGCTCCTCCTGCTTACACAGCAAGCGATGGTGAACTGAGTCATCTTCCCAACCCACTCAACTCTCTCTTAAAATTTTAGAGGAAGTAGGAAAAGAGAAGCTGCCCTACATAATATCAAATGATTGGTTCCCTGTCAATGCTCTCTTAGCATTCTTAGGAAGACCACAGAGCTGAGGGCGTCAGACAAGCTCTGCAAAAGTCAGAAGCACCTCTGGGTTCCGAAGGACCGTGGAGACATGGTCCACTGGGTGTGTTTATTATTTCCGAGAGCCGGGGAGCCTGAGAATACAGTAGAGCAGAAAGTAACCCTGTGCGCTCACCAAGAACATGAAAGGAAAGGACCCGGACGCCCGAACCACACTCCTCCACGTGAGAAGGCCAGTGCTCAAACATGGCAGTGAGAGCCTGAGAGCACTGTTAGCATTCAGGATTATTCTACGGTTTAAGTCAACTCATAGAAGACTTTAGATTTGATGTGTCACTTCTAAGAAAAGAGCACACAACGACCTGACTGAAGGGCACTTGCATGAGCGTGCTGATGGCTGGGTCGCCAACAGCTGGTATTATAAGAGTGACTAAGGAAATGGCAGAGTGCGCTCATGGACAGGTGGCCCAGGCTTCTCCCTGGAAAGGTCGAACATCAAGGTAAGCGCAGCACAGCAATCAGACGCACAGTCAGGAGATGCCCCGGTCCCAAGTCTGACAGAGCAGTAAACTTGCAAGAGCCCAGTCACCTGGAAGCGGCAGGAATTAAACAGAACTGGGATTCTAAAGGATGTCTCACGCTATCATCTGGCACCTAAGGAGGGAACAATTAATCATGAGATGTACATAGATAGCTCTCTTCTGAAAGGATTGAATTCTAATATTCTTCCTATAAGGTAAACAAAGATGTCTCAAAAACCATGAGG
Source organism: Acomys russatus (assembly GCF_903995435.1). Taxonomy (NCBI): domain Eukaryota; kingdom Metazoa; phylum Chordata; class Mammalia; order Rodentia; family Muridae; genus Acomys; species Acomys russatus. Next base: position 84,843,068 of record NC_067142.1, read on the forward strand.
GAAATACTATAAAATATTTTTAAGGTGTCTTTCACTAGATACCAGGCACCCCAGAGAGGATAACAAACAGAAATGAAAAGAGAAGCAAGGTGGCACAGCAGCTGCGGCTTCAGGCCTCGTCTGTTCCTGTCGCTGCAGTGCTTGTACTCACTGAGCAGGCATCATGACTTTACAAAGGTGAGACGCCCTTAACTAACGCTGGGTCAGGTGAGGGTCAGAGGTCCCTCCGCAGACTCTCATTCACACCACTCAATGCCTCCTCAGCATGAAGTGTAACTGCAGCTACTGTCATGTAGCTAGAGAAACTGCCCCACAAATACAAACACTCATACGAGTAACTTGGCAGTTTCTTCAACAAGGATAAATGGAATTTTCACAGGGATAAGCAGGCTACCTCCTGGACGTCCTCTGGATTTCTTCGTGAAACAACCTAAAACCAAGCACAGACAGAAACAGCTCATTATCAAATAAGATTTCACAGCTCTGTAATTACTCTCAATAGTACCTGCATTAAAATTCCATCTGTGGAAAAGAAAATGTATGCCATACCAGCTACTAAAAATGCAAGGCATTCTGCAATAGTAGAAGGTCAGGAGAAGAGCAGTGCACGTCAGTCCACGCACATTACATCCTCAAGAAAACACCCAGGCCTTGAGCCTTGCACACTGTAACTCTCACAGGCTCTCTCCCATCTCTCAGACCTCACCCCCAGGTACATGTGCACTCATCTCTGCATTGTTCCCTTTGTGGTGAAGGAACTGAACCTTGTGCACACTGGACAAGCATCACCAGAGCTACCACCCAAGGCCTCTTTGCATTCTTTCTTATAATCGGATGTGAACCCACAATTAGAACAATAGCATTTCAACGTAAAAAGAAAAAAAGACATCCAGAGTATACAACACAGTCAATATCTGTGAGGAGTGACCGCTGGGTTCCTAATGGTGAAGAAGAAAACAAAATTAAGAAACATTTAAATACAAGGGTCACTCCCTTTTCTATATTCTGTGATGAGGGGTTGGGCTGGGTGCAACATCAGTGTCTGCTTCATCAGTGTGAGGTCCATACCCCACAAAACCACATCAGTCCTCTGATGAGAGAGAGGGAGGGAGGGAGGGAGGGAGGGAGAGGGAGAGAGAGGGAGGGAGAGAGGGAGGGGAGGTTAGGGAGAAAGGGAGTGAGAGAGTAAGAGAGAGGGAGGGAGAGGGAGGTAGGTAGGGATATATATACTCTATCGCTCTATTCTCTATATAGATAGATGATCTTCTTTCATCTCTCTCTCTAATCTCCACTTCTTTCCTTCTTCTCTCATTACAAAGGTCAAAAAGTGCTGGGTGGTGTGGTGGCGCACTTTTAATCCCAGCACTTGGGAGGCAGAACTTCGTGAGTTCCAGGCCAGCCTGGTCTACAAAGAGTGTCCAGGATAGCCAAGGCTACACAGAGAGACCCTGTCTTGAAAAAGCAAAGCAAACAAAAAACAAAAGTCAAAAAGCCCGATATATTATCAAAACTCCAGAAAGGAAAAAGAAACAGTATTATAGAAAGGAAAAATCTCACATTAATTTAGATTATTCATCATCCATCTACTTAAATGTATAATTAATGACCTTGAGGCTACAATGGTGTACCCTGAAAAAGCACAAACACATTAAAATGGTTGCTTATGGATAGGAAAAGAAAAGGATTTTCATCATTGCTGACAACATATCAAGAGCTGGAAATGGGGATGAACTCATTAGTCCAGGCATGGTGGCTGCTCAGGAGGCAGAGGCAGGCAGAGCTCTGTCCTGATTCCCCTTCCTCCCTTCCTCTTCCTCTTCTCAGCTTTCCCTTTCCTGTCCCCCTCCTTCCACTGTGAGCCCCCTGCTTCCAGGCATGTCTTCACTGCCAGAAGAGTCTGCACCTGTGCTGACTCAGTGCAAGGTACTCTGCCAAGGAGGAAAGACGTGTGTGTGTGTGTGTGTGTGTGTGTGTGTGTGTGTGTGTGTGTGTGTGTGTAGAGGGGGGTGTGTGTGTGTGTGTTTGCAAAGCATTCTGCACTAATGATTTAGTTCATTCCTTCCACAACCTTTAAGACTATTCATTGCAAATGAGCGACTATTAAAGAAGAAAGATAAGTGGAGTGGAAGACCATGTAGCTTAGCTTTACAATGAAGCTTAGCTGCTTAGGGGTTAAGATGGTTTTAGGTCTAGATAGATGTTTTAAGTTGATAATGACAAGCTGTGATGGAGATTGATTTACATTCAGAATTTTAGATGCACCAAGATAGGAAAGATGACTTCTTCAAGGCTGTCAAATACAAATAGCCAAAATACTAAGAATGTAACATTTACATAATTCCTGATTGTGTTATGGTTCTTCTTGCTGTAAGTAGTTTATTATATATGTGTGTAATAATATAAATGTATATGTAAAAATAAAAATGTTTAATTAATAATAAAAGAAAAAATAACTGGAACTCTGGGGCTGATGAGAGAACGCAGCAGTTAAGAGCACTTCAAGTTCAGTGCCCATCATACACATCAAGTGACTCACAACCACCTCTAACTCCAGATCCAGGAGTGATATCCTCTTCTGGCCTCTAAGGGCACTCACACACATGTGACGTACACTTGTACATATACACTCACATACAACTAAAAAACTAAATAACTTTTAAAGGACAAAGGAAAACCTCCAATACACAATGACCGGAATAACAGGGCTGAGTCCAAATGTCTACTTTTAGCAACCATTTTTTTATCGTTATCTTCATGCATGTGTGTGTGTGTAACATGTGTGTGTGCACGCGCGTGTGTGAGACAGGGTGCATGTGTGTGTATAACAAGTGTGTGTATGTGTGACAGGGTGCATGTGTGTGTGTCAGGCATATATGTGTGTGACAGGGTACATGTGTATATGACAGGTATGTGTGAGAGAGATAGGGTGCATGTGTGTGTGTCAGGCATATGTGTGTGTGACAGGGTACATGTGTGACAGGTGTGTGTATGTGAGACAGGGTGCATGTGTGTGTAACAGGGAGATCAAAAGACAATCATTGTCAGTTTTCTCCTTCCACCTTCATATGGGTTCTGAAGATGGAGCTCAGGTTGCCATCCTCCACCCACTGAGCATCTCCCCCACACTCTAACAGGGCCTTCTGCGTCCTTCTCATCTGTCATTGGAGAGCTGATGAAAAGACTATTCACTGCAAATACAAGCAATGCACATGACCATGGGGAAACTCTTTACAAGATTTAAACACATTAGCAACTGCAGGAAGGATGCTAAAACAAACGCACTGCAAACTCACTAGGTTGCTAAGTGCTTAGCGATATTTTTCTGAGGGAGCTTCCATGTTCATAAGGGTTAGACAACAAGTTCCACAGAACTTGGAAGATGAAGCTGTGACTCCTTAAACTTAAAGGTCACAGTTTCCACTGCTAAGACTTTCATTACCAAATCATCCTGGAAAAAAAAAATCCCCCTACAATGCTGCCTCTCAAGCATGCCATGGAACCGCAGTACTCAGAGAGAGTTCACAGCATATCCTTAACCACCCTCGTGCATCCATCCCTAAGGGATGGCAGGCATGCAGTGTGGTGCCTCCCAGGGGCATCAGGCAACTCAGCTTTTATTTTTAGGCTGTGGGTTCATTGTGATCACCATCACTAACCTAACACCTAAACTCTGGGACACAGTGGCATGCTGCCAGCATTTGTAGCCAGACCCTCAGTTCCCTCCAACAGTAAACTCTGAGTTTAGGAAAGCAAAGGGCTGCAGTGAGGTTAACCACGTCTACTGCACTGAAAACTGAATGCTTTGCTTCAGTCCCAACATTGGCACCTGGATGCACTCAGCACAGCAAAGAGCTTAGTCCCCCTACAACAGAGCAAAATGGAACCCCACCTTTCCAGAACACAACTCAGTAGTCCAGACACCCCAAACATATCATGCCCCCCAAAAAAGATGCCAACCAGAAAGAAGCAGCAGCAGTTGAACACACTGAGAAGCAGGGAGATGAGCAAGGACATGGAGCAGGGAGATCAGCAGGGACATGGAGCAGGGAGATGGAGCAAGGACATGGAGCAGGGAGATGAGCAGGGAGATGGAGCAGGGAGATGAGCAAGGACATGGAGCAGGGAGATCAGCAGGAAGAAGAGCAGGGAGATGAGCAAGGACATGGAGCAGGGAGATAAGCAGGGAGATGGAGCAGGGAGATGAGCAGGGAGATGGAGCAGGGAGATGAGCAAAGACATGGAGCAGGGAGATGAGCAGGGAGATGGAGCAGGAAGATAAGCAAGGACATGGAGCAGGGAGATGGAGCAGGGAGATGAGCAAGGAGATGGAGCAGGGAGATTAGCAAGGACATGGAGCAGGGAGATGGAGCAGGAAGGTGAGGAGGGAAATGGAGCAGGGAGATGAGCAAGGACATGGAGCAGGGAGATGAGCAGGGACATGGAGCAGGGAGATGAAGCAGGGAGGTGAGGAGGGAGATGAGCAAGGACATGGAGCAGGGAGATGGAGCAGGGAGGTGAGGAGGGAGATAAGCAAGGACATGCAGCAGGGAGATGGAGCATGGAGGTGGAGCAGGAAGGAGCTCTGAACTAAAAGCACAGGGGTAAAGCAGTGGCTCCAGCTGGCGGTTGGACGGGGTTGAGTTTTCTGCCACTTCAGTGTTAAGCCAAAGAAAGAGCTACCTAAAATCCTGAATCCACCAAAACATTTGGCAGTGTGTATGACACAGAGGCTGGAAGTACAACATCTCATCATCACATGGCAGCCTGAGGAACTCCCCTAGACTTCTAGGGACCTTAGTGCAGGCACCCAGGATCTGTGGCTTTGGCAGAAAGAACTTCAGAACTAGTCTATGAAGCCAAGTTGGAGTTTAATAGAAATGTTTTAATATACACTTTAAGCACAAAGATTATGAGATGTAAAAAAAAAAAAAAAAAAAAAAAAAACATTGAGAAGGACAGACAGACACATCCAGGAGCACAGTGTGGACTTCTCAAAGAGTCAGAGAAAGTGAGGGTATGACCCCTCAAGGAGACTTGTAGAGCAACTAGAACTTTGACAGGGTTTGAAGTTACTATCTTTACAAGATTGCCAAGAAACCTAAGTGAGCTTGCTGGGTAGTCCTGACACCCTAAACCAGACAGGATTATAGCTGATAAGTGAAAATCCAGCTCTCAGGGACACAAGAGGTTAGGCTATCTCCACTGTAAACTAAGAACAGTTTTGTTTGAGATTCTCCGGCAAAGTCTAAACTAAGGACTAAGGCTCAGCCCAGGCTTACACACATCAGGCCTCAAGCCTAGATCACTGTTAGATTGGACTTAACTCTATGTTGTTAACTGTGCTGGAGTTCTGGCTCCTTAGCTTGTCAGAGACTTCAATTCCACTCCTGGGGAAGAGGCGGTCATTTCCTCTCCCGGATCTCCACAGTGTCCTATCTTTCTATACTGCTTCACGCTCATGCTTATCCCAAGATAACAGCCATACTCTGTAGTCTGGCCTATCTCAGGCCATAACGGTCAACACATCATACCAGTGAGTCCCCCAGATCAAATGGGTGTTAACACATTTTATCTGCTTCTTAATAAATACTACGACATTCCTTAAAAAGTCAACTCAAAAGTGCTTTTAGGAACTGAACATGTGACTTGGTGGTTGAATGCTTGCCTGGGTATGAAATGTCCCCCATGAACTCCCATGTTTCAGCACTGGGCTCCCGGGGTGGGATGGTAGCAGGTGAAGCCAGCTGGGAGAAGCAGATCAGTAGGTCAAGCCTTTGAAGGTTATGCATGCCTCTGCGTCGAGGCCAGCTGGTTCCGGCCTACAAGGTTGCAAAGGAATTCTTCTACCCCATGAATCCCCAGCACAGAGGAGCCCTGTCAGGGCTTCCCTGCCATGGTGAGTAAGTCTTCCTCCCCTAGGCTGTTCATGTTGGATGTTCTGTCACAACAGTGAGAGAAATCACTAACACACCCGGCATGTGTGAAGAGCAGAGGAAAAAGCTCACACCACATGTGCACACCACAGACGTACACACACACACACACACACACATTATTTCAACTAGTTACCATCCTAACATTTGAAGTCACCACCTCAGGCATATACAAAGGAGTTGCCTTTTCTTGAATGAGCAGCTCCTAGAAAATAAAACTACAAAAACCTATCAACTCTCACCACTGTATTTCCAGAAACCAGTCACAGAAGGATGCTCAACATGAATTTTAAGGAGCTAATCCTGCCCACACTTTGTTTGTTTGTTTGTTTGTTTGGACAGCAAGCAGGATTTACTGGTGGGTTAGACTAAGGAAGAGGCCACACAGTGTAGCACTCCTTGAGCACAGGGCCTAGTACATGTCCTCAGGACCAGGCATCCCACAGCCAACTGAGACAAGAAAATTCTGGGCCCTGAGTTCACCAAAGGCATCACTATTAAACTGGGTAATACCCCACTTCTTCGAGGCCAAGGTCATCCAGCAGCCAGGAAGGAGAACTTGGCCCTGTAAGACCTCAGTCACGTGTCCTCTGTTCTGTAGCTTGATGCAAGTAGACACAATGATTGGCCAAGGTGAGCCCTGGGACTTTCCAAAGGCACCTCCACACAACTGCCTACAGCCTAGACCAGGAAGGGCTCCATGTGAAACACAAATGTCCCTTGGAAGGGGCTGATTCCAAGGTCCCTTCAACAATCCAGACAAGCAAGAGCTAAGCCCAGTGCTATTTGCAGACACTCACTGCACAGCAGGCCCACATGAAAGGGGATTGGAGGGCCCTGAGCAACCCACTGTACCCACGCCTCTCACGGCTACTGCACCATCAGGACTAAGCTCAGAAAGTAAAGTAACAAAGTGCTACAGTTCAGTACAACATGAAATACAAAGATGACGTGACAGAGAGGGCCATGCCCTTTTTATTTTCATGCACACAAATCTCTAAAAGTGGTAAAGGGATGACAGGCTGTGACACTGTGAGCTCGTGACTCCCTGTGGTGATCTCGTATACCAAATGCCACATTCATCAATGTAACACATACAACCTTGGCTTTCAGACATTAACTTTCAGGAAACCAATAATTTTATATGGATGGATTGCCATCTTTAAATTGCATCTCGCACACACACAACCATGACACTGGCAGGATGATCAACCACTCCAAAGCGTTCAGCTCCCATATGTAATTGTCTTCTTACCAAAACCGACCTCCATCTCACTGTAGCACCTGCCTCTCAGCTCCTCTCCCTAACCTCCCTGCAGAGACGCAGGTGTCACTGGCTGGCAAGATGTGGGCCAGCTATCACCTGCCAGCCAGGTAGTCCAGACCCCAGAGGTAGCACCTGCATAAGCCATCATCAGACGTTTTACTCTTTTCTAGTTCTCCTTGAGAAGACAGGCAACAATGGAACAAGCCTAGGCGCTCCACTCTCTAGTGGGTTGTCATGAAACGTTTAAGTACTATGGGCTGCATGCCTGTGCCCCTCCAACTCATAGGCTAAGCCACCCAGCCGGGCTGCATGCCTGTGCCCCTCCAACTCATAGGCTAAGCCACCCAGCCGGGCTGCATGCCTGTGCCCCTCCAACTCATAGGCTAAGCCACACAGCCGGGCTGCATGCCTGTGCCCCTCCAACTCATAGGCTAAGCCACACAGCCAACAGTGGCTTATTTATGAAACCTGATGAACACAAATGGACCAAGAGGGACAGTGAAGGACGGCAAGATGGCTCAGTGGGTAAAGGATGCTTGTTGCCAAACTTGACAACCTGAGTACAAATCCTGGGCCTCATGGCAGGAGGAGAGGACCAGCCCTTTCAAGTTGTCTTCTGACCTGCATGTTGACACATCACACAAGCAAGCGAACAAACAAATGTAGCAAAATATAAATTTTACAAAAGACAAAGGAGCAACTTTCTACATTAAAAAACCCAATGGCAGCTAAGCATGGTGGCATACGCCTTGAATCCTAGCACTCGGGAGGCAGAAGTAGGTGAATCGCTGTGAGTTCGAGGCCAGCCTGGTCTACAAAGCGAGTCGGGACAGTCAAGGCTACACTGAGAAACTCTGTTTTGAAAAACAAAAACAAAAAACAAAACAAAACAAAATGTCAGGAGAAAATAAAGCTTCACGGGGGCTAGAGAGATGGCTCAGTGGTTAAGAGCACTGCCTGCTCTTCCAAAGGACCCGGGCTCAATTCCCAGCACCCCCATGGCAGCTCACAACTGTCTGTAACTCCAAGATTCTGACACCCTCACACCAACACACATAAATTAAAATTAAATAAAATATTTAAAAAAAAAAGCCTCACAATAAAACTCAAATGTTTAAATATTTGCCCAAGTTGTTTTTCTCCTATCAAACATTACCAATCACAGCACCAACCTACAGCAAACTATTTCCCAGCCAAGGTTCAAAGAAAATGAAAACTCTGAATGCTATGAAAACTTGCATTTTAAAACCTGAGTATCTGAGATGTCAATAAACAAATTTACATTTTTTAAAAATGTGTTTACTAAAATTTCAGCATCTGAGAGTTTTATGCTAACCAGTATTAGTAGTCAAAAAGATGAATAGAATAAAACCAGACACTGGAAAGAACAGGCAAATTTGAGAGCCATGAGTTTTCAAATATTTTAGATGCTATCACTGGTAAGAGCCAGGAGGGCTCAGGTGGGACACCCACAGAATCTACTAATGCTTTATGTGGAGGGCAGCATGGGGGGGGGGGCACTGTCATTCAAACGCAAACCCAACTGCCTGCTTACTAGTGACAGGACAAGTAACTCACTTCCCTCAGCAGCAGTAACAGCAGTACTCACTCCTGACAACTGTACAAACCTATGTGTTTACATCAAATGCTTAACTCACAGTAAGCACCACCCAGTATCTGCTGTCAAGACTCAATAAATCAGCTACACGAAATGAGAACAGAAGGAGACTCAGCTTGAAACTTCAGGTTACGTGCAGGACTGACAACCTCACAACACTGCTCCGACAAAAAGCTAAACAAACGCACAAGACTTGTTATTTTTAATTCATTAATCCTTCTAAAAAAGATCTCAGATGAAAGCGTTCCTTTGTTGTCCAATATGCAATGACTCTGACTCTACTGGAAAATACAGATATGCCTCCTCAAAGCTCAGTCAGGAGCAGGAGACACAGAAGACATTTCTCATGTGGCGTTCTCAAGGGAGTGCCATTTATTTGACTAGTTCTCCTGAGGAAAGATGTTTTTCTTCTTAAGTTCCTAAAAACAAAAAATATTTTACCTCATTTATAATGTTAGGCATAATTATTTTTAAAACATAACTTCACACTGGTACTTAATTTAAAAAACAAAATTGAAAAGCATGTAAAAACTCAGGCTGACAACCCTGACAACGACCCTGACGACTGCGGTCCAGCACAAGAAATCCGATTCCCATAAGCTGTTCTCTGACCTCCACAGGCATACCACGGGCCCACACTCATATACACACATGCACACACAAAAATAGATAAGGAATGAAACAGATATAGATATTTTAATAGATATTTATAGTATTTATATGTAAGTATTTATATATTTATTTTAATATATTTTATGTAAGTATATTGTTTATATTTTATATAAATAATATATAAACATGTTGTTTCTATAAATGTATCTTTAAAATACCTATACATAAATATTTTTCATATAGTTTTTAAAACTCAGGCTGTAGTCACAGCTTAGTGGCACAGGCTCTCACTTCTGTGAGACCCCAGGTTTGACCCCTAGCTGCGACAACAATCATAAAAAAATCTGTTAGCATTGTAAAAGCCACAATCTGTAACATGAGCAGTAAATGAGGACAGACACTTAGAAGGAAGTCAGTGTCAGCAATCTTCAAGTCCTTGACCACAGCAACAGGCAGCGCTCAGAGCACGTGCATGTAGGGACGTCTAAGGCGTGTGCTCCATCGCCTCCTAACTTGTCCGGTAATACTGTTAGTCTGCAGACAATTGTTGTACTCAGGGCTTTCGGGCAGCTCCGCAGACATCCACACCCTCAAGCCTTCATGGGCTTCATCGCTTTCTTCCACCTCCAACGCCTGCTCCTTCCCCACTCTCCCCACCTGGCAGCACCTGAGCCATAGCCATCTGTCTTCTGAACCCCTCCAGCTCTTTGCTGTCAGTGGTACTAAACATTGTGCTATACTACTATGCCTGTTTAAGCCCAGGAGCCAAGCGTGGTGGCGCACACCTTTAATCCCAGCACTTGAGAGGCAGAGGCAGGCGGATCGCTGTGAGTTCAAGACCAGCCTGGTCTACAAAAGTGAATCCAGCACAGCCTGTCTTGAAAAACCAAAAAGAAAAAGAAGCTCAGAGCTCTCTCTTGCACACCTCACAGTGCCAAGTGCCTGGAACCACACACCCACTGTAGACAGTGCCTACAATAAAGAGGGAAACACTCTAGAGAGCTGGCTTTGTTTAGGAACACTGGCTGCTCCTGCAGGCTCAGGTCCCAGCACCCACACGGTGGCCCTACTACAGTCTGTAGCTCCAGTTCAGGGGATTCAAGTACCTCTTCTGGACTCTACATGCAACAAACACACATGTAGTGCACATATCTACATGCAGGCAAAACACTCATACACATAAAATAAAATAAAATAAAAATAAATATTCCTTTTTTTCTTTTCTTTTCTTTTTGGTTTTTCAAAACAGTTTCTCTGTGTAGCCCTGGCTGGCCTGGACTTGCTTTGTAGACCAGGCTGGCCTCAAAGAGATCTGCCTGCCTCTGCTTCCCTGAGTGCTGAGATTACAGGCTTGTGCCACCATGCCCAGCAAAATAAATCTTAAGAAGGAAAAAAAAAAAAATAAGAACACCTCCAAACAACGCAAGGGCACTACAGCAGCCAGTGCGTTAGTTGAAGCGAAGAACCCACTCCCGGTGCTGGAAACCTCCTCTCCGTCTCAGTCTCTGTGCACAGACCGAGGCAGTGCTGGTGCTATGGTGAGGAGCATCAGTGTGCAAGGGGCACCTCGTGCCTGGTGAACAGTTCTGATTTTACGAGCTGCCTATCAGAGCCGGGCAGTGGAGGCATGCGCCTTTAATCCCAGCACTCGGGAGGCAGAGGCAGGTGGATCTCTGAGTTTGAGGCCAGCCTGGTCTACAGAGTGAGTTCCAGGGCAGCCAAGGCTACACAGAGAAACCCTGTCTCGAAAAAACAAACAAAACCAAGCTGCATTATCGGGAGACCAAAGATCTCAATGACTTAAAAGGTCACGAGAATGGTACAGGAAGAACCGCCTCATCTCATTATATTTCTTAGAAAAAAACTGCAACTCGTGGCCCACATATACACCAATGGGACCTATACACAGGGAAGGCAAACGTCTCCCTAGTCATGAAGTGGGTCTTCCTGCAGCTCACTCGCACCAGCCTGACGCTTGCACCATTTCCAAATGCCACTCGCATACCCCAAGCTCAGCTTACCCCAGCCTGTTCTCTCGGGCTTCCAGGGCCTGCTCTCTGAGTGCTTTCTAGATACTGTTCTATTGTTACTCCTCCATCTGTGCTTGTCGTCTTCAAAATTGAGCACTAACAGTTGAGTTCATTTGTGAGACTTCGGCCATCCTGGAGCTAAGCAGAACTGGTCCCAAAGCCAAAGCCAAAGCCAAAGCCAAAGCCAAAACTGCTTTGCAACAGAAACGTTAGCAAACTTCAAACTTCCTTCAATCTGCTTCCTCATCATGAAGTTGAAAAATTAAACTGGGGGATGGGTACAAAATGCCCAGCATGCACACACACACACTCACTTCATGTCACTATTGTTATCATTTCCCAGGGGAACAAGTAGTTTTCAAAATTCCAGCTGAGCAACAAAATTTAAAAAAAACAGTGCTAAATTTGGAACAGTGAACTTATGTAAACAGCCTCACCAAAAAAAAATTTTTTTAACATTTATTTATTTGGGGGGAACACACCTTTGGTGGTCAGAGGACAGTTTGCAGGAATCAGTTCTCTCCTCCACCTTGGAAGTTCCGGGAATTGAACACGGGTCTTCAAGCTTGACAGCAAGCACTTTCACCTGCTGAGCCATCTTGCCAGAGCAGCCTACCCTCAAGTCAACTCAAGTAAAATCACTTACGTACACATGCAACTCCTTCTGAAGAGGCTCAGAAAAACTCAAAGGCTCGAGGTCCAAGATGGGTAGCCTGATAGCGAAGCCTACCCGAAAGCCTACCAGCCTCACAGCAGACCCTCCACTGATTAAGAGGAGACTTCCCTTCTGTTATATAAGCCACACAAAATACCCACTAACATTCCCCCCCAGGTCAGGGTTTCTCTGTGTAGCCTTGGCTGTGCGTGCACCACTGTGTTTGTTTTGTTTTGTTTTGTTTTTTTCTACTAACATTTGTGTCTGTTTGCCTCTGGCACAAGCCAACCCACTTCTGCAAATGTCATTCTAAGAGAAAGTCCAAATGGGACAGAGTAGGTCATCCATCTCAAGACAGCCACCAGCATTCCACCCCAGAACGGCTAGTGGAGCCTGGCATTCCTTCCCTAGCCACACCCCAGACAACCTTGGAGTTCCCATCACCTCCATCCTGGGGTTCCTATCTCCTGCCTGAGGTCCCCAACATCTTCATCCTGCAATCCTGTCTCCTGCCCGGGGTCCCGAGCATCTCCATCCTAGGGTTCCATCTCCTACCCAGGGACCCAGCATCTCCATCCTAGAGTCCCGTCTCCTGCCTGGAGTTCCTGTCTACTGCCTAGGGTCTCCAGTCTGAGTCTCCATGCCCGGGAGTTCTGCCTACCACTCGCCGCACCCAGACGCAGTCTGGAGCCCGTGCCCCGCCCGGTGTCCCTGTGGAAGCACTCACCCGGGCGGTAACCTTATAGACCGTGTAGCCCCTGGGGTGTCGCTGGGGCTCGGTGACAGTGTAGAAGCGGGCCAGGTCGGCGCTGTGACCCCAGGGAGAGGTCATCCTCCCTCCGCCCCTGCTTCCGCCAGCTGGGTACCATCGGGCCGCCCCAGCTTTAGCGGACCCCCACGCAGCACAGAGCACCACGACGAGGGGGCGGTGGCTCCTGGGGACTGCCGCGCGGATCTGCTTCCGGATCACCACACACACTTCCGGGTCATCCCTGTCAGAGTTTGGGAAGGAGAGCCGCCATGTAGCATTTCCTCCGAGCTGTAACTTCGGCTGCCTTTGGGAGCGCCCGGCTCAGCCGCTGTGGAGACCTGAGGCGTCCCTACTAAGTCTCCTCGTGCGCTAGCTTCCACGTCTTCTAGGATTTGCGAGCTCTGTGCTCCTGTCGAGAGTCCTGGGTGCCTTATAAAGCCACTCCTTCCCTTCCCTACTCAGGCTGTCTGTACCTTACGCACAGCAACAGCGCAGCAGCGCTCTGACAGACGCGTCCCATTTTTTCCTTAGATGAAGACCTCTCGCCGGCAGCCTGTCTCGCTATACCACAGCGGCACAGCAAGAACTTCACCACTGTTGCGCCCTCTGTAAGCCTACAGAGAGGGCACCCGCAATCTCAGGGGGACTGCTGAGAATTTGAGACCAGTATGCGTCAAGTAGTGAGTTCAAAGTCAACCTGCGCTACATGGGAGGACCTTTCCTAAAACAGACAAAATTCGCTCGGTCGCAGGATCCAGGACAGTCTGCTATACATAGCAAGACTCTCATCAAATAAGTTTTTCTTTTTCTTTCTTTCCTTTTTTTTTTTTTTTTTTTTCCTTTTTAATAATTCTCCCACATTCTTAAATGTGCATCTGCGGTGGGAGTTCTGTGGAGGAAGACTCTCAAAGTCACTACAAAGAGTCTCTGGTTTCCATTAATTGACACCCCCTGCCTGGCTTTTTTTTTTTTTTTTAACTTAATCAAAGCTCTCATTTCCCAAAATATTCATTGCAATGTTTTGTCATTCTCAGGTCTGTGTCTCTTGCTTCCCTGTTCTTTCTAACCCCTAGTGCACTCCTGTAATCACAGCATTCCAAGAGGCCAAGACAGGCTGATCTCTGTGAGTTCAAGGCCTGCCAGGTCTACAAAGTGAGTCCAGGATAGCCAAGGCTACACAGAGAAATCCTGTCTCAAAAAACCAGAAAAAAAAAAATGTAGAGAGAGAAGGGGTAAGGAAAGGAGAAGGGAGAAACAGGAAGAGAGAAGAAAAGGGGCGCCCGAGGCATACGTTCAGTGGTTAAGATCACTGGCTGCTTTTCCAGAGGGCTGAGTGAGGTTCAGTTCTCAGCACGCAGCTCACAGCTGCCTCTACCTGCAGCTTGGACGGAGCGATGCTGTCTTCTGGCCTCCAGTGCACAGACAGTGCACGTACCTCAGAGCAGGAAAAACACCCACACACATAAAAACAAAAATCTGTTCACAAACGAAAAGGGAAGAGTGACTTCCCCACTATCCCTTCACCGTCTCACACTCCCTCCAGCCTGACAGTCTTGCTCATTGGAAAACTAGCTGTCCCGCTTGTGTGCTGAATCCCACCCTCTGTGGCAGAGGGGCAAACACTGTTCTAGTAATACCTCTGCTGTGTGTGTTTGCTCTTTAACTACCAACCTCCTCTGAGCTTTTATAAACTTTTAAATTTCTTTTATGTGTGTGAGTGGGTTTTGCCTACGTGCGTGTATGTGTACCACCTGCATACCTGGCACCCACAAACATAAAAATGAACATCACCTCAGAGGCCCTGGAACCGGAGTTAAGGCTGGTCGTGAACCACCATGTGGGTTCTGGGAGCCAAACCTAGGTCCCCTGAAAGAGCTCCAGGTGTTCCTGACTGCTAAGTCATCTTGCCAGCTCAGGCCTATCGGTTCTTAAGACTACTTCTCACTGAGTGACTAACCCTGAATTCACCACCCACTATTTGCCAGACATTATGCTAATTAGGCATCAAAGTTACAAAGATTGCTCCTCTCCACATACCATCACTAGTATGTGACAAAATATATCAAGATAAATACCATGACAGATACACACCATGGCATGCTATAGAACACACATAATTCAGAATGGTTTCCAACCAAGAGAAACTGGCTAATACAGGGAAGACAGATGGCAGTTAGCCAGAAAGAAGGAGAAAAAGTAGTCTGCCTTTTCCCCTGGCCTTTCCCCCCTCACTGCTAACTCCATGGCTGTATGCCATCTGTCTCTTCCTTTTTCCTGGTCAGCCTAGCTTCAGCACTGTGTTCATACTTTGAAAATGCTCCAAATAAGCTTTCTAATGACCCCTCCATACCAGGGACTTTCAGCTTTTGACAGTTCTGGCCAACCCTACATTTCGATAGCTCTTGCCTAGTTTATGAGTTCACACTGCCTTTTCTTTTTTCTTTTATACTGAGATGACTCCTTTTTGGTTTTGTGGTGGTATCTCCTTCTAAGAACCTTTAAGGTTTTATTTCTCAGAATTTTGCCTCTGGCCTTTAGCCAATTCCGGTGGATTCACAAATCCGTGTCTCCATTCAGATCTCTGCTAGGACTCAGACTATCTATGTCCAACTGACACTGAGATCGCCACTGATGGAAGTCTGAGCCTCACCCTCATGCCCACTCCTGTTTTCCCAGCTAGTTTTCCTATCTGTGTCATTATATTTTCCAGCCATTGAGAGTCATCCTTAGAAACTTTCTTCACCACTGTCTCTGAGTTTGTTTAGTTAACAAATGCTGCTGGTCAAAGTAGACAAACAGAAAGAGATGTGCCAGAACTGGAGCGAGGGCTCAGCTGTGAAGAGCACTTGGGGCAGGCAAATTTCTGTAAGTTCAAGACCAGCCTGATCTGCAGAGCTGACGAGGACAGCCAGGACTACACAAGGAAGCCCTATCTCAAAAAACAACAACAAAAAATAACATGATTTCAGTGATAACAAAAGTAGCATGATTTGAGCCGGGCGTGGTGGCGCACGCCTTTAATCCCAGCACTCGGGAGGCAGAGGCAGGCGGATCGCTGTGAGTTCGAGGCCAGCCTGGTCTACAAAGTGAGTCCAGGATGGCCAAGGCTACACAGAGAAACCCTGTCTCGAAAAACCAAAAAAAAAAAAAAAAAAAAAAAAAGTAGCATGATTTTGGTTCCAATAATAAGACAAGGTAACATATCGATGCATAAAGGGTTGTGAGGCTTACACATTTTTATACATAAGGATGGGGATTGTAATCCCATCACTCAGGGAGGCAGAGGCACAGGGAAACCCTTTCTCAAAAAAAAAAAAAAAAGAAAGAAAAAGAAAGACTGGAGGTTGTGCTATTTATTATATTATACAATAATCTATTTCGAATTAGTGATTAATGCAAATTTGTCCTGTTCTTTCATTTGTTAAATGAAAATCTCCCACATTCACAGTTATGGAATCACATATATTTGTTTGTAGCATTCATGTGTAATTACAGAGCATAACATTACTTTTGCCTTTTGTTCGTATAAGAATATTTTGGTGATGTGCAGAATGTAATGAAAAGCTAAAAGATAAAGATAAAAAAAAAGAATTTAAGGTGTTGCTCAACTGACCTTATTCACCCACACGTGTTTTGCACCTCATTTTCCACCTCCAAATTCTGAAAAGTATTTCAGGGTAGCCTAACATCTCTCAGTAAAAATAGCCCAGGTTGCCATGGTGATGTAGTTCTCTCTCTCTCTCTCTCTCTCTCTCTCTCTCTCTCTCTCTCTCTCTCTCTCTCAATTCCTCCCTCCCTAAAAGAGCCTTACAGTCTGGCCCAGTAGCTCCTTAGCTCTGTTAGAGCCAGGGTCTCACTATATTGCCAAATTATCCTGAACCACCTACAAATCCCAGGCTGGCCCAGTTTTGCAATCTGCCTTCCTCTAAGTGTGTGCCTCAACTCACTATGCAGCTGAAAAAGACCTTGGATTCTTGATCCTCCTACTGTCACCTCCCAGCTGCTGGGATGCAGGTGTGTGCTAACACACCCAGCTTAAAACTTCACCCTTAGGAGTCTTTCTAGTCACTTCTGTGATTTAAAATAAGAAGTGTATGTATTTGGTCCTTGTACCTGTTTCCCAGTACACAGTATTATTTATAATAAGAAAACTGCCTACAGTTTTAGTGCCTTTCTCTGGTACACAGATGATGAAACATATGGAATCTCTTACAAGCTAAATATATTTTTCTGTGATGATAGCATAACTTATGACTGGGGCTTATATGGAGGCCCTAAATAGCCAGGGAAAACAACTACATGATTAGAGGGCTTTCAGGCCATCCTCAAACCTCAGGTGAAGTCAATGATGAGGAGGGAAAATCTAACCCCTTCCCAAGGTCCAGTGATGAACTTAATTTTGATTCTACCAGAGCTCTCCCCAGGGAATCAATGAGTTCATTGAGCTCATTTATAGGGCCACTGACCCAGCAAGAGTCACCCCTTGCCACCCAGCATGGTCCTGATGACCACATAGACGCAGCTGCCTTCCCTGGTCTCTCTGGCCTGCATACTCCAGCCTCACCCTGAGGCAGACTTGCATACAGCGAGTTTGGCACCGTGGCTGGATGCTTAGGTCAGGGACCCATGCTTCCTCCACATCTTCCTTCTGTGATGGAGTCAGCCGTCAACAAGCACAGCTGTGATGATCGTTCATGCTCAGTCTCAGCTGAACTCACAAAGATGATGGCTGTTTGGTTCAGAGGATAGTGATGTACAGTATTTCCATTAACAAAGACTTTTGGGAGTCGGGCGTGGCGGCGCACGCCTTTAATCCCAGCACTTGGGAGGCAGAGGCAGGCGGATTGATCTGAGTGCGAGCTAACCTGGGCTACAAAAGTAAACCCACCACAGCCTGATTTTGTACAGGGTTCAGGCATGCTGTCACAACCACTGCTGAGTCTCTGTATCCAACTGCCCTCCTGTATCTGGAAAATATGTGTACTAAATAATCTTCATCTAGGTATGGATTGGAATGCTGCTAGACCTGAGTTTAATGCTAATGAAATAATAAGTAAAATAAGGTACATACATAATTTCATACTGATGAAAATGTGATCAGAAACCAAGTGTGTAATCCCAGCACTCAGACATGGATGTGAGATGACGCTGCTGTCAGCCTGGACTATATAGTCTCAGAACACTGTTCTCTCTCTCTCCATGCGAGCACGTGTGAGACTGGAGACTAGCTTTCTTCACAATTCACTAATTCAGCATTCCTGGCACGTTTATACAATGTAACTGCAGCGGACATAGAGAATCAACTATACCCTGAGGATAAAGTACCTCTCAAAACTAACACAAGGAGCAAACAAAAAACCCACAAAGAACAAAAGTTTCCAAGAAAGTACTGCACAAGCTACACAGATCTACCAAAGAAGCTACGCAAACAGCGACCCTGACTCGTGGTGCCCTCTGCCTCTTTTCATCCTGCATTAAGTTGTTTTCCAAGAGCCCCGACTTCCACGTTAGCTGTGACAGACACGGATAACCATCACACTAATGTACAAGTGGGTTCTCTGAGATTTGTTTCCACAAAATCAATTATAAAAACCTGAGGTCAGCAGTTCTAGAGAAGCCCAGAGAACAGTATTTTCTCAACGTGCATCTACCAAGCACTTAAAAACACATTAGGTCTCAGTCGGCACCTCCTTACAGGTCTTAATAAAGCTATCTGGCGCTAGCTTTCTTCTGCTTTAAGAGATCAAGAATTTTGCCCTACTCGGAAATGGCGCCGCGCGCACGCTCTGCGCATGTGTGGAGTCGCGCTGTTTAAGGAACTGCCCCAAAAGGCAAGATGGCGACCCAGCCTGCGGCGAGACGCTCCTCCCAGCATGCCTAGCGGCCGGCCCCATCTCCGAGGAGCGATGGGGATCCGGCAGGGCCCAGCGAGTGGCCGAGGCTGAGGCGCAGCCACCGGCCTGGCCGTTGGGCGCTCGCAGCGAGCCAAGATGGAGACGTGGCGCTGTGTGAGGAGGGGCTACGGCCGCTGTGTAGCGGGGCGAGGCCGGTCAGTCGCGCGCGGCGGGGAGAGGGGCGGGCGGCCCCGGGCGGGGCGGGGCGGGGCGCGGAGGCGAGGCGGAGGAAGAGGGTCCGCGGCGGGGACGCGCCTGGCGGCGCCGCGGGAGAGGTAACGCGCGGGCGGCCGGGGCGGGGGAGCGGCGGCGGCGGCGGCCTCCGGGGTCCTGCGGGGCTCGCGCGGCCCGCACGCTCGCCGCCACCCGCGCGCGGGGCCCGGCCTGGAGGGAGGCTGCGCGCCCCGGGGCGGCGGGGGGTGGGGACTGGGCCGGCGTCCTCCGCTCGCAAACTCCGGCCACGCGCAGGCCAACTTTCACCGCCACTCAGGTTCTCGCGCCATCCTGGGTATTTATTTTTCTTTCAGTTCGTTCACTAAGAACGAGGCGTGATGGGTCACGCCTGTAATAACACCCAGGAGCCTGAGGCAGGAGGATAACGATGAATTTGAGGCTGGCCTGCATTAGACTTTGAGACTCCGCCTCCAAAAATAAAGAGTAACTCATTTGAAATTTTAAAGCGCCACAGTACACGCTGTCTCTAATAATGTCACCCCAAGGAGTATCCACAGAATCTAAGATTTGATGTACTGATTATACTTTTTTCTCTAATAAACTTTGGGGTCTTGGATATTTTGAAACCGTGTTTAATGTACCACACGTGAGAAATTACACAGTATCATTACATAAGCCGTTGGGATCTGCTAACTCTATGCCTGTGGTTTTCTGAGTACCAGCTGTGTGCCTGGCATGGTGTCTGGCCCACTGGGCTTACAGTGAATAGAGGTTCTAGCCCTCAAAAGCTCACCATCTGACCAGAACAAGGTAGTATAAACAGCTGCCAGTCATAGTGCAAGCTGCAGTATAGTAACATATCAAGACAAAAAATAACAACTGCAGCACCGGGGTGGTGGAGGCAGGAGGACTACAAGTCCAAGACCAGCCTATACTGCATGGTACCCCATCTCAAAAAATAAAATAAAATTATTATTGTTGTGGTTTTGGTTTTGATTTTGTCTGAGATAGAGTTTCTCTGCGTGGCCCTTGTCCCAGCCCACTGGGGTTCGACTAACACTCAGGAGGAGAATTTTCCTGTGTGGAGACAGAACACTAGACACGAAGAAGGGGGCAAGTCTGCATTCTGATCAAACCCCGTTTATTGAAAATTTTCACAGAGTTTAATAGGCACAGAGGCATGGGTATTTGCGTAAGCAAGGGTTGCTATGGATACCTAACTCTGGAATGCTCCAGCTGGTAGGTATCTACCTTTACAGCTGCTAATTGCAGGAGAGAAATTCCAGGAAAGTCGTGAAGGATCTGGTTAGTCAGGAAAAAGCTCCCAGAACTGCTGCTCACAGGAAGCTGGCCTTTAATCTGATCTTATCAGTAGTCCCACCAGAAAGGAAAAGGAGTAGCTCGGGGGTCTAGAATGACCAGCCCCCACAATAAACCACAACAGGTGTCTAGCTGCCGACCTACGACAAGGTCAGCTAGTTTCTGGTGAATGGCAGACTTCTGGAGAAATAAGAACCTGGGTTCTGACAAGATGGCTGAACATTGTCCATGTAGCCTGTCCCTAATAGGCCCTGGCTGTCCTGGAACTCATTCTGTAGACCAGGCTGTCCTCGAACCCAGAGATCTACCTGACCCTGCGTCCTTGGTGCTGGGATTAAAGGCATGTGCCACCTCAAAAAATATTTTTTAATATTAAAAATAAAAAAGATCCAAGTGCTGAGCCAGGCAAGGAGGCAGAGGCAGGTAGGTCTCTGAGTTCAAGGCCAGCCTGGTTTACAAAGCGAGTCCAGGACAGGCAGGGCTACACAGAGAAACCCTGTCTCAAACACCCAACCCCACCCCTACCCCAGCACATACACACACACACACACACACAAAATCCACGTGCTGAAACCCTTTGGATGACTTGCAGAGTCAATTGCAAGATATAGTGCCCATGTTGTTCCTTTATGATTTGCAGTCAGGTTGACTTAGAGAGCAGTTTTAGACTACTTAACTTTCATATATATAGTAAAGGCTAAATCTTTTCAAATGAAACATAGCATGTAATAAGGCAACTTAAGCAAAATCCCATTAGTAGCTGTTGACAAGGAACCCCAGGAAATGGGATCATCCGAACCCTAACATTTTGCCAGATATTGCAGTGAGGAACTGGTGCTTTTTGAGAACTAGAGAGTAACATGCCTATTAAATATAAGCTTAGAGGGCCTGGAGAGATGGCTCAGTGGTTAAGAGCACTGCCTGCTCTTCCAGAGGTCATGAGTTCAATTCCAGCACCCTCATTGTGGCTCACTGCCCTCTTCTGGCCTGCAGGTGTACATGCAGACAGAACACTATACATAATAATAAATACATCTTAAAAAAAAAAAAAAATATATATATATATATATATATATATATATATATATATATATATATATATGTGCTTAGAGAGCTGGGAAGGTAGCTCAGCCAGGTGGGTGCTTCTGTCCGAGACGAGGCCTCAGTTGAATCCCCAAGCACCCGTGTTAAATGAGAACAGGGTCACGATTTAACCCCATGTTCAGGAGCAGAGCATCCCAGAGCTGACCTATTAGTACAGACAATTCAGTTGTCGGAGCTCCCACGTTCAGTGAGAGATTTGTCTCAAAATACAAGGTTGTGCATAAAAGAGGAAGACCTTGCTGTGAGTCTCTGAACTGTGCACACCGCACATGCCCCTGCATACACAAAGTAACGATCCTGCTGTCCTTGGCCTCAGTTGATTCAGTGTTGTCAGCTTGGATTCAGATGGAGTCCCATAAATAATCCTTATGCTCTTTAATTTCCCCAGCAGGCTGTATGCTTAAGAGTGAGGGAAGAATGGAAAAGCATGTCCACCCATTGGTTAGTCAGGGAAGTAGCTTTGTCAAGTCAAACACTTTGATTTTTGTTTTAACCTTTATTAGTGTTTGGGAAGAATTTAACTTTGATAAAAAAAAATTATTCCAAAATATGTTTTTACTCTAAACTTACATTCTAATATATGTGCCTATTTAACTGTTATGTTTGCTATGGGTTTTATTTTTCTGTTGAGTTTTTGGGGCTAGACTTCTATTCTGCATTCTAGCTCTCAGTTGGAAAGTGGGCTGACTTGAGGGGCATGTGGTGTCTTGGGAGCCTAACTATTTTCTTATTGAGTGTTAGAATACCGTCCATGGCTGTTTAGGGAGAGAACACTGAGGTACTGATGCTGACGGTTAAACATGGGTGCTTTCCCCTTTTTCCTTCACATAGTTAGAAGTAAATTTAGCTATGAGATGACATCTCACCTGGAGAAAATAGATTTAGATTTTGAGTACTACAGCTGAACAAAAAGTGGTACCTCAGGGACTGTCTGTATTTCTTCTAGGTACTCCATGTTTCCCTGCCCTCTGAAGAGTTTGGGGCGAGACTGGAGCACTCCATGGGAGGATCTGCAGAGGTATTGCTGGAACAGACACATTTCTGGCAGTCTGAGGTGGCCTGGACATTACTCACGTGCACCTTACCCATACTTGAGTAGCAGACATTTCTCGCTGAACTGTAGACCACCCCTTCTGTTTGAGTCTGGAACTCGATTTCAGTATTATAATTGGAGACCTGACCACCTGAGCAGCACAGCTTTCATCCATCTCTCTAGTCACGTCATGAGCTCTGACAGAGAGGAGCCCTCATCTAAAAGAAGAAAACACCAAGGTAAAGGAGATGTTTATCTTGATAAAAGACTAGACATAAATGATAGGCCAAGTTGAGGGCATCCTTTCCAACCCAGAAGCCATCCTCCGTGCTCTAGAGGTGCCGCTGCTGCTTCTTAGCCCGTGGCTGCTCTGCATTAGGGTGGTGGCTTCGTTCAGCTAAACCATGTCTCTGTCAGAGGAGAAAAGGACTGTAAGTATAGATAATAAGGAGACCTACATAGTCTATATGAGTAGACATTTAAGGCTACATAAGTATATAAGACTTACATAGTTTGTGTAAGTATTTATTAAGTAGATTATATAAGACTGTCAATGTAAAAAAATGAATAAGATTGTAGAGAACAGAAGTAGGAAACACAAAGTTTAAGAATAGTTTCATGGTGACGTCCTTTGAAAAGAGGCTTTGATGACAGCTTGGCATGGAGGCCACTGATCTAAAAAATTTAAATTTGTTCTGTTTTCATTTTAATAGTATCTTTAAAAATATAAAATGATCCTTTTATTAGAAACAATCATGAATAAAGTATTACAAGATAAGATTTTAGTTTAAGTTTGTATTTCCCAAATTAGAGTCTATAACTCTTACATATATATGTATAAATATAAACTAATTATTTATTTATTTATTTATTTTGGTGCTAGAGATTGAACCCTGCACTTTATGCTAGTTCAGCCACTGAGCTACACACCCAGCCCTCAAGTGACTCAGAGTCATAGTTACTACCTTTTACAGAGGGAGCCATATCTTAGTCAACTTTGTGGAACTCTCAAAAAAAAATAAATTGATTCCATCAACTCTCTCGTGCTGTTTTTACTTGTAGATAACTCATGTACTCCCACCCCACTGTAATCCCCAGTGTATGATGAGGTATGTAAGAAGTTGGGACCGCCTTGCTTACAGACTCCAGTTTCCATGAGGGTGCTCTAGAGGGGGCTGCGAGGGGATTGACGTGTAGGGAGCGGGTGCAGAGGAGGAAGAGCTAACTGCAGGTGAGCGCCTGCGGCCTTAGTGCTCAGGCTCCTGCTTCTTTGTTGCCAGAAAGTTCTCTGGAAAATCCACCTGGGTCCCAAGACAGAAATAATTGCTATAGTTACAAAGTACTAGGTGAATGAAAAACACATGTAAGTGGAAACTAAGTCCTTGGCCATGGCACTGTATGTCTACATGTAACTGTAGCATATGGAGACTAGTGCTCCCGTGAGACGCTGCTCAGGGTCCGCAGAAGGACCCAGCTGTTCGTCATTTGCGTGTTTGCTGCTCATCAGGCCAGTTCCCGCCCTCTCTTGCCAGCCTTCTGGTACTCCGTCCTCTCTGGGTGGAGTGTTGGCACGCTGCATAAGATGGTAAAGTATAGGGGGCACTCCCTGCCTTGTGTGTGCTCTGCCACTGTGGCGCGAGCTTGTGGCCATCACTTCACCTCTGCCCCTTGGTTTTCTAGTGTAATAAACAACACCTACTTTGAGTGTCAAAGATAGAACAAGATATGTCTAATATGCTATTGGCTACAGAGTGGCCATCAGGAGACTGTGGTGGTGGTGTCTTCCGGAAGTGAATGGGGACGTACAGTTCCTTACTGTTAACCTCTGATTGCTGCCTGACTCTCCTATCTGTCCCTTCTTCCTAGGTGTTGAGAATGAGGAAAGGCTCTTCCTAAGCCATGTGTGTGACTTCTGATATCTCACTAGTACTTTTCAATCAAGAGAACAGCAGTACTAATTTGCCTATCACGTTAAGCTGGTATTTGAAGGAATTGTGTGACACAATTATGACTTTTAATTAGGCACCCCAAAACCTGCTCAGGCCTGTTGCTTACTTTCTTTGATTCATCTCTCTTCTCTGCTGTGATCACCTTGTTCCTCCTGACATGGAAGGTATATAAGATTTTGCAGTGTGAATTTATGTTGTGAAGTATGTGACAGCCAGAGATTTTTCACTGTGTCAGTGGTTTTGAGATTGTCCTCCATGGAACCTAGCATGTGAACACATTGCGCCTACTCAGTAAAAACAAATGTGGTCGGGATGGACTGCATTTCCCTCAGCAGAGATTTAATGTCCTTGTGATAGGAAAAGCAATACGGAAGGGCTCCACAAGCTGTAGAAGTTTGACAGCCACCATGTTAATCAGATAATCTGCTGGTCCTGGCTATCTAAGAAATACAATACGGACTTGTTACCAGGACATAAGTACCTAATGGCACTCTATGTACATTCTGAACAAGGAGCTGCCGTGAGTGATGTAGACCATCTTTATAGTTCGCTGTGGTACTGACAGGAGATGGTGCTGTAGTGGGGGTGAAAGCTTGCACACTGCATGATGGAGCCCTTCCATCTTGTTTATAGATGAAGACTTCAGTGAGTAACTAACCCACCGTGCACACCCCACGTTGGTGAGTGCGGGTCTGTCAGCTGTCTGTGTAGCTCTTGAAGCTGGGATGGAGTTCTCCGTGTTCCGTGCCGGATGTGAAGGGCTCACTTACCTTGCTCACATGGGCATGGGGCTACTGCAGCAGAATTCTGTAGTTGTCTAAAGACTTTGCTCTACTTTGATTTTGTTTCCTTCCACCTTTTTCTCTTGCCCTTCTCTTAGCACCATCACACCATTGGCTCCTTTGCCCTTCTCTTAGCACCATCACACCATTGGCTCCTTTGCCCTCCTCTTAGCATCATCACACCATTGGCTCCTTTGCCCTTCCAGCCCTCATAATCATACCGATGTCTGAGAAAGTCTGCTCCGCCCATGTCGCAGGTGGGTAGACACCTGAGATGCTGAGGCGAGTGATCGGTAACTGTCTTAGCACAACATACTCCATTGGCAGCTGTATATCGTGTCTGTATATTTTGATTATGAATACCTTGCCTTGTCATTGTAAAAACTATCATATTTCCTTTTCACTCTGCATATAAAAGTGCTATTTCAGTCTGTTTCCTTTTTGGTTTGCTTTGGGAGATAGGGACTCACATTGTAGCCCAAGATGGCTTCAAACTCTTGGCAATCTTCCTGCCTTAGCCTCTGGAGTTCTGGGACTGCAGATATAAGCTCCATGTTCTGGCAGCTTTAATTAGTATAATTTTAGGCATTGTAATCTAGTGAAGTGAAAAACCTGCATGCAGAATAGAGGAAGATGGTCTGTTGCCCAACGCTCTCGTACACCCTCTGTGTGCTTGGCTGGCCGTCTCTACATCTGTTCTCTTCATTTAGTTTTCACTGTTGAGTCTGTACATAACTAAATGTCACTTCCTTCTTTTCCTTATGACTTCCATGATGTTAAGCATATCCTCACTAATGTGACGTAATGAGATACAAAGTCAACGGTGAACGTATGTGCTTGCATTTTTTTTTCCTGGTACTAGGTATCAAACCAACTTCTCAGATAGTGCTTGACCACTAAGGGAGCTATTACCAGCCCTTGTTTGGGGTAGAGGTGAGGTTGTTTGTTTTTTTAATCTCACTGCATGTAGGCCAGGCTAATCCTGAGCGTCAGTCTCCTGCTTCAGCTTCCTAGGTGCTAGAGCTAGAGGCGAGTCCTCCAGGCCTGTGAGAATACATGAACATACATGCGTACATGCACCCTCAGGAGATGATAGCTCCTCAGAAGGAGGGTCTTTGGTTACAGAATCTAGAGTTTTCTATCTATTTTCATTGCTTTTTCTAATGGTACGTCTTTGCATAGTAGATGTCTACTGCATTCCTGGTGACTGTATGCAAGGGTCATTAACCAGCCTTTGCTGTTTGTCTAGAGCATTCTGTAGCGTCACGTTCACTTTTGTTTTGGTGTACCTATATTTCAAGGCTCATTTGTTGTCTATATAATTTGTAACAATTCATTTTGTTCTTTCTGTCTTCACTCCCCTACTTTTAACATTTTAGACACTAAACAGTGTTCCCACATATTGTCACTCTACACCACCCTCCATTCATGTATAAACCAGAATTCTTAGCTACAGTAACTGATGATCCTAATACAGGATGGAGCGTGGTAGGAACTCGTCTCTGGAAGCCACGTCTGGCTGCGTCTCTCCTTGCATTAAGAGTGTGAAGCATGGCTGATGGAAGTCCTGGCCAGAGCCAGTTGGGAGAGCGCAGCCGCACACATCTTCTTAGGTTTGTCAGCCTTCAGTCAGCGTACAGATCTGCAGGCCACCTGATGACAGCTTGAAGCAGTCAGGGCTATGTTGCTGTTTCCTAGGAAAAACACGGGACTCTATAGCTGTGGGAATTTTCTTTAAGTGAGAAAGTATTTGTATACAGGAAGCTATGTGGTCTCCTTTTATTCTTACATTTTGTCCAATATATTTTAACAGGAACTATAAAGAGGAATTGGGAGTATTTGTGTGGCCATAACACAGAAAAAGTGAAGGACCTGGAAGGCAAAAATGTTGCCTCCGCATGTGAGGACAGTGAAGCCAAGTTTGACTTCTCGGTGATGTCTTACAACATACTCTCCCAGGACTTACTGGAGGACAACTCGCACCTCTACAGACATTGCCGACGTCCAGTGCTACACTGGGGTTTTCGCTTTCCTAATATTCTGAAAGAAATCAAACATTTCGATGCAGATGTAAGTGTATAGAGCGGTATTAGAGCGTTCATACAAAGTGTAGTGAGACGGGTGCGTCTTCGAGAGCAGCGTTGGAGCGCATGCTCTTGGGTACAGAGCCGCTGTTAGTCAGCGATAGAATCACCCAACTGCTCAGAGTTTTAAAGTATTGGTCAGCTTTGAGACTCAGACTGGAAGCATTTTAAATAAAAAATACTAGGATTGAGATTTCAGTAATTTGTGCAAAAATTCATCTAGATGATAAAATGATAGCATTTAAAGAATGCCAATGTTTGTTTGCTTGTTTGCTTGCTTTGAGATGGGATCTCTGATAGCTCACACTGGCCTCATGTTTACTGTGCTGCTAGGGTGGCCGTGGCTCCTGGTTTTTCTGTGCCTGCCTGGCAAGGGCTGAGATTGCAGGCATGTGCCACCAAGCCCAGCTGAAGACACAGGCTTCTTTCTTTTTGGGGGGAAGTTGTGAGGGGGTGAAGGGAAGAGGTGGAGATGCTGGGATGAAACCAGCCTCATAGGAAAGGAAGCATAGAGTTTGGCAGATGCCTCAGTGGTTAAGAGCACCATCTGCTCTTCCGAGGGCTCGGGTTCAATTCCCAGCACCCACATGGCAGCTCACAGCCATCTGTAACTCTGGTTCCAAGGGATCTGACATCCTCTTCTGGCCTCTGTGGGCATTGCACGGGGCATGGTGCACAGAAATTCAAGCAAAGCATTCATTAACAAAATAAAATCTCAAAAAAAATTTTAACTAAAGAAAGGACCTGAGTTGTGATGATGCAAGTTTGTGATCTGCCACTTGACTGAGGAAAGACTACTCTGAATTCAAGGCTGTTCTGCCTTATATAGTGACACTCTGTTTTTTATTTAAAAAACAAAAAACCAAAAACTTAGTCATAGTGAACATGGGAATTCAGGGAAGATAGCCTCCCATGTAAACAACAGTGAGCTCTCCAGGAACTAGGCCATGCTGAGTGCTCAATGCTAACCATATGAATGTGGGCCATGCTTTTAAGGTGTATTATTAGATAATTAGAAACAATTTTCTTGTGATATAAAATATTTGAGAGCAGTAATTTTTTTTAAAAAATGAGAGAGAAGAAAGAAAGAGCAAGCAGGGCAGTGGTGGCACACGGCTTTAATCCTAGCACTGTGCAGGCAGAGGGTCTCTGAGTTCAAGACCAGTAGTTCCAGGACAGCTGTGGCTACACAGAGAAACTCTGTCTTGGGGGCGGGCGGGGCGGGGGGAAGAGCGTTAATTCTAAAAATAAAAAAAGGTGTATATTCCACTTTGATTTCTACTCTATCAGAGTTAAATAGAATTCATATTTGCATCTGTGTGTTTTAATTCAAGCCACTGTTTTCTTCAAGGTGCTTTGTCTACAGGAAGTTCAAGAAGATCATTATGGGACAGAAATCAGGCCAAGTCTGGAATCACTGGGTACAATGTAACCTTTATTTACTTTAGCCAGATTCACTCTTGTAGCGTTACTTGCTATTAAAACATAAGTTTTTAAACAACAACAACAAAAAAAATGCATGACATATTTGGGAATAACTTATTTTTTTTAACCTTAAGATTATTTGTTTTTATGTATATGTTTTGCTAGTATTCATGATGCCCATAGGGGTCCGAAAGAAGTGTCAGATGTCCTGGACTGGAGTTCAGAATGGTTATAAGCCACCATGTGGGCGCTAGGAACCGAGCCATCGCCCCAACCCTGGGGATACTATTACATTTTATTTATTATTTTACATGTATGAGTGTTCTGTCTGCATTTATGCCTGTGCACTGTGTGCGCACAGAAAAGGGATATCCCATGGAATTACAGTTACAGGAAATTAAGAGCCACCAGTGGGTACTAGAACTAAACACAGTCATCTTCAAGATGCCATCTCAACATCCCTTTGGGATAACTAAGGTTTTTAAAAAAATATATTTTATTAATTTATTCATATTACATCTCAATTGTTATCCATCCCTTGTATCCTCCCATTCCTCCCTCCCTCCCATTTTCCCCTTACTCCCCTCCCCTATGACTGTGACTGAGGGGGACCTCCTCCCCGTGTATATGCTCATAGGGTATCAAGTCTCTTCTTGATAGCCTGCCATCCTTCCTCTGAGTGCCACCAGGCCTCCGCATCCAGGGGCAGTGGTCAAATATGGGGCACCAGAGTTCGTGTGAAAGTCAGACCCCACTCTCCACTCAACTGTGGAGAATGTCCTGTCCATTGGCTAGATCTGGGTAGGGGTTCAAAGTTTACTGCACATATTGTCCTTGGGATAACTCAGTTCTTAAAATGTGGTACCTATCCCAAACTCAAGCAAACACTATGGCATTTCTGCTGGAAGTTCCATGCTCATCTTAAAAGGGAGAGACTAGGGAACTTCAACAGGAGGCTTTACTACAGCTAATTTAATGAAGGCACTTCTAGAATAATTTCATCTGCAGGAGGAGATATGCAGGGTGTGCCCTCGTGGCATTCATTCATTTGGCAGGTGTTTTCTGAGGACCTGCCTACCCTTTAAACTGTTCTGGAAGTGAGAACAACAGTGGTCTCAACAGCCGGCCTCCTCCTTGTGGGTGCTCATGTGTGAACAGCAGCCACGGAAAGCAGGTGGGGAGTGGACAAAGTCAAATTTGAACAAAGACTTGGAGAAGGTGACAATCAGGCCATACCTAGAGCATTCTCGTCAGCAGAGTTGGTGAGGGGAAGGCTCTGATGCTGACATGAATTCAGGTGGTATGCACCACAGAATTAGATGGGGGAAAGAGGAAAAGACCACCAGAATAAATGACCATAAGGCTTTACTGTCCTTGTCATGAGTAAGTTAGAGAGTGAAATCTGCCAGTAAAGAAACCTACTAGGCATACTGTTTTTGAGGTAAGTAAGGTCTTGCTGTGTGACCGGGTTGGTTCTAACTCAGAATTCACCTGCTCCTTCCAAATACTTGCATTACAAGCGTACGTGCTCCCTCCTGACGTACAGGGAGTATGGTGTGGTGAGCATCACTGTAGTCCCAGCACTTGGGATGCTGAAGCATTGTGACCAGGAGTTCAAGGCCCTTCAGCTGTACAACAGGTTCAGGCGCAGTCAGAGAACCATGGTGAAGCCCACGGGCTAGGAGCGAGGTCCATGGCAGTGCCTGCCTCACACGTGGGAGGGCCCGGGTTTGCTCCCCAGCACCACCACCGCCAGCAAGAGAGAGGAGGAGATCGACACACTTTGCTGCTGTTGTTCCCCCCCCCCCCACTCCAGACAAGGTCTCTCTGTGTAGCCTTGGCTGTCCTGGACTCACTCTGTAGACCAAACTGGCCTCGGACTCACAGCGATCCACCTGCCTCTGCCTCCCAAGTGCTGGGATTAAAGGCGTGTGCCACCACGCCCGCCCTGAGATTGACGCACCCTTAAGCCCAGCTTTATCCCTAAACTTGGGCTTTTTGGTTTTTGTTTTTTCTCTGTATAGCCTTGGCTCTCCTGAACTCTCTTTGCAGACCAGGCTGGCCTTGAACTCACAGAGCCCTGCCTGCCTCTGCCTCCCAAGTGCTGGGATCAAAGATGTGTGTCACCACACCTAGCTCTAAACTTTGGTTTTAACATGTACTAGCATCCTGTCTTATAGAACTTGCTTTGTCAGATATGGCTTTAAAATATTAAGAGTGATGTGTTTTGACATACAATCTCTTTTTAAAATTCATTCCTTCTAGGTTATCACTGTGAGTATAAGATGAAGACAGGAAGAAAACCTGATGGCTGTGCCATTTGCTTCAAACAGTCCAAATTTTCACTCCTATCTGTGAACCCAGTGGAGTTCTGCCGCCGTGATATTCCTCTGTTGGACAGAGACAACATTGGGTTAGTTTTATTGCTGCAGCCCAGAATCCCACAGGCTGCCTCTCCCTCCATCTGCATAGCTAACACACATCTGCTGTATAACCCACGGCGAGGTGATATCAAGCTGACCCAGCTGGCGATGCTGCTAGCAGAGATTTCCAGTGTGGCCCATCAAAAAGATGGCAGCTTCTGTCCCATCGTCATGTGTGGTGACTTTAATTCTGTTCCTGGTTCTCCACTCTATAGTTTCATAAAGGAAGGAAAGCTGAATTATGAAGGCCTTGCGATTGGAAAGGTAAGTGTTCACTTCATCTGGGTTGGGTGGGATTTGGCTGCTCAGCCCATCAGAGGGAGGGATGCTCATTGCATGGCTCTGTGAAATCCACTGGGCAGTCTACTGCCTCACTACACTAAGATGTGATGACTCCTGCAGTTACAAGCAAGTGGTTTTTTTTTTTTTCACTTGGTTGAGTTTGTCTTTCCACTTACAAAAGCTTTCTGTATGAAGGAATTAGCAGATAGGAAAGTGTTGAAGGCAAGGAAAACTTGAAAGCCCCCTTCACAGCAGGTGGGAGGAGTTCTGAATGCTGGATGTGGCAATACAGTAACTTAATATTCGTTATGTAAGTCTTTACATAATGGTGGCTTTCCTTGTGTAATGCTAAGTACTTTTATTCTTCAGCTTAGAATTCTTATTTTGGTTTTTCAAGACAGTGTTTCTCTGTGTAGCCTTGGCTGTCCTGGACTCCCTTTAGTAGACTAGGCTGGCCTCTAACTCAGAGCTCCGCCTGCCTCTGCTGGGATTAAAGGTGTGCACCACCAGGACCAGCTGGAATTCTTTTTATTAGGCTTTGAGTGATATTTCAGTGCTTCCCTCTGCTTGGTTTTCAGCGTGTTTAATCAAAGTCCTCCACCAACAGAACTTTGAGTGATAGTTTTAAATTTGCTTCCTCACTTACCACTTGACCTAGCGGGGCCTGTGTTGCAGGTAGTAGAAAGAGTAAGACAGGGTGAGAGGGAAGCCGTAGACATTGACCGCTCAGATGAGGAAACACGCAGGTGAGAAGCCTGCATTTCCATGTAAGTGCTTCTGAACGGTACCCACCACAGGTAATCATCGGTATGGAGCGAAGGCCGTGCTTACCATTTCTGATTACCTTTCCACTAAAACATAAAAAATTTAATACATGAATAGTTAAAGTCTATACACTTAAGATGCCTGTTCAAATTCTGTGCAGGTATCTGGCCAGGAACAGTCTTCACGGGGACAAAGAATCTTATCTATTCCAATTTGGCCCCCAAATCTAGGCATCTCACAGAGCTGTGTGTATGAGGCACAGCAGGGTCCCAGAGCAGACAAGACAGGTGAGTGTCTGCAGGACATATTGGCAATTTGTGGGTGATACTCTTCTCTTTGAAGTCATAAAGCTGAAATTTCTAACTTCTTGGGCTTGATGTTAAGGTAAACAATTAATATATAGCCTTTTTTTTTTAATGTGCTCCAAATTTCCTTTTTAAGAGTTAAATTCTAATGTTATTTGCGCGTGGGTAATTTGCATGTTACTTAAAGTTGTTTGCACCCCACTCCCACTTCCCCGACTCTGTAGACCATCAAAATAGAGATGTTAGGATCAAACATTTAACCAGACATGAGCCTGACTCTAGAGAGAGCTGTGCTTTGGCAAACTAGAAGAGAAGCTGCCCGGGATTGATGCGCTTCCTCTGCTCTTTCAGACAGCGATGTGACTCAAGCCCAGCTGGAGAAAACAGAGGTCCTAGTGCCAGCTGAAAAGTGAGTTCTGGAAGGCTCTACCTGAATAATGCCAAACCAGTATCCTTCAGAAAACACTTGGCTCCAAAATGAAGTTGATGCTGTTCCACACTGCGAAGGCTACTGGGTTTAAGACACATACACATGAATTCCAGGTCTGACTGCTGCCTTTTAGCTGTGAGAATCACACAGTGTCTAAGGTTCCATTTTCCTATGTGGATTGTGAGGATGCACAGAGCCAAAGAGTGGAAATCATTGTTTCCTGCCTTGGCATGCGTAAGCAGCATTTCTGTATAAACTGCTAGTAAGATAACAACTTGAAGGAGATGTATCTGCCTTCGTGTCTGTGTGGCTCAGGCCAGCTGCAGTGTCCTACGGGTGGGACTACAGGCATGCACCACGTTTTACACTTCATAACGCTGTAAATATGTCCTTAGACATAAAAGTTGCTAGACGTTGGGAAGTAGGGTATTTTTAAGGAGTTATCTGTGCTTTTTGACTTAGGAGCTCACAGAAATCAAGGGCCACATTTTGCTTTTTAAACATTTTTATTTCATGTGCATTGGTGTTTTGCTTGCATCTGTGTTTGAGAGGATGTCGGATCCCCTGGAACTAGAATTACAGTATTGAGCTGCCATGTGCTGCTGGAAATTGAGCCTAGGTCTGAGGAAGAGCAGCTAGTGCTCTTAACTGCTGAGCCATTTCTCCAGCCCCAAGGGCCACGTTTTTATGTGTCCCTCAGCACTTACAGTAGTGTATAGGATTTAATTTTCTTTATAGTATAACTGGCTCTTAAATTTCATAACATACTAGAAAATACACGTTAGCCCTTCTGTCTGTGACATGACATGTGTTTGCGGTAGTTAGTTTAAGCCTCTCTGGGCTGTCCTGAGAGGGAACTCAAACATGACAGGCCTGCTGCCTCTTTGCCAGCAGAGCGCTCGAGCATCCTAGATAGCCCTGCACACCACTGACCTCCTAGAACATGCTTAAAAACACAGCCAAAGCTGGGCAGTGGTGGCGCAGGCCTATAATCCAAGCACTGAGGTGGCTGAGGCAGGTGGATCTCCAAGTTCTCGCCCAGCCTGGTCTACAGAGTGAGTTCTAAGACAGCCAAGGCTACACAGAGAAACCCTGTCTCAAAAAACAAAACAAAACAGAAACACACAACCAAGAAGTCCAAGCTGTTTTAAGATTGTATGCTCATTATTTAAATTGAGGCTCTCGGATGCTTTTAAGATGTGATTATCATATCCTTTAGCTTTTTACCAAATTTGTTGTTACTTGCTGGATTTTAGATGCCATTTGGTTACATCCACTGCATCCGTAAAGGAGCCCTCACTTAGTGTAGGGTTTATGTAGGTGAAACTTACCTAGCTGGGCATGGGGCGAGCACTGTGATCATAACATTAAGGAGGTTGAGGCAGAAGTATCATGAAAAGGGGGCCAGCCTAGGCTGTATAGTGATATTCAGGCTAGCCTGATCTACATAATGAACCTGTCAAAAACAAGAAGCCTAGGCATGATGGTATACACACATACCAGTACTCAAGTGACTAAGACAGAGTTACCACAGATTTGAGGCCAGCCTAAGCTATACCATAAGTTCCACTCCAGCCTCGGCTAATATAAGACCTTGTCTGAAAAAGAAAATCAAAAGACTAATAAAAAGCATCCTGTTCTGTCTAGGAATGGAGTAAAAGGTAATTTAGAGATTTTTTTACTGTGAAAACTTTGATGGGCACTCAGCCCTTTCCTCTTCCCTTTAGAGCGTCTTCACACCTACAGCACCGTTTCAGCTTGTCATCTGTTTATTCACATTATGCTCCTGACACTGGAGTCCCAGAGGTGACCACATGCCATTCCCAGAGCGCCATAACTGTCGATTATATTTTCTACTCTGCAGAAAAGGAGGACGCTGTTAGGGCTCAAGGTAATGACGCCTGACTGCTGGAAAGCACAGGGTCTGGGCTGAGCTCAGGCTAGAGGTTGAGCTGGGTGGATAAATTGCTAATGTAACTGCACAAATCCTAGCTGCCTGCTAAGAACTAGGTAGTAAAATGCCCCAGTAGTAGGCCCTTTGCTGCCAATCCCTCTTAGTCCTGGGTACCATCAGTTCTTCCCCATCAACCCCGCCTTCCTGCGGCAGCACTGAGTCAATGAAGTCACCACAGCTCTGTGACGCAGCAGGTTACAGTCCTCCTCCCTTCACAGCAGCCTGCGCTCACGTTCCCCACAGCAGACGCTGTGTGCTGACTTGAAGAGCAGCTCTCGGGGGCTCTTCTCAGAAACGGAAGTGGGCAATACACTCCGTTCTTCCAGCTCAAGAAATAGGCCACATAAGCCATCCAAAGGATTTAAAATAATAAAAGGATTTAAAGTTGAGATAATTGGAAATCTAAAAGTACTCAGAAAATATCTGCAATCCTAGACAAGGCAGACTCCCCCACCCCTTTTCCTGATGCTGTTTTCCCAGTTAGCTCCCTGTGGACATTAGTTCCCTATGGGCAGTACCTTCTCAGGAACCCTCAGAAGACTCCCTTGTGTCACAGTGTGCTCTACTCAGAGTTTACACAGTAAGGTCTGGAAGCTGCCGTGCCCACAGAGTTCACTAGGTGGCAGGAGAGTGGCAGGAGCGGCAGCTCCTTTCTCCTGAGAGTTTCTTTTCATTTGGGTGGAGCATGACCTGGCTCAGATCATGCCACCTAACCGTGAGTCACCTCGCCAGCCCCTGCCAGGCTTAGCTGTGCAGTCAGGGTGGGCTGGTGGGCCCTTCCTAAGCGGTTGTCAGTCTCAAATTACTAACATATTTTGTGTTACATTAATCTGTTCTTCAAAGATGTAAATTGTATAAATTGAAATAGAAAAAAACACCTGGCATAAGTAGCATGAGGCCTACAGCGTAAGGCCATTAGTCACAGCTTCAGGGCCTCATACGCTACAGACGGCCATGCTCGCTTCCTGAGGCTTCAGGGTCTGTTTCACTGCTTTAAAAAAACTGTGTAATGACGGTTTAACTAAATCTCTCCTCCTTTAACTAGGAGATGAAGTCGCTTTGGTTGGTGGCCTGAAGCTTCTAGCTAGACTGTCACTTCTTACAGAACAAGACTTGTGGACTGTGAACGGCCTTCCCAACGAGCACAACTCCTCAGATCACCTGCCTTTACTGGCCAAGTTCAGGCTTGAGCTCTGACTGTGGCTCATCGCACAGCTTCCTCTCTTTATTCTTTTCAGAGGATGTAAAGATGTTTTTAACTGTTTGCATGCTTTCATTTTTGTGCTATGAGGTTCTGAATTTCTGTTATATGCTTGAAACAGATGGGAAGAAACAAGTTTACAACAGTTTTTTTTTTTTTTTTTTTTTTAAAGATTTATTTATTTATTATTATGTATACAATGCTCTGTCTGCATATACACTTGCTCGCCAGA
This sequence comes from Acomys russatus, assembly GCF_903995435.1. Lineage (NCBI taxonomy): Eukaryota > Metazoa > Chordata > Mammalia > Rodentia > Muridae > Acomys > Acomys russatus. The sequence continues at coordinate 84,879,291 of NC_067142.1, forward strand.
AGAGGGCACCAGATGTCATTATAGATGGCTGTGAGCCACCATGTGGTTGCTGGGGATTGAACTCAGAACCTCTGGAAGAACAGGCAGTGCTCTTAACCTCTGAGCCATCTCTCCAGCCCTACAACAGTTTTTTAATGAAATATTTTTCTGACAATTGATGTCTGAACACTTTATTGTAAAAAGATGTAAGTGACTTCTAAGTGCTGGTAAAATTGACAGCATTTTAAAATGTAATTCACCTCCTTGGTCTCCAGATAGAACTCAGTGCTCTTCAGTGTACCCGGTGGCCCTGCCAGGCCTTGTAAAGCTCAGGCAGTTGCCTTTTCTGGAGACCTAATTTCATGTGGAGACGTCTGAGCTGGTTGGTAGCTAATGGGCTCTTACAGCTACTGGGTGACTTATCCTCAGGTGTCCATCCACATTAGCCTCTGCAGAGTCTTGACAGTGCTCTAAAGTTGTAGAAAGTATTGGCCCGCTTCACTGCCATCCTGAGCTATGGGATATGCCTACACTTTGTTGATGAAATAGTTGAGGAATGTAGGTCACTCAAGAGAGCAAAGCTGTAGTGTTAGCATTTGGAAGGTGGAGAAAGAGGGCTATCCATTTATAGCCAGCTTTAGCAACATTGCAAGTTTGAGGCCAGCCTGGGCTACATGAAACACTGTCTTTAAAAGACAACAAAAAAGAGGTAAAGGCCTTTATATAAATCCATTCCTGTCTGGATAGGGGTTGCCCCAAGGAAAGCAGATAATCCATGTGTGGCCACCCATGTCCTTAATCCCAGCATCTGGGAGACAGGCAAGAGGATCACTGTATATTCCATGCTAGCCAGGACTACACAGCCACACCCTGTCTCAAAAATAGAGAAAATGGCGTCAAACCGCAGGTTATACCTCTGTCCCCCGCACGTCCCTGTTTAGTGACAGTAGAAAGCCCTTGGGTCAGGAGTGACATTTTATTGAGCCAATTTTGTATAAATTTATTAGGGGAAAAATGGTCTTTGGAAGGAATTGGCCGCTATTTGTTCTTTGCCTCCAGCATGCAGAAGCCAGAGCTTAGGGGGCGTGGCTTGGACCTGGGAGCCCCATGTACCATGCTCCTTGCAACCAGTTCTGTGTGCCAGCTCTTTGTTGGCTGCAGTGTTGAGCTTTCTGTTAGAGTGGTGCCGCGGTGTAACGTGCACTGACACTGGTCATGAAGCCTCACAGCAGGGTTGGCAAGCCCTGTTACTATGCCCATACAAGTGTCAAATAAAACAATTTTCAATGTAAGTAGAAATTTCCTCTGCTTTTTAAGATAGTAGAATCAGATTACAAGCATTTTTACTAAGTTGTTACTGTGCAGTAAATTATAATGTTTTCTACAGTGAGTTTTATTAGTACTTTAGACAATAAGTCTTTATAATTTAAATTTTTAACTCATTTATTACAATTATTTTAAGTCTACTAGATGACTGCCTCAGAGAAAGTGTACAGATGGTAAAGATGTGTCCAGTGAAAACTGCAGTAAGCAAAGTTTCTCATTTTGGTTTTTATGAAGAATATTAACTCTAGTGCCAGGATGGCCTACAGTTTTCAGTAGTACTTTGTGGAGTGCTAAGGGTCCTGGTTAGAAGACATAATCATTATCAAATTGCACTGGTAATTGTCCCTTTTTAGTGGGGGGGGGGTTTGCTGAATTGGTATAAACGTCATTGTTGGCAATCTAACATTCCTGAAAATCTCTGTAAAGTTTTTATATCTCTGTGAATATATTGTGAATTTAGGCCCATTTCATGTACTTTACTTTGATACAGTTAATTCATAATTTGCTGTTAGCTTATCAGTGTTAATTGTGACCACAGGACACTTACCACAAGCTTTTAAAATTCCAATAAAATGATCTATTTTCTCTACTCTTCTTGACAAAAGAGCTGGCAATTCCTCTGGGCTGTGTTTACCTGCCAAGCACAAGTTGATCTGGCTGACAGCAGAAGTCAGATCTCTCTCAGTCTAAAATGTGTACTATACATATGCGGGGGGGGGGGGGTCAGGCGTGCGCGTGTGCACTCGTGCCTAAAGGCTGGAGGTGAACCTTGGGTTTTGTTCCTCAAGAGCCATCTTTTATTTTGCTTTTGTTTTTGTTTTTGTTTTTGAGACAGGGTTTCTCTGTGTACCCTTGGCTCTCCTGGACTCACTTTGTAGAGTAGGCTATCCTCAAACTCACAGCAATACTCCTGCCTCTGCCTCCAAGTGATGGGATTACAGACATGTGCCACCATGCCCAGCTTGCACCTTTATTTTTAAGACAGGGTCTCTTGTTAGAATATGCCAGAGAGGGTAAGCTGGTGGGCCACCATGGCCCACACACCCTGCTGTCTGCCTCTCTCCTGCGGGATTATGTGGGTACCTGTCTTCTCTTGTGAGTCCTGGGGATCACACTTAGGTCGTCTCCCCAACCTCCTGTTGGCCAAGTCTTAAATGCAGAGGGAAACTATAAAGCGCCTTTTGCCATTAAGACAATAGATGCTTGAAATCTTCCCTTTCAGGATTTAGCATCTGCTTTTCATCTTTAAGTCATAAGCCCTTTTTCCTTTGTTCCTGTAAACTATGCTGAGTGACTAGTTTGTGCCTTTGTGCTGGGCTTTGTGGTAAACGTCCTGAGCTGTAGAGGCTGCCCTGTCACCTTTGTCACCACCTTCTTAGCCCTTATCAGTTAGGATGAAGCCAAGAGGCAAGAGGTTGACAGCCACCGAAACAGAGGACTGTTTAACCAGGGCCGCAAGAGTGAGAAAGTGGCGAATCGGTTCAATAGGACAGAACAGCAGCAACGCCGCAAAGCCTTCCGTTTCCAGCGTGGCTTTATTACAGTTCCATGCTGTGTACAAACACGTGGTGAGAGGAACGTGAGCCTGAAACATGCACTCCTGGCGCTCTTGAGAATGCTCTCAAGTCTTCCTGTACTTAGAAAAATACCCACTGCAACAATCACGGGTTTTCTGAAATATTTTTTTAAAAATGTATTGTCCAGAACAAAGTCTAAGAGAATAAACAAGAATCTGAATTGTATGTCAAAAAAACTGTACAAGGTTGTACATAAAAGTCTAGCATACGCAAGCCTTGTCTAGTGAGCTGAAGGCCTGCAAAGGCTCTCGTTGTTTTCACATGTCTGCTGAGGACGCCCATGAGATAGCTGACTCAAGAAAGGGACGTGCTCAGGACCCCAGCGTGTCGAGAACACCAGGCTCACGGGTCAGTCAACAGCACTCAACTTGCCATCCAGCTCTGCACATACCGACACAGAGCATAGGATAAATTTGCTCCAGTCCCCTCACAGTTCTTTCTTCTTAATCACAGCCAGGTGGAAAGGTCAGTTTGGAGAGGTAAAACACGCGGGGCTCATCTTTGCCGAGTTGTTATTTAAATAAACAATTGTGTAAGAATTTAGGTGTTTGGGGGCTTCCTTCTATTTATAGAAGTTGGTGTAACTACAGGGAGTGACAGCAGTTGAAATGTTTCTGTGCCTAACCTTACTTCAAAAAATGAATCTAAAAATCAGAAAGTAGTTGTGGAAGAGATTAGATGACAAAGTGTCACAGCTGGGTGTTGTTCTGTCCCTTGCCGTGGATCAGGTTGTCCCACTGATTGGTGCTCTGTTGACATGAGCTGTCCATGAACACAGGCAGCTGCAGGAACTTGACCTGGTGGCCATGTTCTGATCAGTCTACTTACCAGATGGAGTGGATTCAGAGGACACATGACCTTGAGGCCTGTGAGGACGTGGAGGAAAGATGCTTCCTTGGGTGGTGGGTGTCAAACTAGAGGAGCCTCTGAGCACAGGCCAGGCTCCACAGTTCACCTTGAACTCAGCTGACAGGATTCTAGAAGAAAGCGACTGAGTTGAGAATGAAGTTTGCACTCTGTTTTAGTTTCCTGATCCTGTTCTTTAAAGGACACCAAACCTTTCCAAGAAAAGAACTTTTCATTCACAATGCTGGCTTTAGGGTAGAGTGGATTTTTGTGCACATGGTTTTTGCCTTGCATGTGGCCCTAGGTTTGTTTTCCTGGTGAAGACTTAGTGAGCAGATGGTAACTTCTCCGAACCCTCAAGTCACAGCCAGAGGGGACCATGCTGAGCTGTCAGGACTAGCCACTCAGCTTGAGCCGCTCCTCTGCTCTCCTGAGTAGGCATGGTGACCACACTAAGACGGATGCCGCGAAGCTGTGCTCCAGATTTATAGCAGTCTTGCGTGCCTTCTAATTCCTCCTTCCTGGTCTGCAAGCCGAAGTTGCACTTGAGTGGCCACAGGCAGGCTTGCTGTACTTCAGGGCCTGGGTCACACTGAGGCACAGCACTGTGCTGGAACTTCTTTAAGACAGGCCTGCTCCTTGAGGTTCCGGTTTTCCCCAGTGCTTCCAAATGCCATAAAGTGGTGCCTAAAAACAAGCCACTGGGAACAGTCTGCCATCACATCTGCCTTAGTGTAGGACAGCAGGACACATTAACAGCAAAGCCACTCAAACGAAGGCTGACCAAACATGACAGAAGAGTTAGCCCCTGGTGTCTGCCCTTCTATCCAAGGAAATCTCGGCACTGCTGCATTTTCATGAGTGCATGGCCTTTTGTGCTTTTTGCTGGACTTGGAAAAGGCTTAAGTGTTATTGATACAATGTGGGCTAGAGTTTCTTAACATGCTTGTTTGAAGACGAAAACCTACTGTTAGTGGATGTTTTATGAAAAATGACTCCAACATCCTAAAGTTTTTCCTTATTGCCAGAATTTCAGTGCTTTGTTCTAAAGCATTTGCGTATAACACCTTAAATCTCATCTCATGTGTGCACCAGAAAAAAACAACAACAAACCCTCCAAACCGTGGAGATCCCTATAGGAAATACTAGGAAAACAATACAAATAGAATATAAAAAAACTCATTAAGATTGCATATCTGATGCCAAAATGTTGAGGTAATATCAACTGCTTAAAAAAACCCACCCATCTTTGCTTGTTATTGCTGAGAAGACGGTAATACTGACTGAGTTACCTACTATACCAAAAAGTGGAAGAGAACTCCATACACGTTTACTACAGCTGAGGCATAATGTCCAAAGCAAGTGAACAGTCAGCAGATGGAGAAATAGAAAACTAGTCAGCGTGTCCTTGAGATCCTGAGAGGGAGACAGTCACCCAGGGCTGTCCAGCACTTCAGCCCAACCATACCTGCTGCTCAGTTGAGTTTTTCAAAGCTCACCATTTCCACCCCCTCAGATTCCATCTCTAGGTAAATTCTGCAAAGTCGAAACTACAAGTCCTTCATCAACAGGTCGCAGGTCCTCCTGAAGCTGCTGGGTAAAGTGCAGAAAAGAGCACCATGGATAGCTTGCCGGCCTGGCGCGCCTAGATGCGGATCTGATAGCCCACTTCGTTTAGAGTGCTGAGGTCAGCCACCTTCTCAGGTAGAGCAGGCCTGAGGGGGAAAGCAGAAACATGGTAGGGAGGGACCAACATGCAGGGATGACGCTCTTCAGGGGCTCCAGCTAAGCCTGCTCCCCACACCCACACTCCAGCCTGCGCTCCACTTCTGGATCTACTTTGAGAGGCGTGAAGGAGTTGTAAAGGCTTTCAGTGAAGAAAGCTAAAAAAAAAACATTTCTGGTATCAAATGAGCCTTTGAGGCTTGAATTTAATCACATTAACTTTTTAAAATTAAGACTTAGAACACTTGGAAATAAACATCACAGCAAAATTAGCCAGACTCTTAACTTTTTTTGAGACAGGGTTTCCCTGTTTCCCGGGGTAGCCTTGAATTTTGCATCCTCCTGCCTGAGTTTCCCATGCTCAGGGCTACAACTTTTGTAACCCAGGACCTTGCAAGTCCTGACAAGTCACACACAATACAAGACTGGGCCAGATTCTTTTGGCAGCAGTGAGCGGGACCCGGGGCCTAGTAGACATTCTCAGTTCCTTGAGAGATGATTCAGACTGTAGGTTTGAATGTGTAAAACCAAGAGGCCTTGCCAGCTGTGGTGGCACATGCCTTTTATCCCAGCGCTCGGGAGGCGGAGACAGACGCATCAGGATGTGCAGAGAAACCCCGGCTCAAAACAAACCAAGGTGTTTCTTTCAGAGTTCCCCTGAAACCACATGCCATGGAAGAGGATCACCCAGTGCAGTCAGAGTCTCTGCTGAGAAACCACTGAAGCACTTGGCAGTGAATCGCCTAGGATTGAGCATGAAGAAATCATTCACGGGGCTGGTGGCTTTCCTGGATGACACTGTGTAGGCACTCTGACAGCTTCCACTCTCATGAGCCCCATGTCACCTTGGGTTGACATGAGCAAGACTGTAAATGGGATTAGGATGTTGGTGAGGGGGTTGTCATCTTCACAGGGGCATCAAAGGTCTTATGTGCTAAAAAGAGAAAACTCAAGTGAAGTCCTTCTCTTCGACCTGTGAGAGAGAGACTTCAGGTTGTTTCCTCCTGACAGGAAAGTAGTCCAGCTCACTCAACTGAAAAGAGGCCAGACTCTGTCAGCCTAGCAGCCTGCCTCTCTAAGAGGGACGTGACTGTCGGAGACACTTCTCTCCTGTGTTAGCCAGCACTGTGCCCGCCCCAACTCCCTTTTCATTTTATATTTGAGAGGAAGTCTTAGTCACCAGGTATCCCATGAACTTGGAATCCTCCTGCCTCAGCCTCCCAGGTAGCCACTAAGAGATTCTGACATCTTGACCTAAGATCATTCTCCATGAAACAGCTTCACGGTGGCCACTGAAGCTACCAACGTGTTCCTTGATCCCATGGAAGAGCTTGTGTCCCAGTCACCTGTGTCGCATGGGCCCACACCACATTTCTGTGTATCCCTTGTCAGGGCTCCCGGGATGCCTACAATGATAAACACAGTACAAATGGAGATGTGCTCACTCAGCTGTGTCAGTGACCTGTGTCCAGGCCTTGAGGGTGATGATGTCCTTTGGTCTAGTCAAGCCCTAGAGGTCAGCTGCTTTAAACAGGACACTGCCTACAAGCCCTGAAGAGTGGTGTCCAGGACCCACCTGAGGACCCTCCGTGGGTTAATAGCTGAAAGGAACAGTGTTGCTCAAAAAAGAGAGGGGGGAAAAAAGGAAACATGGCCAACAAAAGAAAAAGGAGGAAGGCCAGGTAAAGAGTCACGTGGGTAGAGAAACAGGCTTGGCCTGGTCCTTGGGGAAGCCGACCCTAGTGAAGAAATGATCTTTCCTTTTTCTTTCTCTCTCTCTCTTTTTTTCCAGTAGGTGTTCATGTGTGGATGTGGAAGTATGTGTCCTAGTGTGTGCCTTGATTGCATGTGGAAGCCAGCGTCTCCCTCAATTACTTCTCCAACTAATTTATTTTTATTTCCTTGAGTCATGGTCTTTCACTGGACCTTCAGCTTATAGACTGAAACAAGCTGGCTGTATAGCAAGCCTCATAAATCAGCCCCCATCCCTCACCCCCTACCCCCCATCACTGCCCCACACAATGGGGTTAGCATGTGTATGCTGCCATTCCTGGCTTTCTACATAGGTAGCAGGGACCTGAATTCAGGCCCTCAAGCTTGTACAGGAAGCACTCGACTGAGCCATATCTCCAGCAGGCTCCCCTGACTTCCCTTACCTGCTCTTCGGGAGCCAACCCATGCAAAATTCGCTGTGGACACCCCTCAAAAAGCAGCTGCAAGGAACTGACCCCAGAGTCGGAAAGGACTTGATTTAAGTTGACCGGGGGGGGGGGGTTTGAAACACAGACCCCAATCTCCACCCCCATTAGTCTCTAAGAACCCCTGTGGGCCTGGCAAGGTAGCACACGCCTATAATCCAAGCAGAGGAAGAGGGAGGCAAAGGCAGGTGGATCTCTGTGAGTTCAAGGCCAGCCTGGTCTACAAAGTGAGTCCAGGACAGCCAAGACTACACAGAGAAACCTTGTCTCAAAAACAAAAAACAAAAGCAAACAAATCAGAACCCCCTGGGGCAGGGCTGAGCGGTAAAGAAACTGTTCTATGTAGACAGTGCTCCCCATATCTGGAGGAGAGGACTACCAACAGGATGGCTCAGTAGGTAAAGGCACTTGTCACCAAGTATGATGACCTAAATTTTATCCCCAGGACCCACACGGTGGAAGGTAAGAACACAAAAGTTGTCCACTACTCTTCCCGTGTACGTATGTTCTTGCAAATAAACAAATGCCGTAATAATAAGACCAAAACTCTTAGAGGGGAGCAGAGCAGAGGAACCCTTGGGGGAGGGGCATGATGCCTCCTCTCTTTAGAAACCTGATCTTAATTGAGGCTGGTGAAGTCACTCTTACCCTCCCACTCAGCTGACTCTCGTGTCAACCCAGTGACACACATGCTCCTAAAGGGATTATTTAGACAAGTGCAAAGAGGTGGGAGTGGCCCCAGCTGTGAGAGGAGAAGAGCGCCACTAGAACCATCTAGGGGGCTCCAGCTGACGGCCTCAAGCCCACTGTGGTTATTTTCCACTCTGAGCACTCAGCATGTTTAGAAATGACTCAATGGCCTTCGGTAAAGATGAAAATAATAGCATGGCCATGGTGTCCAAGGGTTCTTCTGGATCAGACCAGCTTGGTGAGAGCCCAGAGTCTGAAGCCACTGGTTGAATGGTTAAAGTTGTCCCTTTAAAAAAGCAAGACCAGGGGCTGGAGAGATGGCTCAGAGGTTAAGAGCACTGACTGCTCTTCAAAGGTCATGAGTTCAATTCCCAGCAACCACATGGTGGCTCAAAACCATCTCTTCTGGCCTGCAAGCAGAATGCTGTATACATAATAAATAAATAAATCTTTAAAAAAAAAAAAGGAAGCAAGACCAAGGCTTTAGCTGGACCAAAGCCTAATTGGAGAAGGCTATGGTCAGAAGGGAAGAACCTTTTGTTGACATATGTCTGGGAGCTGAGGGTGCTGGTCTAGCCTGTGGTTATGACAAATACATGAGTCAACAGAGGGAGGGGGTCAGCCTGGAGCCCCCGTGCCTGCTGTGGCCCTCTCCTCTCCAGTCTCTCCTTTGCCTCTGGCCTCTTCCTTCCTTCCGTCTCCTGCGTGGCAGCAGCAGTCCTTCCCTGGTCCTTCCCCAGAATTAAGAGGAACTGGGAGAGACTGTGTCTACCACCCCCCCGCCCCTCACTCACCTCAGTCCCTTTAAACAGAAGCCTTCACAGCTGCCCCTTCAAGGCTCCTCCCAACCTCCAAATGCTGGGAAAGAGCAAAATGGCCAGGATTTATGGCACCAAAAAGAGCCATGACCTTATGAGCTCTGTGTCTGTGACACTGTCTTCAGGCACCCTCAAGCTACAGGGGTCTTGATGACCATGCTGTTCCAAGGCCACCTGGCCGAGTTATAGATTCCCACCACCACCCCATCTGGCCCCACTGGAAAGAATTAATGAGGGACTCCTGGGCACCTGCTCAGCAGAGGAGGAAAGGCTACGGGCATGGGTGTGGGGGCCTTGGGAGTTGGGTACAGCCACTCAACCTTTTTTGAGAAGTTTACAATATACTGGCCTGTGAGTGGGCTGGGATAGACCTTGAGGGGCAGGGGTTGGAAAAGGATGGACAGGAAACACCTGGGGGCCTTTTCCCATCTGGGCCTGTTCCATTCTCAGGCCATTCTAGTGTATCAGGAGGGGTAGGGACAAGGGAGGGGGGCCCTGACACCCAGTAGCTTCTCACTCACAGCTGTAGCTGTCTAACAGCTGTCTTCCTCGAGTGTAGGTGAAGGCGCCAGCTTGGCCATTTGCCTTGGCTGCATGACAAAGTAGTAGAGGTTAGGGTCTGTGGCAAGGAAAGTCCATTCTCTTTCTGACTTCCATGAGGGTAACTCAAGGGGCGCCTCCTCGACTGACTGAAGTCTGAGCATGGGAGCCAGCCAAGGTTTACCTGGAGACCATCTCACTCAGGCCCACCAGGACTGGCCAAGTTCAACACGTTTATCTTGCCGTATTGGTCGTTAATGTAAACCCTTAGCCTTGGCTCACCAAGCACAGGTGGGGGCGGGTCTGTGGCTGAACGGCTGTGGGGACCCCCCACCTAGCAGCAGAACTAAAACTCGGCTTCCTGTCCCAAAGCTGCTGGCTTGGCTCCAGGGGGGAGGGTGGTTTCCCCAATTCAGGTTTGGAACAAGGCCCTTTTAAGGGCCAGGACCCACCTGTCAGCAAGGCTCTCAGCCTAGGTCCTACCCAATCTGGCTCCCTCTGCTAGCTATCCTTCCTCCCCCCACCCCCCCCCCCACCCCGCTTTTCTCGCCAGACTGCAAGGCTTTCCACCCCACCCCCCACACCCGACCACCACCACCACAAGGCCACTAGAGGCACAAACCACCCGGCACCACCTCTAACCCTTCCCTGACCCTAAGCTCTCACTGTAGCGTCCCGTGCCTCTGACCCTGGCTCCCCCAAAACCTTGCTTCCTGAATTCAGCACTTTATTTTTGAGCCTTCACCTCTTCCTCCTGGTTATCTCCACATTGTCTCCAGTAACAGTGCTGTTCTCTTCAGGTCTGCAAGGAAGAAACCCAGAGGGGATGCTGTGTTCCGCAAACTGCTTCGAGGAACCCACTCCAGCGCAGCGCCTGGCCTCTTTACAAGGAAAGAAGCCAGGGCCCGAAGAAAGGGCTTGTCCAAAGCCCCAGTCCGGTTCACTGGGTCTCAGCTCAGGGCTCACCCTGTGTGCTCTCCTCCTCCCAGCTCCCTCCGTCACTCTCCTCTTCACAGTCCTAGCGCTGTCGTGCTGTCGTGCTGTGCTCCAAAGGTCCCCCAATCTACAGCATCTTCTGCTCCTCCCCCGAATCTCACTAGTACACCTTTGCCACTCGGCCACGGATCCTTGGTCCTCCTGGAGCTGCCAACACTGGCAGTGAATTGAGCCATGGGGTACGAAGGGAAGACAGTGACAGAAGAGAACCCTCTCTTCCTGAACACTGTCCTCCCTGACTTAGGGGCCAATACCTGTCCTCATTCTTTTCCTCGCTCCCAGGGCCACTTTAATGCACCATGCGGGTCAGTGGGTTCCCAGGGTAGGGCAGGAGTGGGCAGCTGTCTAACACTGTCACCAGGGGCAAGGACAGAATCCCCCTTTTAGCCACCCTGACTCGTCTCCTAGTCGGTCTCACCTCTGACCTTCACCTCTGACCTTCACCTGACCTTCACCTCTGACCTTCCTAGAGCTACTCGTTCCTTGTTCCCTCCTTTTCTTTCCTCACCAAGGAGCCACTGTTTGAACTGTCACTTCTGGGTTGAAGCCTCCAATTTTAATCCGTCTTTAAGCCCTGGTTCTCTAGTATCAGTATTTTCTAGAATATTCCCTCTGGAAGTCTGAGAAGCACCTCAGAGCCCACACAGTCTCAACTCACATTTTCCTCTGTCTTAGACATCAAACCGTCACCATCAGACTCTTAGCCATCCTGATAGCCCTCCGGCCCCGAACCCTGGCAGTTACTGTATTAGCTGCTTTTACTGGTTAAGGACTTCCCTCACCACTGACTACACTAAGTTCCTGTGGGTGCTGGTACAAGAGATCCAACCAGAAATGGTGACTCAGAAATGCTGAACTGCTGGTGGCTGTCATTCTGTGCCTCAGAAGGAGGTGCTCTTCTTGTGGACTGGCCCAGGTTTTGGAGGGAAGAGCACCCTCTGTGGGCACCGCAACCCTCCTGCTCATGGGACAAAGGGGACAAAAGATCAAATGACAGGGCTTCCCCTCCTACTGCTGGGTCCAAGTCACTGAGCCTTCAGGAAGGGTTTCTCTGATCACAGTTCTGAGACTGTAGTGCAGCTGGAATGGATGATTGAGTCAGAGAGAGCTTGGGCTCAGTGAGGACGGTGTGAAGTCACAGGACAGCAAGGTGAGGATGGTGTGAAGCCAGAGGACGGCAAGGTGAGGACGGGTGTGAAGTCAGAGGACGGCAAGGTGAGGACGGTGTGAAGTCACAGGACGGCATGGTGAGGATGGTGTGAAGTCACAGGACGGCATGGTGAGGACAGGTGTGAAGTCAGAGGACGGCATGGTGAGGACGGGTGTGAAGTCACAGGGCGGCAAGGTGAGGATGGTGTGAAGTCACAGGGCGGCATGGTGAGGACGGTGTGAAGTCACAGGGCGGCAAGGTGAGGACGGTGTGAAGTCACAGGGCGGCATGGTGAGGACGGTGTGAAGTCACAGGACAGCAAGGTGAGGACGGTGTGAAGTCACAGGACGGCATGGTGAGGACGGGTGTGAAGTCAGAGGACGGCATGGTGAGGACGGTGTGAAGTCACAGGACAGCAAGGTGAGGACGGTGTGAAGTCAGAGGACGGCATGGTGAGGATGGGTGTGAAGTCAGAGGACGGCATGGTGAGGACGGGTGTGAAGTCAGAGGAAGGGCATGGTGAGGATGGGTGTGAAGCCGGGTGTGAAGTCAGAGGACGGCATGGTGAGGACAGGTGTGAAGTCAGAGGATGGCATGGTGAGGACACAGAGACGGCATTAAGGGCAGGACTAGGAACCCACACATGGAAGGTGAGCAGTCCCTTGTCTCTGAAAGAATGGCCCTATTATGCTCGAGCGTCCTGACCTAGACTCCACTTCCCATTCCTGGATGCCTGTCATTTTGGCAAGCCTCTGCCAGCTGTTTGTGCTAAGCCTGGGGGGCACAGGGTGTGGAGTGAAGAGCAAGACCCTTCTCTGAACTGAAAACACTCGGTCCTACCCTGCTATCCTCTAAACAGAACCGCCCCTCTCCATCGCCACGCCCTAGAGTCTAGGGAGTTGTCTTGGCTCGGGACCAAGATAACAAACTCATTTTGTGTCCTGGCTCTTTCATCCAAAAGCGGCCCCTGCAGAACATTCCCTGCGTAGCCTATAGGATGGGCATGTTGATCAGAACATGCTACTGTGAAAGTGGTTTTCCATTAACAAGCCCCACCCACCACGTGATCTGATTGGACCTGTTCAAGAATGTTGAGTGACAGGCGAAGAATCATCCTTAGCCTCTTATGAATGCAAACTATGGCTCCCTCAGGACTAAGGTCTGATTGGCTAGTGCTACCAGATGGCTGAGCAGGAACTCAACCAAGGACTCCTGTGTACTGCCCCAGTCCCCAGTACCCAAGGGGCCACTGTGACAACCTGCTGCCATTATTTTAGCCACCAGCAACTTTTCAGTGTGACTGTGGCCTCAGTAACATCACTGGTTGCTCTGGGGACTCTTGGCAGCTCAACCGTCATGTCTTACATGAATCTTTTTGACCTAAGGAAGAGCTGCTGTGACATCACCAGCCTAGGGTAGTTAACCAAGGATGAGGAAGAGCCAGGAAGCATCCTTGGGCCGCCACCGGCTAACGGCAAGCACATCCTGCTGGGCACAGAGAAAAGCAGGTCTATGAAACTGACAAACTTGAACTCACACTATGAGAGTTACAAGAAATGCCATGGTGGCTCCTACGTAGCTAAGCTGGTTCTGCATCTACACTTCCTGGTTCTGTTTCCAGTGCTCTTCCATCTCAGGCCTTCCCTGGCCTCTCCCTCCATTTTTACATTCAGCTCTCTGCAGCAGCGTGCCGCCTGGGTGGCAGGGGCTGTCTAGGTGTGGCATGCACTATGGCACCGTTTGCACATATGACCTGTGAATATAGGACCCCTCAGAGAACACTCAGCTTTATCCACACAGGTCAGGACACGGCTGCAAATGTGTGTGCAAACATGTGCACGAGGGAAGAGAAGGTGGTACTCACGACTTGTCCCGCCTGCCGAGCCTCCTCGGAGGGCTTGCTTGTCTCCTTCGGGGAGACAGGGATTTCCCCCGGCTTCTCACTTGGGTTGGAGAGTGGGCACTTGCAGGCTTCAAGATCTGAAGAAGATAGAAGGACTTAGCCATACTGGACCCCGAGGACCCCCATCTTTCACCTTCCCACAGTATAACACCCCAACCCCAGCCCACCCCGGATGCACATTCCTCACGTTGTTCCTTGCAAAAAGATAAGAATGCCACTTCTCAGAGAGCGAGTCCCCTTGTCTGTGGAGGGAAGGGAGCCAACCCCAGCCCTTCAGCTTCCTGAAGCTGCTTGCATGGAAGTTTCTCACCCTGGGAGGCAAAGTCTCCTCTAAAGTACTCCAGTACCCCGAAAGCAGCTTCTGCTGATGCCTTCCCCTCCCCACATTCAGCCAGAGTGGGCTCCAGATCACCACCCCAGATCCTGAAGAGTAAAGACAGCCACGGGCCCAGGAGGGAGAGGTGGGTGTGCTGCCACCATAGGGGTGGGCAGACAGAAGAATGGACGAGGCCCCCTACCCAGGCTCAGCACAGTGATTACTGTGACACCACTTCAGAACCTGATGCCACAGAGATGCAGCGTGACTCTGAAACAGACCATAGCACAGGGTGACTGTCTCCACCTGAGACATAACTTCCTGGGGAGCCCCTCTGTTTCAGCACAGTGATGGAATGGACCTGGTCTCTCAGTTTTAAATCTTAGTTCATAAAAGGAATCGAGGGGAGAGACGCCACTTTATAACATCTAAGATGGTGTCACTGAGGGGCAAACTGAAGCACATTTGCCCCACAGGGTCCTTGTAGGAATTGGTTCCAGGACCCCAAAATCCCTGGGTATTCCAGCCCCTGTTTGCACATGACCTATACGCATCCTCCTGTAGACTTGGACTCACAGCTTGAATGACCTGTAACGCCGAGGGCATGATAGTTATTGAGCTATATATTATTTAGAGAATATTAAGAAAAAAACTAGATTTTCAGGACAGCTGCAAGTTTGTTTCATACTATGCTTGATCCACAGTTGGCTGAAACTGAGGGTGCAAGCTCCACCAGCATAAAGGGCAGGCCCTATCACAGGCAGAGGCTAGCTGTCCAACCAAGCAAGGATGCAGAGGTTTGGTTGCTACAGCGTGGCCACTAAGCAAGAGCAGCCTCCTGTCATCCAGAAAGAGCAGCAGATAGTGTGGTTACTACATCCAGGCTCTCAAGTTTGATGGGGTTCCGGACCTCACAGAGGAAGCGGCTCTTTGGGCGTGGCTCTGAGGAAGTTTCTAGGCAGGGTGAACTGAGGTGGGGCCACACACTAAGGTGGGCGGTATCACTTCCCAGGCCGAAGCCAAACTGGAACCAAAAATGAGAAAGCTGAGGCCCAGCCGTGGACACGGTTGCTTCAGGCTCCTACCTCTGTCACTTCCCATGATGGGGAGCAGCGTCCTCGATCTGTGACCCAAATCACCCTCCTTCCTCCTTTTCGTATTGTGGGATCAGGGAATTTGTCCCATGTGTAAAGTAGCCAATGACAGGAGCGGGGAAGGGCACTCGCACACAGCCTGCGCTTGCCCGGCACTCACCTTCATCCGCATGTCCCGGGCGTATTTCTCCAGCTCCTTCCTGATGTCGGCCCTCAGCATCTTTGAGACGTTGAGGACAAGCTGCTTCCACTCAATGGGTTGGAAGCTGTGAGGCTCGTGGGGGACGTACAGCCCAATCTTGACCTTCTTGACTGTGTGCAGGTATCTCTTATAGGAGTCTTCAAAGTCAAAGACAAGGTCACTCAGGGTCCGAAAGGTCAGCGGCTTGTCCATCAGCTCAGCCCTTCGGCTCATGCCCAGCGAGCCGTAGTAACCGTTGCAGTAAATCCCCAGCACGACATGGTGAAAGTAGTTTCCTGAGAAGTAGGTTTTAAAGCTGATAGGGAACCGCTCAATGGAAGGCTGCCCGTTGGTTAAATATCTTCGGCAGGTGGAGTCAAGGAAGGGACAGAGGCCGTAAGAATGCAGAGAGCATGGCCGTCCAGCATCTGATAGTACTCCCGGGCTATCAACAGACTGGCTGGCCAGCTAGTCCTAAGACACACCCCCCATCCCAGCTCTCTGCTGCTGCACTATAGGCGTACACTGCCACAGTGAGCTCTCAAGTGGACTCAACACTTATGCAGCAAACAACTTCCTGAGTGCTCTCCTCAGCCAAGTGTGTTTTTTAAACACAGTCAGAGTGAGTTCTGATTGCTCCATGTGGAGCAAGCAGGATCCAAGGGCCTCTGGGGCTGTCCAAGTAAGAGAGGAAAACTGGAACTCAAGAGACAGCAAGCCCAGCCACCAAGGCTCACTGGTGACCCAGAGGGTGAAGGGGCAGAGAGAAGTCAGATGGAGTCCCGTTTGTGACAATCTGCCACTCTCATCACGCCTGCCACTCCTGTGCCAACAACCTGGGCTACCATGTAGAAAATCACCTTTGCTCTCAGCCCGCCACTCACATGGCACACCTGGACTCTCCCCACTTGCTAGCCCACAGTGGTTTAGTGGCAGCCTCTTGCCATGACTTCAGTTGTGTGTATGTGCAGTGTGCAGTATGTACACAAGTGTGGAGGCCAGAGATTCACCTTGGTGTCATTTCTTCTGCCGGCCTTGCTTTCCTAGACAGGGCCTCTTCTTGTCCCGGAACTCATAAGGAAAGCTGGTTGGCCAGTGATACCAAGGGATCTCTCTGCCTCCACCCCCCCTCCCCGGGCTGAGATCACTAGCACAAGCCTCAAGGCCTGGACTTTTTGTTTTTTAGCATTGGCCCTGGGTGCACAAACCTGGATCCGTGTGCTTGTGCTACCTCCCGACGCCCTACAATGTTGGTTTGACCAATAATCGCAGAGCAGCAGCTTGAGTCACCAGCCTACTCTAGGCCCTGGAAGGCCAGAAAAGAGGCACCACACTTCCAGACCCCTCTAGACACTGCACACGACTCACTGTTCATGGTGAGGTCACACGACCATTCACTATTCGTGGTGAGGTCACACGGCCCTAGAACCAATTCTTCTAGGTCATTCCCGATAGAATGCCCAGGGAAGGGATGCTTCTAAGGTAAACAATGCCACGGCACTGTGCTGGAGAGCTCAGGTGTGCCAACAGAGCTCTCCAGCCTTTGTCTTCGGAACAGTTAAGGCTCAGCAGGTAAAGGCACCTGACACCAAGCCACGTGACCTGAGTTTCATCCCCAGAAAGCATATGATGAAGAGGGGACCATCTCCCGCAAGCTGTGCTCTGGCTTCCACACATGCGCACATGCCATCTTCAGTAGTTAAATGAGAAACAAACAATAACCATGCACTTTTTTCTTATCTGGTTTTCTATAGGGTACTTGGAGCTACTTAAGGTGTTTTTATTTACTTATCTGTGTGTGTGTGTGTGTGTACTTCCCCTCCAAATAATTTTTTGAAATAAGGTTTCTCTATATAGTCCTGGTTGTCCTGGACCTTGCTCTGTAGACCTCACTGGCCATGAACTCGCAGAGATCTGCCTATTTCTGCTTCCTAAGTGCTTGGATTAAAGGCCTGTGCCACCAACCACCCGACAGATATTTTTTTTTTTTTTTTTTTTTGGTTTTTCGAGACAGGGTCTCTCTGTGTAGCCTTGGCCATCCTGGACTCACTTTGTAGACCAGGCTGGCCTCGAACTCACATCGATCCGCCTGCCTCTGCCTCCCGAGTGCTGGGATTAAAGGCGTGCGCCACCACGCCCGGCTCAGATAAATATTTTTTAATGAATCTGCCTTCACCATCTCATCTTCCTGCCAACTTGCTTTCCTGCAGTGGCCAAACTGGGTAGACATCAGCCTTCCACTTCAGAGATTTCCACATCTTAATCCTTTGAACTGTCTAGATCCCTGAGCAAAGTCCTGATGTGACTTGGCCCCTGCTCACTGATCCTCTATGTCATTTCAATGTCCTTATCAGACCACCAGGAGGCCCTGGCCATTTTTGAAGACTATATCCTGAAGCCATAACGACTGAACACAGGAGCCAGGCACAGTGGCGGACAGCTTTAGCCCCAATTCTTTTTTGTTTGTTTGGTTTTTCGAGACAGGGTTTCTCTGTGTAGCCTTGGCCATCCTGGACTCACTTTGTAGACCAGGCTGGCCTCGAACTCACATCGATCCGCCTGCCTCTGCCTCCCGAGTGCTGGGATTAAAGGCGTGCGCCACCACGCCCGGCTAGCCCCAATTCTTAAGAGGCAGGGACAGACAGATCTCTGTGAGTTTGAGGCCAGCCAGAGCTACTCTGTGAGACCCTGTCCTTAGCACATGCCGGGTATGAGATGCTGTGTTGGTTTGAATAAACGCAGCACCCACAGGACCGGGTATGCAAAGGGCCGTTGGAGAAGGGTTAGTAGGTATGGTCTTGTCAGAGGAGGTGTGTCACTGGGGGTGGGCTTTGAGAATTCAGCCAGCCAGTGCTGCCGAGCCTTGCCTTCCTGTTGCCACGCTCCCAGCCACGGCTGTGGACTCGCGCTCTGTAACTGGGAGCCCCCAAACACTTTCTTCCATACGTTGCCTTGGTCAGAATGTCTTAGCACAGCAAGAGAGAGTAGCTGAGACAGCAACCTTCAAATGGCTTTCACCCAGCACAGTGTACTAGGAAGCTGCATGATACAGCAATATGGGCTGCAGCTGAGTGCGAAAGCACTTGCCTCGCAAGCACGAGGCCCTGGGTTGAATCCTCAGTACCGCCAGAAAAAAGACGGACTGATGCCCAGGCAGCTAGGAGGCTGGAGGAAGCTCAAGGCCAGGCTGGAATACCTAGCTAGACTCTTCCTCAAAGCAATTATGGCACTTTTAAAAGCACACTGCGGACCAAGCCAACCAAGGTTGCTTGCTTGTGGCAAGCAGTAGTAGCTTTTAGCTTTGCTCCCAGGGCCAACTGTGTTTCTCCCTGTGCACCTGGGATCTTGACCACAGCAGCACAAAGCACAATCCTCCCAGAAAGGCGGGCCACAGCTGTTCCTCCAAAACCCTTGCCCTAATTCAAAGATAACTGTAAGATCCACGTGTCTGGCGTGCACGGGAAAGTGTGCACGCACGCTAGTTAGCAGGCTGCAAAGTGGCTGTCCAGGAAGGAACTCTGCAGTTCAGGCTGGAGGGAGAAGACATAAGCCACAGGCTGGGGAGGCAGCTTACTCTATAAAGCACTTGCCTTGTTCAATACCCAGGACCTGGGTTTGTGATTTCAGACTGGGAAAGGAGAAACAGGCAGCTCCCTGGGGCTCACAGGCCAGCCAGCTTAGCTTACTTGGTGAGTTCTGGGCCGGTGGGAGATCCTGCCTTAAAACAATAGACTAACAGACAGAGAGACAGATAATGATGATAGGCAGATGGTAGATAAATAGACAATAATGATAGAGATGGATAGATTAGATAGAGACTTGGAGAAGGAAGATAGATAGATAGATAGATAGATAGATAGTGTCTGAGGAACCACACCTAAAGTTATCCCCTGGCTCCACCATACACACATTAGATAGCAAAGGAGAGGTGACCAGAAGTCAGCAAAACCGGCCAGCCTCCCAGCTGTCAGAAAACCGTGTTTCCCAGGACAGTGGGAAGCTCTGAGAGACTGTGACCTGAGTCACTCTTCCCATCCCCAGGGAAAGCAGGACACCAGAATGCTGACACAGAAATGCCGTGACTGTGCCAAGGGTCCAGTTCCCAAGTTGAACACGGCAGGCGGAAGCTCCCACGCTTGCCACCTGCGTTGCTCTTCTCAGAAATGTCACACAGGTAAGAACAAAGTGAAATCGCAAGCCCCGGCCCAGCAGGGTCCTAGATCTATTCTCTCAAGCCCCACTGCCTCTAGGTGACTCCAGGGACACAATATTCAGACGTATGACAATGCTCACAGATCGCAGGGGCCTACACACCCAGAATCCTCAGCAGGTGGCCAAAGTGGCTGAGCAGAGCTTGTCTACCCAGGGAAGGGCCTGGCCTTGTGTCCTCCACTGGCCTTTAGCCTACAGCTCTCCAGCCGATGGTTCCCAGCAAGAGGCTCACTCTCCTTGCAGCTGTGACTAACTCCTGATAGTGAAGAGTGGGGCCCTGAGCTACCTGATGCTCCGCAGCCTGCCCTCCTGCTAGACTCCCTAACATGTCTCCCCTCCTAATGCGGAGCAGGGAGATGCAAACGAAGGCACAGACGCACTGTCAGTCATACTCCAGGGTGGACCCTTGTGTGCTCTGCAAGGGCAGAGAAGCACAAATGCTCCCTGTCCTTGGAAAGGCTCCATAGTAGTGAGTGCATAGCCCTGGCTTTAATGCCCACCAATAAACACACACGTAAAGTATATACATAAGAAAACATAAGACTCGATGAAAGTCTGGGGCCACAGGTGCAGCTCAGCTAGAACATACAAGGAGCACGGTTTGGTCCCTAGCACCTCAAAAAGCAAAACCAAAACCAAAAGGTTCAAGAGGGTTTGAGGAGGTGGCTCGGGGTTAAAGTACTTGGTGGGCAGAGGAGGCGCACGCCTGTAACCCCAGCCCCCGGGAGGCACAGGAAGGTGCATCTCTGTGAGTTCAAGGCCAGCCTGGTCTACAGAGTGAATCCCACGGCAGCCAAGGCCACACCAAGAAACTTTGTCTTGAAAAATCAATACTTACAGCTGGGTGTGGTGGCGCACACCTGTAATCCCTGCACCCGGGATGCAGAGGCAGGTGGATCACTGTGAGTTCAAGGCCAGCCTGGTCTATGAAGCAAGTAGTCCAGGACAGCGAAGGCTACACAGAGAGACCCCCCCCCCCCAAAAAAAAAAAAAAAAAAAAGGAAAGCACTTGCTATGCAAGATTGAGGACTGGAGTTTGAGTCCCCAGCACCATGTGTGAGGCAGGTGTGGGGGAGCACGCTAGTAATCCCAGAACTGGGGAGCAGTGTTGGGAGCCGAGAGACCCTGGCTGAGCTGAGAGACCCTGGTTGCGTTGAACTCCAGCTGACCCTTTCCAGCCAGCCTATACAGAAAGAACTTATCAAACATTTTGCCTGGCAACAGACAAACCGCAAACATCGTGCTTGGCCCCAGGAGAGGGAACTTGGCCCTGAGAAAAGGAACACTCAGTGTACCGTGGCTTTGTAGCCTTTCACAGGAGTCACGGTACATGAACATCTGACGTGCTGTGGTCTCTGGGAGAGGACCGCGGGGCCACCTGTCTCCTCCCCCCGCCCCACACATTGCCCCAGGGGTTCCTACCCCAGAAGATTCTGTACTTTCCCACTGCTCTCCCTCCTTCCCCCGCCCTTCCTGAAGCACACTTTAAAAATCATACACCTGCTTTCAGTAAATGACTCTTGATAAGACAACCTTTCTAGAGTCATGTCTCTCTCCCGCCCTATTCTTCATTTACAGGCCGCGACCCCCTTCGAGAACCCGAATAACTAAACCCGCGGGACGGGGACAGAGCAGAGCCTAGAGCCAGCCAGTCCAGCCAAACCAGGGTGCTCTGGTTTCAGTGAGAGACCCTGTCTCAAAAAGTCAGGTAAGTGACTGGGGAGGTGTCTCAGGGGGCTAAAGAGCTTAGTGCACATGCAAAGGACCTGATTTCAATACCAAGAACCTGCATAAAGCCAAGTGCAGCAGAACACACTGGGAGGTGGAGTGGCCGACAGAAACACCCCTGGAAGCCTATGAGCCATGTAATTTGCTGTACACAGCAATGGACAACAAAGAGATCCCGTGTGAAATGAGGTGGAAGCTGAGGACCAACACCTGAGGTTGTCCTCTGACTGCCACCCTCCGCTATAGCATGTGTGTACCCACACACTACACACACACACACACATGCTTGCTTACACACATTACATGCACATGCACACGCTTACACGCACTGCACATACAAAGGTAGAGAGTGATAGAGCCATCCGATCCGATGATAAACTGCTAACTCTGTATCCACACATGCATACTCTGGGATGTACATCTGCAACCAAGAGCACACACATGTCCAAGAGTCCAGACAGACAGACTAGACCATCCTTCTCACCCCATCTTATTGAAGCACCTCTTGCATTGATCCCTGTCTCCTTTCCTGTCCCAATGCCACCTGGACTGAGGGCACCTTGCCTGAAGAGCTGCCGCCACAGACTGGCACGTGGCCATGTCTGCGAGGAATTGTTTTGATTGATGGTTGATGTGAAGGGCCCAGTCCACTATGGGTGGCACCATTCCCTAGGCAAATGGGTCTGAGCAGCTTAAGAAAGCTAGCTGAGAGGGCTGGAGGGATGGCTCAGAGGTTAAGAGCACTGGTTGCTCTTCCAAAGGTCCTGGGTTCAATTTCTAGCACCCACATGGTGGCTCACAATCATCTACAAGGAGATATGGTGCCCTCTTCTGGCCTGGAGGCACATACACGGGCAGAATACTGTATAAATAATAAATAAACCTTTAAAAAAAGAAAACTTGAAAGAAAGAAAAGAAAGCTGAGAATGAGCCAGAGAACAGACCAGTTAGTAGCATTCCTTCATGGTTTCTGCCCTGACTTGTGTCACTGATGAACTCAGACCTAGAAGCATTAGCAGAAATAAACCCTTTCCTCCCCTATGTTGCTTTGGTCATGGCATCAATCACGACAACAGAAAAAGCTGAGGATAGTCTCTTTCATGGGTTCTTTGTGTCCACCATTAGATAAAATTTGAGGTTCATCCTGGATCATTTTCTCCTCCTCGTAACTTGTCTCCCAAACATTCGCATCACCCAACTTGAGCTCCTGGCATAGACCAGCCCTCTTGAAAGCCGCACTCTAAATATCCCATCCTGAGCAGCCCAGATTCCAGACCATCTCCATGCGAGACAGGTATGGAGGGATCCGAAGTGCTGTGGCCAGGACACCTCAGCCCTCGCTGCTTCTGTCCCAGTGCAGGGCTGCGCCAAAGTATGTCACTGTCCTGTCCCTCCTGATTCTTCGAGCTCACCTTCTCAGTCTGTGGCCTGGTAGGAAGTCTGCATTGGTTGACTCCCTGTCAACTCCGGTGTCTGGCTGGCTTCCACCTGTACACTCGATCTCCTGGCAGCTCAGGAAACTACCTCATCCAACCCCGTCCCACTGCCAAGGTCATGGCCCAAGTATCACCATTCCCCCATGTGAGCGCTCACAAGCACGCTACAGATCCAGCCAGCTGCCTCCAGCCTGTCCTCTGTCTTTCAGAAAGCTACTCTGAACGGAGGAACCAAGAGGAGACCAAGCCACTCTTCAGCTCCAGAGCTTTCTGAAGCCACTTAGCACAGCACTGGAGAAGCCAACAGCTTCCATCTGGGCTGACTATCTGCTTCCTGCTTCTGTGGCCATGGTCCCCACTCCCCCAGCACAGGACCCAGCTTTTCTCTGGCTCTTCCCTCTGGCTGTGTTCAGCTGCCATCACCATTAGTCAGGGTCGTCACAGCTTTTCTGGACCAAATTCCCCTCAAGGCAAAGAGCCAAGCATGTGGTGAAAATGATAAAGCACTAGTGCCCAGACCCCTGGGTCCACTGGCTTCCACCACGACAGGCTGCCAGCACGTGCCCTTCTGTGCAGCCTGCTCTCACGTTTCCCCTGGCGATGGGTTTGGATATTCGCCCTCTTGGCCTTGACTCAACTCCATTTAACTGTCCCTCTTATGACAGTGTCGGGCTAATGCAAAAACGAGCCACACACGCACTCTGAAGTCCCTCTGAACTTGAACTCTCCTTGTGACTACAGCCTGTCCTGACACCTGGCCAGACTGCACCACAGATTTCAGTGAGGTGAACACTAGTCCAAGGAGCCAAGCATTGATCATGTTCAACTCCAGCCTGGTCAAATTAAGGGAAGTACCAGGGGACTCTGGCACTTTTCCCCAAGGACACCAAAGCCACAACTAGCTCCAGAACAGGGCCACAAAGTGAGGACATGGAGCGTAAAGGATACATGCCCAGGATGACCGCCTCAAGGCATTTGATAGGCAAGGATTCTCGGGTCATCTCTTTCGCTGTTTCCATCAACCTGTGGGATAGAACAGGACAGATCATCTCAGGCCCTGTGCGACTATGCAGTCTGTCTGACCTCCGCTCATCAGTCTGTCAGCATGCCTGCCTCCACACTAGGTGCCATGCAGAGGTCTAGGGAGAAAGGAAATAAGCTGCTTCTCAGGAAACCTCAAAGCACATGCATGCTTGACAGAACTAAGATCTTCAAACCTGCACCACCAGCACCACCTGCACCACCACCACCACCATCACCACCACCACTGCTGCCACCACCTGTACCACCTGCACAACCATCACCACCACCACCACCACCTGCACAACCATCACCACCACCACCACCACCTGCACAACCATCACCTCCACCACCACCACCTGCACAACCATCACCTCCACCACCACCACCTGCACAACCATCACCTCCACCACCACCACCACCACCTGCACAACCATCACCACCACCACCACCACCTGCACAACCATCACCTCCACCACCACCACCTGCACAACCATCACCTCCACCACCACCACCTCCACCTCCACCACCACCACCACCACCACTACCCCGGGTGCTGGTGGCTCACAAGTAGGAGAAAATCTCTCTGGTCCACAGGTCATGCACCACTTACCCGCTCAGAGGCCTCATTTTCCTGATTTCAAAGAACTGGGTCCCTGTATGATTGTATCTGTGAAACATGTAAAGGGAAAGTGACAGAAACTCCAAAGTCCTGGCCAACCAGCCGCTCGGGTTCCATTCTCAGTGGCTTAAGAAAGCAGTCCTTGCTCTTCTGACCTGCCTCCCCACTGCACAGCCCTGGAAATGTAGTTTCTAACTGAAGCTTACATGCACCCTTGACTTCCATAACACTTCATTTCAGTCTACCCTGACTACATGTCTTAAGTCACGTGCTAGACTAGAAGGTCTTGAGAACTGGAACCATTCTTTATCAGCTGTGGGTCACCCATACAGCCTGGAGGGCGCTCGGGACACACCACAGGCCAGCAGACAGCCTGGAGGGCGCTCGGGACACACCACAGGCCAGCAGACAGCCTGGAGGGCGCTCACCACACACCACAGGCCAGCAGACAGCACTAAGCAAATGAGAGTAAGTGAAGTGATTGGTGAATGAGCAGCTCAGTGGCTAAACAACTGAAAGGAGGGGTAGATAGGGAACAAAAGGCAGATGGACAGACAGACGGATGGTAAGGTGGATAGAGGGAAAGCAAAATGGATGGATAGGTTGATAGAAGGATGATGGGAGAAAGGTAAATGGGTGAATAGGTGGGTGGATGGATGGGTGGGTGGACAAAAGGATGGTTGTATGTATGTATGTATGTGTGTGTATGTGTGTATATATGTATGTATATGTGTGGATATAAATGTATGTGATGTATGTGTGTGCATGTACGTGTGTGTTGTGTGTGTGTATGTGTGCATGTATGTATGTGTGTGTATATATGTATGTGTGTGTATATATGTATGTGTGTGTATATATGTATGTGTATGTATGTGTGTGCATGTATGTGTGTACGTATGTGTGTGTATGTATGTATATGTTATGTGTGGTGTGTGTGTGTGTGTATGAATGCGCTGACCAATGTATCGATGCATGGAAGAAAAGATGGAGAGGTGGATGAATGGCAGTAAGATTTTCAACAGTACATAGAACTTAAGAAAATGTTGCTTATTTCATGCCTGGATCATCATGACGTCACTAATCTAAGCAGATGGCATCACCGTGCACACTGTGCTTCTGACTGACTGCCCAGTTCTCTGGAACCCGCAAATCTGTGCCACCGGAGACCACTCACGCCATGCTTTTGAGCTTCTGTGCTTTACTCTTTTGCCTCAACTAAGTCCTATTTGTGAAGAGAGTGGGGGTGGGGAGGATGCTGATGACAATGGCTTTGCTTGACCAGTTGGGTGCACAGGACTCACTATGTGTCCCAGTGAGGCAGGCAGCCTTGAGGATAGCAGCGCACCTCACACTGCCCAGAGAGGAACGAGGTCCCCGCAGCTGAAGGGCACAGATGAGGAGCCTGTAGCTCAAAGCAGGTTCCAGGGAAGGCCACAGGCTCATGATGCCTGCCTGCCGTTGAGGCTGGACTGAAAACAACACGGTCAGAGCCAGGGGTAATGTGAACAAGCACAGGCTAGGAGGGGCTAGCCTGGGCCATGTTCATAACAGTTAGCTCAGCATTTCTGAAATAAGATGCTGAAAAATCCTAGTGTACTGTGACACACTACAGCTTCCACAAGATTTTTTTTCCTCTGTGGAAGTGAGCTGCAAGAGTAGAGGGCGGGTATGAGGCGAGGGGGGGGATGAACAGGATTGGGGTACGTGATGTGAAATTCACAAAGAACTAATAAAAAGTGGGGTGGTATTTTTTGTTTTTTGTTTTAATCTTAGTGCCAAAAGAAAACCAACCAACCAAGGAGTTCTTAGTGTGGTGCTTTTTAAATTTTTATCAGAGATTTTGATCAAACAGTAGGGTTCCCAGTATATTTAAAGTCGGATTCAGTTTCTACAAAGTAATATTAGTCCATAATTAAGTAATGAAAAGTTTTCTAGCCATCTTCTCTACGTTCTCTGGGGCTAATAGCTGACCTTCTGGAAGTTTCTCTCGAGCCTTCCCTATACAAAGCACAGGGCTCCTGGGCAGGCTTCCCATACCAAGGAAAGCCACAGGCTCCCTTTCCAGACACTGCCACTCACACTCTGTTCCAGGGGAAGGCAGATTAGATGCATCAGCTGAGTGCACCTATCATAAGCAAGGGCCCCAAATGTCCCCACATGCTGGCACCTGTGTCCAGGCACCCCAAGGAACTAAGACACCAGGTCAGAAGTAAGACCTCCACTGATGACGGCCTCCACTGATGACGGCCCCAAAGACCTCAGGGCCTGGCCCCTTGTTCCCCCCGAGCTTTCTCCTGCCTACTTTGTAGCCAGCAATCAGGTCTAACAGCCCTAGTTAATGGGCCAGAGAAGAAATTAGAAGGGTCCTTCAAGAGCAACGGGGAGGACCAAGTTAAGTCTATGAGGCAGGTTTTATATCAGCGTGAGAAAAAATGATACGCAAAACACACGCGCATGTGTGCCTAATGATGGAGCCCAGCCAGTCTCGTTCTCCTTGGGAAGGCCTCGTCCTAGACAGAGGGGAGCACTGTTCTAGCTTCTGGTCACCTGGGATGTTCAGTGAAGAGTAAGTGACAATGGAAGGAAGGTCACCTCTTGGTGCCTGGGTCTGTTTGTGGCCCTCAACTACCACCAACAATCCATGTGGGTGTCTCAGTTTGGAGACAAACAGAAATTCCCCATAATCTTGGTGGGGCCTGTGGAGGGAGCTACCATCTCCTAAGGAGGCAGCCAGGACTCCATGGGGAAGATGCCACATAGGAGAGGTGGCTATGAGGCAGAAGCTGAGAAGCTAATCAGTCATCCATCTTAATAAACAGAGCAGATGCTATTCTCCAGGGTGCTGTGCAGCCCTAGGAAGGTGCTGTCACTCAGTCCTTCAGGAGACAGAACGGTTCTTGCCTGCAGCAGAGGATGGGGGAGACTCAGGGCTGGGGAGGAGCAAGCAGAACACCAGCCAACAAGCCTGCGCAGCTCCTCACAAGTCAACCCAAGTACACCTCCTGAGCAGCACACTGGGGGCTCCTCATCTGACACACCAGCACCTCTGCTCCTTTGTCCCCACGGTGCTGCTTTTGAGGAACCTGAGGAACTGAACTAACCTAGACTGAAAGGAAGCCGAGGGTGCCGAGGAGACCAAAAACATGCCTGCACCAAACCCTTGGCCTCCTCAGTGGCTTTCTGTTCAAGCTGAGGCAGAAGGCCCACTGCAGAGCCCCTCAAACCCTGCACACACAGCTGGGACCGAGTCACCTATGTGGGCTGTGGGGAACCAGAGGCAAAGACAGATGAGTCTCTTGGTATCAAGAGAGGTCAGGGATGAGTTAAAACATGTGAGAGAGAAAAGAAAAAAAAAAAAAAAAAAAAAAACCAGGCGCGTGGGGGTGGGGAACATGTGAGAGAGGGAGGAAGAGGGAGGCCAGGAGGGGAGACAGAGAAAGAAAGCTAATCGTGTGGAAAAAGAAGGGAAAAGGACAAGGAGTAGAACGGAAAGAAAGAAAGAGCAGGGAAGAGGGAGAAAGAGAAGCCACAAGCCTCGAGGTAGACCAACTTCACCTCTGCTTGAGGGACAACCCTGGTTGTTCTGGTCACCCAAGGGGGTCCTTCCAACACCTGTCCTCACCAACCTTAGAGACCTTTGGCCGGCCAGCTAGCAACAGACACCCCACCAAGTTTGCCATCACCACAGCACCCCTTGGCTGAGGTGCCCCGCCGCCGCTGCTGGAAGGATACTGCAGCGTCTTCATGTAGCTCTGGATGGCCTGGAGCCAGTCTGGGATCGTCATGGACAGCCTGTAGTTTGGGACCTGGGGAATTGAAGGCTACAGAGAGACAGAGAGAGGGAGGGGGTTCCTGTTATTGAGGGGTTGCTTTGGCACAGCTCCAGGAACAGGAGTGGGGCTGAAATCAAGTGAGAGCCATTCCTGGGAGCAGCCACATACTTGGTACAGTCACCTGTTGCCATGGCGCCTCCCCCCACACCATCTCCTCTCCAAATATGCTCCACTCTGGACCATGGTTCCCTGTGGCCCTTCCTGACATCACGTGTAACACAGTTTACCTTCTCTATGCAGCCATAACTGCCTTCCTGGGGCCAGGGACCACGTCCTCCGGAGTCTCCCACTGAAACTGGCCTCGGTCCAGTCTGCAGCCTGGCTAATAGTGATTCTGTTATATGTGCTCCCTCTGGAGCATCGTTAACACAGGACACAAAGGAGGCAAACAGCATCCCAGATAAAGGACTGCGGCAGAATGGTACCCAGGTCATGGCTACCACTTCTCAGTACCACACACTTCACATGCCAACTGCTTCCCTCCTCTTGCCTCGACTCTCCCCAGGTAAGTGCTATGCCCCTGCCTCTTGAGCCTTCTTGCTCCACCCTCCTGGCAGCCCAGCCAAGTCCCCCAAGTGCCTACAGTTAGCACTCAACCTAACCACTCTCGAGACACCAAACACCAGTCAGCCAGGAACACACTACGTTTGTTAACACCCGCCCCCCCCCCCATACACACACACACTGACTTCTCATCTTCTCCATGTTTGTGGTGGACTATGTCGTCGATGACAAAGAAACTTGATCCCTCTGAGTGAAGGTTTGAGAGAGGCATTAGCTTCTTCAAAAGAAGCAGAAAGAGTGAAAGACAAGATGAGTGTCATCCTTGGAGAAACAAGGCCAGCTTTGCAGATGGGAGGAAAAGCAGCTAGTAAAGAGAGCTGGGGACAGCCCGGCAGGGCATCACAGCCAAACACCACCTGGGCATGGGCTCTGTGTAAAGTGAGAGATGGGCGTGGTGCTCTGGGCACACGGTGGCAGGCTCTCCAGGCATGGGCTCCGTGCACAGTGAGAGATGGGCGTGGTACTCTGGGCACACGGTGGCAGGCTCCTTGCCCTGTTCGTCATTGGCTGCATTTACTGCAAAGTTTCTCTGCTGACAGTTTCCTCTGGGTGCCTCCACTCAGCCTTCGATTTGAGGAATTCTAAATTCACAGAAACTATCCCTTCAGCTGGAAGGGAAGCTGTCACACTTGGTACATCCAAATCAAGGCGCTGTGTGTGTGAGCATGGCTGTGTGGGCACACACACAGGCCCGACTGTTCTGCAAACTACATTTTCAAACACCTCAACTCAAATTCCCCATCTGGGAGTCACTATGGAGGGAACAAGGTCCCAACCTGAACATTTGCTCCCATGACTTCATTAGAGACTCACACTCTCTCTCCCTCTCTCTCCCCTTCTCCTGTCTCTCTCCTCTCCTCTTTCTTCTCTCTTCTCTCTTCTCTCTCTCTCTCTCTCTCTCACACACACACACATTCCCACATAAACAGTTTCACACAAACTCACACATGAGTTCTCTATCCAAACACTAGCAACTGTTGAGACTTCCTTGTTTTTTCGCAGTAACACCCACATGTCTACTGAACATACATAAGAACCAACCAGAGGCTTCAAAGAGAAGTGAGAACACAGGCTGAAGACCCTCCCTAGCACCTCCATGTTGTAAGCTCTGACCCAGGTACAGAGTGGGAAGCATGGGGGCGGGGAAGGAGGAGGGGAAAGTCCATCGCAGATGTGAGAGCTTAGAGTCCACTTCGGGAGCTGACCATCGACTTATTCCCAGCCCCCTCCACCCCAGAGAGCCCATAGCAGGACTCAGAAGGCAACTGGGCCTCAGAATAGCACCCAGTGGCGCCCAAGGGATTTAGGAAAACAGCTGCAGTTACCTCAGCTACCCGTGGTCACATTTGCCTCCATGTAGGAGGACAAATGTAAGTGTTCCCCATGTGGGCTGGAGCAGGGCTGTGGTAGGGAGAGCCAAGCTGCTCAGTGGAAGACATCACCAGCTGCAATTCACCCTGGTGTCAGGAAAGCTAGCTGGGGCTCAGCCTGGGGCAACTTGGAATAGCACCTTAGGCAGCCAACGTTCCTGCTGGAACTGCAGTGCAAGCCAGAGGGGCCCCTGAGGTTCTAAATGAGACATACACAATGGTTCACATCCCAGCTCTGTCTCCTACTAGCCGGGTCCCTTGTCACATGACAAG
The DNA here is from genome assembly GCF_903995435.1 of Acomys russatus. Lineage (NCBI taxonomy): Eukaryota > Metazoa > Chordata > Mammalia > Rodentia > Muridae > Acomys > Acomys russatus. The sequence goes on from NC_067142.1 coordinate 84,909,688, forward strand.
ACCCTTAGAGCCTCCACTTGCATCCAAATAAAATAATACTGCCTTTTCTGCTGCTGTGAGGACGACATGGCCTGCTGTATGAAAGGCCTCAGGGCAGAGGCTGCACACAGTACATAGGTGTAAGCTGCACCATGATCCCTCAGTACCATGCTCCCAGGAGCTGGACCAGAAAGGCTGGCAATCAGCAGGGGCCCCAGTTCCAAGACACATGTCTTCCCACACAATAGGAGGTAAGAGCATCCACTCCATCCTCAAGTACAGCACGTGTGACGAGGAGGTGGCTGGAGTCCTCATAAACAGTGGTAAGAAACCTCATTAGGCCTCTGTGGAAAAGTGGGGGCCAGCTCAGTGCCTGCGAACGGGTAGACTGAATAAACAAAACTCCATCTTGACACAGAGCAATGCCAGTCAGCTTTCAAAAGCAGGCACATATTGGGGACACACTGAAATGTGGGGGGATCCTGAAGTAAGCCTGTAATGCTTGAAAAATAAGATGCCAGGCAACAGATATGATATGGAGAAGTTTATTATAGGGAGGGGTACCTCAAAGAGAGAGAGAGAGAGAGAGAGAGAGAGAGAGAGAGAGAGAGAGAGAGAGAGAGAGAGAGAGATACAGAGAGAGACACCAAGAAAAGAGAAAAGAACAGAAAGAGAGGGAGGGAGGTAAGAGAGGGGCAAGAGGGCAAGGCAGAGACAAGGTGTGTTTGCCCTTTTTATAGTCCTGGGTAGAGCCATGCCTAGCAGCAGGCAGGTAATAATGTCATAGGTTGCTAGGCAGACTAGGGGCAGTATGCTAACAAAGCCAACCTCAAAACAGCCAATACTGGGCCAGGGAGACAGCTCAGCAGGAACCCTCTGCCACCAAGCCTACCAAACTGAGTTCAGACCCCACCCAAGAGCCCACATGGTGGGAGGTGACCAACACCTGTCTGTCCTCCACGTGTGTGTCTTGGTATGCATGTGCACACATACACACACACACACACACACACACACACACACACACAAATATAAAAACAATTCTAAAGACAAATACTATATTTATGCATAAACTTCCTAAAATGGTCAGATGCATAAAGTGGAGAATATGCCAGGGGAGTGAGCAGCAGGCAGGGGAGGGAGTGAGCACCAGGCAGGGGAAAGAGTGAGCACCAGGCAGGGGAGGGAGTGAGCACCAGGCACTTGGTATTTTGTGTGTATGTTTCAGAGGAGGAAAGTGAGTTTTGGAGATTGATGGTGGTGATGGAAGTTAACCATGTGCAAGTCCTTTCCCATATCTGTGACAAAGTACCTGAGACAATCAGCTTATAGAACAAAGGTATACAGTGTCTCAGTTTCCGAGGTCTCAGCTCACAGGTCACTTGTACATATAGCTTAAGCCGTGCAGCACATCATGGAATCCATGTGGGAGAGGCCTTCCATTCACATCACGGAATCCAAGAAATGAGTGGGGAAATGGGACCAGAGTTCTGATGCTAGGGCACACTGCCCAGTGACCTAAGTCCTTCCTATAGGTGCCGAAGAGTATTAATAGGCTGGGGCTGGGCCTTCCGGAACATTCAGGGCCTAAACAGCCACCATACACTCAAAATGGCCGAAAAGTAGGTCATGTATCATGTATTTTAACCACAATAAGCAAAGTCACAACAAGTGGTTTGCTAAAGGAGAAATGCAGATAATGCCTCTCTGGAAAAGACTGAGTTCACTAACAAACACAAACTAAAGCCCTGTAAAAATGGCATCGTCCATATTCTTCTTGTTAGTTGCCCCACTCTGGAAGGCAGATCCCAGTGTTGGTGAGGAGGCGCAGGCAAGTTTAAAGGATTTGGAAAAAGAGGGTGTGGGGTGGGCAGGGAAGGAGGAGGACCACAGGCAGGAGTTTGGCAGCTTGTCCGCCACCTCTTGCCAAACTAGAGAGCTGACAGAAGGCAAGATGGAGGATGGCACCGATAAGCAACTGGCATGGCCATGACAAAGGGAAGAGGAGGCCAGGCCTGGAGCTAGGGAGGCAGCAAGAGGCCCCAGCACAAGCAACCTTGGTCAAGAACGAGGAGAACCAAAGCATTTCTCTTACTGCACAGGCAGCAGGAAAAAGGACCTGCTGGAAACCCAGGGAGGTGGCACAGCACTGAACAGCCATGACCGCAGCATCGACATCAGAGGGCCTGTGGCCTGGGCCAGAGGCCCTGGAGCCACACCTTGGGAAGGTCGACAGACCAGAGGGGCCATTCTGAATCCAGGATGCAGAAGGGAGGGTGAGACTTGAGAGCACAGGGTGCAGGGCAGAGCCTGTCGGAGAGTCTCCGCTCCCTGCTGACACTTCCCACAGGCAGATCTCAGCCCTCCAATGCGAAGTCTTTCTAAATTTGGAGTCACCGTGAAAAATCACACACACACACACACACACACACACACACACACACACGGGGGGGGGGGGGGGGGAGCTGCAAAAAACCAAATTGTGTTTGCTGCTAAGCAGCCCTGGTGTCCTGCCTCTGCACTAGAGTAGACCCAGAAGGGCCAGTTGCTCCCCAGAAGGGCCAGCTGTTCCTCCTGCACCTGCCACCCTCTGCCCAGCCAGTGTAACCCCAGTGACTCAATCTTTTTCTTAAATTATCCCAGCAAAAGACCTAGTCAGATGCTCACTTGAGCTCAGCAACCACAAGTGAAGAAGAATGTGGTTACAATTTGGAGAGGAGATCTCAAGTGATACCCACCCCCACCCCCATCCTCTCCCACCATGCTCCAAGTAGACACCTAGGCCTTCAGGCAAAACTTACTATAGTCCCTAACAGACCATCCTGTAGTCCACGGACACATCATCCATGCCTCCTCACAGGGCCTGGGAAACTTGCTCCAGATACTGTCTTGCCCGAATTCACCAATCCATCTTCACCTCTGTCCCACCTCCTACCTTTGGTGCAAATTCCTCACAGCATGGGTTGCCTTGGCTAAAAGAGAATGACTCGGCCCTAAGAGAGACTGCCAAACCCTGGAGTTAATGAAGAGCGGCCTCTGACAGGGCAGCTTGAGACCTCCGTGCCTGTGCCTGAGCAAGAGCCATGCTTTCAGGATGTGGAGGCCAGGAGGTGCCATGAGGGCGTTAGGGATGGTGAGCTGACCACTAAGATTCGGTCCTCACTTGGAAGGTGGAGGCAAGAGGTCTGGGAGGCAAGGGCCAGCCTCAACAAAGTGAACTTGAGACTGCCTTAGGCTGTACAAGAACCTCTCCAAAACCAAACAAAAAGCAAATATGCAAGGTAGGGAAACGAAATCTTACAGTCTGGTTCAAGTCTAAAACCAAGCCATCACCAGGGGACAGTGGGATACGCCATAAGCACAGAATTCAGAATGCCACGGCAGGAAGAGCAAAGTTTGAGAGCCAAGACCCTGTCAGAGACTGGGGAGGGAGCTTTAGAGATGGCTTAGTGGTAAGCACTGGCTGCTCTTACAGAGGACTGGGTTTGATTCCCAGTACCCACGCGGTGACTCACAGCTGTAACTCCAGTTCTAGGGGCTCCAACACCTTCTGACCTTTGTAGGTACTCATGCACCTGGTGCACAGGCATACATTCCGACAAAACACCTGTGCCCATAAAATAAGTCTTCACAAGTTAAATAAATTAATTAATTAAAAAGGGCCAGGCAGAGTAATAAAACACAATGGAGCAGGAAGCAGAGAGAGCCTCCTCCACTTCCCCAAGGGCACACACAGCCTTCTGGCCTGCAGACTTGCATGCTCAGCTGTCGCTAGGCTGGGACTGACTGCTGCATGACTCTGAGGTATGCGACTCCTGCGTCTTCTCAGCAAACAGGGCCCCAAGGCCGAGGGAAGCCATCACCTCGGTGGCACACCAGGCTTTTGCCCAGCCTGCAGTTTGCTATTTTATATAACAGGACACTCCCACTAGGGGACATCTTCTTTGTAACCATATCCTTGGCCTGCTCACTGGCTGCTTTCCAGGGTAAAAAGAGAGCTTCACTTGGTCTCTTCCTTCACCTGGGAGACTAATTCATCCTGTGTCCTGGAAAGTCCCTTTAAGTCACAACCAATCGCTTCCCTTTTCTCCCCTTGGCCCCAGATAAGCTGCTAAGAGACACTTCTCTGTTCTTTGTAAGTTCCAGAGGTAAAAGTCACTGTCGTAAAAAAAAGAAGAGAAGGGAGGAAGAGGAGGAGGAGGAGGAGGAGGAGGAGAAGGAGGAGGAGGAGGAGGAGGAGGAGGAGGAGGAGGAGGAGGAGGAGGAGAAGGAGAAGAAGAAGAAGAAGAAGAAGAAGAAGAAGAAGAAGAAGAAAGAAGAAGAAGAAGAAGAAGAAGAAGAAGAAGAAGAAGAAGAAAGACTAGAAATGACTCACGCTGAGAAGTCTGGCTGGTTGATTACAAATTCACTCATCCCTCATAAATCATTTGCTAGGGGGCGGGGGTGCGGGGTGGGGAGGACAGAGAGGTGGGTAGGGGCGAAACACGGCACGGGGGACAGGTGGACCCTGGGGCTATATGCTTTCTTGGAGTGGCTGCTGTTGACCTGGTGACATTAGCTGTTGATGAAGATGTTACAGGAGCTGAGTACACAATGGATTTTGGCTCAGCCCAACCTTACAGAGCCAAGCCAGGAAGCCCCCTGCCTGCCCCTCCTGGCAACAGAGCTGGGAGACAGTACTGTACAGTAGCCAGACATGAGGTCCCTTCTCCCATCTCTGCCCTGGCTGAGCGGGCCCCATCCCGCCCATCCGGCCCTCAACAACCAAGTCCAGCCAAGCCACTGACCTTAGCCAGGAAGGTAGCGTTTCTGATGGAGCCCACCATCTCTCCCCCTTTGGGGTGGACCTTAGCAACATGCAGCCACATCCGCTCCCAGGTGTGGCTGTCGATCGGGAAGCCGCTCTTGTTCACGTGGAACAGCACCCCGCCGTCTTTGTCCTCCTCCTCCGAGCCCCCGCTGGTGGCGAGGCTCACGGGCCTCGCGTGGCTGCTCCGGGACCGAGTGCCTTTGGCGCCTTTGGGGTGGGGGCAGCGGTGAGTGTCGGCGGCGGAGCCGGTCATGGTGAGGGGAGCGCGGCGGGGGGCGTGGGCACTCGGGAGATCAGAACCCCGCGGGGGTGGCCTTCATCTCTTGCGGCCGCAGGACGCGAGAAGGGAACCCCGCTCACCGGCCGGGCCTGAGAGCAGTGGAAACAGCAGGCACTGCGGCTCGGTAAGACAGGCATGAGGGCGGGGAGGGGGGTCCCGCCCACACCCCTGCCTCGCTGACCCAGACCCACCCTCTCAGGATTAACGCGAGCCTCCAGTCCCGCGGATTACCTAGCAAGGCGGCTGGAAAGGCGCCACGAAGCCTCACACCCAGCTGCACTCGGGGATGGGGAGGCATGCAAGGAGCGCGGGGTGAGGAGGGGACGGGGTAGGAAGAAGCAAGACAGCTGTGTAGCAAGAAGACACGAGGGCCCCTCCAGCTTCACGCATCCCTGGGTCCCCAGATGTGGTGGATTACCAACGACCCAGAGCAAACAGACACGTGAGCGCCCGGGGCTGGCGTGAGGGCGCCGCAACAGTCTCCGCTAGTTAAGGAGGCCTGGCGTCTTCCCGGAAGCCCCCCGAACCCTAGCGCGCGAGGGGCGGCTCCAGCCAAGGTTCCCGGGCAAGCGCAGCGCCGCCCCCTTTCCGCGGGTCCCGCGTGGACACCCGGAGTGGCAGCTGCGGGTGACCAGGGAGCGCACGAGGCACGAGGACCCACCTCGAGCTGGCCTCATTGCTGCAGAGGGTTGCTGGAACTGCGGCGACCATTGCCTCATGCCATGTCCCATTCTCGAATGTTATTCTGTGACATATAACCAAGTCACCCGGGCAGCCGCCGATGTTCCGGATGCGTCCATTGGACACCGCAACAAAGAGGGGCGGGTCCCGGGCTTGGAACTCTACAACCCAGAGCTGTGCAGCTCTGCGATTGGCTCCAGGGTTCCCGGGCAGGAGGGGATCTGAGTAAGGGAAGCTGGGCTGCCACGCGAAATCGAGAAATCCGATGCTGCGGTGTCCTGGGAACCCCGCTGAGCGGGGACGACTGTCCAGGGACTAAGATTCGGTTTCCCTGGGGCAGAGGCGCAGCAGCGAAGGGCCCAAGATGTGATTCAAAGGTAGAGGGCCTTGGCGGAGGAGCAGCGGTCGCGGAGGAGCTGGCCACAGTGACCTGGCCTCTACACAGAGCTCTGGGTGGCTCGGGGAATGCACAACTTTAATACCGAACCTGCGTCACAAGTTTCTCCCCAGATTAACAAATGGGTACAGTCTTGCATCCTCTGTTAGTAGTCAGGGTGAACGAGGTTCCTCAGAGGCCCGTCAAGTCCCTTCTGTTCTGCTGGTTTGTGGAGGGATGCTTGAAGCTGAGGAGTGGCCTTCCCTCAGCACCGCTAAAACACAGCCTTTCTTTTTCTCTTCCTCCTTCCCTTCCTCCTCATCTTCTTTCTTTTCCCTCTTTCTCTTTGTCTTCGTCTTCATCTTCTTTTCTCTTTTTTGAGACAAGGTGTCACAGCCTCAGACTTGCTATGTAGAGAAGGATGACCTTGAACTCCTGGTCCAGTCTTCACCTTTCAAGTGCTGGAATTACCGGGTCCTTGACCTGTCCCATTCACGCAGCTCTGGGCATGGCACCCAGAGTTATAGCAAGGTAAGTACACCACCAAATGAACTACATCCCCAGGCTCAAAATAGACACACGCACCCCAACACACCGTGTGTGTGTGTGTGTGTACGTGTGTGTACTTGTGCATGTTTATTGTGAGGCTGCAGAGCCTCATCGAGTTGAGGTCACTTTTTACAGAGGATCAGCATTTTGGTTTTCAGCACCCATTCTCAGCTCCGAGAGGAAGACACAAGATGGACATCTGGGCCTGCTCTCCCGTGCCTCTGCTCAGAGATACACACAAAGACATGTAATGTTAAAGCATTAGAAATACATCTTTTAAAACTCTTTAAATTTCTTGTGTGTAGGTACACATGATGTGTGGCGATCAGAGACGACACGGTGCTGCCCGTTCTCTCCATTCTGCACATAGGTTACGGGGATCAAACTCAGGCCCCCAGGATTGGCAGCACCCTCTGAGCCATCTCGTCAGCCCAAAATATCTATTTTTAAATGATAGTATTTTCCTTCTTGCTCCCTTCCCCCTCCCTTCATTCCTTCCTGTTTTCTTCTTTATATTTTGGGAAAGAACAACAGGGTGAGTGAGAAAAGCCACAGACCACTGACCCTGAGGCTCAGCAAGTCTAAGTTTGCCTCTTGCTGAGCTGTGTAACCCTGGATACACGATTCATCTGCTCTGGGCCTTCACGCCTCTTTCTGTTTTGGGTTTTTGGTGTGTGTGTGTGTGTGTTTGGTTTTTTGAGATAGGGTCTCTCTCTGTGTAGCCTTGGCTGTCCTGGACCCACTTTGTAGATCAGGCTGGCCTCGAACTCACAGTGATCCAACTGCCTCTGCCTACCCAGTGCTGGGATTAAAGGTGTGAGCCACCAGTGCCCTTTGGCTCTTAGGTCATGGTACTGCAACCTGCTTTCTTGGGAACACGTAGAGCCTGGCTGTCATAGCCTTGCTCTGAACTCCAGGCCAGCAGTCCAGCTCCGAACAAGTGAGTCAGCTGTACCAACCATGGGAAGCAAACCTCCCAGCTGGACACTACTAAGAAGAGCCCTGCACAGGGTGAGCTTCTGGCTGCTCAGCTGTATGTGCAGCTTGGGGCAGAAGCCTCTATGAGGCAGGCAGCATGGGAGCCAGGACCAGCAGAGGACCAGGGAGTGACCTGGGTTTGAACCTAAGGACAGAGCCCTAAGCATGGGACTATGGGTCCATGCTGGGCACAGTAATGCCAGTCTATGTGGACAAAGGCAACGGGCCATGCTGGAACCATCTCAGCAGCCACTGGCAACAAGCACACCTGGAAAAGAGTCAGGAAACAGAAGGACAATGTGTGCCCAGGGAATCTCATTCCTAATTAAAAGGAAATTCACCTCAGAGAGCGATCTGTTTTCTCATTTCAAACATCTCTTTCCCCTCTTTTCTGCAGTTCAGTCTTTAAGTCCAAGTCTCTCTCTCCCACTTCCCTGGTTCACAGTCCAGAAGAGAATTTCAGGCCCGCACTAATGTGGACCACGATTTGGCCCGACGTCCCTTAGAGAAAACAGCTCACACCTGTGCCCAACAGGCTGTTAGACATCAAAGGGCAGCCAAGACCATGCTCGGCGCCCTGAGTCGCTCCTGCTACCCACGTGCGGACCAAGTCCAACCACCTCCACTCATCTCCTTCAGCTGAAGTCCGGAGCCTGCTTTGCCCGGTAGGAACCCCAGACAGCAGGAAGCTAATGCTTCACCTTCCTGCTTTGAAATGCCCCACGACTCGCTGACAGTGGAAGGAAAACATTTGCCGGTCCCCAGGGCTCTGGTAGCTGTTCTCTCTTTCCCACAGATGGAGTAGGCCGTGTGGCCTGTGAAGATAGGTGCAAAAGTCAGCAACTTTTCCAGTGAGGTAGAGGCAGGCTCCTGAGCGAACTTGCTGTGGGGGGACCCAAGGTCTCTTCACTGAGAGCTATGCTGAGGTGCAGTGAGAGAGTGAGCAAGAGCCAAAGTCCCAGTGTTGCGTTTAAAGGACATCCTCAATGGCCTAAACGCCTTTTGTTGCACCTGTGGTGGGTTTGACTGTGAAGTGCCTCCCCACAGGCTGATATGCGTGAGCATTTGATATCCAGCTGAGGGTGCTGTTTTAAGAGGCTGTCAAGCCCTTAGGAGTTGGAGCCTCCCCTGAGGAAATGGGTTGTCAAGATCAGCCCAGGCCCACTTGCAATCTGTTCTCTGTTTCTTGTTCCTCCCACATCGGCGTAAGGGTTCCAGCTGCACACTGCTGACACTATGAAGCCACCCACCACCGTGGTAGTGGACTGTATCCCCAGAAACCGTGAGCCAAAATCATCCCTTCCTCTCTTAAGTTGCTTAGTGCCAAGTAGTTGGTCACCACAATTAGGACCTGGTAAAAGTACCCATCTTCTAAAGACAGTATCAGCTCCTGAGGGCGCCACTGCCCAGCAACCTGGGACTAGCACATGGCTTCTAGGGACCGAAGCCATAATAATATAAGAAAACCCACGCCAAGAGCCTCATGTGTGTGAGCTGGGCCTCACTGTGACTCTGAGAGGCTACACAAGCAGATTTGGAGACATCTGTGCCTGGCATGTCTCGTCGTCTCTTAGTCAAGACTGAGAAATGAGCAGTTGACGAGCAAAAGGAAGAAACTTTAAAAATAAGTCTTGGGGGGGCAGCATATGAAGGGGAACATAGCTCACAGAAGCTGGGGGGAGGGGCCTGGCACACAGGAAGAACTGGAAGAGTGTGTCCTGCTGGTAGCACAGAGGAAAACTCACACACTCACAGGAGTCGTGTGTGCCCTGCACTGATGTTCTAACCCCCAACACCTCAGTGACTTTTGGAAATATTGTCCCTGTGGGGTAATTACTTACGATGAACTCGTACAGAAGAGGTTGGCCCCCTGCTCTGACGCGAAGGCTGGCCTCATGAGAAGGGAAGGCTTAGGTGGGGCCATAGGTAGGTACATGAGGAAAATATGATGTGAAGATTGGCGCTACAGCCCCACCCTGAAGGAATTTGGAGGAGCTAGGAGAAAGGCGAGATGCGGACTGGCCAAAGTGCCTTCAGAGGGAGCTGTCCTGGCGGAGGCCCAGGTCTCAGGCTCCTCCCGGCCTCCGGCCTGGCCTCCGGCAGGATGGACAATCAACCTCTGCTTGCACCCTGCGGATTGCCACTCTTCCTCTCTGCAGCGCTGACAAGCTGCACAGCACTTGGGCTGCGAGGACTCAGCTCTGAGGAGTTGCCTGGTGAGAGAGGTAAGCACTGTGCTGAACCAAAGAAGCCACTTTTCCATACGGTATCACCACTGATATTGGTCACGGGATCCAGCAAGACTGGTCTAAGACAGCAGGAGAAAGCGCGAGACAAAAGGCCCACCCGTGTTTCTGTATTTTCCTTGGACTTTTCAAAGCTCCCCTTCCTCTGGGCTGCACTCTGTATTTCCTGCCTATCTGGCTTGGATGTGCACTGCCCCTCTCAGGCTCATGTGTTGAAGGTGCAGTCCCCCAGATGGCACTACTAGGTAGGGATGTCCGTGCCACAGATGTAAGAGGCGGGGCTTAGCTGAGAGTAGTAGTTCCCTGGAGGTGTGCCCTTGGGGACATGCCCTGGCCTGTCCCAGTCCTCTCTGCTTCCTGGCTGCCTCCAGGATAGGGGGACAGGAAGCTTCTCTTGCCTTTGTCCTTCAGCTATGAAGTACAGGTTTTCTCTGCTCAGGGACAATAGAGCGAGAGGCCAAGGACTGAACTCTCAGAGACTGTGAGCCAGAGGCAGTCTCTTCCCACCCCCTCCCCGCCCCCCAACTGTCTATCAGGTATTTTTGATGGTGATGGAAAAACAAAGCAATGGTCTGACCCACACAAACTGCCAGTGGTTCACCCGAGGCTCTGCTCTGCTCCCTGATGGGCGCGAGTCTTGCCACATATAAAGAACAAAGGCAGCAGCCACCGGGTGCATGGTCTACGCTGAGCACAACGTGAGCCCTTCACATGCGTGTGTCACTTAATGCTCACAAGGGCCCTGTGAGTTTTAAAGCAGCACGAGGAAAGCTTATGTAACTTGCCCCAGGTCCAGACAACAAAGCTGTGGTTCGGCTGTCTTCGCATGTCCTCCCCAAGGCCTCTGGGCTCAGTGCCTGGCCCCACGTTTGGTGCTGTGCCAAGGTGGTAGAGACTCTAAAGCAGGCCTTGAGGGAGTCCAAAGAGGTCCAAAAAAGTATGTGTGCCCAGTAACGGATGGCACCTCTCAAACGGTGAGCAAAAGGACTTCCTGTCTTTGTAAGCCAACTGTCTCCTATGTACCTCACAGGAACAGACCGCTGCACAGGGAAGCGCAAAAGTAGTCCTGGTGAGCCTCTAGTCCCAATGGTGAAAAGCACAATAATTAAAAATTTTCTTCTACGGAATTCTCTCTCTCTCTCTCTCTGGTTTTTCGAGACAGTGTTTCTCTGTATAGCCCTGGCTGTTCTCAAACTCACAGAGATCCACCTGCCTCTGCCTGCTGAGTGCTGGGATTAAAGCTGTGCACCACCACAGCTTCCTCTATGGATTTTAAACAATGCACCTGTTTCTACACTGAGCTCTTGTTTTCTTGTTTTTCTGTCTGTTTTGATTCAAGACAGGGGCTCTTTATGTAGCTCTGGCTGTCCTGGAACTCACTATGTAGACCAGGCTGGCTTCGAACTCACAGAGCTCTACCCGCCTCGGCCTCCCAAGTGCTGGAGTTAAAGGCATGCACCACTATGCCTAGCTTACACTGAGCTTCCAATTACCAGAGAATTCAGGAAAACTCAAGCTTAAGTGCAAACTGCGAGCATCATAAGGGTCTGGAATCAGAAGAGTCCATGTCCTCCGAGGACTAGGTTTCTAGATCCAGCCCAAGTGCTCCACAGCTGGGCAGCCAGACAAGTTTACCCTCAACCCAGGCTTGAGGAGTGGGGGGCCTGGACAGTGCAGGCAAACAACCAATGAGAAAAATTCGTCACAGTGTATGGTCCCAGGCCAAGAGTCAGCATAAATAAGTAGACATCAGAGACTGAAAGTAGAAGTTGAATATAACATGCTTTTGCTTAAAGTTTTTACAGAATCGAAAGGGAGTTAGGAACACAAGGGACAAACAGAAGAAAGTTAAAATTGGCCAGTCAGGTGAAGAAGAACCATTTAGAAATGTGAGGAAAGTCACTGACCAGGGCTGTGGGTCTAGCAAGGAATGCCAGCCAGCACCTGTGGACCCAGGGCTGTGGGTCCAGCTGGGAGTGCCAGCCAGGACCTGTGGACCCGCGGCTGTGGGTCCAGCAGGCAGTACGGGCCAGCACCTGTGGACCCGGGGCTGTGGGTCCAGCGGGGAGTGCTGGCCCAGCACCTGTGGACCCGAGGCTGTGGATCTAGCAGACAGTGCCGGCCAGCACCTGTGAACCCGGGGTTGTGGGTCCAGCGGGCAGTGCCGGCCAGCACCTGTGGACCCGGGGCTGTGGGTCCAGCGGGCAGTGCCAGCCAGCACCTGTGGGCCGGGGCTGTGGGTCCAGCGGGCAGTGCTGGCCCAGGACCTGTGGACCCGGGGCTGTGGATCCAGCGGGCAGTGCCGGCCAGCCCCTGTGGACCCGGGGCTGTGGGTCCAGCGGGGAGTGCCAGCCAGCACCTGTGGGCCGGGGCTGTGGGTCCAGCGGGCAGTGCCGGCCAGCCCCTGCGGACCTGGGGCTGTGGGTCCAGCGGGCAGTGTGGGCAGCACCTGTGGACCCAGGGCTGTGGGTCCAGCGAGCAGTGCTGGCCAGCACCTGTGGACCCGGGGCTGTGAGTCCAGCTGGGAGTGCCGGCCAGGACCTGTGGACCCGGGGCTGTGGGTCCAGCGGGCAGTGCCAGCCAGCACCTGTGGGCTGGGGCTGTGGGTCCAGCGGGCAGTGCTGGCCCAGGACCTGTGGACCCAGGGCTGTGGATCCAGCGGGCAGTGCCAGCCAGCCCCTGTGGACCCGGGGCTGTGGGTTCAGCGGGGAGTGCCAGCCAGCACCTGTGGGCCGGGGCTGTGGGTCCAGCGGGCAGTGCCAGCCAGCACCTGTGGGCCGGGGCTGTGGGTCCAGCGGGCAGTGCCGGCCAGCCCCTGTGGGCCAGGGCTGTGGGTCCAGCGGACAGTGCCGGCCAGCACCTGTGGGCCAGGGCTGTGGGTCCAGCGGGCAGTGCCGGCCAGCCCCTGTGGGCCAGGGCTGTGGGTCCAGCGGACAGTGCCAGCCAGCACCTGTGGGCCGGGGCTGTGGGTCCAGCGGGCAGTGCTGGCCAGGACCTGTGGACTCAGGGCTGTGGGTCCAGCGAGCAGTGCCGGCCAGGACCTGTGGACTTGGGGCTGTGGGTCCAGCGGGCAGTGCCAGCCAGCACCTGTGGGCCGGGGCTGTGGGTCCAGCGGGCAGTGCCGGCCAGGACCTGTGGACTCAGGGCTGTGGGTCCAGCGGGCAGTGCCAGCCAGCACCTGTGGACCCATCTTACTCACTCCCAACCTTACTTCTTACATGAGTCACATCAAATACTGAAAGAATGAATCTCATGCAAAATCCTTAGGAAAGGTTTAAAAAAAAAAAAAAAGACTAAAGTGCTTGTATATAAAGTGATGGTGACCAGCAAGCATCCAAACTGAGCTGAAACTGAGACTCTGTTCCTCTAATTCTTCCCTCCCCTCCCCCCTGCCTTCCCTCTCTGGGTTGACCTTAATTTGTGATTGTTAGTCAAGGTTCTCTAAAGGGACAGAATCAATAGGACACACACACACTCACATACACACTGACACACACCTCACACACACACATACACACAGACTGACACATACCTCACACACATATACACACACATACACATGGACACACTCACATACACACATACACTTCATACATACACACTGACACCACATACACACACACACACTGACACACCTCACACACATACACATGGACACACTCACATACACACTGACATACACCTCACACACATACACACTAACACACATATACACAACACACTCACGTACACATGGACACACATACACGCTGACACACTTCATACATACACAGTGACATACACCTCACATACACACACTCACATACATACTGACACACATACACATTCACACACACTCACATACACACTTAAACACACACACATACACAAGCATTCATATACACTGACACATACTTCATACACACACTCATACACTGGCACACACCTCACACATACACACACACACACACACACTCACATACACACTGACTCACAAAGCGAGCCTGTGTTAAAATAGCAACAGCAGCTGATTCACACCTGTGAACCTGTAAGTGTCCTGGTTCCTGAGGCTGGGAGCTCAGCCGGCCCCGTCTGGAGCCGCTGGTCCTTAGTTCACTGCAAAAGCCTGGAATCTCTGCTTCTGATGTCAGCGAAGAAATCACTGCAACAGGGTAAACCAGCTCCTCAGCGAGAGGAGAGGCCAATGAGAAAAAGGCATCATCTTTTTCCTCATGCCCTTTCCACCTGGGCTGCACAGAGGGTGCCACCCACGGTCACGCTGGGCCTCCCCCAGTGACCAAGGCATTCAGCGCAGCTCTCCAGGTGAAGGTCCCTCCTCCCTTCCTCCCGTATTTCTAACTGGTGATGATCTGACTTCAAACTAACCATGACATTGATTTTGCTGCCTCCATCTCTGAAGCTGCTTTTTTGCTATTTTCAGTGCTCGGGCTTGAATCCAGTGGGCTGCACGTGTGTGCGAGTGTGCTGGCCGTGAACACACATGAAGTCCCCTTTATTTTTGAAAGTATATTGTTTATTTGTTTGTGTGTGCACATACCTCATGAGTGTGAGGGTAGTATTTATTTACTTGTGTGTGTGTGCACACATGCCTTGTGTGTATGTGTGTGTGTGTGTGCGTGCGCACACGCGCGCGCGCATATGCCTCATGAGTGTGGGGGTCAGAGGAAAATGTTCAGAAGACGCTTCGCTCCTCCCACCATGACGGTCCAAGGGCTTGAACTCGGACCATCAGGCTTAGCAGCACGCACCCCAGCATACTGAGCCATTTCTTTTGCCGACTTCCCTTATTTTTGAGGGTCTCTCACTGAACGTGGAGCCCATTATTTCAGCTTGGCTGACTGTTGGGCCCCTGTGACCCACTTGTCTCCAGCCCTGCTCCCTGGGGTTAAGACTCACACAGCCACAGGCATTTTGTTTGTTTGTGTTTGTTTTTGAGACAGATTCTTGTTATGTAGATTAGGCTGGCCTCAAAAAAATCACAGAATCTGCAAGCCTTTACAGGCACGTGCCACCATATAATATTCACAAGGTATTTCACGGGGCTTCTGGGCACCTATTGCCAGTCCTCTCTGCTTGCACAGCAAGCACTTTATCTACTTTACCAGCAGGGCCAGCTCCACAGCACCCCCCCTTTTTTATTTTTATTAGCAAGAGAAAAAAATTGGACTTAATAATCATAGGCGTTTCCTGGCTGTCTTTGTCCAAGTTACGTTGCTTGTCACACACCGTGCTCAGCACTGAAAACCAACAAAACCCACTCTTTACTTCTCGGACTTGTCCTGGGGCAGGGTGGGGTGGGGGTTGCTGATGGAAGAGGGGGAACAGGGAGAGTCAGAAACTAAAATACTGAGGCCAGAACAAGGAGAGAAGTTGGGTCCCCCAAACCCACAGGCAGCACCGGGGCCCAGCATTGTAAGGTGCTTTGAGGACATCTGGCTAGAAAGAACAGAGACTTAAGACTTTGTTGGACGGCAGCTCCGGGGAAGAGGGTCACCCGGGTAAAAGGCCTGTCTTCTCTCACAATAGCCCCTGTGAAGAAGAGCCGCTGGCCTCTGCTGACGTGCTAGTAGGCTCCCTGCCCACCTCTCCCTTGGGAAGCAGCCATTGTACCTCACAAGGGCACCTCAACTTACAGTGGGGCTGCATCTCAGCCAAGCCCATCAGAATCCACAGCTCCTCGAGGGCAGCCAGGACGGCTCAACAGGGAAAGGTGCTGCCAAGCGTAATAACCTGAGTTTGAGCTCCAAGTCCCAACATAGTTAGGGGAGAGCTGACTCCTAAAGATTTTCCTCTGCCCTCCCCACCCCCACCCTGTGCACTACAGTGTTTACACACTAACTAAATAAACACATAATGGTTTGTTTTTTAAGTGAGTTTGATCGAGTATGGCAATTCACACCTGTAATCCCAGTACTCCGGAGACTGAGGCAGGAAGACAGAGTTTGAAGCCAGTCCCGGGATACGTAGAAAGACTCAGCATCATAGAAGAAAAACAAAATGTTCTGGACACCCCTAACCTCAACCTTCTACCTGCCCTAGCTCACCTCAAATGAGCTCAGAACACTTCCTGAGCCTGCAGCAGGCTGAAGCATCTCACAACACAGCTGTTTACAGTAAACTCAGCCAACTGTAGATATGAAAACTGGCCCATAGCACCGTCTTACACCAGTTCCCAAAGCAGTTGGCGCGGCCTCATACTTAGCCTTAGCTCTGAGATGCTGCGGACATGAGCCCCTCCTCACCAGCTGTCTCACCGTTAGAACTTTGTGCGCCTGTCAGTTTCACTGTCTGTCACATACTTAGAAGAGGATTTTTAAAACGTTTTTAATAGAAATGGCTCAGTGGTTCAGAGCACTGGCTGTTCTTCCAAAGGACCCAGTTTCTATACCCAGCACACAATGGTCGGTCGGTCGGTCGGTCTGTCTGTCTGTCTGTCTGTCTATATCTCCAGTTCTCAGGGCTCTGACACCCTCTTCTGGCCTCTGTCGGTACCAGGCACAAAAATGGAGCACAGGGTTAATAGGCCAAACACCCACACATATAAAAAATAAAATAAAATAATGTTCAAAACTAAAACCGTTAAAAGCTCTGGTGTCTAGTTGATGTCCACAGTTGTGGGTTATATAAAGAATTTCTCATGAAGTGTACTGGGTACCTTGATCATGTCCACCACAGCCAACCCTTCTCCTTAATACTTTCCCAGTAGCCGGGCATGGTGGCACACGCCTTTAATCCCAGCACTTGGGAGGCAGAGGCAGGCCTGGTCTATACAGTGAGTCCAGCACAGCCAGGGCTACACAGAGAGACCCTGTCTTGAAGAAAACAAAAACAGAAACACCTTTCCAGTCATTCCCCTTCCTCCCCAGGCAACTCCACTTCCGTGTCATATATAAAACTGCCTTTATGCAGAGAATGTGTGACTGTACTGTTGTCATTCTGATTCTGAGTTATCCTTTTAAAGCACGGTGGCCTCCGGTTGCATCCGTTTTCCTGCGAATGATGCCATTTTATTCCTCTGTACAGCAGACTAAACCTCCGTGTGTGCACCAACCACATTCTCTTACCTGTCCCTTTGCCAGCAGGCACTCACCTGGTCCCAGACCTTGGCTTGCCCATTCTACTGCAGGAAGGAGTGCCAGTACCTCTGTGGTTGACTTTAAGTCCTGTGGGGCAGGGGCAGACAAGTTCTGAAAGATAAGCTTAGGGGGGGACAGAAATGAGGTGCCAAGGACTACACAGGACAAAAATGAGTGGGCAGAGGGCCAGCCAAGGTGGGGAAAGGCAGGCCAGGAACAACTCAGCTAGGCTGAGGTGGGACAACAGCAGGGGCCACTGGGACAGATGCAGATTGTCCTCGGGGAAACTGAGCAAGTTAGAGCTGTGTCTGAAAAACCAGGACTTCGTGAAACCGAAGGAGGAAGACCCAGGGAGAGCTGCATTCTCAGCTGTATTCAAACTGCAGCCTCTGGGCAGTTTGAGGTGATGTTGAAAGGATGTGACTCAAAGCCCAGGTAGGTGTCTTTCTGTACAGGCGGTGAAGCTGCCATGTGTGTTAGTGCTTCCTGGGTGGGTAGAGTGCTCAGCACTGCCCAATCCTAGCTGTGCACTCTCCCTCTCAGGGGTTCAGACTATGAAATGAGGGTAGATCAGGTCCCTAGTACTTTACAACAGAACCATGTGAAGGAGCTTTAAAAAGTCCCAATGTCCAGCCTGCAGCCCCAGCCATGAAGTCAGAATTGTCAGGGGTGGGGTTCACACCCCTCAGTACTGAACCAATTAAGTTTGGGGCCCCGAGGCCATGTGGTCTCTAGAGGTCCCAGCCCTGTGGTCCATAGAATCTTACGAAAACAAGAGGGGTCGGTGCAGGCAGTGCAGTCCTCAGGAGAGGAAAGGTGGGGCCCAGACAGCATCCCTGGAGTCATAACACTACATGAACTGGGATTCTCACGTAGCCAGCTGCTTGCTGCCAATTCCAGCAGCTGTTTTCATGGTTTATTCATTACCCAGGTGCTTTCTGAGCACCTACTGTGTGCCTGCTGCTGTACTAGGGACTAAGGATCCCACAGCGCACGAGTCAGGCACTGTTGAACTGCTGGGACAGACCTGGACCCAAGAGGCTGCTGCAGTCGAGAAAAGATAGGCGTGTGGGCGAGGACCTGCTCATCACAAGATGCCCACACTGCTAAGGTGCCCAAGGGTCTGTTCTTGCCGAATCCACACCGTGTTCCTCTAACATTAGGACTTAGTGAATAATCTTAGAACCAGAAGAGTACTGCCACCTAATCCTAAACAAACCCACAGTGTGTCTTCCTGGTGCAGCTGTCACCGGAGTGACCAGCTTGGGGAACTGGCAGTGTAAAGATCATACATCTTCCTGTGCTAGAGACCTTCAGGGCAGGGCCTGGGGCACAGCACAGGCCCATCCTCCTGCAGTCCACATCTGCCTAACAGGGTCTGGCAGTTCCTCCTTCAACTACCTTTAATGTGGAGTCAAGGGGTGAAGGATTTAGTGAAGGCAAAACAGTCCGTGCTGGGTGTGAGGTGGGCTTGCTCACTTGTGAGGGTAACAGACTGTCAAGAGTGGAACTGGTACTTGGAATTTTTCTCATTTCCAGAGAGGTGGGGCAGTATGTTGAAGGTGGGGCAGATGCTGTAACAGGTAGGTCCTGAATCTTATTGCTTTCATTTCTTTTTCCTTGTGGGCACTGGAGGAGATGCTCCACTTCATGCATCCATTCTAGTGCCAGGGGTACCATCTACCATCATCTTCAAGGCAGCCCGGGCTCTCCAGCCCAAATGGCACAAAATGAGCAGAGTCAGGTGGGTGGTTTTTGAAGTCAGTTTGCACTGCAGAGCCTGGGGAAGATGCCCAGGAGTATGGACGGGCCTCTTGACCTGCCTCTTCCTCCCTAGCTCAGGAACTCGGACTAGAGGCAGCTCTCCAGCCATCCTGCCTGGGCTAACACGCCTCCTCCATGACCTTCTCCACTTACCTCTCTCATTTTCCTGTTCTTTCTCCACGGCGTCCGCCAGTTATTGAGCCCTCCTGGGTTAGAGAACAGTCGATTGTTTGGTCTCTGAGGCCTTAGGTAGAGCATCCCCTTGGGACCCAGAGATGAAGGCTGTCAAAGAAGAGGGTATGTGGGCTGAGGAACATTCCTGAAGGAGAGAAGATGCCTCTTCTGGTGAGACTTGGCTGGGAGAGATGGCAGGTCCATCAGCTCAAGTGGCCACGTTACCCAAGAACTGTTTAGAAGAAATGCAAACACACAGTGTGGCCAGATCACAGAGGCAGATGCTCAGTCCGGAAAGGCTAGTGCCTGCCCAAAGACACAAAGCACTAACCCACCTCCGAGACAGAGCCACGCCAGGGTGCACACAGCAAAGTATTTCTCACTGCCACCTAGTGCCCAAGAGGGAAGGACAGTCAGTCCCACCTCTAGTTCTGGGATCCGAGTTGGGGCTGCAGAGACGAGATTCAGATCAGACAGCAAGTTCCTCAAGGGAGTAGGAGTCCAGAGAGCCCAGTGGGGGGCTCCCAGGGCCGCTGAGGGCCGTTCTTAAGATTTGAACTAGAGTCCAAACCCAAACCCTGTGTCCAGAAGGGCAGAACAACCTGTGCTTCCGTCTCAGAACCCAGGTGTAGCTGGTTGGAAAAGGCCTCTGATAGCCTCACAGGATACCTGTGCTGCTGTCCTGACAGCGCACAGGGGGAGAAGGGACTGCCTCTATCCTTAGCAGGAGCCTTTGGCCTCTCAGGGCCACGTAACCCCTGGGGCATGGAGTAGGCAGGATAGGTGCGGGAGGGGTGAGGGCAAGGTGGTCCTTCAGGGTCTTTTTGCTGCCTCCTAGTCCAGCACCACACAGATAGGGTGGAATCATGGCTGGAGAAGTGGGGAGGGTCCGGAGACAGAGGGGGTGCCTGCTCCCTTGTCCTCTGCCCTCTGTGTTCAGGTACAACAGGAGCCCTGCGTGCCATCACTGTCTATTTTCACAGGGGAGTCTGGAAGCTGTGAGATTCCCAGGGCTGGGGAGCAAGGGTCTAGAATGCAGTGTCTGCAGGGCATGCTGCTCTGAAGGAAACTCCCAGTGACCCCGTTTAAACTCCCAGGACCCCCGTCCTGTCCCGATCATATATCCCTACACCCCCGTCCCTTGTCCACTGCCACGTGGGCTCAGCCTTTACTTCCTCCCACATGAGATCCCTGGGGGAGTTCTCATTTTGGAGGAGGCCTGTTGTCTAAATAGTCTGACAATGAAAGGGAGCCTTGATCTCCTTAGACTAGCCTTTCTTGTCAGGTCTGTTATAGGGCAGATGGGTTCCCAAAGCAGCAAGGAGCCGCTCAGCCACCAGGAGCCCTAGCAATGCTGCCCAGCCATCTGAGGCCAGTACACCAGGCTACCCAGACACCCAGAGTCCACCACACAGACAAATCATGTAAGACTGAGAGTTCTAAGCAAGCCTCTTCATGGTGGCACTAAATAAACATGAGAAAAGCCCTAACACTGATCTGCCGAAGACGGAACAAATGCTAGTTTCGGGAATCTGACTCAGGAGTAGGTAGACACAGTTCACTGGGCTTTTCCTTCTGGAAAGATCCTGAGGGCTAAATTAGAGACTCATTAGTGTGACTGGCTGTCGTCATCATGGTAACTAGAAGGTCATCGAGTCCACTTCTTTCCACTTGGCTAACCCCTGCTCTGAGGCTGGAACATGGGGTAGGCGCAGAAGAGGGGCAGCCTTCAGGACAACTTGGGAGCTATCCAAAACGACAGCTCGGGTCACCTTTTCTGAGGCTCTGCACAGGCCCAGCAGCACAGGGGAGCAATCTGAGCAGGCGCCTCCTGGGTCCCAGGAAGCAGAGACGCCAGCAGCAGATGACAGCCCAGTGGCTTCCTCATGGTCTGGCATCGGTCCAGCTCTTACCTGAAGCTGCTCCTGTGGGACTCTAGGGCAGATCGGTGCCTGGCACTGTCACCACTGGCCTGACGTTGGGGCTGTTGTCAGCCACTAGCTGCCCAAGGCTGACACGACCATCCCTCTCTTAGGAACTCTCAAGACTGGAGCCTTTGTCTCACTTCATGCTTTTCTGACTCTACAACTTGTGGCAAAGTAGGTCCCCCGGTTACTCTTTTTGCCCAGTGGTTACAATGAGTAAGGCTCCAAAACAAAAAGAAAAGAAAATCTGAGATACGGTCTCATGTACCCCCAGCCTCCAACTCACAGAACTTACGGTGGTTCTGCCTCTGCCTACAACTGTGCAGCGCTGTGCCCAGCTTATGAGTTGCTGAGGATCCAACCCAGGGGCTCTGCACACTAGGCAAGCACCTTACCAACTGAACTACACCCCAACCTTCCAGAGTCTTTCTTTTTTAACAATAAGAGGCATTAGGGGTTACAAGTGCCATATGGAGGGGAGTAGTGGTACCAGAAAACAGTCTAGAAGCATACACCCTGTGTTAAGTTGGCTGCCAGGCTGGAAACTGAGAGGCAGGGTGGCGAGCGTCCTGTAGAGATTTGGTTTGTGCTACCAGCTCCAGCCTGGGTGCATCTTAGGCCAAGGTCGTAAAGGAACCTACTCAACACCACAGTTGGTCTCGAGACTGGCAGCCAGCAGCAGCTTCATTCAACCTCTGGGTGACTCAAGGTGCTCTGCAAGAGGCAGAGAGAGGCTAATTCCTCCAGCCAGACTCCGAGGTTTTAGATGTGGCTTGTCTCTCCTTCCTTTTTTCTCAAACAGTTCATAAAGTAGAGCTGGGTGTGGTGGCGCACGCCTTTAATCCCAGCACTCGGGAGGCAGAGGCAGGTGGATCGCTGTGAGTTTGAGGCCAGCCTGGGCTACAAAGCAAGTCCAGGACAGCTAAGGCTACAAAGAGAAACCCTGTCTCGAAAATACAAACAAACAAAACAAAACAATCAAAAAAACAAAACAGCCAGTAGAGGATGTGTTTTCCCAACTGCTGAAGTGAAAATGGCTCTCCAGGCTCTTCTGACAGAACTGTTCTGCTCTGGAAAAGTCGTATGCAACTGCGGGCCTGGCAGTTGGATTTCAGACCCAATGCATCTGGCCTCACTATCTCCTACTGGATAGTAGGGCTATCTTGTTTGTTTGGTTTGGTTTGGTTTTCAAAACAGGGTTTCTCTGTATCAGAGCCTTGGCTGTCCTAGAACTTGCAGCATAGGCCAGGCTGGGTTCAAACTCACAGAGTGCTGGGATTAAGTGTGTGCTACCATGCTCAGCTTATAAATTTTTATTTTATGTGTATGAGTATTTTGCTTGCATGTAAATCTGTGGGCCACATGCATGCGGTGCCCACAGAGGTCAGAAAAGGGTGTTCTGTTCTCTGGGACTGGAGCTGTGAGCCCCCATGCAGGTTCTGGGAATTGAACCCGGGTCCTCTGGAAGAGCAGATAATGCTGTTACCTGCTAAGCTATCTCACCAGGCTTGATAGTAAGGCTAACTATCTGAGATGTGCCAACACCAACAACCTGTCTTTCCTGTCTCACTGGAATGTAAAGTGGAGAAAAAGGCCTTTATTGTATCTTGTTTTAAGAAATATCTCAGATGGCAGTTCAAGGACACTGAGATGAACTGTTAGGAGTAAAAAGTTGATTAAAATGTTGTTAATGTCATGGGCAGACAGATAACCAGCAGTATGGCAGGGGCCCTGAGGAGAGGCAGAGTAGTATGGGGGAGCTTGTAACGTTTTTTTTATACCTCTTGGAGGGTGGGGGAGGTTTCATGGCATCAGCCTGTAGCCAGGCTCTCTGGTTATCAGGCAGGAAGCACAGGAAGGGTGCGGAGCAGGCCCGTGAGCGGCCACCGATGTCCTGATAATGTAAACTTTCCCTCAGGTGAAAGATCCTGGCACCTGGACATCTCTTAGCTGGGTACTCACAGGGCAAGCGCGCGAGCCTTCAGTAGGGTGCCTGCCAATACCTGTGCGAGGGGAGGGCTGCTTCGGGCACTGTGGTCTGGGCTATACACTTACTCTCTTACTTCCTGTACAGGGAAAGGGATGGTGGCTTGGGCAGTCACCAGTGCACAAGGGGGACAGCGACAGGTACAACTGAGTGAGCAGACACAGCTATGAAGTACATTATGCTGCATTGGCCCCATTGGACTAGTATGTGGTCACTTAAATAATGGTTAGTAAGGCCATATAGGCATATGGAAAATGCTTATGTTAAACACACAAGTTGCTTTATTCTTATAAAACTGTGCAAAGATGTGGACTAACTGGGCACAGGGGGACATAAAGAGCTGCACATATGAGTGTGGTCTTGTCTGTGGCTTTCTTTCTGGCTTTTCCTTTGTCTTATTTTGAAAGGGTCTCACTATGTAGTCTTGGTTAGCCTGGCACTCAATATATAGACCAAGCTGGCCTTGAACTCACAGAGATCTGCCTACCTCCGCTTCTAGGTGCTGGGATTGAAGGTGCACACCACCATGCCTGCTTCTGTTTGCTCTTTAGTCCTGTCTTATGGGCTGCACAACAAACAGAAGAGCCCATTTTTCCTGACCACAAGAGCAGTTGAGCTTCGTTCCTTTGCTGCACAGGCCCCTTGGCTAGGTACTATGGTCTATTTACTAGCAGCTGCTATAAACAAGAACAAATTCAGATACCGTAGCACCATGTCTCTGAAATCAGCCAGTTTGCTTCTTATGTGTATCGGCAAGTTCTTATTAAGGGCTCTGTTGCCACAACTGGGGCAGTTACTGCATCTGAGGCTTTCCTCTGGGATTTCCAGAGGATTTATGTAGGCCCTATGGATTCCAGTTTGGCTACCTTCAGCACACGAAGCCTCTCTTGGGTCCAATTCCTACATGCACCTTTCCGTAAGGTATGTGGCATGGTTTTGGCATCTCCAACATCCTGTGATCTACATTGCTACTCAGACGTCATCTTTACAAAATGGCTTCCATGTCAACCCAGCAGGGACTACAGCTCTGCCACACGCTGCCTGGCCTCTGCAGCCCTCTGAAGCCATGGAGCTACACTTGTGGCCCTCTCAACCGAGTCTTTCATGCTTGAAAAAATAAAAAAGTAACAAGGGGACAATGCTGCCGTCTTGTGATAGAGCATGGTCCACTTGGACCTGCTGAGGCATTCTGTGTGTGTTGTCTCTGAGGGAGAAACTCTTCCTAGGCAGTTGCTTTCCAGGAGTAGTGCACCTGTTCCACAGTCTAAGCTTAGCTTTCTCTTTTAAGATGATGATCTCTTTTAAAATGTGCATGCCTGTAATCCCAGCACTCAGGGAGGCAGAGTCAGATCTCTGTGAGTTCGAGGCCAGCCTGGTCTACAAAGCGAATTCAGGACAGCCAAGGCTACACTGAGAAACTCTATCTCCAAAAACCAAATAATTCTTGTTCCTAATAAAATCTTTATTCCTCTTTGAAAGCTCATGAATGACTCTGACTTTCTCTCAACCTTCTTCCAAACTCCAGCCAGAATGAAACAGTAAGTTATGCTTTCAGCAATCAAAGGAGTTTTTAGGCCAAAGTTTCTCTTCTGCGTTCTTCCTGTAAGCCAGCTCCAAAGGTCTAAGAACCACACTGTCAGGTCCACCACGGTAACAACCCAACTCCTGGTACCATTTACACCTTAGTTACATTTCCTGTTGTGGTGCAAAACACCTTGACAAAAGCAAATAAAGGCAGAAAGGGTTTACTTTGGCTCACTGTTGGAGGGTACAGGCCATCATGGCAGTTCTGGCAGCAAGAACTGAAGGCCACATGTGTCAGCAACCAAGAAGCAGAGAGTGGTAAATACTCACGTTCAGCTAGCTTTCCCTGACTTATGCAGCCCAGGACCACAGGCCACAGAGTGCTGACCCCACCCATATATTTAGAATAGATCTTCCCACCTCATTTAACTGGATCAAGATAACCCTTCATCAGCATCTCCAGCTGTTTGTCTCTTTGGTGATTATACTGTAGAGCCTGCCAGGCTAACGCTCAGTATAAATTAGTGAGCAGAGAAGTCATGGCAAGAGGAGAGTGAAGCAGCTGATCACATGGCATCCACAGCCACGAGGCAGAGGGATGTACGTGGGGACATTCACCTCACTTCCTCCTATTAGTAGTGCTGCCCACATTTGGGTGGGTCTTCAGTTAAGCTTTTCTTAAAACAGCATCAAAAATACACCCAGAGATGTTTCCTCAGTGACTGTAAGTCATTCAAGTCAGCAAAGAGTCACCATCACAATTCCACTCCTTATTAACGTGACACCCAAACACCATCACTTTATTTGCCTTTTATTTTTGAGACACACATATATAGTGTGTGTGTATATATATACATACACACACACACACACACACACACACACACACACATATATATATATATATATTTATATTTATATATCTTATTGGGTCTTCAGGTTGCTCTGTAGCAGAGGATGATCTTGAACTTTTTCAAAAACATGTTTTCAATTTTACTCAAACAAAATGTATTTATTACCAATATCACAAAAATATTGAACATACTGAAAAAATAAATTTCATGCTATCAAAAGGTGATACTTGCCTTTAGGCCACAGCCATGAGCCTTCATTCCAGGCCTCATAGACAGACAGAGCCAGAACCACATGAGCAGCAACAAAGGCAGCAATTGCAGAATAAAAGCTGCTCTGTCTCTATCGGTCATTCTGAGGCACCTCGAATATGTAAGATTCAGCTGTAAAATAAATACAACCTAGTAGAAACTGTGGTCACTAAAGCTGCGAAGAACAGGAGGGTCTTCATGGTTGACACTGAGGAGTTTTCATTTCTGAACTGTGGAGGCTTCAGTGAGTTCGGTATCAAGGTGCTCCATGGCAGGGCCGCAAGGGCAGCAGCAGACACTAGGTAGTTGGCTGAGCTTGGCAGCAGCCAGGAAGGTGACAGTCCTAGGTTGGTCATGCTGGACCACAGTTGCAGCATGCTAACTCTAGGGAAATACTGACCTAGGCAGTTCTGCTTTTAATTTCAATTGTTGTTGTTGTTTGGTTGGTTAGTTCGGTTTTTGGAGACAGGGTTTCTCTGTGTAGCCTTGGCTGTCCTGGACTCGCTTTGTAGACCCGGCTGGCCTCAAACTCACAGCAATTCGCCTACCTCTGCCTCCCAAGTGCTGGGATTACAGGCGTGTGCCACCACACCCGGCCTTCATTTCATTTCTTAAACAAATTGATTTTGTTCTGAAAATCTTTTATACCCCATTCCCTGGACCACAGTTACAGCAGCTTCTGTACACTAAAGCTGGTGAAAACTTCCTTCTAGAAAAACTTTCTTAGGCTTTACAAGATGGGAGCTTAGTTGGGTGTGGTCTGGAGCTCAGGGCGCCTTCACCATTGTCCAGAGCCAAGCAGGAGGACTAAGATTCCTAGTGCTCGTTTGCTCTCTCAACTGTACATATTTCGTTTCTATCAGCTTCCTTCTTACTTTTCCACTGTGGACCTGCATAAGAATAATTAGAAATAAGCCCGGCAAAGAGCCAATGCCACACTCTCTTGGAAATCCCTCAGCCAAAGGAAGTGTATTATATTGCTAATGTATTTTTCTTTGAGTAGCCAGCTTTATTATTAATCTCCCATTGATAGGCAAAAAACAAAAACCCAGCAACCCCCCTTCCCCAACAAGCAAGTTGAAAAGCACTAAAAAAAAAAAAAAAAAGAGAGAGAGAGAGAGAGCCAATACTAGGGAGTCAGGAATTCGGTGACTTTTGCCTTTTGCGTCATCTCTGCTTTGGTAGCCAGAAGAGAGTGTGAGCCTCTTCAAGGCACCCATAGCTTCCCAAATAGCACCAGCACTGGGGACCCAGTGTTGTAATTCATGAACCTTTGCCCATTGTCTCTCATTCTGACTACAACATTGAGTTTGCTTTAAAAAATGGTTTTCTTTGGCTTTGATCTCAGCACTGGAAAATAAACAGCTATTATAAGTCCCTGGTCAGGAAATTCACAGATCTCAATCTCTGCAGTTTGTTACTGGATTACTATTGTATGCTTTTGTGGCACTCTATTCCCTTGATTTGTTTTCAATTTTTGTTTGTTTTTGTTTTTTGAGACAGGGTTTCTCTGTGTAGCCTGGCTTTCTAGACAAAGCTGGCCTTGAACTCACAGAGCTCTGCTTGCCTCTGCCTCCCAGAGTGCTGGGGTTACAGGCGTGCGCCACCACACCTGGTTTTTGTTTCCTTTTTATTTGTTTATTTATTTATTCATTTTGGGTTTTCGAGACAGGGTTTCTCTGTGTAGCCTTGGCTGTCCTGGACTTACTCTGTAGACCAGGCTGGCCTCGAACTCACAGAGATCCACCTGCCTCTGCCTCCCAAGTGCTGGGATTAAAGGCGTGCGCCATCACTGCCCGGCTTGTTTTCAATTTTTATTTTAAATAAACATTAACTTTCTGAGACAAGGTCTCATGTACCCAGGCTGGCCTCAAACTCACTACAAAGCTAAAGGGGATCCTGAAATTTTTTCTGTCTCTTAAATACTGGGAAGACAGGTCTGCACTACCATACCCAGCTTAGTTTTTATTCCTTTCCTAAGAAACTACGCTTTTTCTAGATTAATTTGTTTAAGTTTTGTTTCTGTTTTTGTTTGTTCTTCAAGATAGGGTTTCTCTGTGTAACAGCTGTGGCTGTCATGGAATTCTCTTTGGAGACCATGCTAGCCTTGAACTCAGAGGTCTGATTGCCTCTGAGGTGTGCACCACCACACCCAGCTTAAGTATTTTTTAATTGTGTGTGTGAGCCTGTGTGCGTGTGTGTGCGTGCGTGTGTGTGTGTGCGTGCGTGCGTGTGTGTGTGTGTGTGTGTGCGCCTGTGTGAGCCTGTGTGCGTGTATACACATGCTAGCCCATGAGTGCACATGCTACAGATCATATGTGGCAGTCAGAGGACAACTGGAGTGAGTTCCCTTCTCTGACCATGTGGGCCCTGGAGATTGATCTCAGATCGTCAGGCTTGCGGCAGGCACCTTGCCCACAGAGCCACGTCTCTGGCCGCCTCCTCCAGGCTTTACTGACAACCTTTTAGCAGAGAAATGCCATTAACTGATCAGACTGGCTAGAGAGTCCCTCTTGTCTTCTCTCCATCCTGAAAAAGCCAGGCCAGGTGAACAGAACTTCCCAGTTGCTTTCCGTATTCGGGTGCCTTCTAGTGCTGCCAAGCTGAGCGACAGCTGCCGAAACCCTTGTAGTCACTACCCATGTGGACTTGCCTGGAAAGCCAGTGCTCGGCCAACAGACATTCTGTATACCAATCACCTCGACATGCTGCGTGGGCAGTTAGACATCGCCTTCGCGGCTGGTGAAGGCTGTGTCTGCCCTGCACTCCCTGACGGAGTCTTTCCTGGCACTGTGCTACGCCACTGCTGAGCGAGGGCAATGTGGTTAAAATGAACTTGTCTTGCTTTTCACAGGTTTTCTGCTTGAACTATGTTGAGACCTCTACACTGAACCCCAACAATAGTGCTACCCACGAAGAGTCGTGAGAAACAGCACTTCTGAGAACAACACTTGGCTGTCCTGTTGATGCCACTTCTGGAAGCTGGATTTTAGGGTTTGTTTTATTGTTTTAAATCATGCACACGTGTGGAGGCATGTGCACGTAAGAGTAGTTGCCCATGGAGGCCACAGGGGGGTTGGCTCCCAGGGACAGCTGTGGCCATGTGATGTGGGTGTCAGGAGCAAAACTCAGGTCCTGCAAGAGCGTTTCACACTCCTCACTGCTGAGCCCCTCCCAGCTTACTCTTACATTGTTTCTGTTGAGTGCTGATCACAGCAGGCTCAGCTCCCTCCTGGGTTCACACTAAGCTCAAATAATCGCTGTCTGGTGGTTTTGGTTCTGTTTTGGTTTTGGTTTTTCGAGACAGGGTTTCTCCGTGTAGCCTTGGCTGTCCTGGACTCACTTTGTAGACCAGGCTGGCCTTGAACTCAGAGTGATCCACCTGCCTCTGCCTCCTGAGCGCTGGGATTAAAGGCGTGCACCACCTCGCTTCATATAATCACTTTCTAACTTCCCATATATACCAGGCACCAAGACTTGCTTTTAAAAGACTTATAAAGTTAGCATTAAAAAAATAAATTTATTTTAAGTATGAAATAATGAAGAACAAACACAGAGAAATTATAAAAATAGCAAAAAAAAGAAGAGGAATGAAGATATCAGACACAGGCGCTGTTCCAGGTACTAGCACAAACATTTTCAAAGACAAAAGCCACGTCACAGCATTCACAGATGTGACAGCTTCTGCAACCATCTGACTAACGCTGACAAAGGTGACAATTACCACTTCTGAAACCATGACACACACAGATGTTATCAAATTACTATCTGACATATTATCCATAACATTCACTTAAACTACTGAAGACACCGTCAGTTCATTCTGCATCATTACATTATACTTTCGCCCTTTCCCAAACAATGACAAACAAAACACACATACACTTTTCTGACATTAAGTATTACAACTTTTACCTGTCATCTGTTCAAAGCTTCGAGAGCTAACACATATATTATCATTACAAACAACACTGTCAGTTTAAA
Organism: Acomys russatus; assembly: GCF_903995435.1. NCBI lineage: Eukaryota > Metazoa > Chordata > Mammalia > Rodentia > Muridae > Acomys > Acomys russatus. Next base: position 84,939,124 of record NC_067142.1, read on the forward strand.
AATAGAAACAGGTGGGAGAGAGAGTATATTTTTGGTCATTTTTAAGCTGTGACATAGATACCGGAAGTAATTGATGATGCAGATTCTGCCTGAATTACTACAAATTGACTAAAAACATTAAAAAGATAACTTAAAATTTCCCTGTCTCTACATACGAATAATCATAATTGTTTATTCAATTTTACATGAAATTTTTCTCCAGTTAGATTTCTTTCTTTAATTTCTTTTGTTTTTCAAGACAGGGTTTCTATGTAGCCCTGGCTGTCCTGGAACTCACTCCATAGACCGGCCTGCCTCCCAAGTGCTGGGATCACAGGCAAGTGCCACCAGTGCCCAGTTTCTAGCTGGATTTCTAAGTTCCCGTGGTGCAGTGGCTCCCGTGGTCTGCTCCATGATGTAAGAGATCTTTTAAATCAAAATGAATGCATTGCTCCCTGGGTCAGGAAACCGCTGCCACAAGTTAAATCACGTGTCCAGAGTTCCCATGGCGGAAGCGCGCTGAAGACACAGAGCCACAATGCCTCACCCTGAGTGATAGCAAGTTCTTTCAACACATTTTCCAGGGTCAGATTCTACAGAATTTATAGTAATTTGATTAAAAAAAAGACTATATTATCAAGATAAATCAATGCATGTTGTGTTAAAAATAAAGTTGCATTTGCTCCCAGCATATTCACTACATGATTGCCTTTTCTGTGTGCATTTTTTTGTGCATTTTTATATTATGTAAATTTTTTGTAAAATTTCCAAAATTACACTATGTAAATACTATGGTTGATCAAACGTCATGACTGCAAGCTTAGAGTCAGGACACCAGTGACATTTAATTCTCAGTGTAAACAAGACACAGTGGTAGGCACTGTGAACACACTTGGTCCCCGTTCTCCTTGCCCTGAGCATGATGACTATGGACACTCTGTGGTGGAGGAGGACCTGTTCCCAACACACACAACACATGTGCAAGGGCTGGTTCTCCTCAAAGGACGACAGTCAGAGAAACAAGCCTGGAAACACAGCAGCTGGCACCTCCAGGGCTCCCCACAGAGTGGGGACATTCGGGCTTTCTGAAGTTGCCACAGACTTCCTTATCTTAGTCATCTTCAGGGCAAAACAGACGTGATATAAGAAACCACAAGCTAACCCGTAACACAGATGATAGAATTTTCTAGTAAGAGAGTAAAAAATGGACAATGGGCTTCAAACTACCTATTCAAGTCACACTGAAAATACGGTATTAGCATTTATCTATATGAAGGCAGCACAGAGAGAGAGGACCTGCAGATGTTCTGTGTCTGTCTCAGCTCCGTAGCTAGCCAGAGTGTAACGGATTTAATCTGCGCATACAACTGTGTGTATGTGTGTGTGGGCACACGACAGAACGTGTCACAGCACACTGCGTGACAAGCGTGTGTCACAGCACACTGCGTGACAAGCGTGTGTCACAGCACACTGCGTGACAAGCGTGTGTCACAGCACACTGCGTGACAAGCGTGTGTGGGCTTCTCTGCAATCGCGGTCCCATCCCTGTCCTCAGGTGGGTCATGCCTCCTGACGGTGTCTAGCACTCACACTGTGACACCTGATGTGGTCAGCACAGTGGGATGACAGCTAACAGGGAATGTACCAGACACGTTACGTGTGAACGGCATATTCTTACATGTCCCACAGGAACTAGATCCCTATAAAAAACCAAAACATCCTGGAAAAAAGTCAAAAACGTTACTTTCAGGTACACAATACATAACTGAAAATGGACAGTATTAGAAGACCAGTAGTGTTATCAAGATGTAAGCAAGGACACCTTAAGCAGAAGATTGCTTAAAGTAACATAAAACAAAAAATCATATTCAGAGTTCATCCAGTAATTTTCAAGTAAGTGTCCTCACCACTCACACAGCTGCCCAAAGACGATGCTGTGCCCCATGCTGGGGGCAACCCGGTCCTCCTCAGAGTGAAGACTCTGGTGCCCATGCTGCGGGCAACCCGGTCCTCCTCAGAGTGAAGACTCTGGTGCCCATGCTGGGGGCAACCCGGTCCCTCCTCAGAGTGAAGACTCTGGCTGTGGCGACAACATCATCACTTTTGGTTTTTGATCTACGGGACTATCAACGGGCACCTGTAAAAATAATTGACACTGAAGAGATGTGCCACATCAGACATATGCTATTTAACAGTTAATTGTTGAATCGATTAAAAAAAAAGGTTTCTGGTTAAACAAGAATGGCTTCCCATTTGCGCTCTGCACGCTCAGAGCACAGCCATAAAAGTGTCTGTTACTTACGGCTTTAACGTCACCGTTCGTAAGTCCTGTGTTTATGTTGTGTCTTCGCAGATCAGACTTGATCAATGCTAGAACAGAAGCACCAAGCGTTAGCACGAACCAATCACCTGCTCCTTTCATCACACCGACCACACACAGGGTGTAGCCCTGCTATATCCAACAGCACTGCCGCAGCTGAGGAAAGGCCGCAGCCTTTGACCCAACTGCAAGTCACTCATCAGCTGACAAACACAGCACGTAAGTAACAGGATGTAGTAATGAAAGGGAAAATGTGACTTCAGAATGGATGACAGCACTAGTTAACTGAAATAGAAAAATTCACGAGAAATTGGTGTGTACAATGGGACCACAGTGAATTCAGTTCTGGGCAGGAAGGCCCAAGATGCTCATATGTCCAAGTGGAAGGCTCATACACACATAAAAATGAGATAAATAATTTACATGATTTTTAAAAAGTTTTTCAAAAAGATTTATTCTTTTTTTTTTTTAAATAGGTGCGTGGCCTACGTGTATGTCTATGCAGTGCCAAAGAAAGCCAGAAGAGGGCATCAGATCCTCTGGAACAAGAATGTTGTGAGCTACTATCTGGATGCTGGAAATTGAAACTGGGTCCAGGGAACCATCTCTCCAGCCCGTTTTGTCTCTTATGCTAAGTAGTCATATTAAATTTGGGACCACCAAAATGAAAGGACAGACTCGTATCCTGCGAAGAAACTGTTCGTTCATTCTTGTGTGTGCGCTCTCTCTCTCTCTCTCTCTCTCTCTCTCTCTCTCTCTCTCTCTCTCTCTCTCTCTCTCTCTCTCTCTCTCCCTCCCTCCTTTCCAGACAGTGTTTTTGTTTGGCAGCCCATCACACAGATCTGCCTGCTTTTGCCTCCTGAGTACTGGGATTAAAGGTATGTGCCACCCTGCTCGGCCTTTTTATTTTTTTATTTTTATTTTTTTGAGACAGGGTTTCTCTGTGTAGCCTGTAGGCTGTCCTGGACTTACTTTGTAAGCAGGCTATCCACGAACTCACAGAGGTCTGCTTGCCTCTGCCTCCCAGAGTGCTGCTGGGAAACTGAGAAGCAGCAATGCACAACACGGAATACAGACAACACACACTGCAATTACCTGTTAAAACGATGCCTAAGAGCAGCCAGGCACAGAGGAAAATGTTTCCAGGCTTCGAATCGTTGTCTGACATGAGCTTTCCTTGAGCCAATGTGAACAGAATTCCAAATATCTAAAATAAAATTTGTGAAGTAATTCTTATTAAGTTCGTTCCTTTAAGACACATGCAGAGAACCCTCTTTGACTGACTTTCCTTCTAGAAACAACCTCTGAAAAGCAGGACTATTTACCACAAAGCCAGGTCAAGCTCACTGCTCACTGACCACAGATTTTGTGGTTTTGTTTGTTCTGTTTTTTGAGACAGGGTCTCATGTAGCCCAGGCTGGCCTCAAACACTCTACATAGCTGAGAGTAGCCTTGGATTCCTGGTCTTCTGGCTTCTACCGATCAACTGCTGGCAGTTGCTGCGCCACGCCTGGTTAACTGTCTCCGGTTAGAGTAGGCAGAGGGTTACCTGTGCGGCAGCGTTGAGGAGGCCAGAGGATGTGCCCTCAGACTCAGGGTACGTGATCTCAACAGCAAACTCAAAACCCAGGGGAAGGTAACCAGTCATGAAGAAGCTGGGAAAGAAAGATCACAAAGCAGGAGGTTACAACAGGGCAGCCATTTGCATAGACGAGGCACAGCTGTTTTTCATCAACTGCATACCACAGTCAGCTTAAGCTTTTCTGGAATAGTTCTGAGGAACTACACGTTTATATTTGCATAGCGGAACTCTTAGACTTTAAAATATCAAAAGATGGTAATGGGAAGATACAAGTGAGGGGATAACATTCAGGATGTGATCTGAATAAATTAAAATATTTAAAAAATTTTTAAATACAAAAGAGCCTTCAGAGGGCCTGTTAAACACTCCTTCACTATTGTAGACACACTATGTCATTTCTCCCACACACCTGACACTCACCCAAGGATCCCGCCAGTAATAAACACCACAAAGATGTACTGAAGGTCCACCGTGAAAGTGAATACAAGCATTCCAATGAAAGACAAAATGTACACCATGAGAGTCGTCTGCCTAAAACAGAGACAAAACTGTTAGCGGTTCCTCCACATACAGTGGTGTGGCAGCTACCACTGTGTCCTCAGAACCATAGCCAGCCCTTCTCATTGTGGACAATGTAGCTAGCTCAACGATGATTTTTCCATAGCAAGAACACTTCTTTTTGTAGCTCACTGTAGGAGCATAAAAAAAAGACAAAATAAAGTCTGTCAGGAGCCTGGGGCTCCCCAGGAAGAGCTCTTTTTAGATATAACCTACTAATGCAGAGCTAGGGGTAGAAGGCTCATAAGGCATTCACATTTTTTTTTTTTTTCTTTTTTCGAGACAGGGTTTCTCTGTGTAGCCTTGGCTGTCCTGGACTCACTTTGTAGACCAGGCTGGCCTCGAACTCACAGCGATCCACCTGCCTCTGCCTCCCGAGTGCTGGGATTAAAGGCGTGCGCCACCACGCCCGGCTGGCATTCACATTTTCAATGGTGAAATAAGTAAGACCAATAAAATAGAATAGGCAGGTCACTGAAGGACTCGCTCCAAGTCTTACTCAAACACGATGGTCCATGCTGTAATCCTGGCCGTCGGCAGCCTGAATTACCTTGTGAAACCCTATCTCTGTGACATCCTATCTCTGTGACATCAATATATCTACAGCATGACACATCTACTGTAACTTACTTGTAGGTTTTGGTGTAATCTAGCCATAAGCCACAAAGAATCGAGCCCACCATTCCAGCCAGCACCAGGGTTAGCCCAATCCTTCCAGCATTTACTTCTTCTCCCTAAAATAATTTGCATGAGATAATCAGATATTTCTAATTCAAACTGATGGTTCATATTCCCATACATTTACATAGTTAACTAAAATAATTATATGAAATCAAACACATAAAGCCAGGTGCAGTGGCGCATGTCTTTAATCCTAGCACTCAGGAGGCAGAGGCAGGCAGATGGCTGTGAGTTCAGGGTCAGCCCGGTCTACAAAGTGAGTCCAGGACAGCCAAGGCTACACAGAGAAACCCTGTCTTGAAAAACAAAAAAACAAACAAACAAAAACAGAACTGGGTTCTCAGAGAGGGTGGTCTACTGAAGTCATTCTATTTTAAACCAACAGCAACAACAACAAATATAAAATCATGACAGAAGTAGAGAAGGAAGCAGTTGCTGGGTCCTCCATGGCTGTAAGATTCTGAAATCATTTATTCATGTGCAGAAAGAGTTAAGGGCAAAGCTTTTATGGAGTAGGCATGCTGGCTCCTTTTAGACAAGGCATCATAGACCTTGATGTTTAATCTTACATTCCTTATAAGGTTTTGCGCTTTTCTATATAACCAATTGAAAGTCATGCCATAATGCTAATAATATTTACTCTCAAAGTATGCCTTACAAATTGGGTTAGCTGGGCGTGGTGGCGAACGCCTTTAATCCCAGCACTCGGGAGGCAGAGGCAGGCGGATCAATGTGAGTTCAAGGCCAGCCTGGTCTACAAAGTGAGTTCAGGATAGCCAAGGCTACACAGAGAAACCCTGGCTCGAAAAAAAAAAACAAAAAAAACCAAATTGGGTTAAGTGTGTTGAGTAAAAAGTATAGTGATTTTGGACTGAGTTCATGCACAAAGTCCAGGAGACCACAGAAAACTGGGATGGAACCACTTGTGCCAGGTGCCACACCAGCCACCTGGGAACCTGGCCCCGTTGCTCTAACTGTGAGGCCCGTCTATCTTCCTTTTGTTCCCCAAGTCTGCACTCTTCAGCTCTTTCTACCTCCAGTTTTAATGAACTGCTGCATAATCTTTTATAACAACAAGCCACATCAGTTCATTTTAGGACCACACTAATACAAATTATATTCTTAAAGAAAGGGTCTTGGGGTCAGGGCGTGGTGGCACATGCCTTTAATTCCAGCAGTCAGGAGGCAGAAACAGGTGGATCTCTGTGAGTTCTAGGCCAGCCTGGTTTACAAAGAGAGTTCCAGGACAGCCAGGGCCATTACACAGAGAAACCCTGTCTCAAAAAAAAAAAAACAAACAACAACAAAAAAAAATCAATAAAGAAAAAAGAAGGAGGAGGAGGAAAGGAAGCAAGGAAGGAAGGAAGGAAGGAAGGAAGGAAGGAAGGAAGAAAGCCAAGCATACAATATAAAAGCAGATTGCCAGGCATGGTGGCACATGCTTGTTATCCCAGCACTGGGGAAACAGAGGCTGGGGAGTCACTCCAAGTTCCAGGACAGCTGGTCTACATGGGAGAGCTTCAGACCAGCGGAAGTTCCACTGCAAGACTGTCCCAGAAAACAAAACGACAGAAGCTCACCTCATAGGATGCCAATATTATCTGATTCAATAATGTTGAAAGTGAGTAAAACGCTCCAGTCATGATGCCTAGAGAAAAAAAATAAACAAACAAACATTAAGCTCACCAGTCTATGAAACAACACAGAACGCTATGTAACACGTGCAATGCACAATGTCCTCAGCCAGTAAAGAAGCCTCAACACTACCCCTGCTGGATTCGACACTAGATCTGCACTGGAATCTGGGCCTCCCACACAGGCGGATCAAAGGTGATGGAACCTTCGAGAGCATGTACCTAGAGCTAGGAGGTGAGGCTCAGGGGCTCAGAAAGATTCATTTGGGTCTCGGGGAGTGAGTCAGTCATTAGTTGAAGAGGCTTTTATAATAAGGCCACCAAACACATTGGTCTATTTGGCACAAAGTCAAATTTGTCGCTGTCAAGGTGCTCCCAAGGGCTCCTCACCAGAGATGACGAGATGGGGCTACCTGGTTTTCAACTTTGGGCCTCCAAAGATATGAGATAAATAAACCTCTTTTCTTTATGAAGTATCCAACCCTGGGTATTTTGTTGTAGTAACAGAAAATAGAAAATAGGATTTTGTTACAACACATTACTTTGATTCAGGCATGTGGATTAGAAATCATCTCCACAGGTAACTATGCATATGGCAACCATTCAGGCAACATGCATTTATTATGAGTTACAGCCAATGGTGGCTAAAAGCGAGACAGGGCTCACCAAGAGAGCTTGCCTAGTGTGCATAAGGCCCTCAGGTTGGTTTCTAGCACCACACCACCACTAAACAAAAAAAAAACCAAGTCTTAAGAAAAAACCACCTCATTATTAACAGCATAAGAAAACACCTGCTTCAGAGATCTAACTGTTGTATCAAAGACTACCCAGACGATTGATAAGAGAATAAAAGAGCACAGGAAAAAACAGCTGGTTATCAGGAATCCCATGTGCAGCCTCAAGCCCTCGTGTGCCCTCCTCACAGGGGCTAGCCTGGTGACCTAGCTGCTCAAAGCCTGGTGTGCCCTCCTCACAGGGGCTAGCCTGGTGACCTAGCTGCTCAAAGCCTGGTGCACCCTCGCACAGGGGCTAGCCTGGTGACCCAGCTGCTCAAAGCCTGGTGCGCCCTCCTCACAGGGGCTAGCCTGGTGACCTAGCTGCTCAAAGCCTGGTGCACCCTCCTCACAGGGGCTAGCCTGGTGACCCAGCTGCTCAAAGCCTGGTGCGCCCTCCTCACAGGGGCTAGCCTGGTGACCCAGCTGCTCAAAGCCTGGTGCGCCCTCCTCACAGGGGCTAGCCTGGTGACCTAGCTGCTCAAAGCCTGGTGCGCCCTCCTCACAGGGGCTAGCCTGGTGACCCAGCTGCTCAAAGCCTGGTGCGCCCTCCTCACAGGGGTTAGCCTGGTGACCTAGCTGCTCAAAGCCTGGTGCGCCCTCCTCACAGGGGCTAGCCTGGTGACCTAGCTGCTCGAGACTTGAACTCACTATTTCATTCTCTTTTACTATTAACTACTCAGGCACACAAAGACCACGCAGAGTAACACACTCTCTCATCACTGACTTTTATCAGACATTGACATTATGCTGTTTTTACTTTAGATTCATTGTCCTATCCCTATTCTTTCTTATCTTCATCTGGTATTTTTAATTTCATATGTGTATTCACGGACAATTAGAATTATTCTCCATATAAACTTTATAAATAGTATTCATCTGTAACTTGGTCTTACCACTCAATTGTTTGTTCTGTGGTTCCTGGTGACTTTTTGTTTTAGTTCATTGTTTTTTCTCTACTGTGTAGCAGTCCATAGAATGAATATATTTCAATTCAGTTACCTGTTGTTTTATCAAAAGACATTTTAACACCCAACTCCTAGGTTTTCACTATTTAAAATAAGTGTAGTTGATGTTAAGATTTTACTTTTAAATACAAAGGTGGATTTCTGTAAATATATACTTGCAAGTAGAACGACTGTAACACTCCACCTGGACTCAAAGACACACACAGCACTTCTCTGAGATCTACTTTTTTTTTTTTCCTATTTAAAAAACATTTTTAAAAATCCCTTAGGTACTTTTGCTTTTATCTCAAGACTTAATGTTCATGACTATGCTATGGAGTCTATGAATCAACTTCATTAATATTCAACCCGCTAGTTTCAATAAAAAGACTGCAAAGTGCTGGAAGTCACCGGTACTCACCATAACTGACCAGCAGGAGAACAAAGGGGATGTTTTTGAACAGGTTCCAAATAGAGCTCTTGTAGGAGTACTTTTCAGGGGGGCTGTCTTGAAGCACTGCCTGAGCCTGACTCGGTGGGAAAGGAGGCTTTTCCTTGAATGCTGAGCACACGCATAAAAAGGATTACATAAGGATGACACGTGACTAAGTATGTACAGTACACCCACTAACCACACATAATTAAGTATATGCATCTTTCTCAGTGAGAGAACAACACTCAGTTTAGGACTAGAGGTAGTGAGGCTCTTCTACGGCTTCCAAGTGAAGAATACTTTGGCATTATCCTTAGTACAAAGTGAAACTCAGAGACCTGGCCAATTCACCTGAGCTGACAAACCACTAGCAATGAAGCCGCCTTTGCCACCGGTTATTCCGTTTTTAGTTAATCCAGATCACTGCTTACTAGAGCAAGGATTTGGCTTTTAAATCCAGCCACCTGGGCGTGATAAATGCTTGGATTCAGTGACTTTCACAGTCAGGAGGTTCTCATACAACCATGCCTCCATTACACTACCACAGATGCCAGACGCGCATACAGCAACCATCAGAGCGTTCACAAAAAACGTACACCTTACAACTAACAGGGCAAATTCAAAAGGCAAAAGGTAATGTTTTCTTTAAAACTATGACTTCTGCTTTTCCCTCTGCCTGCCTCCTCCCTGTTCTCTGCCCACTAACCCCCCCATGACCGAACCCCGCCTCCTCCCCTCCCCTCCTCCCCTCCCCCTCCTCCCTCTCTCACCATTTCCCCTTTTCTCTTTTCCCTTCTCCCTTTCATAACAATTTCTTCTTCTTGGTTGGAAGAGGCCTATTTTATTTTCAGTTTGAAGTGGGTTAAGTCTGATATCTCAGGTTGTCAAGTGGAATCATTTGGAAATTTTAAATCAATCCTGATTTTGAGACTCCATGCAAAGCCCAATAGGCGGAATCTCCAGGATGGAATGTGAGACTTTGCATTAAACACAAAACTCCTGATGTTCCCAACACAGGACATGCATGAGAGTCAGCGGGGAAGGAAAAACAATCTTGATAACTCCCATTACCAGTCATTTCTCCATTTGCTGATAAAAACAGAAAGTTAAAAGGTTTTGTTGCAAGAACTTTTAATTATAGTTTTAGTTACATTGTAACTAAGTATGCTTTTATTTCAGAGCTCAGCCTAATTCAAGAGGATACAGGACTCATGGGTAACTATTTGTAGCATCCTTACATTGGCGCCTGGTGGACACAAAGCCTTTAGCTGCTCAAAGTCTTCTTCCTCTCTCCCTATCTGATCCTTCCACTGGCAGGAGGGCTGTGTCTGTCCTGCAAGGCTCTCTGTATCCTCGCTGGGTAGGAGACATGGCTTTTCTTTTCTTTTCTTTTTGGTTTTTGGAGAAAGGGTTTCTCTGTGTAGCCTTGGCTGGCCTGGACTTGCTTTGTAGACCAGACTGGCCTTGAACTCACAGCGATCGCCTGCCTCTGCCTCCCGAGTGCTGGGATTAAAGGCTGCGCCACCATGCCCAGCTTGACATTTCTTTTATTAACATAGTGAATATGAAACTTTCACAGTTTCAGATTGTGGATAACTGAGTCATGAGTCTCTAGGGAGCCTTAAGTTTCTTTTCTAGGTTTAATTTACTACAGCAAAACAAGTGAAAATGAGGCAGATATGAACTCAACATTCTACATAAAGTAAAAGCGGTTCTCACCAGTCCTTAACTCTACTTGGACTGACTTTCCAAACACAAGTGTCATCTCTTCCTTTCAGAGAGGTCAACTATCTCTCGGCAAAACAAAAGCTGTGTCTGCCAGCTACACACTGTCGGGAAGTCAGACTCCAAGCTCCACGAAGGGAGAGAGGGACAAGAGACCATCTGTTCATGACCTTTTCCTGTTGAATAGCTATCTCACAGCAGGAAGTGTGGCCTTTCTTTCTTCCTTTGAAATGGAAACTTTTTGTTTGTTTGTTTGTTTGGTTGGTTGGTTGGTTGTTTGTGTTTTGTTCCCAGACAGGGTTTCTCTGTGCAGCCTTGGCTGCCTTGACTTGCTTTGTAGCCTCAAATTCAGAGACCCTCCTGCCTCTGCCTCCTGAGTGCTGGAATTATGAGTGTGCACCACCACACCAGGCTGGAAATTGTTTTTTCCACGAAAAATATGTGCCAATAACAGAATTGATTATTACATTCAAGTAGCAATTACTCTCCACTTGGCATTAGGCAAGTGAAGGCCCCAAAGCTTCAGGAGCATGGCACTCACACGCTCCCCTGGTGGTAAAGAACCAGCCTTCAGGCCTGCTCAGAGCCCCGTGGCTGCAGGGCAGAGCCCTTCCACTGCTGCCTCATTAGAAGGCAGCCACACGTGTGGACCCTGCCGCCTCCCTGTCTTACTGCATGTCTCAGTTTTAGGTTCTCTTTCATTAAATGGAAATGAAAGTGACAAGTTGCTATAAAGATACAAATATGTAAAAAATTTATAATTATCAAGTGCTACCCAAAATATATTGTGTCTTTTGAAGGATATTCATTTAAAGTGGGATGTGGTGGTACACACCTTTAATCCCAGTACTTAGGAGGCAGAGGCAGGTATATCTCTGTGAGCTCTGGCCAGCTGGTCTACATAGTGAGTTCCAGGACAGCCAGGGCTACTAAGCCTACATAGAGACCAAAAATAAAAATAAATACAATATTGATTTTTTTTATATAAATAGAAATCATACAAATCAGACTTTGAGCAAGAGCTTGAAATACTTATAGACTAAGTAAGCAAAAAGTATTTCTATTAAGTTTTACAGGCATGTAGACATCTTGAATAGAAGAATCAAAGTACAATCTTGTGTTTAAGTAGACTAATATTAAACTAGATGCTATTGCTTTTGGTGGCATCAACTTACTTAGTGACTGAAGTTTTTAACTTATACACCTGAGTTAAACTATATAGTTTAGGGCTGGAGAGATGGCTCAGTGGTTAAGAGCACCGCCTGCTCTTCCAGAGGTCCTGAGTTCAATTCCCAGCAACCACATGGTGGCTCACAACCATCTATAATGTGATCTGATACCCTCTTCTGCAGATAAAGCACTCATATGCAATAAATAAAATAAATAAATCTTGAAAAAAACTATATAGTTTAGTGCTGATGGACATTATTTTAAATTTAAGAGCATTACCATTTCTTAGAAGAGATTTGAGTAAAATGTTTGTATACACAGAAGCTCACACATGAGGAGTCTTAAATCTGACCCTGCTTGTTTACTAACAATGACACGGCAAATTAAATTTTCTTTTTCTTTTTTTTTTTTTCCCTTTTGTTTTTTTGAGACAGGGTTTCTCTGTGTAGCCCTGCCTGGCCCGGACTTGTTTTGCAGACCAGGCTAGTCTCGAACTCACAGAGGTCAGCCTGCCTCTGCCTTCGCAAGTGCTGGGATTACAGGTGTGCACCATCACACCTGACTAAATCAAATTTTCTTATGTGTGTGAACTTCAGTACGATGGGAATGAGCATGATTACCTTCCTCAAAGGATCTTAAGGACTAACGTGAAGAAGCAATCCATGTGGTGAAGAAGCAATCCATGTCTGCTGTCCACATGTGGGAGGCCAGAGTGGCTCCAGTGGGAGGCAGGCTTAGCTCTTCGGCATCCCACACGGGTGACATTCATGTGCATGCCCCGTGAGGACGGAAGGAGGGTTATGCAAAGTGAACCTTTAAGGAAGTCTTCGAGGGAGGGGCTGACGAATCTCATTCGATATGTGTCACACTGCTAAGAACTGTAGTTTATGTCCATAAAGTATATGGATTTGGCTGAACTTCTTAGCAAGTATCAGTAACCTTTAGACAGATGTAGCACCCCCTGTCCTAGCAAGTACGGAGCTCTAAGTAAGAATTTTTCAAATTCAGTTTTCTTCCACAGCAAATGCTGAGCATAATGACACGAGTCAGCTTTCTACTGGCTGTCACAATTCTCACACAACAACTATATATAATCTTGCATTTTTGTTTGCTTTTTGTTTTTGAGACAGGGTCTCATGTAGCCTAGGCTGGGCCTGAACTAGCTAAGTAGCCAAGGATGACCTCGAGCTGCTGATCCTCTAACTCCCAGGCGTTGGAATCATAGTCTGTAACACCATGACTAAATCTTACTTTGCTTTTATATTGTGTATAGAGTCAAATTCAAAACTGTAGGACACTAAAACACACTTGAAAATAAGCTTTTTTATCCCATTGCTGCCACACCTCCAGTTCTATTTCTACTGTCAGCGCCCTAACCCTACCCCTAAGCCTCACACACATCGATAACCAGATATACAAATAGCTCACTCTTTAATTTCTCAAACTACAAAAGATAATAAACCAATAATCATACCTATTTTATTGTTCTTCTTCCTGACTTTAAAAACTAAAAACCTATTTATAACAGTTTACAAGTAAACCGGGCTGTGAATGCAGTGCCAGCGAAGGTCTGAAAGGGAGGCCAGATCCCTGGTGCTGGAATGACAGGTTGTGAGCCACCCGGTCGCACGGGTGCTGAACACAACCTGGGTTCTCCGCAAGAGCAGCAAGTGTTCTTAGCTGTGGAGCCAACTCGCCAGCCCCTTTATAAGGATGCCTTATATAATTACTCATTTCTGGCGAGGAGACACGTAACTAAAAATTCAGTAAGATGGAAGCCTGAGGTTTATATGATTATATATCAATGGCTGAAAGAAAGGCGATACCTAACCTGTTGTAAGTACAAGATCCCTTTCTCTAAAGTGCATAAAAGCACTACTTCCGTCTTCATCAAAGGAACCAAGTGTACCAACCAGAAGAGCAGATTTTGTTTGTTTGTTTGTTTGGTTGGTTGAATTGGTTTTTCTTTTTTTCCCCCAGGCAAGGTTTCTGTATGTTATCTTGGCTGTTTTGGACTCTCTTTGTAGACCAGGCTGGCCTCCAACTCAGCAATCTGCCTCCTGAGTGCTGGGATTAAAGGTGAGCACCACCACGTCTGGGAGGAAGAGCACATTTAAGAGGGCCCCTCACCAGTATAGATTTCCTTTAAGACATTGTTAAAAGACGAAAAACAGTAGAAGAAAACCTTGTCCTTTTTCAGCAGTGTGCATACTTCAGATATGCCACTTTCTGACTAATTGCAAACATAAAAACTGAAAAGCCAACTGCACGTACTGGCATACCTCAGATGCTGCTGAGAGAACACTCTGTTCATTATCTCAAGGGAGACTGCAGCTGTGGGCTGAGCTGCCTATACCTCATCCTGCAGCTCATCTACCAGGCCATCAGCAGACATGTCTCTGAAAACTCAACTTCATATCTGGAGATCATAAAATATGAGGTTTTCATTGATATTATAGCCAAGGTACATTTTTAGAATGAAAATCTAAAACCTCCAACTATACCACAGTTTACCTGTAAATGTTTATTACAAAACTGGTCTGTGAACTTCACAGTTCCTTCATAATCAAATCCATTTAAGAGATACTGAACACCTCACAGTTACAGCAGCAGCAGTATATGTTAGATACACCTTGCCTATCTTCTCCCTGAAATCAAAATTGCTTCCCCTTAAATAAATTTAAAAAAAAAAAAAAAAAAAAAAAAGCAGACCTTCCCAAAGCTTCTTCCAAGCTGGTGATGGCTGCTTGCAGCTGATTCTGACTGACTCCTTCAAAAGACAGGCCCAGACGAGAGGACTCGGGGACGCATGACGGCAACCAGGCTTTGCTGAAGTGGCCTAACAAGCAGATAGTTGCCACAGTTTGAAATCCTGAACAGCTCAATGCTGCCCAGGATCAACATTTTTAGACCCCGTTAATTTTAAACTGAGGCTCTCTGGGGAAATTTCTTATTAAAGGGAAGGTGGTAGCCCATCTGCGCCATTTCAGAGCATGACAAAAACAAGCTACACACCACACAGATGAACATGGGAAGGGCAGCAGTTGAGTTAGTAGGAAGGTAAATAGGGTTGATTAGTCTTCAAACTCTTTAGAATGTTAAAAATGAAACAAAGCAAACTAAAACAAAACCCACAGTGGACCAAAACATATTCCCTAGCGTTGTTACACTCATCCTAGGCAGGACACTGCAGGACAAACCAGCAGGGAGGGTCATCAGTAAAACTGTTCAGGGTTAGTTGTTATTCTCAGATACTTGTCATGCATTTATCTAAGCCTTAGGACAAACAATTTACTTACCAATTACTGTTAAAAAAAATAAAACCGTGGAGGTGACTGCTGTTCCGTAAAACATGGTGCTGATGTTATAAGCCAGCTCTGTGTTATTCTGTGTGTTGGGCACTAAAACAGGTGGTAACAAAAAGCCGACTGCAGTTCCAAGCTGTAAAATAAACAGTCCTGTTAGCTGCTATTAGTAGGGCAAAGAGTAAATGCTGACGTTTTATCAGAACATACAGAGAAACAGTCCTATGGGCAAAGGTGCACTGCAAGCCCTAGGCAATCTGCTAATGTCTTTGTCACTGCTGTATTAGTTCCAAACTTCTCCCCTATGTCTGATAAGGGAATAAGAACTCATACAACATAAAGTATTTCCAAATTAATTCTGATAAGGAACTAGCATCCATAACAAAGAACTTTTACAACAAAGCGAGTCCAGAACAGTCAAGGCTACACAGAGAAACCCTGTCTCAAAAACCAAAAGATAAAATAAAAAGAAAGAAAGAAAGAAAGAATTTTTACAACCCAACAGCAAAAAGATAAAAATCCTAATGTTAAATGGGTAAAAGACTTGAAAAGACACTTCTCCAAAGAAGACACAAAAACAGCTAAGAGTATGAAAAACAAACAAAAAGCAAATGTTAATATCACGTTGTTAAGGGAAATATAAAGCAAAATTGCAATGAGACTCCATCTTACATCCACTAGGATGAATGTGATTATAAGAACAGAACAGTTCTGGTAAGAACAGAAAATAAGTCTTTACAAGGATAGAAGAAATTGGAAAGCCACTACAGACACAGTTGGCAATTTCTTCAGACATTTAACATAGAACTGAAATACGATGTTTCAATTCCACTTGTAGGTGTATGCACCAAAACTAAAAAAACAGATATTCAAGTAAGTATACACAAATATTCACAGCAATCCCATTCACAAATATGTTCCTTTTTTGTATATTGGTATTTTGCCTGAATTTCTGAGAGATTGGATCCACTGAAACCGAGGTTCGGGTAATTGCGAGGATTCATGTGGACACTGGGAATCGAACTCAGGTCCTCTGGAAGAACAACTGATGTTCTTAACCGCTGAGCCATCTCACCAGCCCCCATTCACACATTTAAAACATGGTAATAACCTAAATGTGTATCTGGTATGGTCACACAACGCAGTACATTCATCTGTAAGAAGCACTGGTGTAGTACTACACTGTGAACTTTGAAAACACGACAAAAAACTCAGACACAAAAAAAATCACACATTATACAATTTCACCAATATAAAATATTCAGCATAGACAAATCCATATAGAAAGCATTTAGGGGCTGGCAAGATGGGTCAGTGGTAAGCACTTGGCACACAAGCACAAGGACCAGAGGACTAATCCCAGCACCCATAACAATCTAGGCATGGTCCTGTGCACACACACCTGTACCCACAGCTCTGGGGGTGGGGACAGGATGGTCCCTAGGGCCTGCTGGCTGACAGCCTCACTGAGAAACCTAAACTCCAGGTTTATGAGAGACTCTCCCCCAAAGAATAAGATACAGAGTGACAGAGGGATTCCAAAATCCTCCTCTGGTTTTCAAGTGTGCACTCACCCAACCACTTCCCTCCTATATGTATATCTGTACACACTCACACACACACACAGTGTGCACTCACCCAACCACTCCCCTCCTATATGTATATCTGTACACACGCACACACACACACAGTGTGCACTCACCCAACCACTCCCCTCCTATATGTATATCTGTACACACTCACACACACACACAGTGTGCACTCACCCAACCACTCCCCTCCTACATGTATATCTGTACACACGCGCACACACACACACAGTGTGCACTCACCCAACCACTTCCCTCCTATATGTATATCTGTACACACGCACACACACACACAGTGTGCACTCACCCAACCACTCCCCTCCTACATGTATATCTGTACACACACACACACGCACACGCACACACACACAAATGAAATTTTTTAAAAAGAAAGTAACTGCGCAATTACAAAGGAATGGAAAACTGGGGAAATGAAGTGAAAAGTTGAGTAATGAGCTTAAAAACATGTACATTTGTGAATATATAAATGACATGCGTGAGCCAGAGATAAGTGCTACATGGAGAAACAGAAATGATGTGCTAAGAAAGTGACTAAGTAACTGAACCAAGAAAGCTGCTGGCGATTAGAAATGAAGAGGGCTTAGTGGCCGTAAGTATGCAATCTACAATCTGAACAGGGAGAATGCTCTAAGCACAGGGAACCAAGGCTTCTGCAAAGGCCCTTGTGCAAGTGCAAGCTTGGCATTGTTTAAGAAACCAGAGAAGAGCCGGGCACAGTGCCGCACGCCCTTAGTCCCAGCACTCACTCGGGAGGCAGAGGCAGGCAGATCTCTGTGAGTTCGAGGCCAGCCTGGTCTACAAAGTGAGTCTAGGACAGCCAAGGCTACACAGAGAAACTCTGTCTTGAAAAAAGAAAAACAAAAAACAAAGAGACCAGAGAAGACACACTGTAAGTTTTGCAGTTCATAGTAAACACTTGACCTTTAGTCAGTACTTTGGGAAACCACTGCCAAGTGTAAAGCGCCTGAGACGTCACGGGCCATCATTCAGGAAGCAGGCTTACTTGGATGTGAACAAGCTGTGCTAGTACCTTTGGAAAATGAGCTCATTCCTTAAAGTTTCGATTTCCCTACTAATCAAGTGGGGAAACTAATAGTTCCTAAACTTATAATATTAAGTTAAGTGGCACATGCACAGAATCACTTTACTGTTTCCAAGCTCTTAGTGGCTGTGTGCTGCTGCTTAGGGACGGCATGACCACTCCCAAAGCGAGGCTGAAATGTGCACGTGGTCCCAATAACAACTGTACGGCTGTAAGAGCCAAGGAAGGGATGAGAAGCCCCTAGAAGAATACAGAAAGAGCCAGAAAAGTGCTGAGAAGAGAGAATTCCACCTACAAGGAAATGTACCCACTTATTACCCATAAAATTAATATGTCATAGATATGGAATTGATAATATTTTGTTATGCTTAATGAAGCATTAATCTTGAATATAATTTAGAAACAAAAATATCTTTCTAAACATAAAGAAACAACCAATCAAAATATCAGTAATAACTTATTTTGGATACACAACAATTATAGTTTAAGAAACCCTTTCTTCTGCATTTTTAGAAAAATTCAGTAAATCTAACAAAATAAGCACATGCACATGTTTAGTATTTGGGGGCATTTTAAACCTTGATCTTGACCCACATGGGACTTGAAGAAAGAAAGTAACAGTTTCTGGTTTCACAGTTGCATGGAGCAATATATGAATAACAACAGATTTTTTTCAAACTAGATTTCCTTTAATTGAATGAATACTAAGGATCATTTACAGGTGACATTTACAGTGGTGACAAAAATACCAGGCACCACCAGTGCCCTCCATTAAGACTTTAAACTACAATAAGAGAACCAGCCTAAAATTAACAAATGGGAACATAACAGTGGTGGGTCATTTCGGTGTTTGGGAGGCCTACCAAGGGTACACCGTGAATTCCAGACCAGCCTGCCCTACAGAGTGGAAGAAACACTGTTTCAAAATAAGTAACACACACACACACACACACACACACACACACACACACACACACACACACCTAGCCTAGAATCGCTCCTGGAATTCTAGTGGCATTTGAATGAATGATGGTCATTCCTTAAGGGAGCCTTGGCTTCCTTACTAACCAACCCACTTACCATTCCAGGATCAGTGGTTTGCTTTCCATCTCCTGACAGTTAAGAACTGATAACGGGACTCAGTAATACTACCAAGTCTCTATCGCCGGAACAGTTATTGGACATTCACTTACACGTGTTCACTAGGTGCCAAGCTGGGCTGAGTACAGTTAAACAGGGGCTTGTTCCAAGGACATCCAATATGGAAACAAACTTCCCAGAACTCAACACCTTTCTTCTGCAGGGGTGACAAAAATACCTACGCTTCCACGCGTGCCTGTGTGTAGGCCAGAGGAAAAGCTCGGACGTCCTTTCTCAGGAGCTGTCCTCCCCACCCGTCAGTCAGTGCTGGCTGACAGAGAACACAACCAGGAGCCACCAAGCCCAGCTTCTCACGGTGCTGGAGCTCAGTCGCCACGCTTCTACCGAATGCGAATGCACTTTACCCATACCGACCGTCGCCCCAGCCCTGCCTATGGCTTCCTTCCTACCGTCCTTAAAGGATCGCAGTATCTAATCGTTCCAGTCTTTACCTGATTGCCCAGCACTGCGGTGGCACAAGCCGTCGACACCTCCTTGGGTCCAAACCACACCGAGGCGATGCGGGAGGGCAAGCCCAGGATGAAGACCTGGGCCACGGAGCACAGGCTCTGCCCTACCATGGTGACCCAGAAGAGGTGCCGCTGCACGCTGCCGCACTTGACCCAGGCGCCCAGGCAGTTGAGGCCGGAGCCCAGCAGCGCTGTGAGCCGCAGGCCTCGCGTGTCCAGCAGCCAGGTGGCCGGGAAGATGAGGGGCACGTAGGCCAGCATGTACACCATGGACAGCCAGTTGATGTGCAGCGCCGACACGTCGTAGAAGCCCTCGAACACGTTGCTGATGATGCTGTACTGGATCCACTGGAAGGCGTTCACCAGGGAGTACAGGCTGAAGATGAGCAGCACCACGAAGCGCCGCGGCGACAGCGCCGTGCGCGGGGAGCGCGCGGGGCACGGGACGTCCTCCGCGCCGTCCGCGGGCAGCAGCCGGGCCTGAGTCTCCTCCTCCGCCGCCGCCTGCAAAGCTAGCGGCCCGCCCGGGGCCCCCGC
Source organism: Acomys russatus (assembly GCF_903995435.1). Classification (NCBI taxonomy): domain Eukaryota; kingdom Metazoa; phylum Chordata; class Mammalia; order Rodentia; family Muridae; genus Acomys; species Acomys russatus. The sequence goes on from NC_067142.1 coordinate 84,959,030, forward strand.
GACGTCGGGGCCGAGCCCGGGGCCTCCGTTCTGCGCCTCCCCGGCCGGGGCGCCCCTCGGCACCGGAAGGTATCCCTTCGCTAGCTGGTGCCCGGGAGCCACGGCCGGCCTCTCCTCGTCGTCGGGCCGCGCCATGCCTCCCAGCTCCCCGCCCCGCTGCCCCTCAGCCCTCCTCGCCGGTCCCGCGGCCCCTCCCGGTGCTGAGCGCCCGCCTGCCCGGCTTGCAGACCAGGTGGAGCTAGCTGCGCGCGGCGCCAGGCTCTCGCCGGCAGGCCCCGCCCCCAGAGCGTCAGTAGTGCGTGGTGACGGCCCTCCAGCCAATCGCAGGCCGGGAAGCCAATCAGGGAGTTGCCGGGAAGAGGGGCGGGCTCAAGCGTGAGAGGCAGTCATGGGTAGCCCAGGGTGGATGCTGGATCCCCTGGACCTCTCCCAGCTCCGGGTCATCTTTTCGGGGAGAGTGCCAGAAAGGGGTTCAGTGCAGCCTGAGAGAGAGGCTTCCTCTGAAGCAGGCCCTGGCGCGGTCGGAAGCCGCGCGCCCGCGTCCACCCAGCGGACTGAAGGAAGTGATGATGGGCAGGTGCTTCCCCGGCCTGCCTCTTGTTCACCATCTGTGACCAGTGTGTCTGTAGGCTGTCAGTGTTCTCGCACATCCTGGGACCGGAAGAGGACAGAGCTCCGGAAGTCACAGAGACAGCCTGCTACCCTTTGGAAAGCTATGTGTGCGAACACGGGGTGCCAGGCGTTAAGATACACTCTCGCTCCCTCCTTCACTTTTTTAGACAAGGTCTCACTGTGTAGCCCTGGCAGGCCCGGGACTCTCTATGTAGACAGCCTGACTCGAATTCATAGAGATCCACCTGTCTCAGCTTCCTGAGTGTGTTGGGATTAAAGATGTGAGCCACGACGCCTAGCTGACAATCTGTTTTATGGGCAAGGCACGGCTGTGGCACTACTCACGGTGTTTGCAGTTGCCTGCATAGGACCCGCACAAGACTAAGCCCATAAACTTTCAGTCATGTGGAGAGAAGAGGGGAAGTAAGAACAGTATGGGGCTACAGAGGGAGAAGCCATTGTTGCCCATGCTCCAGTGAATAGCTCTTTTGTAAATGAATTCAGGCCCGGCCCCAGGGGGTCTTCAAACGGAACCTGGGAGGGGGATGCAAGGCTGAAAAAGAGACAGGACAGGGAGACACGAAGAAATGGGGGCAAGTCTGGATTCTGATCAAACCCTGTTTATTGAAAAATTTCACAGTGTTTTTGTAGGGTCCCAGAGAGGCAAGGGCAGGGTTGCTATGGAAACCTAATGGCAGCTATTCTGCTCTCTAGCCCGGTAATAAAAACTTCAAGCATAGGGAGGTAGGTTCTGAGGAATGCACTTGCAGAGATGAGGTAAATAAGTTGTTTCTCGGGACAGGGACTGCGAGGTGTGGCCTCGGGCTGACCCTCAGCTTGCTACATGCCAAACAGAGGTGTAGAAAATGGAGCCTACAGGCAAGGTGGAATTGCCTATGTTTTAGGCCAAGAGCCACTAAGGTTGGCCCCTTACAGAATTCATTTCTTTAAAACAAACAAACAAAGCTTGTGCCGTGTTGGCGCACTCCTTTAATGCCAGCACTTGGGAGGCAGAGGCAGGTGGATCTTTATGAGTTCAAGGCCAGCCTGGTTTACAAAGAGAACCCAGGACAGTCAGGACTGTTACACAGAGAAACACTGTCTAAAAAACAAACAAAAGAAAGAAAAGAAAAGAAAAACAAAGCTTGTACAGGGCAAGACTGCTCAGTGGATAAATCTCATGTTGCAAGCCTAGAGAGAGAACAGGCTCCAGAGAAGAGTCCTCTGACCTCCACCCCTGTGCTACAGTGCTTCTTCCTCCATATTCCCACCCCCTTTCTGGCAGTAAAAAACAGAAACCTTGTACATTCTTCCCTACGTAATTTGGAAATTGTCTTATATTACTCAGAAATGGTCTCTGAATGAAAAAATATAAATGTGGAATCCAGTGGATTTCATCTTCCCTTAAAACGTTTACTTTGTGAATTTATAAAGATGTGAATTGATTCTGCTTTTAATACTCAACACAATTTATCTTAGATACTCATAAATGTCTTGTTAATGTTCTCAGGTACTGTGGAACCTTCTTTGAAGTCTCAAAAAGAAACCTGTACTGGCCGGGCATGGTGGCACATGCCTTTAATTCCAGCACTCAGGAGGCAGAGGCAGGTGGATCACTGTGAGTTCGAGGCCAGCCGGTTCTACAAAGTGAGTCCAGGACAGCCAGGGCTATTACACAGAGAAACCCTGTCTCGAAAAACCAAACAAACAAAAACCACAGAAATATTATAAGAATGTGCTTTTGTTTTAATCCCAGGTGTAGGCATGTGGGGATGCTTCAGGCTGTCCACAGCAGCTGACTATAATTTGCCTCACGCTCTAGCAGAGGCGTGGTTTTGCCAGCTGCAAATAGGTTCTGCAATTGTATAAAGTTTGAAATTCAGGGAACTTTTCAGAGGGTATATAAATGCTAAAGCCCCCATAGACATTGTCTGTTGGTCATTTAGAGAGGTGACTTGTGGCTTGCTAGTAGCCGTGGCCAAAAAAGAAAGAAATTAGATTCGGGGGATTTTCCAAATTCTTCTCTCCTTTCTATCATTGTTTCTCTACCACCTAGTGTTAGGCCTTAAAACTGGGGGAATAATGCTCGGCCTGTTGGCACAGGGCTTTAATCCCAGCACTCAGGAAGCAGAGGCAGTTGGGGATCTCTGTGAGTTCTGAGTTCCAGGCCATCCTGGTCTACAAAGTGAGTCCAGGACAGCAAGGACTACAAGAGAAGCCCTGTCTCAAAAACAAAACAAAGGGCGGGTGGTGGTGGTGCACGCCTTTAATCTCAGCATTTGGGAGGCAGAGGCAGGTGAATCTCTGTGAGTTCGAGGCCAGCCTGGACTACAGAGGGAGTTCCAGGACAGCCAGAGCTGTTATACAGAGAAACCCTGTCTCGAAAAAAACAAAAAACAAAACAAAACTGGGGGAGTAAAAGGTGGGAAAAAGAAGAACCTACAAAGTAACAAAGACCAGCTATTTCCCTGGACAACTTCTGGAGGATTGACAACATCCCCAACATGCAGTCCTGTCTACACAGGTAGGACTCCAGAATTCCACAGAATTCTTAGAAAACTGAGCTATGTGATATCTGAGATTTCTCCTGACATTGTTGCCCTATGAAAAGTAAAAGAAAATGCCTCTAATGGAAGAATTAGGTACAATTCATATGCTGTTTCAACAAAGCAACATAGAGAATGGTGAATAGACAGAAGAAAACTCAGCACCGCCCTCTATAGTCTGGGTAAACTTGGATGCTGTCTCTTGAGGTGGACACTTATTAACCAGCATGGCCTGAGTCATACTTTATGCCTTACAGTTGGGTGTATGATGCAAATGAACTTTAATTTCTGCTGGAGCATCACTTGGCCAGGAGCCAAGACCAGATTGGGCTTTATCATGTGCATTAAATACCAAGTTGTAGAGAGTTGAATAGTAACAGCTTAGTAATATGGAATCTGGCCAGCACGTGGGAGTCAAGGTCCGAGACACCATTCGAAGTGATGTGGCTGCCCGTGAGCAAAGGTTTCCTAGGGTCTGAGAAACTCGGAGGATGAGGTACAAGTCAGGACAATGCTAACACACACACACAATCCATTATGCTCTGCAGGAAAGTGGATAGATTCACTTTATGCTACTGTCACCATGTCCTGTCTGCCGGAGCACCAGCAGCTATGCCGTTCTACTCTGGAAAAAACAGCTGGAAGTAGTGTAGAGGTGTAGAAGCTCAGAAATTAAAATCCTCCCAGTGTCTGCTTTCCACACCTCACTGAGACATTTCTGTTATGTACATACATTGCATTCTTAGGGTTTTCCCTCCTGTATGTTTTGTCTCACTTCCTCTTGGCCCTTCGCAGCAGTTGAGGCTGTCAGCGAAACGAGGCCAAATCAGTGGATGAGGACACATCATTCTAAGCTGGGGCAGCTATCCCACAATTGTTTAACCTCACCGAGAAAGTGAAAAGAAGGCTCCACCTCCATGCTCACTAATGTCAAATTCTTCTAAACATTTTGATTCCATGTAAGGTTAAACATGTGATTTAAGCCGGGCATGGTAGTACACATCTGTACTCCCAGCACTCAGGGAGGCAAAGGCAGGCAGATCGCTGTGAGTTCAAGGCCAGCTTGGTCTACAAAGAGAATCTAGGACAGCCAAGCTACACACAGAAACCCTGTCTCAAAAAAACAAAAAAATAGGATCTATGTTCCCCTAGAAATTCTTAAATATAATAAGACAAACAGTGTTATATTGTAGCCAGCTTGTGCAGGCTTAGGAGAGCTGATTAATTTGGGCTCTAGTGAGATCACTGTTGGTAGATTAAAATTGTCCATCAGGAGGCTGGAGAAATGGCTCAGCAGGTAAAAGCATTTGCTCTTGAAGACTACCAGGACTCACATGGTGCCTCACAGCCATCTTCTGGCTTTTGGAGGCACCAGGCATGCGTATGGCAAAACAAACCAATCTAAAACATTTTTAATTGTTCATAATGGGAGTATTCATACAACGGAAAAATGGGAAAATGTCACATTTAACTGTTAAAAACTACTGACCGTTGGAGACTGGTTTTGTGTACCATGTATTCAAATGCTGATTTCTGTACCCAGAGATCTGATTTGCAGTCCAGTCAAGACTTCGTCATTGTCATTATTATGAACCATTTCCTGTCTTGGTATGTTAAAAACACTGTTCTCTGTCACCTTCTGATTAGTTAAATAAAGAGCTGAACAGCTAATAGCTCAGCAGGAAAGGATAAGGCAGGATTTCCGAGCCCAGGGAGAGGTTGACCAGAGGGTAGGGACCAGAGGGAGGAGAGTCCTTATTGGAACATGGAAAGAGGAGGAGGTACCAGGGCAAGACTAAGATGGCCAGTAATGGGCTATGTGGCTGGGAGGTAGGCCAGGCCAGTATTACCAGGTTTCCGTAGCTCAGAATCTGCCCAGCTATAGTGCCTGAAGCTTTTGTTTTGTTTTGGTTTGGTTTCTGCTTTTTTCAAGACAGGGTTTCTCTGTGTTAACCTTGGCTGGCCTGCACTCGCTTTGTAGACCAGGCTGGCCTCGAACTCACAGCGATTGGCCCGCCTCTGCCTCCCTAGTGCTGGGATTAAAGGTGTGTGCATCACCACGCCCCTGCTGTGCTCAAAGCTTTTAATAAATCTAATGTCTCGGTGTCATTACTCAGAGCAAGGATGGGCATAGAGAAAAAAACAGAATTACAACTGGAAGTCTAAGAAAACAAATAATCTGTTGTGATGTGAATCATAACTATCTCCCAAAGTCTGTGTATTGAAGGCTTGGGCCTCAGATGATGGGTGTGGGGAGATGGTGGGACCTTTCTGAGAATCTACTAGAAGGAAGTTAAGTCATCTTTATGTCCTTGAAGGGGATACTGGCACCCCACCCCCTTTTCTTCTCTGTTACCGCAAAGTGTACAGCTTTGCCCTGGCGCATGCTCCCTACCACAATATCTTGCCCCAACACAGTTCCAAAGTAATGGAGCCAACACATGGCCTGAGCACCCGATGCCAGGAGCTGCGAGGCACTTTTCCCCTTTAAGCTGCTTTTCTCACACAGTCATGGAAAACCTAACATACCATCTAAAGTATTTAAAACTTAGATCAAAGTGTACTCTTTTAAACAACAAAGTAAGGCTGGAAAGACAGCTCAAACACTTAAAGAGCACCAGCTGCTCTTCCAAAGACCCAAGTTCAAATCCTAGCACCTACCTGACAGCTCACACCTGTAAGTATAGCTCCAGGGGGTTCATCACCCTTATGCAGACATAAGTGCAGACAAAGCACTACTGCACATAAAATACAAATAAATAATAAATCATTTTAAATAAATAAACATCAAAATAACAAATGCCTCTTGAGGGCCAGGGACATGGCTTAACTGGGTAAAGGTGCTTGTCACCAAGCCCAATGGCCTGAGTTCTGTCCTTGGAACTCACATGGTACAAGGAGAGAGCTGACTCGCAAAAGTTGTCCTCTGACCTCCACATATACACCAAAGCACAAACACACACATACACAAATGATGATGATGATAAATGTAAATGTATTTTAAATATTTTAAGATATTCTTGTTCTTTCACAATTTTTAATTGCTTCATTTGAATTGACTGAAACTTACACTGTCTTTTCCTCAGCACCCGTCCACATTGGTGTAAGTATTATTTGTTTTGTTTTGTTGGGGTTTTTTTTTTTTTGGTTTGTTTGTTGGTTTTTTTTTTTTTTTTCCGAGACAGGGTTTCTCTGTATAGCCTTGGCTGTCCTGGACTTGCTCTGTAGACCAGGCTGGCCTCAAACTCACAGTGATCTGCCTGCCTCTGCCTCCCGAGTGCTGGGATTAAAGGCGTGCGCCACCACCTCCTGACTGGTGCAAGTATTTTAAAAAAGATTTATCTTTGCCTGGTGTGGTGGTCCATGCCTTTAATCCCAGCATTCTGGAGGCCGAGGCAGACAGATCTTCATGAGTTTGAGACTAGCCTGGTCTACAAAGCGGGTCCAGGACAGCTAAGGCTACACAGAGAAACCCTGTCCCAAAAACAAAAAGCAAACAAAGAAAAAAGCCAAAACAAAATCTTTATTTCTATGTGTATATGGGACAGGTACCCAAGGATGCCAGCGGAGGGTGCTGGAGGCCTGGAGCAGGACTTGCAGGTGGTTGTCAGCCCTCTAACAGTTCTGAGGACTGAACTCCAGTCCTCCTGCAGAGCAATATTCCCTCTCGACCCCTCAGCCGTCTCTACAGCCTTATTCAGGGTCTCTTGTTGATTTTATTGCTTGGAGCTTGTCTTAAAGTTAAATTACAGAGTGAAGTACGTGGTGTTCAAAGGCACTCTGAAGCTTAAACTGTAACCATTGACAGTAAATCTCCTGCTCACCCCCCTCCTGCTGCAGCTGATACCGCCATTGCCAAACTTACGCTAAAACAATTGTGTGGCCTCTTTATTCTTCTCTGTAGAGTTTACTACATTGAATTTAATCTGGTAAAACCTTGAAGAAAGAATTGGGCAGACAGAAGTAGACTTCCTATCTGCCTTCCTATCCTGACCAGTCCAAAGCATGTGCTGCAGAGGAATCCAGAGGCTTCCCATTGCGCAGAGCAGAGAGAATAAATCTTCCCTGAAAGCGGTAGCCAACGGGCTGTCAGGCAGAGCTCCCACAGGCATCAGTCAAGAGGCCTGGGCAAAGGGGAGACCAAGCGAGGAGTCGGATCAGCTGAGGACGCCAGAGAGTAGAGCGGATGAGTGTGATGAGCAAGCAGTGGCACGCCATGGGTGTGCATGCACATCTAGTGTGCACACAGTCTTTCCATGAGGAAGACTATGAAGACCAGGTGACAAGCCCTTTGTAGCCTCAGGCGGGAATGTGGTGGGGAGAGGTGATGATTAAATTACTGCTAAGTGGACTTGGTGACATCATCACTTCCATCACCAACTTCTCTCCAGCTGACAGCAGTGACACTGTGGAGCTGTCAAGGGAAACCAAGCAAAATAGGTCCCTTATAGACAGCAGTGTAAAACCAGGAGGACTTGAGGGAATGTACGCAGATTGTGTATGTCTCCTCCTGTCGCTGTCTCATCATCATTAGCACTAATAGTGCACATTGGTGTCTCAAGTAGCTGTCAGCTGCTTGGGGCAGAACCCATTAACCATACTTTTTTTAGTTTCTTATATCACTTGTGCTTATGGTAGACTTTAGTTTTACTGTTATTATTTAAAGTGCCCAATTTAAGAAAACTTCACCAGAGCATGCACTTTGGAAAGATATGGCCAAAAAATATGGAGCACTTCACGAATTTGCATGTCATCCTTGTGCAGGGGCCATGCTAATCTTCTCTGTATCATTCCAATTTTAGTATATGTGCTGCTGAAGTGAGCACCATATTGATTATTTAAAATAAAGCTTTTCATTCTTTTTTGAAACAAGGTCTTACTATGCAGCCCAAGCTGGCCTCAAACACCTGTCTTTTGTCTCAGTCTCCCAAGCGCTGGGACCACAGGTGCGTATCACCACACACCACTCTGATAAGTCATCTTGGCCACTCTGTGTAAAATATGAAGGTATTTTTATTTTCCTTATGGAGATGAGATCATGTGATATTACTTAGGTTGGTCCCAGATTCTTGGGCTTAAGATTCCAGTGAGCTCCGAGCACTTCTCCTCATGGAAGCTGACTCTTGCCTGTCACCATTTACTTCAGGAGTACCAGGCACAGAATGGGCACTGAAGAAATTCTGCATGCAGTAAATGGAAAGTTATAACACACAGTTTTACATATATGCCTTATAGAATCCCAGCTCCTTCCCTCTTGTCACCATACAAATTATTATTGTTGGTGGTGGTTTTTATTATTATTATTATTTATTTATTTTGGTTTTTTAAGACAGGGTTTTGTAGGCCTCACCTTTTCTTTTTTTTTAATTTAATTTTATTAATTTATTCATATTACATCTCAATGGTTATCCCCTCCCTTGTATCCTCCCATTCCTCCCTCCCTCCCATTTTCCCCTTACTCCCCTCCCCTATGACTGTGACTGAGGGGGACCTCCTCCCCCTGTATATGCTCATAGGGAATCAAACCTTTTCTAAACCTGCTTTATTTGGGGTTCTTTAATGCGTATACCTCCCTTTCAACACACCTACCCTAGATGGGAAAGAAAAGAGGTTAATGGAAACAGGAAAGTAGATCTTGTTGAATTCAGTTCCTGGGAGTGATTCCCCTGGCATAGTCGGCAGGATTTCAGCAGACCAGAAATTCAACCAAAGTTGCTCCTGGAACCTGGAATAGCAGCCAAAGCCTGGAGCCTCAAAACCTTCACTGGAGCGGTTCTCTCTAAAAGTGTCTGAAAGTGGATGTCTCCTCTCAGAGCCCGTACTAGGATGTGTTTCATCTGGCCATACCCAGTCCCCCCATGAAGTGGTCCGAGACAGGGTTCCTCTGTGTAGCCTTGGCTGTCCTAGACTTGCTTCGTAGACCAGGCTGGCCTTGAACTCACAACGATATGCCTGCCTCTGCCTCGAGAGTGCTGGGATTATAGGCGTGTGCCACCATGCCTGGCTGCCACACAAATTAGTTAGTGTCTTTGTTCCCACTTTATAGGTGATTTAATATTTTACTGATAATAAAAACAGAGATCAAGTCATTTATCCGAGGACACCTGGCTAGGCAGTAAGTAGGCTCTGGCTGGAGACTTCCTCTGTTAACCAGGGTTCTGAACATAGAAGAGCTGAGGTAACAGAAGTCAGAAAGTTCCATCATCACCAGGGGAACAGTCCAGTGGGCTGGTCCTCACTGTGGACTTCAGATAGGCCTTGGGTTGGTGTTATCAAAGGTAACTTATAGTTGATGTCCCTGTGGATAATGATACTGTTATTTCTCTGTATATAGTCAATTCTCATTGTTATGGTAGCTGTATTCGTAACATCATTGTAAACACTGAACTAGCAAATACCAGTCTCCTAGATGGTCACGTTCCTATAAGCATTTGGTCAACAAGTATATAACCTTATTTTCTGTGTATTTGTAGTTTGTTGTTTGTTTGTTTGTCTGTTTGAGACAGGGTTACTTTGTGTACCCTTGACTGTCCTGGACTCCTTTGTAGACCAGGCTGGCCTCGAACTCACAGCGATCTGCCTGCTTCTGCCTCTGCCTCCCGAGTGCTGGGATTAAAGGTGTGCGCCACCGCGCAGTTTGTTGTTATTTTGATAGGGATCATGCCATATTGCCGAGTCTGTTCTTGAACTGCTGGCCTCAAATGATCCTCCTGCCACAGCCTCCTGCGTGAGACTATAGGTAGGTATCTGTGCACCCTGTTTCTGTTTCTGCTTAAAGACACCTTATTAGATATATATTGGAAACTCAAATTTGATTCATTGATTTCACAGCCAACAGTTCCCTACCTCAGGCTTATCAAAGCTTATCTAACACATTCTTCTGCAAAGTACATCACAGCTCTTATGTGTAAGAATAATTGATAGGTGCTGGAGAGATAGCTCAGTGGTTAAGAGCACTGCCTGCTCTTCCAGAGGACCTGGGTTCAATTCCCAGCACCCACATGGCAGTTCACAACTGTCTGTAACTCCAAGATCTGAACACCCTCGCACCAATGCACATAAACTAAAATTAAATAAAATATTAAAAAAGAATAATTGATACTATTTCAGTACTATTGACATTGACTATAGACATTGAAAGAAACAAAACCTCACAATATGATGCTAAATAGACCATAGAAAGTAAAGGCTGAGAGCTACAAAAAGAGGATGGAGCTGGGCGTGGTGGTGCACGCCTTTAATCCCAGCACTCGGGAGGCAGAGGCAGGAGGATCGCTGTGAGTTCGAGGCCAGCCTGGTCTACAAAGTGAGTCCAGGATGGCCAAGGCTACACAGAGAGACCCTGTCTCGAAAAACCAAAAAAAAAAAAAAAAAAAAAAAAAAAAAAGGGGTGGAGCAGCCACGTGAGCCTTACCTGGGAGTGTGGCATCGGGGAGACTCAAACACTGCGCTCTGCACTTCTACAGACTGTGAGAGCCACAAGAGCTGAGCCGGCTGACAGATCTTAGTGAGGGGACTCTACAGAGTCTGCTGGATCATGCTTCGTGTTTTCAAATATCCTCACTGCCCCATGCCACATGCACAGCTTAAGCCCAGCTAAAAGACTGGGAAACGAGGAGGACAGGCTGTGGAAACTGACCGCTCCTGTGCTAGTTATGCAGAGGGCTGCTTGCTCTCTGTGGTCGCAGCCTGTGCAGGCTGGGCTTTTCAACCTCTTGAAAGTCTCAACCAGTTTTTAAAAAACGAGGATCCAGTAGTTTTGGCTTTACTGGATCCCACAAATTCTCATCACAACACATGTAAACAGATTAGTAACTGGGGAGACCAAGATATACTGTTCACTTATAAGATAGAATAAATCTTTCATTTCTAGGTGCCTAATCATGGGATAAAGTTGAGGATAGGCAGCAGTAAACTCTTGATATGTGTGAGCTCAGATAGTGTTATGATACTCCACACATGTCAGGAAACTGAGGCCCTGAGAAGGTGACTTAAGCAAGGTGTGCATGCAATAGTGCATGCACACAGTAGGCATGCACACAGTAAGTAGCATAGCTAGCATATAAACCCAAATGACCCCAAACCCACTCCATTATTTTATGACTAGATTCTGCAACTGAGTGTTGGGCTATAACCCAGGCTGGCCTTGAACTCAATGCAATCCTTCTAGCTCAGCCTCCTGAATGCTGAGGTCACAAGTGTGAGCACCATATCCAGGCTCAACTGCTGCTTTTTGTTGCTGTGTTTTGGTTTGCTTGTTTGTTTTTGTTTGTTTTGTTTCGAGACAGGGTTTCTCCATGTAGCCTTGGCTGTCCTGGACTCACTTTGTAGATCAGGTTGGCTCACAGAGATGCACCTGCCTCTGCCTCCCTAGTGCTGGGATTGCAGACGCCACCACACCGGGACTCAATGGGCTCCTCCTTGTGTGGTGTTCAGACTGCCGCAGATATAGGACAAGGCACAGCTCTAAGCTCACAGCTTTCCCAGAGTGGATAGAGAAAACAGAAAAGGTGTAGAATTCGTCAGAGCAGTCACAGGCTACTGCGGCAGGAGAATACAACACAAGCTGTTGAACTTTGCTGAATTTTGCAGTATTTGTGGGGTGGGGGCGGCAATGACCTGAGCCGATTCTATACCATGTTTGGGAACATAGTCTAGCAGAAGGAGAAAGTCGTGGTAAGTGTGGATTTGCTGCTGAGTCTGGTTTCCGAGTTGGACAGGAAACTAATACGCTTTCTCCGTGTGCTTTCAGGACAGCGAGAATCAGTGCTAACCACTGTGTTAGTAAAATGGCAAACAAGAGCAGTGCGGTGAAAAAACACAGCGGGAGCATGAAGGAGCTCCTAGAAGAGATGAACGAAAAGCGTGAGTCCTATTGCCTGGTGGAAAGAAGCAATCGAGTGAGCTTACTGAGAGTTCAGAAGAGACATTTCAGCCAGGCCTACCAGTCCTTGGCTTGTACACAAATCAAAGAATCTGTTCCTGAAAGTCACAGGAACTCCTGGATCAACCAGAGTCTTCTCCTCACGCACAAGGAGAAAAGACACTTCCCACCAAAAAGTAAGATAATATGGTAGAACTCTTACCAACATGTAGGGGCATAAATACAGAGAGAGAGACTCGGCAGAACTTCCGGGTTGAGAGTGGTTCCAAAGTCTTGCCCTTGGGAGTCTTTGAAGGCAATGCATCTGAAGGCAAAAATTGATTATTCAATGGAAGACCCACAATAGACCAGAGACTCTTTTTTTTTTTTTTTTTTTTTTTTTTGTCTATAGGACCCCAAGTCCCACCATAGCCCCGCACCTTCAATACTTAGGGTCTGGGCCCTGTAGTCTGCATTCCTGGCAGACTGAGGCGGCTCTTAACTGCTGAGGGTCTGACAACCACACTGTGAGAAGAGCTCGTCCCCTGCAGTGACCTCCTGTCTCACCAATTTGTATATAGTTTTATGTTCAAAATGGAAGAAAAATGGAGTTTTAATAACAAATGGGACATATAATGCCACAAGGAGCAGTAGTAGAAGGCTGGGCAGTGGTGGCACACACCTTTAATCTCAGCACTCGGGAGGCAGAGGCAGGTGGATCGCTGTGAGTTCAAAGCCAGCCTGGTGTACAAAGTGAGTCCAGGATAGCCAAGGCTTCACAGAGAAACCCTGTCTCGAAAAACAAAACAAACAAACAAAAGTAATAATAGAAGCAGTAGTAACATGGAGAGAGGTTGGGTGGGAGAGGTAAGTGGTTGTTTTTGTGTTGTTTTTCTGTTTTGGTTTTGTTTTGTTTTGTTTTTCTGAGACAGGGCTTTTTGGTGTTTTTTGTTTGTTTGTTGTTTTGAAACAAGGTTTCTCTGTGTAGCCTTGGCTGTCCTGGACTCTCTTTGTAGACCAGGTTGGCCTCCAACTCACAAAAGTGCACCTGCCTCTGCCTCCCGGAGTGCTGGGATTACAGACATGTGCCACCATGCCTTGCTTATTTTGGTATTGTTTTAAATATGGATTGTGAATATCTGTTCTGTAGTCAAGGCAGGCAACTGACAATATTTTCTTACTTATTTGGAAAAAGTGTACAAATGTGTAAAAATTTACACAAAAAGTGTAAAAATTCAATATAGCCAATACATTATTTAGTTCACAAAGAATGGCCCACATTGTCCATTATGTGGCTATGACTTTGCATTTGGCCAGTGTCCTTAGGGAGTGATGTAGGGAGGTGGTACACTGTGACATGAAAACTCCGTGATTAAGGTTAATCTGTAACAGTTGAGTTTCTTTTGTTAAAAAGCAAACAAACAAAACCCCAACCATCTTCACAAAAAGTAATGCTTTGACTTTTGTTTTTGTTTTTGTTTGTTTGTTTTGTTTTGTTTTTTGAGACAGGGTTTCTCTGTGTAGCCTTGGCTGTCCTGGACTCACTTTGTAGACCAGGCTGGCCTCGAACTCACAGTGATCCACCTGCCTCTGCCTCCTGAGTGCTGGGATTAAAGGTGTGTGCCACCACCAGCTGACATTCTTTTTTTTTAAATTTATTTATTAATTCATTCATATTACATCTCAATTTTTATCCCATCCCTTCTTTTTTTTTTTTTTTTTTTAAGATTTATTTATTTATCACATATACACAGTGTTTTGCCTGCATATACACCAGAAGAGGGCACCAAATCTCATTATAGATGGTTTTGAGCCACCATGTGGTTGCTGGGAATTGAACTCAGGACCTATGGAAGAGCAGGCAGCACTCTTAACCTCTGAGCCACCTCTCCAGCCCCTTATCCTATCCCTTCTATCTTCCCATTCCTCCCTCCCTCCCACTTTCACCCTATTCCCCTCCCCCATGACTGTGACTCAGGGGGACCTCCTCCTCCCCTGTATATGATCATAGGTTATAAAGTCTCTTCTTGGTAGCCTGCTATCCTTCCCCTGAGTGCCACCGGGCCTCCCCATCAAGGGGACGTGGTCAAATATGGGGCACCCGAGTTCGTGTCATAAAAGCCAGATCATGGAAACAGCCCAAGTGTCCCTCAGTAGAAGAATGGATAAAGAAACTGTGGTACATTTATACTATGGAATACTACTCAGCTGTTAAAAGCAAGGAATTCCCAAAATTTGTGGACAAATGAATTGAACTAGAAATGATCATAATGAGTTAACCCAGAAGCAGAAAGACTCAAATGGTATATACTCACTTATAACAAGACACTAGCCAAGGGACATGTCCCATAAAAGTCTTCACCTACCAGGAAACTGGGACAGAGTGGAGGACATCCTATTGGGACTCTAGATGAGAGAAGTATGGGAGAATAGCAAAGTAGAAGGATCCAGAGGGTCCTAGAAACCTACAAGTAGAACATTATGACGGGCAGATCTGGGCCCAGGGGTTCTGCTCAAAACTATGGTACCAGACAAGGACAATACGTGCAGTAAACATCTACCCAGATCTAGCCAATGGACAGGACATTCTCCACAGATGAGTGAAGAGTGGGGACTGATTCTGCCCAGCTGACATTCTTAATTGTAAAAGAAATACTGCAGCCCTCCGTTCTGCCAGGTCACTCAGGACAGCAGGATGTCAGCTGTCACCAATTTGACAGTGGAGAGAACGTCCACCTCTTAGAACACACACACGCACACCTTCAGACAACACAGAGCCTAACACATCTAACCCAGGACTAACTCATAATAGTGTCGAAGCTGCAAACCAGTTATCCCAACATCATTTAGAAAGCCCTTTGTCTTTGCTTTGAGTTTTGATCAAGTGAGAACTAGGGTGGAGATAAAGGGGCGCTGTGAGTTCAAGGCCAGCCTGGTCTACAAATGGAGTCCAGGACAGCCAGCCAGCGCTACACAGAGAGATCCTGTCTTGAAAAAACAAAAACAAAACAAAAAATGTTGGCTTTGTTACTGGAAAAACCAGATCTTCACTGGAGAGACTCACCAGAAAGCAGTCTGGTAGCCAAGTCATCCCTAAAGTATCTCTGGTCCCCAGGGTGGAACTGGACATCTGCTCTAGACTGAGAGCAAGTGAGAGCCCCGGAGGGCAGCAGGCGCAGAGAGAGTTCTCATTTGTTAATTAGGAGCTAGTTTAATAAAGGTGTTAATTTGGTGGGTTTCAACAAATACTAAGCTATCCACATCACTAGCTGCAAAGTTAACAGCCTCCTTTTGGAAGACAGTGCTCTCCTCTGTGCTGGTTGTTGAAGGGTGCTGAGGTCCCGCACTGGCCTTCGCAGGCAGCAGGTGTGCCCTGTGAGTTGCTCTCTGTTACTGTGGAAGGGCACTGTGGCCCAGGCTACTGAGAGAAGGAAGAGTTTGACTTTCAGTTCCAGAAGGTTAGTGAGCATGACTTGAGGCAGCAGGTGGGCATGGCAGCTGCAGCAGGATGCTGAGAGCTCGAGACCTGAACCTGGAGCACAAGGCAGAGGGCTCGCTGCAAGGAGAGCTGAGCCTTAACCCTTCAAAGCTAACTCCCAGTACACACTCCAGCAGCCCACACCCCAAACTTCCTCAAACAGCACCATGACCTGGGGCCCAAGTGTTCAAATGCGGGTGCCTGCCGGGACATTCTCATTCAAGCCTAACTGCCAGAGCACTTGCATCTCTTCTGTTCTCCTGGGACCCTTTTAATTTCTGATCTCTCTCTCTCTCTCATCCTTCAGCCATGTATACTATCACAGTCACTCCACTTGAAGTCACTTGCAGTTTTGTATTGCTGAGACAAAATCCCTGTCACCAAACACATAATTTATCACCACCAGTCTCACCTCCCTCATCTGGGAAGGTGGACAAAGACCCGTGTGAAACTCTGGCCCTCACCGTCCAACCCCGCCCCCATCCAGTGTGTCAGCAAGTCTTGTCAACTTCTCCTTCAAAATCAGTCCCGAATCTGAACTCTACCACCACCCGGCTCAGCCTGTAATCACAGAAGTGTATCAGCCTCTGGTATACAGTGCTCGGGCTCCCCAGTTTGTACCCTTTCTGTTCCCACCTTTACTTCCCTGGACAACACGAATGAACATGTGTCCTATGTCACTTCCTGCTACACTGAGGGTAAAATCCGCATTCCCAGCCTGTGCTGTGTAGTTCTCCAAGAACAGTCCCGACTTGTCTTGTGTCCACATCTCCTCTGCTTACCTGGTCCTTGGCTTTGCTTTCTTCCTCTGCTGGGACATGCCAAGCTGACTCCAGCTGCCACCTCAGGACCTTGGCATGTGTCTCCCTTCCCTGGTGTGTGTGTGTGTGTGTGTGTGTGTGTGTGTGTCTGTCTGTCTGTCTGTCTGTCTGTCTTTCTGAAATATGCAATGTCCACAGTTAATCCCAGCACAAGAACAAACAAGTGAGGAATAATGATGCTCTCTGCCCTTCAGGTTACTCCAAACCGCAATAGATTAGATTTCTGAAATGCTTTTCTCCTTTCTGGTGTTTTGCTTATGAGCCTAGACTTTCACAGCTGAGTCATCAGCCCAATAAATTTAATTTTTATCTTTCAGATAATGCCATATTTGGATAAAGGACATCTCTAGAGACACACAAATAAACTCTTCTGTCAGTCTTCAATGTCTGTGAATTATTTAGAAACATTAGCTATAAACTGGCCTGGCGTCATGGTGGATACCTGTAACCTCAGCACTTAGGAGGACAGTGAATTCCAGGCCAGCCTGGGCTATGTCTCAGGACCTTGTCCCTAAAAGGGCTGGGGACATGTAATAAGACTAGAGCTGAGTTTTCACTTCACAACAGTAGATCCCTAGTTTCAAGAACCTTGACAGGCAATAATCCTTTCCTGAGCATGGGCCCTGGCAGAAGACATTAGATGCTTGATTCACAGCCAAAGGCCCAACCTTTGCCTGTAAGGAGACGTTATCTTTATTATGTGATATAGCCAGGCGTACCTCTGCTCCAAAGGGAAATCTTATCTGTCCTCTGAGGTGATTGCCTGTCCCCAAGGCTATCAGACAGAGCCTCTGCTCCCTGGCTGGACAGAAACAAGAAATAAGATCCACAGTTAATATCCTAAGCAGCCCGATTAGAGATGTCAGGAGTGAACACAGAGCATGAATGCCATGTGGCCGTCCGTATCCATCGCCTCAGCCTTGGAACAACTGGTGGCAGTTCTCTGAACTTGCCTCTGTCCCTTAGCTCCCCCCACCCTCCTGTGAGTTCAATGTCACCTCCTTCAAAACTTCCTTTAGCCGTTCCCATGAAACATTTCTACTTTGCCCTGTGTAGCCCAGAGCAGCCTCAAGCTAAAGCCAGAAATGCAGGAGACATGTGTTGGACCCTGACCCCACCTGAACCAGCAGGCAAGGAGCCGTGCATCTCCCAAGAGTCCGCCGTGAGAACACTTGGCTTCCTGTGGGCCGTGAAGCCGGCTAATGCGCACTGAGGACTGCACACTGCTTCCCTGGCACTCTGGGGAGAACATTGGTATGGCAGCATTGTCACTGTAGCCACAGACAGCTACCTCCTCTCTAAGCTCATACAGACATCCATGCCATTCCTCAGGCCTGCATTGTGCCCAAAGAGATGGGGTGGCAGAGGTAGAGGCCAGACAGAACCACCCACCTTGACCATCCTTGACCAAACCAATCTGACAAGAGGGCCTGGGTCAGTATAAAGGCTGAGCTGTGACTCAGCATGGATGGGCCGTGGGTGGGCTGTGTGAGGATGCTCAGACAATGAGCCCTTACCCACATCTGTACTTTCCCATGCGCAGAAGACACTCCACTTAGGAGCAGAGACCAGAGCATCTGCACATTTCTTCTGGAGTCTTTGCTGGCAAAGCTCTTTTATATATGCCTCCCTTTGTAGGCTGTCCCTCCTCCATGAACCCATGAGGCAGATTACAGAGAGCAGCCTGGACCATAGACATTGTTACTAGGCTGAGGTGCTGGGATGCCTTTAACCTCAGCACTCAGCAGGCAGAAGCAGGTGCATGTCTGTGAGTTCAAGGTCAGCCTGATTGGCGTAGTGAGTTCCAGGCAGACAGGCTAGGCTTTCTAGGGGTG
This sequence comes from Acomys russatus, assembly GCF_903995435.1. NCBI lineage: Eukaryota > Metazoa > Chordata > Mammalia > Rodentia > Muridae > Acomys > Acomys russatus. The sequence goes on from NC_067142.1 coordinate 84,977,185, forward strand.
GGAGTGGGGATAGGAATGAAATAAAAACCACTTTACCGTGTCCACATTGGGAAGAAGTCCAGGCTACTGTCTTGCCTGTTTTGTGGCATTTAGATTTAAACAGAGGAGTAGAACTAAATAGTCCTAGTGAAGAACTGTTCTCAGCCACAATCAACCCGTCGTTGTCTAGGCTCTGGTCTGTCCTGAAGGTGGTCTGGTACGTTGTCAGAGCTCCCAATGGCCCTTTGAGGAAAACTCGCTCCCTGAAAGGAGATCCTTGGACTTGGAAGTCTCTTAGGCAGAGATACGGTGTTCTCTGTAAGACGCCTGCCAGTAGCTGAGAGAGGGGAGGGCTGCTGTAAGGCACTGTGACCAAAGCAGCAGATGGAATCCAGCATTGCCTCCTTAAACACCTTCACTCTTGCCGAGATGCCAGGGCCAGCACAGTAGCTCACTAGCCACAACCACCCCATTCAAGCCCTGACTTTCATGCTTAAGCACAAGGGTCATGGGCTTCCTAATTTCAAGAACTAACTAACAGGTGTATGGACAAGTGAGCCAGTCTTTCTTCTGTTACTGTCTCCATCGATGAAGCCAGCCAAACATCTCCTGTCCTGTAGTCACAGAGGCCTACAGTCAATTCCTCAGAGCTGTGTCCTTCCTGGCCAGGTACTGTGGCATGAGGCTGCAGCCACGGCTGTGTAGGAGGCTGAGGCAGCATTACCGAGCCTAAGCAACAGAGTGTCTCCGTAGGAGGCAGGAAATGTCTCAGTGCTCTCACAGCTCAGATCTGGTTCCTTCTCACCTGCACAGCTCAGTTGCACAGCACACCCATAGAGGCCACTGACCACCAAATCTGAAGCATATCAAACTCCGCCATGCACACACTAATTAGTACGTATCCAAAAGACAAAAACCTATGGAGCATCTTCTATGAGCTTATTGTTAAGTGGGGGGACGTGGAGGGGGGTTTGAGGCTCTCTTCCCTCGAGTGGCAATAACTCCAGAAGCCTGTGTGTCCAGTCTGTGACTTCAAAGTACCACAGGGTTACAGTGAGAACCCAGGGTTTCAGTATCAAAGCCAAATCTCCCTTTTATAGAAATAGAGCTTTTAGAAGTCATTATTTTATTCATGTGCATGCATGTCTGGGTAGGGGTATTACCACATGTGTGCTAGTGCTGGAGGAGGCCAGAGACGGGGTTGCATCTTCTGGAGCTGGACAGCGTCACAGGCAGTAGTGAGCCACCCAACATGGCTGCTGGGAATTGGTGGTCTTGAGAGCTCTGGGAGAGTAGCGGGGTGCGCCAAGTGGCCCAAATTTGTTCTTAAGAGGAACATTTCTGTGAAACTATGACTGCTAGCCACATAAAATGGCTTCTTCGTTTCAGATCATTGAAGTGAATGCCTGCTCTCCCGAGCGCTGCCCTGAGCTGGCTGGGCCTTGCACTGGGCGGTTTTGAAGCTATTTCTGGAGCAGGCACTGAAGCTTGGGAAACAGTTTCAATGCATTCTGCGTCGTCACTTCTCGGACCTCCTCCACCGAGAGCCCTTTCACTCGGGCGATGCACTCTGCTGAAATGGAAACGTTGCAGGGTTCATTCCGTGTCTGAAAGAGAACAAAGCTTGACACTCAGTGTACACATCCCTGGAGACTGTAGCTAAGACACACACGGGAGTGAGCCGATAAAACACCCAGTGAGCTCCTTGTCTACCATGAAGGGACTGGCATTTCTTCATTAATGCTTTTTCAAATGGGGGCGGTGAACTTGGCAGGTTTGGTGACAGTGTTGACTCTAAGTCTGTGCTGCTCCAGGAAAGAACCAGGAGACACTTGGAGCTGGAGCCCTGAGCAGCAGCCTGTGAAGCAGCCTGGGCCAGGAAGGGTAGCCCGCCTGAAGGCTTAGCTGTCCTTTGTTCTGGTGCACACGTGACTTCTGGGTAAGGTCACTGCACTCCACTTGGCCCCTCACTTCAAAGGCTCCCAGCCCAGTGTGGTTTAAAAAGCCCCAAGGGCTGGAAAGACTACTCCAAGCAGGCTCTGCCATCTGGATGACTTTAAGGTAACCTCTGCCCCCCATTTTAATACAAGTGAAATAAATACACATTCTCCTTACACTTAGTGGTGTTTCTTTTTTTTTTTTTTTAATTTATTTTATATGCATTGGTGTTTAGCCTACATGTATGTCTGTGTGTGGGTGTCAGATCCTGGAGTTACGGACAGCTGTGAGCTGCCATTGTGGGTTCTGAGAATTGAACCTGGGTCCTCTGGAAGAGAAGCCAATGCTCTTAACCACTGAGCCATCTCCCCAGCCCCTCAGTGGTGTGTTTTAGTGACAACAACAACAACAAAAGCAACAGCAACATTTCTGCAGTCAACAGCATTTAGACTTAAAGAAAAACATTCCTGTAATTATTAAGTGGATACTTGAAATAATAATAAGAGGAATAACATTATTAAGGCAAAAACCCTTGATAATGCAGGCTAACAAAAAAAGAAGTGTGTCAAAGATTCTCATTCAAGGCTGTTCAGCATAGCACAGACTGGCCGAGTGTGCTGGCACACATCTGAGTTTCCAGCCCCTGGGAGGCAGAAGCAGAGGGATCAGGTGTGTAAGGCCAAATGCTGGCTACATGAGACCTGACCTGTCTCAGAAAATTAAACAAAAGCACACAATTTATATATACATATGTATATATATGGACATTATGTTTATACAAAATATTACATACATAGAATGTATATAATGTATACATATATTTTGGCTAATACCAAGTTTTTTATTACAACTTTATTATTTTACATGTATTAACATTTTGCCTGCACATATGTGTACACACCACATGCCTGCCTATTGTCTGTGGAGGCCAGAGGAGGGCATCGGGTTCTCTGGAATTGGAATTACAAGTGCTTATGAGCCAACATGTGGGTGCTGGGAATAGAACCCAGGTCCTCTGGAAGAACAGCCAATGCTCTTAACCGCTGAGCCATCTTTCCAGCCCATAACACGTTTTGCTTATTTGTTTGTTTTTTGGCTGTTTGGTTTCTCTGTGTAGCCCTGGCTGTCCTGGAACTCACTCTGCAGACCAGGCTGGCCTCCAACTCACAAAGATCCATCTGCTGCTACCTCCTGAGTACTGAGATGAAGAGCGTGCGCCACCACTGCCAGGCAACAACAAGTTTTAACAGTGGAACATTATGTAGTTATTAACTACGTTGAGGAAAAGTACATTTATTAATATATATCAGTGAAAGAAGGTTGGAAATAATGCTTCCAGGCTGATCCTATCTTAAGGAGCTAAGTCTGTATGTCTGTATATGGATATAGTGGTCTGGAAGGACATGAGACCTTAACCTACTGATTTTTCATGTATAAGGCTTCGTTCCTTTCTTGGAAGGTCTCATTTAACCTCAGGGTGACACTATGAGAAGACAGCATTCTGTTCACAGCAAAGATGATATCCGAAAAAAACTAATGAGGCTGGGTGTGGTGGCTTTAGTCCCAGCACTCAGGAGGCAGAGGCAGGTGGATCGCTGTGAGTTCAAGGCCAGCCTGGTCCACAGAGGGAGTCCAGGACAGCAGAGCTGTATAATAAAGGCTGTTTTTTAACTTTGTATCAGGTACTGCTAGGCACTTTCATATAATACTGAAAATATTTCACTATTTTAGCCATGTCTCATAACTGAAAAGTCAGCCAGGCATAGTGGTACATATGTATAATCCAGTCCTTGGGGAAGCAGAGGCAGAAGGACCAGGCTCAGCTATATAATGAATGGATAGATAGATAGATAGATAGATAGATAGAGATGATAGAGTTTTGGAGAAATTAAGTAGCTTCTCCAAAGTCAGGCAACTAAGTCTTGAACTCTCAAAAAACATCTGAGAGGAAGCCTTGATAACCCAGACATGTTTTCTAGCACATCTCACAGGAAAGCAGTGCCCTGCAGTGGATAGGCCTCAGCTCAGCATCCGAGTGCCTTGCAGAGTCCCTGCTAAGCCAGAACAGACCCTGGAAGGATGCATCTGCATCCCCACAAGCCCGAGAGCTGCTTACCATTTTTTCTGGTCCTAGCACAGGTGAATCTGTTTCTAAGCAGATAGAACTTAGAGGCAGCTGTTTCACAAGCTTCTGCTTCTTAGAGAAAAGAGAGAGTAAGTTTATAACAGGAGGAAGTGAACAACAGTGACTTACATGTGGGCGGGTCTTGTCCTGAAGGGCACTTCCATGCATCCTTACCACTAAGGCACCAGTGGTCTCTCGACAGCTAGCATGCTGTCACCAGACTACTTCTGACAGCCACTTTAAAATAGGAATATTGCCTAAAATTGCAAAAATTATCCAAAGCTTCCAGGGAACCAAATGGATTAAAATAAAAATAAGAAATGCCCCACAAGAAATCTAGTGCAGGGCTGGGGAGATGGCTCAGAGGTTAAGAGCACCATCTGCTCTTCCAAAGGTCCTGAGTTCAATTCCCAATAACCACAAGGTGGCTCATGACCAGCTGTCATGAGATCTGGTGCCCTCTTGTGGTGGGCAGGCACACATTTGGGCAGAATACTGTATAAATAATTAATAAAATTTAAAAAAGAAAGTACACAGAAAATGCTGCTAAGAAAGAGATTTTAAGTTCTCTGGTTAGCTGTCAGTTCTACATTCTGCACTTTGGGTTTTGAAAAGTGATACAGATGTGTCTCACAGAACTGAAGACATCACTGATTGCACTCTGTATCCTCATCGACAGAGTATGGAAAAATATGTGTCATAAAAGTGACCAAATATGGCAAATTACGAAAGATTTCCTTTTAAGTATTTTGAAGTGTAATTCATATGGCATAACAGTCACTCTTTAAATATATATATTTGATTAAGATATAACCAGTTGTTTCTTATTCATCCCTCCAATCACTAGCCAAAAGCAACCAACTTTCTGCCTTGTCTGCATTTCATAGAAACAGAATCTCCTAACGTGTATCCTTTTGTGTCAGGCTGCTCTCTCCTAATATGTTTCATGGCTCACTCATGCTGTGACATGATTAGGTATCCCATTCCTCCTTGTGGCCGAGGCATGCCACCCTGTGCAGGTGTGCCACACCGTGCTGCTCGGGCAGTGGCCACTAGACTCACCTCTAGCTTGTTTCTGGTCACGCACAAGGCCCCACTTTTGTGTAGGATATTTTTTTCCTTTGGGTGTATCTTCCTAGGGCGGAGTTAGTTGGTAACAGTAATTCTACACTTAGTTTCAGGGGGACTCCGACTCAGTGGTGTGGAATGCACCCCTGCACTCCCCTGAGGGAATGACACCAGCTTCTCTTCAGGCACCAACTGCTCTTTTCTGTTGTTTTCTTCAGAGAATTATCTGCTTTGTGGTTAGACTTAAATCCTTTGCCCGCTTTGCGGCCAGGTTCCTGTTTTCATCATTGGACTGTATTTGTACCTACCTACCCCGGGTACTGTGCTCTCACGGGACACATGATTTGAAACTACTTTTCTTTCTGTGGATTGTCTTTTCGGTTTACTGATAGTATATTTTGAAATATAGAAGTCTTATTTTCTTTTATTGTGGACATTTAATTGTTTGTTTGTTTGTTTTTGTTCTTTGTTTTTTGAGACAGGGTTTCTCTGTGTAGTCCTGGCTGTCCTGGACTTAACTTTGTAGACTAAGTTGGCCTCGAACTCACAGTGATCCACCTGCCTCTGCCTCCCTGAGTGCTGGGATTACAGGTGTGTGCCACCGTGCCCGGCTTCAGATTCATTTTTAAGTTTTCTATATGTTTGAATAGAAACTTAAGACTAATTTTGGGCTGGGCAATGGTGGCACACGCCTTTAATCCCAGCACTTGGGAGGCAGAGGCAGGGGGATCGCTGTGAGTTCAAGGCCAGCCTGATCTAAAAAGTGAGTCCAGGGCAGTCAAGGCTATAAACAGAGAAACCCTGTCTCGAAAACCAAAAAATAAAAAAATAAAAATAAATAAAAAACTAATTTTGAAATGTAACTAAAATAGTATCATAAGTTTGTCACAAAGCTTAGGTTTTAAATCGTACCTCACAAAGTGTTTTAACAAAGCGTTTTAATCGGAGACTTTACCTGCCCACTTCTTACGATGGACGGTGGTATTGAGAAGTAGTAACCAGCCCTCACTCCCTCCATGGCTACGGATGGCCGGCCGTCGAACGCGTGCAGGAGCACCTGCTCAGCACCTCTCAAGGGAAAAAGAAATCAGTGTTCGGTTCTGTCCCTACAAGAGCTAGTCAAAATAAACAGAGTCTGGATTTTAAGAAATATTTATCACCGGGATATAACGATCAGATTCCATGATAAATAGACAATGTTCAGAAAAAAGACAAACACTGAAATGCAATTTTTAAAACAATCATCTAAACTTTCTACATTTCTAGATCTTTTCTATATGCCTGTGAGCTGCAAAATGATTATTTAATAGAAGGGTGTTAAGCAAACTGATTTTCCTAACAGAAATTCAAGTAGAAAAAAAATGGACTTATAATTAAACAAGCCTTGGTTCATGAAACCAACCCCTACTCTTTGTGCATGCATGTGTGTGCATGTGTGTATGTGTTTGCACGCGCGTGTGTCGCTGAGGACCAGACCCAGACCCTTCCTCATACGAGGCAATCCCTCTCCCACTAAGGAACGTTCTTCCACACCGGCTGCAGCTCTTTTTTTTTTTTTAATATAGCATGTATTTATTGTATGCGCATTGGCAGTTTGCCTACATGTATATTTGTGTGAGGGTGTCACAGACAGATGTGAGCTCCGGCTGCAGCTCTTACAGGATAATTGTCCAGCTGACTCCTGAAGGGACAGATTCCTCACTGACCACACCTCTAACTGCATGGAGTTTTATTACTTCATCGTCTTTTTTTTTCAAATAGTGTGAATATTCATTATGGTCATAAATTTGTTATAAAATTTATTTAGTAGGTCACAACCAATCAATGTATGCTTTTGTACACACATACTGTAGACTAAACACACATGTACATGTACATGTACATGCACTGCTTGTTATACGTCGGACGGCCGTTTTTAATGCATATAGGAGTCTAAAAATAAGATGCATTTCTTATTGTTGGTGGCATTTTAAGCTTTGGAAGAGAATTATGTTCAGATTAGGAGAGTCCAGAGCAGGTAGCTGTGTTCTTTACAGATGATGGCCACAATCTGCACAGTACTGCTTTTTTATTTACTTATTCTTTTTACATATTTAATTTGTTGTATATATGTGTTTGCATAAATACCACGTGCCATAGCAGAGGGCAAAGGTTCTTGCCTGATACCTTCTGGTATCTGAGACTTGACATCTGGTCTTCAGGCGTGTGTGCAAGCCTCTCTACTCTCTGGCCCCCAAGGCAGCAGACAGAAAACATGCATACCAGGAGCAATGAGACTGCCCTTTTTGCCTTACTTTCTTCTTTCTTGTTAGAGCCAGGGGCAGGAAAGATGGCTGTATGGTTAACAGTACTTGCTGGTCTTACAGAGGACCTAGGTTCAGTTCCCAAAACTCACATGGCAGCTCACAACTTTCTATGAGTCTAGATCTAGGGCACCTGATCCCCTCTTCAGGCCTCTGAGGACACCTGGCACAGGTGCAATGAATGTACATATATACATGCAAAAAACACTCATATGCATAAGATAAAAATAAATTGAGAAATCTGAACTTCAAGTTTTCACTTGCTCTAGTTAAGCCTGATAAATACATAACTGCACAAAAATAACCTTGTAAATATTAGCCTGGCAAACAAATCCATCCTGGTGAGTTTCTTTCTTTCTTTCTTTTCTTCTTCTTCTTCTTCTTCTTCTTCTTTTTTTTTTTTTTTTTTTTTTTTTTTTTTTTTGGTTTTCTGAGACAAGGTTTCTTTGTGTAGCCCTGACTGTCCTGGACTCAATGTGTAGACCAGGCTAGCCTCGAACTCACAGAGATCTGCCTGTCTCCCAAGTGCCGGGATTAAAAGCGAGTGCCACCACGCCCGGCTCCTGGAGGGTTTTGTCTCCACTCTTCATACATTTCTTCAGGGACGCACGCTTGCTCCCTAGAGCCTCAGCTGGAACTGCGAAGCCTGAATGTTAGGGATATAAGTACCTTGCTCACGTAAGAGGCTGATGGTGGGTCTTCCAGCTGAGCGCGAATGCACGTTTCTGTTTAACAATAACAAAATTCCTTTGAAGACTTTTAATTAGGAAAATACTGTTTTGTGGTATTAAAATAATCCCTGAGGCTGGAGAGATGACTCAGCTACTCTCACAGAGGACCAGGTTTCATCCCAGCACACAGGGCAGCAGCGGGTTAACAGCTCTAACTGCAGTTCCAGGTACCCCACGCCCTCTCCTGGCCACCACAGGCACTGCACGCACACGGACCACAGACACACATGCAGGCAAACATCCACGCACAGAGAGAATGACTTTTAAAAAGTAACTCGGGGGGGGGGGGGGGGTTGGGGATTTAGCTCAGTGGTAGAGCGCTTGCCTAGCAAGCACAAGGCCCTGGGTTCGGTCCTCAGCTCTGGAAAAAAAAAAAAAGATTAAAAAGTAACTCGGGGCAGGGACAGGTTGGGGTGGGGGCTGGCTGGAGAGATGGCTCAGTGGTTAAGAACACTGTCTGCTCTTCCAAAGGGCCCAGGCTCAATTCCTGGCACTCACATGGCAGCTCACAACTGTCTAATTCCAGTTCCAGGAGAGGAGACCTGACACCCTCACACCAATGCACATTAAAAACAAAACAAAACAAAAACCTCACGGGAAAAGAGACATAGGGCTCATTATAAGAGGACCAGCCATTACACAATTTGCTCTTTAGTTACGAGAGATAGTTCACCTACAAAGGCACGTTGAGTCTTTTGGCCAATTGGACCTGTCTGATCAGGACCTGTCTTTGCTCCTCCTTCTCTTCATTGGTGCCCACAAATCTAGGGGAGAAGTCTAGCCCCACCTGCAACAGGAAGACAAAGATTGTCACATCTCACATCTCACATCTCCACGTGTGACGCCCACAGAGACTATGAGTGGGTACTCAGGGCACATATATCACTACACAGCAGCCCCATGAAAATACTAGCCAAGTAGACATAATTAACTTCAATATACCCCAACATCTAAGCTGTTTTATAGTTCTCTTGTGGGGTACCACAACTCTAAAACCCACTATGTATGTCACACATCTCAGTCTGGGGCCAGCACTGACAAGTCACACCAGGCCACGCACTGGCACTGCAGGTTACAGAAGCCCATTTCTATTGCTGCTGCCTGGACGTGCGTGCTAAGAACTCTCTCCAGAATTTAAGAAACATGGTATTTCATTTTTTTTTCCCCCCCAGAGCTGAGGACCGAACCCGGGGCCTTGCACTTGCTAGGCAAGCACTCTACCACTGAGCTAAATCTCCAACCCCAGAAACGGTATTTCATCACAAACTCAAGACTAAAGTATGCCTTTATGTTACCTGTGATTTTTTTTTTGTTTGTTTTGTTTTGTTTTGTTTTGTTTTTTCGAGACAGGGCTTCTCTGTGTAGCCTTGGCTGTCCTAGACTTGCTTTATAGACCAGGCTGGCCTTGAACTCACAGCGATCTGCCTGCCTCTGCCTCCCAAGTGCTGGATTAAAGATGTGTGCCACCACCACCCGGCTGTGAAGCTTCTTTAAAAATTGCGTTTATTGGGTTGAAAGTCACACAGGGATACCACAGTGCACATGTGGAGGTCAGAGGACAACTTTCAGAAGTCAGTTCTCTCCTCCTGCCATGTAGGTCCAGGTCCTCAAACTTGGTGGCAGCTGCTTTCACATGTGGAACCATCTCACTGGCCCTCCCTCTCCAGGCCTCTCAGCCTCACAGAGCAATGGCCACACTTAAGCAAAAGCAAAGTCTTTAGAAATATTATTACAGCATCTTCTCCCACTAGGAGGAGCCTAGAGTAAGGCTTTCTGTTGCTTAATCCCCAAGTGCTTTTGTTTCCTGAAGAAGTATCCCATTCTTGGCAGGCTAAACAGGATAAGCACAGCTATCTAAGTCGGTTACAGCGACTAGTACTGAGCTAAGGATTAGTGCCTCTATCCTGTGGAGGTCTGGACTGGACATTGTCTCGTCAGCAAAGGTTTACCTCTCCAATTGCCAGCAACCGATCCTTGTATTTCTCAATAACAGGCAACGCTACATCCAAATCCTGCAAGGAAAAGAGATGTAAATGTGTCAACGCCCAGAGTAGGAGCATCGTTCCTCAGTGTGTGCTGCGTGCCAGGCCCTAAGCCACACTGGGACTTCACGTCACTGCATCCACTCCCCACGTCAGCAGCTCTAACTAACATCTGAGTAGGAACAGCCACACATGTTCCGGCCACAGGCTTGTGAGGCCCTCTCTGCTTAGGAGGCATTCGCTCACAGGTCTGACTTGCAGTTCCTGGAGAGGCTGAGAGGTCACAGGTGGTGGCCATGCACATGGCTCTGTCGTCCCTAAGCAGCGGTTTGTCAGTTCATGACAGTGACACTCCATATTCCCTTCACTTTCTTTGCATTGATTTGTCTTGAGCTCGGGCTCGGGCTATCTGTCACAGGAGTTCAACGATACAAACAATGCGCTTCCCGTATGAGCTTGGGAACTACTGAGGCAGTGGCACGCTGTTCATTTCTGTGACGTTACCTTTGCATTTAAGAGAACTTTGCCTGTGGTGGCCTTCTAAGGAGAAGACAAAATTTAGAAATTGCTTATATAAAAGCCGGGTGGTGTTGGCACACGCCTTTAATCCCAGCTCTTGGGAGGCAGGAGCAGGTGGAGTGCTGTGAGTTCGAGGACAGGCTGATCTACAAAGTGAGTCCGGGACACAGAGAACTCCTGTCTCGAGAGAAGCAAGGAAGGGAGGGAAGCAGCTGACGGAGGAGCAGGTGTGTGCTCATGGAGAGAGGGAGGCAGAGCAGAGGGAGAGCAGTGAAGGCCTCCAAAAGACGTCACAGCAGACTTGGTCAGAAAGAGCCCACTCTGCCTGGGAGCTACCAGCTAGGACCTCACACTGTGGAGAAGCTGCCTGGCATCAGCTGGGACGGTTGTCAGACAAGACATCTTCCTCGGTGGACATTCAGAGCGCTCTGCCTCTGGGGCCAGGGCACTGGACAAGAGGAGAAACAGCTTGCTTACAAAGTCTGAGTCAGAAAAGAGGAATGAAGTTTGGATTTGCGTGGGTTTTTTGTTGTTGTTGTTTTTTTTTTTTTTTTAGTTTTTTGAGACAAGGTTTCTCTGTGTAGCCTTGGCCATCCTGGACTCACTTTGTAGACCAGGCTGGCCTCGAACTCACAGCGATCCACCTGCCTCTGCCTCCCGAGTGCTGGGATTAAAGGCGTGCACCACCACCGCCGGTGACTTTTAACTTTTTAACTGGGGACTGAACCCAGGCCCTTGAACATGGTAGGCAAGCACTCTTTCACTGAGGTAGGGCTCATCCCTCTTTGTAATTTTTACTTTAAGGTAGTCTCACTTTGAGACAAGATTCTCACTGGGACCTAGGAGGAGGAGGAAGAAGAGGAGGAGGAAGAGGAGGAAGAGGCGGACAAAGAGGAGGAGGAAGAGGAAGAGGAGGAAGAGAGGAGAGAAAAAAGAAGGACATAGAGGAGGAGAAGAAGGAGAAGGAGAAAGATAAGGAGGAGGAGGAACAGGAAGGAGGAGGAAGAAGAGGAAAGAGGAGGAGGGGGAGGAAGAAGAGGAGGAGAAGGAGGAGGAAGAGGAGGAAGAGAAGAAAAAGGAGGTGGAAGAGGAAGAGGAGAAGGACAAAGAGGAAGATGAGAAGGAAGAGGAGGAAGAGGAAGGAAGAGGGAGGAGGAAGAGGAAGGAGGAAAGGGGGAAGAGGAAGGAGGAAGAAGAGGAAGAGAGGAGGAAGAAGAAGAACAGCAGCAGCAGCCGCAGCAACCTTGGCTGATGTTACAGCTCAGGGCAGAATGCTTGCTTAGCATGTCTGAGGCTGTAGGTCCCATCCACACACCACAAAGAACAGAAACTAGAGAGTAGTGTGGGGACGGTTACTGAGTCAACAGTTCCACCCGTTGTGGCTCTTATTTTACATGACGTTTACCTTTAATGTCACACTTCTTGGTTTTTCTGGTGAAAGTTCTTGAACTGGGTGAACTCCCAGACATGGCAGGATGAATCCAGTATACCTAAAAATGTAGAAAAACTTAGAGAACAACTTTGGGCCAGGAGATCAGTGTCTCCCTACAGAACAAAAAGGAAAAAGCCTCTGCTTTTAGGGCTATGTTAAGATGTCTTCTCCTCACTGATCATGCTATTTCCCTTGAGACAAAGTCTCACTATGTAGCTTTGGCTGGCCTGGAACTTACTCTGTAGACCAGGCTAGCCTTAAACTCACAAAGATCCTTCTGCCTCTATCTCCTGAGTGCTGGATTAAAGGCGTACTCTATCAAGCCCAGCTGCTTTTCCTCATTCTTTCAAAAAACAATTCTTTGATGTTATTTATTTTGGACATAACTATTTTTATTTGCAACATTTTAAAATCATCATTAAGCAGGTGTAGGCTCTGTGCTTTGGTCTCAGCATTAAGATGGCGAGAACGGGAGGGCTGCCTGAGTTCCTGAGGTCAAGACTGGCCTCAGCAACATAAAATAAAACTTTAATTAGAAGTAGCATCAGAGCAGGAGAGGTGGCTCCACAGATAAAGCTCCAGGACCTGAATTCAGCTCCCAGCTAGGCAGGCATGGTGGCTTCCTGTAACCTCAGCCCTGGGGAGGCAGACGAAGAGGCAGGGGACCCCTGGAGCCAGGCAGGACAGCCAGCCTAGCCAGAGCCAGTGAGCTCGTGGTTTAGTGAGGAACCTAACCTCACTACATACAGAGGGAGCCACCAAGGAAGACACCTAACATCAGCCGAGGGTGTCTACATGCCCACATATGCATGCACATCTGCACACAAATGTGAACACACACACACCCAACAAAGAAGAAGAAGAAGAAGAAGAAGAAGAAGAAGAAGAAGAAGAAGAAGAAGAAGAAAACAACAACAACAAACAAACAACAGCAGCAGCAGCAGCAACAGCAACAGGAACAGCAAAAACCTTTCTGAAAGTTGTATAATTCTTTCAAATTCTCCTGCGTGTTCAGCAACTGTCACAAGGGCTATAACATTAGCCTAAAAAACAAAACAAAACACAAGAATAGAACAGAATACCAAATAATATACTCATTTAATATAAATTAAGGGAAATGTTAAAGCTTTCTATATAATCAAAAGGATTATTTCTTTTTATTTATTTATTTATTACTTATTATTTCTTATTATTATTCTTACAGTTCTTATTATTTCCAGCCTTCCCTATGTTTGATGAGTACAACTGTCCCCTCATTAACCTACGCGGACCAAAAGCAGGCACTGCTCTAATTTTCTGGACAAAGACAGTGTGTGGGAGCAAATGAGGTCTTTAGGGTCACGTGACCCCAAAGCCCATTGCCACTTAAGCTGCCTCACGACGGTGTGCAGCTAATTCCATAAATACTTTCAAGATTTTATAATTTGTATTTTTAAATTTTATTTTTACTTATTCTCTGTGTGTGCACACGCATGTGCATGTGCACGCCACAGTGAGCATGTGGAATCCGAGAACACCTCTGTGGAGTCAGTTCTGCTCTTCCACTGTGGTACCAGGGACTGCGCTCGGAACATCAGGTTTGCAAGTGTTTTTTATCCATGGAGCCATCTCTCCAGCCCTTGCTAACTTTTTTTCTAACAAATCAAACTGTTTCAGAAGATCTTTGTAATTTATCCTAGATCTCCAAGACAATGTGACTTTAAGAAGTGAAAGAGTGGGGGCTGGAAAAATGGCTCAGAGGTTAAGAGCACTGGCTGTTCTACCAAAGGTTCTGAGTTCAATTCCCAGCAACCACAAAGTGGCTCACAACCATCTAAATGAGATCTGGTGTACTCTTCTGGTGTGCGGACAGAATACTGTATAAATAATGAATAAATAAATCTTAAAAAAAAAAAAAGTGAAAGACTGACTGGCCCATTCTTCAGTGCTGCCAAGCATGGTGGCTGTAGGAACATATTTTCAAATCAGACTAACATGTCTCTGTCACTTCACTGGCATGTGTCTTTGACCTATTACTAACCTTTAGACATTAGATTCCTCATCTTTCTGACGGAGCACATATGACTATAAAAGAGCAACTGCCTCAGAAAGTGAGACTTTAAATGAGCTAACATTCAGTAGGGGCTTAGCTCTGTGGCTGGCATGGAGAGAACACTTTAATGCTGTTTACTGTGGAAAGCCTAGCAGAGTCCGTCTAAACAATACCTAAAACCAGCACGTCGTGAGGAGGCAGAGGGGAGCAAACGGGGAGGCTGTGGACACTAACTTACCTTCTTGGCTTTCTCCAACACATCATCCAGATCCTACAACAAATGTAAGCAAGCACACTTACTGTACGCGAGTAATTGACTGCTCTTTGGCCACATACGTGCAGAAGAGGCACCATAACGGACAACATTGTTAGCAAGGGGCAGGGTGGCAGAAAATGATGGGCCACCATTGACTCTTGCACTCAGAGCACACACTGCACCGAAACAGAAACCTCTGCTGCCAAGCACACGTCCTCTCTCACTCCACCCGTTAGCCGCTTTTGGACGTCTCCCCCACACTTTGCTTTTATATCACTGGTGGCTGCTCTGAATTCGCCTTGACTGTCCTTTTGTGACTTCAGGCTCTTTTCTCTGCCTCAAGAGACCTCATGTTTCTCTGTGTTCATTTACCATCCTCAGCACGTGCACCTCCAGGCCAGAAGAGGGCGCCAGATCTCATTACAGATGGCTGCGAGCCACCATGTGGCTGCTGGGAATTGAACTCACGACCTCTGGAAGAGCAGTCAGTGCTCTTAACCTCTGAGCCATCTCTCCAGCCCATATCTTCAGCTTTTTATGGTTTTTGGCTATCGTGCTGAATCTCCAAGTGGCCTCAGTGTTTACTGTCCCCTGGACCCAGGACTCTCACTGACTATATAATCTCCACTGGAATGGGATTAGACTTACCAGTATGTCCTCACTTAGGGTTTCTATCTGCCCGCCTCCCTACTCCAGTCCCAAACCGTGGGTCTTTCCTCATCTCAACAAAGAGCATCACCACCTGATACTCATGATATTCTTACAGACTGGCCTCTACTGTTAGGATTCTGCTTCAGTCTGCCTACCTGTGATGTCACTGCTTACCTGCCATGGGGGACGTGCCTCTACCCTGGGCCATATAAAAGACACCCTCCACGTGCCCCCCCAACCCGCACTCTCTCTATCTCTCTTCTTCTCTACCTCTTCCCTACTTTCTCTGTTTCTCTTCTCTTTTTCTGGGGTACCCCTTCCCCCCTGCTCTCTATATGCTCATGCTCCCCCAATTCTCATTTAATAAACTCTGTATAACATGACATCTGCCTAGTACCTTGTATTCTATCATCCGCCTTAATCTTTAATTTTTATATATAACATCTACAATCTCTTGCTTGTAAACTGAGACATTTCTTAAAGGGTTAGCTTTCTCTCCTCCACGTTTTTGCCACTCAGCAGCAACTTTGTCTTCAGAATATTCTGTTTCTTCTTCTTTAAAAAATCACTCTTAAGGCTCTAATGGGTTAAAACTGTGCACCTAATGCAATCTGAATGTCTTACTGACCTACCTCTCCCATCCCATGAAAATCTCCTCAGTCTTTGAAATTTCTCTTTTATTAAGCATTTCCAGCTGTTCGTTAACTAAAATAGGCCAAATTCTACACTGTATTCGGTTCTGCAACCTGCCGGTGTTCCTCATTATCGTTCACTCCCACCGCGAGAGTCACCTCCAAGAAACAGACACCTGCTCCCCTCCATCTTCACTCTCCCCAGCAGCCGGCGGCGAAGCCTATTCCCACCCCTACACACGTGCCCCATCCCGTGCTATTCTTGTTTGCCCCTCTCCCGGCCTAGAACGGGGACCTCTGCTAAGGCCTAGGATGGATCAGCCCAGAACAGGGGTGGTAGGAGAAAGGGCTGTTGAAACGACAAACGCAAGCTTCGTGGAGTTAGTTCACCGCTGTCTAAGATGAGAAAGAACAACCAGTACCACGATGGAGAGTCAAAGGGAAACCGGTCAGGTCGCCTTAGACCTAAGTTCTGAGGATCTGGGGGAGAAAAGATAACTTGCAGGAAAGGACGCAGCCCTCCCGACTCCCGCAAGCCCCAAATCGCCCTCACATACGCTGTCAAAATCCGGGGCGGAGAGATGGCAATGACAGTCCACCAGCCCCAAACCCATAGCTGCTTCTGCAGGCTTCTCAACCGGAAGCCGGCCGGAACTCTGGGACCGCGGACACCCGGGGGGAACCGTATGGCTGTGGCGGGTAGAGTTTCCGGCCGGACACGTTCAGGAGCGTTTCAATGAAGGAAGCATCCTTCCGCTCTCAGCGGGCCCGCCTCAATTCAAACCGGGAAGATGGCGGGCGTTTCTGAGTCAGTGCTGGTCTCAGCCCCGCAGGATCAGAACAGCCCGGCCGCCTCAGACCCCCAGGTCACGGCATCCGCCTCTTCCCTAGAGGACTTCCGAGTGCGCTGCACCTTGAAAAGGGCCGTGGTGGAAGTGATGGAGATGTGCGGTCGCTTCGTGCAGGAGCTCGGGGCCGCGCTGCCGGAGGACGTCCGCGAGCTCGCCCTGAGGGACGCGCAGTGGGTAGGACCGGCCCCCCTGCTTCCTGGCCCTCACTCCACTCAGCCTGCCTCCAGGCTTCGCCCATGTCAGGCCTCCGCTGATCCAACGATGGCCCAGATTGACAGGGGAAATGCCAGGGAAGGCAGGTGGATGCTCGTGCCACCTGGGTACTTCATGTCCCTTGGACATACAGGGCAAACACGTATGCAATCGTAAGGAACAGGCAGCGTTATGCCCATATATTTTACTATGTACAGTACTATACGTATAAATAAGGCATCGCATTTTGCTTTCATACTAAGCTTTCGAATCGGATGGCTTATGTTTTACAAAACATCTCCTTTGGTACTAGCCGTGGTGTAAATGTTCAGTAAGGACAAAGTGGGTCCCAGCGCATGTTTACTGTCTGGTATGAGGAATTCTCCAGGACGCGGTGATCCTCCAAGTCAGCCACTTGGCTAGTCTTTTGGTCTTTGCGTTTGTTTTTGTTTGTTTTGTAGCATTGTGTGAATGCAGGAAAAACGTTTTAAGTCGAAAAGAGATGGAGAAGCTGTCTTGATGTTAGTGCCACCCTGGTGCCACTAAATTTTATTAAGATCTAGCCATGCTGGACATGACAGTGTACATCCAGCATTTGGGAGACAGATGCATGCAAGGCTGGCCCACACGATGAATTCCAGCCAGGGCTGTGTAGAGATACTGTGTGTGTGTGTGTGTGTGTGTGTCCCCGACCTGCCCCATCTGCCTTTATAACTCTTTTCCCCTTTCTTCAGTATTTTGCAAAACCCTGAGTACGAAGGTTCTGGGAAGCAGATACCGGCCTATATGTAGGGGAAATGCAGCATATTTGTGACCAAATGACAACAGTCAGAGTAAAAATAGAGGTTATCAGTCTGAAAAAAAAACAAAAACAAAAACAAAAACAAACAAAAGCTGGGCGTGGTGGTGCACGCCTTTAATCCCAGCACTCGGGAGGCAGAGGCAGGCGGATCACTGTGAGTTCGAGGCCAACCTGGTCTACAAAGTGAGTCCAGGACGGCCAAGGCTACACAGAGAAACCCTGTCTCGAAAAACCAAAAAAAACAAACAAACAAACAAACAAACAAAAATGAGGAGTGGCCGGATGTGTAGCTTACTCGTAAGAGTTCTTGCAGCACGCACAGCCAGACTGAGTGAGAGAAGAATGAAGGACTCTCCCCTGGGTTCCTGTATTGCAGCTTTGTGCGCAGCAGCTCTTATGTCTCATGGCACTTTGAGGAGTTGTCTTGGGAGGTGGCTGTAAATAAGAAGGTTTGTCTGATTCTAAGAAAAGAAAAAGACAAATGTGGCTCCTCCTCCTCCTCCTCCTCCAGACCAGGCTGACCTCAAACTCAGCCGCCTGCCTTTAAAGATTTATATTTATTATTATGCACACAGTGCTCTGCCTGCATGTACGCCTGCAGGCCAGAAGAGGGCATCAAGATCACATTACAGATGGCTGCTGGGAATTGAACTCAGGACCTCTGGAAGAGCAGTCAGTGCTCTTAACCCCTGAGCCGTCTCTCCAGCCCCCGGGATGAGATCTTAAAGAGAATTAAAAGTGGGTGTTCGGAGAGAAGCTTTGACTATGTGGATGCACCTCCACATAAAACTGAGAAACACAGTAACATTCTTTTAAAAATTTTTTAACGTTTAATTATATTCTATGTGCATTGGTATGAAGGTGTCAAAAGCCCCTGGAACTGGAACTATAGACAGTTGTGAGCTGCCATGTGGGTGCTGGGAATTGAACCCAGGTCCTTTGGGAGAATAGACAGAACTCTTAACCACTGAGCCATCTCTCCAGCCCCCACAATAATATTCTTAAAGATTCATGAAGCTGCAATGAGCATTTCAAAGGCAGATTGTATTTGCATTTAAACCTTGAGAGTTTAATATAATAGGAATTTTACCCTATAAAATGGCTTTTTCTCCTTTAGTGCTGGGAATTGAATGCAGGGCCAGTGCAGTTATTACTGTGTGGTGTGTGTATTTAGCTGTACTCCTAACATATATTTTCATTGTTTCTATCCTGTTAAACAGAGAGATTCTGTTACTGTTTTGCAAACATGTCTGAACTCAGTATTTAGAATCATGTTGCTGACTTGGCTGCTGTGAATTTATTGCAGACTTTTGAGTCAGCTGTGCAGGAGAATGTCAGCTTTAACGGACAAGCCTGGCAGGAAGCTGCAGATCATTGTTTTATGGGTATGTGACTTTTTTTTTCTCTCTGTCTTTAACTTTGTTTTCTTTTTAAAGAGAACTCAGGTTCTCTGGAAGAATATCCACTGCTCCTAACCTCTGAGCCCTCTCTCTAGTCCCATCTGGCCTTAACTTCTGAGGTTGTTTTTTTTGCAGCTAACTTTATTATTCATTCATTCTTTCTTTCTTTCTTTCTTTATTTTTGGTTTTTCTAGATAGGGTTTCTGTGTGCATCTTTGCCTATACTGGAACTCACTTGTAGACCAGGCTGGCCTCAAACTCAGAGACCTGCCTGCCTCTGCCTCCTGAGTGCTGGGATTAAATGCCTGCCACCCTGCCTGCTAACTTTATTTTAAATGCTATTTTATAATCCCTGTTTTCATTGTTTCTCTGTGGTTTAAATAAGAATGACCTCATTAGGTTTATCTGTTTGACTTCCTAGTCATCAGAGAGTGGCACTATTTGAGGAGTATTGAAAGAATTGTGTCAACTGGAGGGTGAGCTTTGAGGTTTCAGAAGCCCATGCCAGGCTCAGGCCACCCCCCACCCCCTACCCCATCACCACCACCCATTTTGTGGATCGGGATGTAGCTCTCCACATGCACCATGCTCCCCAACATGATAATAATGGACCAAGCCTTTGAACCCGTAAGCAAACCCCCTATTAAATGTTTTCTTTTATAAGAGTTGCCTTAGTCAGGCTTGTAAGCCCCTCAGAGCTAGAGAGTGCCCAGGCCCATCCTACAGAAAAAAAACAAAAACAAAATCAAACAAAAAAAAAACAAACCAGCAATCCAAGATCAATCCAAGATCAGGCTACCCTGAGAGGATTTACCCCCAAAAATTCTAAGTAAAGCCTGCCTCCTGCCCAATTCTTTTTTGTTTTGTTTTGTTTTGTTTTTTTGAGACAAGGCTTCTCTGTGTAGCCCTTGCTGTCCTGGAACTTGCTCTGTAGACCAGGCTACAGGCTAGGCTCAGACTCACAGAGATCTACCTGCCTCTGCCTCCCGAGTGCTGGGAGGATTGAAGGCGTGCCCGGCCTGCGCAATTCTTTGTTGCTTCCCTGCTGTCTTTTTCTCTCCCAATAAATTTCTTGAGTGAGATGCGTTGTGCAGTATGACTTTGTGGCATTCCTTGGCTCCCAGGATCCTTTCTGCTCTAACACAATGGTGTCTGTTCACAGCAATAGAACAGTGACTGCGACACTCTCTTTTATAAACATTTTACTTATTGTGTGGGGATGTACACACATGTAGGAGTTGTTTTCTCCTTCCACCCTGAGGGCTCCAGGATCACACGCAGGTCCTCGGGCTTGGTGGCGAGCGCTTTTACTTGCTGAGCCATCTCCCTGGCCTTAGTCTCAGTTATTTAAAAAAAAACAATTATGGAGTAAAAAGAAGAAAGTAATGTAGATTATTGAACACAGCCCAAGAGAAATTTAGTGGGTACCTTGATCTATCCTGTATGGTATCTGATATCCTAAAAGGTCTGCCATCTGTCCTTCAGACGCTTTTGCCAATAAGCTCTTCGGGGATATTGTAGATTTACCACCAGTTTAAAAAAAAAGAAAAGGCCCAGAAAATCCCTGTACATCCTTATAACGCAGGTTATAGATTTGCATTGCTTAGATGATACTTAGATGATACAGTGAAATGTTTTTACATGTAACGTTAAGCCGTATGAGTCATGCAGAGGATGCCACAAATTTTTGTTTTGTTTTGCTTTTCAAGACAAGGTCTCTATAATAGCTCTGGCTGTTCTGGACTCACTTTGTTGACCAGGCTGTCCTCAAACACATAGAGATCCACGTGCCTCTGTCCCCCAAATGCTCCCCCTCTGAGTGCTGGATCACAGGCGGGCACCACCACATTGGGCTTAGACTTGATTGTACCTTACTAATGGTGCTGGCATGCCTGCAGAGAAAGGCCAGAGTAGGAAGGAAGCATCAATAGGAGGAGAGTGACCAGTTAGAGAGAAGAGGCGGATGTCCCTACCTGAAGGGCTGTCCTGACAGGCCACATGTCTGCCTGGCCCTCAGGGCTGAGTAGCATCTCGGATGACATTCATTGCTTTGTGTTTACATTGTCCCATTGTTTGGGCTGATTATAGGCCCACTAGCAGCTCTCTGTGCTTATAACTTTCTTCTTAACAGTAGGAGAGTGCTTTGTCTAGAAAAACTTCCTTTATCTCAGAGAAGAGTAGGCCTCCAATGGGTACTAACCTACCCAGGCATCTCAAGTCACAGCAAGACTAAGCGTATCCTCTGCCACTGGGGCCTGAGAAGGCAGTGGCAGGCAACAGAGTAAGAGACATGCCCTACTCCCACTGTTAGGGGACACACATGTTGACCACACTGTACATCTGCTGCATATGTGTAGGGGGTCTAGGTCCAGTCCATGCATGCTCTTTGGTGGTTCAGTCTCTGTGAGGCCCCATGGGCCCAGGTTAGTTTACTCTGTAGGTCTTCATGTGACCTTGACACTTCCTGCTCCTTACAGCCTTCCTCCCACTCTTCCACAGAACTCTCCAAGCTCTGCCTCTCGTTTGGCTGTGGGTCTCTGCATTATTCTAGGCTTCTGTCTGCAAGCATAGCAGGGTATCATTAATAGTGACAGGAGTTGGCTCTCTCCAATGGGGTGGGTCTCAAGTTGGGACAGTCATTGGTTTGCTATTCAATCTCTGCTCCATCTTTACCCCTGCACTTGTTGCAGGCAAGACAAATTTTAGATCTAAGGTTTTATGGGTGGTGTCCCCCTCCCTCCACCGGAAGTCCCACCTGGCTACAGGAGGTGGCCCCTTCAGGCTCTTAACCCCTACTGCTAGAAGTCTCAGCTAGGGTCACCTCCCATGTACTCCAGGAACTTCCCCTATGCCAGAGATGCCCCTCACCACCAATTTCCGCTCCCTCTTCTGGTTCCCCCACCCTCCCCTGCTCTCCACACACCTGATCCCCACCACATTTTCCTCCTCACCCCCTCGCCCACCCAGTTCCCTTCCTCCATCTACTTCAGATGTCTGTTTCCTGTTCTGAGTGAAACTCAGCATCTTCCCTTGGGCCCTCCTTGGCAGCTTTGTGTCTGTGGACTGTAGTGTGACTATCCTGTAGTTTATGGCTAATATCCACTTATGAGTGAGTACACATCATGACTGTCTTTCTGGGTCTGGGTTATATCACTTAGGATGATCTTTTATAGTTCCATCCATTTGCCTGCAAATTTCACGATTTCCTTGTTTTTAATAGCTGAGTAGTATTCCATTGTGTAAATGTACCACATTTTCTTTTATCCATTCTTCAGTTGAGGGACATAAAAACTACATGGTATTGGTATAAAAAAAGGTTGGCCAATGGAATCAAATCAAAGACCTAGAAATAAACCCACACATCTAAGGGCACTTGATTTTTGACAAAGAAGCAAAAACCATACAATGGAAAAAAGGAAAGCATCTTCAAATTATGCCGGTCTAACTGGATGTCTGCATGTAGAGTAGAAGAATGCAAATAGATCCATATTTTTCACCCTGCATAAAACTCAAGTCCAAGTGGATCAAAGACCTCAACATAAAACTGGATACACTAAATCTAATAGAAGAGGAAGTGGGAAAGAGGTTTGAACTCATTGATACAGGAGACAACCTCCCAAACAGAACACCAACAGATCAGTCTCTAAGATCAGCAATCAATAAATGGGACCTCATGAAACTGAAAAGCTTCTGCAAGGCAAAGGACACTGTCCATAGGACAAAACAGCAGCCTACAGAATTGACTTGGTTTTGTTTTGTTTTGTTTTTCCGAGACTGGATTTCTCTGTGTATCCTTGGCTGTCCTGGACTCACTTTGTAGACCAGGCTGGCCTTGAACTCACAGTGATCCACCTGCCTCTGCCTCCCAAATGCTGGGATTAAAGGCATGTGCCACCACAGCCTGGCTTTAGCTTTTGTTGTTGTTTGAGACAGGGTTTCTCTGTGTATCCTTGGCTGTCCTGGACTCACTTTGTAGACCAGGCTGGCCTTGAACTCACAGTGATCCACCTGCCTCTGCCTCCCGAGTGCTGAGATTAAAGGTGTGCGCCACCACGCCCAGCTTAAATTTTTTTTTTCCCAATGAGGCCAATTGTGTCTGTGTACACTTACTTCTTTTAGGGTAATTCATTTCTGTTCCCTATCCTAAACCGTCTGAGCCCAGATTTACACACTAGTAACACACTCCTGCTCCAGCTTGCACGCCACTGTTTTACACTCCAGGGAAGATTTGATAGAACAGTTAGTTGTTGCTAAATGAGAAAGTCCCCTGTGTCACCATGCCTTTCATTTTGTTCCTGCCCCTGTCCAGGTGAGTCTGATCTCAGTGGGCACTCTTCTCACTGCTGCCATCGCAGGTTGGGTTGGCACAAAGTGAAAGCTTGTCCCTGTATGAGTTGCCTTTTGCAGTTTAGTTATTGGTGGGGAAGGGGGCAGAGGACGGACTCAGGGCCGCCCATTTCGAGCACACACTGAGCGCTGAGCTGCACCTCAGCCCTTTTCCTGTTATTTGTCCTGTGCCATTTGGATCACTTCTGTTTGGAAAGACTCCGTGTCTGTACACTTTCCTTTCCCAAACCCCTTTTCATCCATTTGCCTTTGTTTTTGTTTTTTTGTTTTGTTGTTTTTGAGACAGAGTCTCTCTGTGTACTCTTCATTGCCCTGGACTTTCTTTGTAGACCAGGCTGGCCTCGAACTCACAGTGATCCTCCTGCCTCTGCCTCCCGAGTGATGGGATTAAAGGCGTGTGCCACCACTGCCATTGCCTTTGTTTGCACCTAGATTCCAGGCTTAAATGTCATGACTTCAGCTCCACTGGTAACTGTTTCCTTGTTCTGTATCCGTGTCTTTCTGTCCTGTTGCGTGTGTCAGGTTACAAGTGCTGTCTCTGGGACGGGCTGCCTGTCTTTGTATTTCCACAGGTGCTTCAAGTTGATCAGTGCAGCGATGAGGGCTCCATTAGTTTGCCATGCTTGTTTTCTTTAATTATTTTGTAAATTGAGCCTATTTCCATGCTAACAATGGACTTTTTCTGAAATAGATTCTGACATCAAAGTGCTTGAAGATGAATTTGATGAGCTCATAGTAGACGTGGCAACAAAGCGCAGGCAGCATCCCAGAAGGATCCTCGAGAGCGTCATCAAAACCTTGAAAGCACAGCATGAGAGTCTGGTAAGATGTTTATATTTAAGTCCTTGCACAGTGTTTTACCACAATAAAAATTACTTTTCAAATAGTGCAGTCTGGCCTTGAACTCCTGATCTTTCAACCTCCACCTCTCTGGTGTGCTGGGATCACAGTATGTGCCACCACACCTGGCTGTCTCAGCATTCTAGATAGGCTTGCTTTTTCCTGTAGGTGTCAGTCACCATGCCTGTCATGTGACAGATTTATTAAAATTGGGACAAATGCAAATTAGTCCTAGATTAAACCTGAATCATAATTCAAATGAGGCAGGCCCAGAAGCAGTTTAGACTGGAGTGTAATGCTGAGGAAATTTGCTGGGGAGACATTGCCTCCCCACCCCAGGTGACTACATGCAGGCCTTAGATTGTGCAACCCTCTTTGCCTCTTTGCCTTTCGTTTTTTAAGTCAGTAGAACTTTCAAGTGTGACCCTTCCAGTAGTTTCTCCTTCAGTAATGTTTTAGGGCACTAGAGGTCTACATTTGATCTAAATATTCAGAGTCATACTTTGATAGGGAAAAAGAAATCCTGGAATATTTCCTCTTTTTCACATCTGTCCTTAAAGAAAACCCTTCCAGTCAGGTGTGGTGCCATATGCTTTTAATCCCAGCACTCGGGAGGCAGAGGCAGGCGGGTCCTGAATTATGAGGCCAACCTGGTCCACAGAGTATGTCCAGGACAGCCAAGCTACACAGAGATGCCCTGTCTCAAAAAAAGAAAGGAAGGGAGAGAGAGAGAGAGAGAGAGAAAGAAACCCCGTCCCAGACTCCAGGAGAAGTGCTTGCTGTGTGTTGATCGCATTGTCCCTCCCTCCTGGCTCACCTCCCTAAAGAAAACTCTCAAAGTATTCAGTGAAGCAAAGGGTGGAGAGACAGAGCTGCAGGGCAGCAGTGTGTTGCTCCCCCCACTTTTTCACACTTTGGCTCCGAGTGTGATTGAGCAAGAGTAATAAGGAATGTTTCCTGTTTCCTTTTGCCTGGTTGGGGAATGTCCAGCTGTTCCTATGTGCCACAGGTGTGCATAGTAATTGGCTGGTGTGGTAGTCTAGCCCCTTTTTAAAAAGGTTTCTGTGGAAATAGGAAATCTGAGTTCCAAACCTTTGCCCTGAATAAACTTCCACCACACTGTGGTCATTACCGTGTATTTTAATTTAGCTTTCATTTTAGTTTTTCAAGACAGAGTTTCTCTGCATAGCCTTCGCTATCCTGGACTCACTTTGTAGGCCAGGCTGGCCTCGAACTCACAGCAATCCACCTGCCTCTGCCTCCTGAGTGCCGGGATTAAAGGCGTGCACCACGCCCAGCTTTACCCTGTGTTTTAAACACCACTGCACCTTCACTTTGTCTTTCTGATTATAGTTTTCATAGTGTGACTTTGTACTGTATGCAGCAGGTGGCAGTACATAAAAGGTTTTCAAATCTAAGGACTCTGTCCCCAAGAGTTCAGGATCCAAAAAGAGAAAAACCTGGAGGCTGGCACTGTTGACTGTGCGCTTGCTTGTACTGGAGGCTGGCACTGTTGACTGTGCGCTTGCTTGTACTGGAGGCTGGCACTGTTGACTGAGTGCCTGCTTGTACTGGAGGCTGGCACTGTTGACTGTGCGCCTGCTTGTACTGGAGGCTGGCACTGTTGACTGTGCGCCTGCTTGTACTGGAGGCTGGCACTGTTGACTGTGTGCTTGCTCACACTGGCTGAAAGAGCTGCTTGTTTTATCTGAGGCATCGCGTGTCTAAATGGAATGTTTTCGTTTGTGCTGTGTTTAGAAGCAGTACCGTCCTGTTGTACATCCCTCGGACCTGAAATGTGACCCTGACCCAGGTAAGCCAGTTGGAGAATGTGTTGAAAATGATGCTCCCTCTATAATGGTCCCAGCTGTGAGTCTCCTCCTCCACAGCCAGTGCGTAGCACTTGCTTTTTGATTTTATAACAGTCTTCGTCATTGTGTGATCATCCTTTCTCCGATATTACGTGCCCAAGCATTGGATGCTCCAGACTGCAACTGCTCAGCTGTCTCTGTGCTTCCACAGGAACTTGCGTCTCTTTCTGTTTTTTTTTTTTTTTTAAAGATTTTATTTATTTATTGTATATGAGTGCTCTATCTGTATGTACACCTGTGTGCCAGAAGAGGAAATTAGATCATGTTACAGATGGTTGTGAGCCACCATGTGGTTGCTGGGAATTGAACTCGGGACCTCTGGAAGAACAGACAATGCTCTTAAGTGCTGAGCCATCTCTCCAGCCCCTCTTTCTGTTTTGCTGTAGGTTTCTTTTATTGTTTTCATGTGTTCAGATCCTGTCTTTAATATGGTCTGCCTGGTTTTGTACATTTTTATTATATTTTTATATTATCTTCTTGAGTTCATTTGGTTCAGTCCCAGTGCTGATAAATATAGCTAGGCCACAGTTGGTGAGTGCCTCTTAGATTCAGACCATAATCTTGTCCTGTGGAACTCGGTTATTTTCTAGTGTCTGGCCCCCCAGGCCCCCCTTGGGGAGCCCTGCCTGGACACAGTGCCCTTTATTCTCTTGCTCTGTCTCCCAGTTCGGACATGTTGTGCTGTGGCTCTGCTCTCTCAGTGTCCCTGTGAAGCTGTGGCTGCTCTGCATGTTACCCGACCATACAGTCTGTACAACGCTTCTGGAGCGAGAAATGGACCTCTGTGCCCGCTGCGTATTGATAAGCCCAGGGCTTCTGCTGACAAGTTTAGTTCTTCTGAATAGCAGATAGAATTCACTGTTACGACTTTCTTATTGTCCTGTGGAGAATAGAACCTGGCCCTGCTACACGAGTGCTTGCCAACGCACCACATCCCCAGTGAGCTTTGTGTGTGTCGTGGTTTTTGAGGCCCCATTATGTAGCTCAGGCGACCCTTGAACTCATCGTCATCCTGCCTCCCCCTCCTGGTGCTGGGATTAGCTGTGAACCACCATGTCTCACTCAGTAGTCGTTTTTTGATACTTGGTGATTTATCAAGCAAATTTTCAAAATTCTGAAATAACTATTGGCTTTAATTTTATGCCTTCCTTCTGGGTGTATGTACTTGTTGCTTGTACGTTCTTAGGCTCCTTAGATAAAGGTTGTGAAAGGCCAGCTCTGAGTTTCTAGTCTGTCTTTGCTCTTTTATTTTTTTATTTGCTTTCATCATGTTGACTGTATTGAACTCATGACCCCAGAGCAGTAGAAGATTGAGGTGCATGGGATCACAGATGTGTAACCTGTTTTCATCTTCAGAAGGAATGCTGACTGCCCTCGGTTCTCACACAAGGCATTGGTGGCCTCGGTGGTCTCAGTGGCCTCCTTAGAAACCGAGTCA
Source organism: Acomys russatus (assembly GCF_903995435.1). Lineage (NCBI taxonomy): Eukaryota > Metazoa > Chordata > Mammalia > Rodentia > Muridae > Acomys > Acomys russatus. The sequence continues at coordinate 85,004,574 of NC_067142.1, forward strand.
AGCCAGGTGTCCTGTGCATGCTTGCTTGTTTGTGCTCAGGAAATACATTGGAAGTAAATAGGAAGCTCTCAGCTGGCACATTCCTGCTGAATCTGCAGGCTTTGGAGGTTCATGTTCCCTTGTTTAGTCAGCACACTGACCCGGAAGCAAAACTGGGCTTATTACCCAATCTTTCATTTCCACTTTTTCATTTCCCTCAGTTTTAGAAAGCAGGCAGCTAGGGAAGAGTGTTCTCAGGGTGCTGAACTTCCACATTTTTTACGGGCACACCCCCTCCCCCTGCCCCCACCGGCCTATTTTCTGAGTGTTTACTGATAAGATGTGGCTCTTGTTGTCTGGAGCAACCCTGAGCAGTCGTTAGTATAAAGTCCTGAGGTGAGGAGAGTCTTTCCCCACTGCCCAGCACTAACCATGCAGTGATGGCAGAGGTGCATTAAGTTTGTCTATAGTCACACTTGCGGTCTAGGCTGGCCCTGGGGGTTCAGCTCCTGTTTCCTGGCAGTGCTGCCTGGCTTCCAGCACTGCTGAGTCTCGGCAGACACTCAGAGCAAGGATATGTCAGAGTTCACATGTGCACCTAGGCTGAGAGAGAGACGGACAGACAGAGACAGAGAGATTGTTTTGGAGGTAGGTATGAGTGCCTATGGCCAGGGAATAGAGATTTAGGCTACTTCAGATTCCATGTTACAATGTGGTAACAGTTGCTTGGCATTTTGTGATAGCAGAGAAAACCATAAACCGAGAGGCTGTCGGGGTCCATCAGTGGAAGTGCCAGCAGGTGGCTCCTCAGGTGCACTCTGACAGCACTGGTAGCCTTTGGGTTGACAGAGCCTGGGCTCCGTTTACAGACTTTGTACAAAGACCTCAGGCCACTGACAAAGGAGGGCACACACCTGGAAGGCTAACGATGGCTGGGACGATGCGGCTCTGGGCTGGAAGCATCTTACCCTGAGAAGGCTCCCTGTGAGGTGCTGTTCTTCTAGGAACTTTCTGTTGGCCTTGGTAGAGTGGTACACACTGGCGCCAGGGGAACCCACCCCGTCTCTTAGACGGCTCGGGCCAGCCACCAGCACTAGGAGACTCCCGTATCAAGACTGCTTCCGTGTTCTTCCCAGACACAAAACACAGCTGATTGGCTTAGCATCACTGGGACGAAGACAGCAAAATGCTGATTGCTTTGAGTTTCCTTAGCAAGTATTCATGCTGGAAAATGATGTTTTTCTTAAAATTTTTATTGACTTACTGTGTATGTTTGTGCAGGCAACACCTGTGCGTGCTGCAGCATCTGAAGTCAGAGGACGACTTACAGAAGTCACGTCGTCCAATTGGCAGCAAATGCCTTTTCCTGCTGAGCCGTCTTGCCAGCCCAGAAACTAATCCTTGCGTATATACAGTATAGCCACGTGTTTAATGAGTAATGAGTTTTGTTCACTTTTGGGTTCTGTTTTTGAGACAGGATCTTGCTAATGGTCAGGATGACCTGGAATGTGTGGTCCTCTTCTCCTCGCTGCCTGCCTTCTGCACTGAGGTCACAGGTGGCTGGCACCTTACTGACTTGTAGAGCTCTGCCTGTTCCTCCCCACCCCCATCTTTATTTTTGAAAAGTCTTTCTTTGATTCTATTCCTAGAATTATTGATAGCTTGGGTTTTACTTTATCTTGTCTTGTCTTTTATTTTTTGTTTTTGAGACATCATATGTCTCTGGCTGGTCTGGAACTTGTTGTGTACACCAGGCTGACTTCAAGTTCAGAGAGATCCGCCTCCTCTGCCTCCCAGGTGCTGGGATTACAAGTGATACCACCACGAACTGCAGAAATGTTCTCGTTTTGAAAGGAAAGTATTTAATTTGCTTGATTAGAGAAAGAAGAGGTATTGTAAATCCAGAGTTAGACATTTAATTTCAGAATGGCACCGGGCATATTTTTATTCCAAGAAGCTTTCATTATGCTGGAGCTGAGTTTTGCCCTTTTGCAAATTACATTTTTTTTTTAAGATAAATTAATTTTGTGTATACAGTGCTCTGCCTGCATGTACACCTGCACACCAGAAGAGGACATTAGATCTCATAGATGGTTGTGAGCCACCATGTGGTTGCTGGGAATTGAACTCAGGACCTCTGGAAGAGCAGTCAGTGCTCTTAACCTCTGAGCCATCTCTCCAGCCCATGAATTACATTTTCAGGAAGATAGTATATGATTTCTGGTAAGGTGATACTTTTTAGAGAGCTACAGTGGATTCCAGAAGATATGAGTTCTAATTCTATCTCATTGCAGTTCCCTTTCTCGGGTTATTTGTAAAAGGAAGCATGAGATATGCTCTGAAATGGCCTAAGAATGACAGACTGTGTGGTGACCACAGCAGTCCATAGAGCAGAACAGGCTTCAGGGTGTGGGTGTGTGTCTGAGGTCTTAGCTGTCACAGGCAGGTTCCTCAGAAGCCTCATTTGTATTCGCCAGCTTCACCTTTTGTTTTGTTTTGTTTTAGACAGCACCTTTCTATGTAGACCTGGCTGCCCTAGAGCTCGCTATGTAGACCTGGCTGTCCTGGAGCTCGCTAGGTAGTCCAGGCTGTCCTGGAGCTCGCTATGTAGACCTGGCTGTCCTGGAGCTCGCTATGTGGTCCAGGCTGTCCTGGAGCTCGTTATGTAGTCCAGGCTGTCCTGGAGCTCGCTATGTAGACCTGGCTGTCCTGGAGCTCGCTATGTAGTCCAGGCTGGGATTAAAGGCATGTGCCGCTGCTGCCTGCTGTCCACTAACTTCACCTTTAATCTCTGTTATTCTTGTAGAAAAAGATCAGTCTACTCAGCCCTCACATCTTACACCATGTAACTGCCCTGCAGTGTAAGCCGTCGCTGCTGCATCCCTTCCAGTGTGACTGTTGCTTCTCTCTCTGTTCTGTCCTATCTCTCACTGCTTTTCTCCCAGAACTGTAAATTCTGAGGTGTGGTAAACACTTGAGGTTAGATAGGGTTTCTCTGTGTAGCCTTGGCTGTCCTGGACTCACTTTGTAGACCAGGCTGGCCTCAAACTCACAGCCACCCGCCTGCCTCTGCCTCCTGAGTGCAGGTTTTTCAGGTGTGAGCTTCCCGCACTAGGCTCCATCAGTCTTGTTTGTAACCTTCCATCTTCCTAGTGCAGTCTTTCCCAGCTGCCCTCGCCTGCGTGATCGTATCTGTCCCTTTCACCTCTATCCTGGGAATTTCCTCACTCCTCTCCTGCTGTGGATCACGTTTCCTGGTTCCTGTTTTCTCCTGTTTCTGGTTTATTTCCTTATTTGGGTAGAGTGTATTCTATCCACCTACCTACCTCTGACGCTGTACTCCCCAGTCCATTTGCCATCAGATCCCTGTTTAAGGCAAACTTTCCATAGTACAGTCAGTTCCTCTGTGAGTTGATGTCACCAGCTCCGATTAAGGAAGTGTCCACTATCATGTCTGTGTCCTGCCATATCTTTCAAGCACCTACTCTGAGGTTCTGTGATCACCACTAAAGATCCCAGGACTAGAGAGAGAGCACAGTCCGTGTCCCAGGAAGTTCTCAATGACTGGGGGAGTCCAAGCTTCTCACTGTTGTCCATACTGCCCTCTAGTGGCTCTTCTGAAGAAGGCGGAAGCTGTTTGGAGGTAAAGGATGGTGTGGCAGAGGCACACACAATATGTATGTATTAAAGACCATCGCCATCTAGGTACTTGAGTGTGATAGCTAGAAATATGATAAACATTTTAAACTGTTTTCAAATGTGCCTTATTACGTTTTCACGTACACAGTAAATATAAGAGATTATCCAAAAAACCTGTAGTCACATGTAGTCTATTGTGCTTTTTCAGGTCAATAATTGAGCCTGCTTCTTTAAGTTTAGGAGTATTTTATCTGGGAGAGAGTAAAGTGAGGAACGAGATGTATCGGATACCCCCAGAGACCTGAAGGTTTCCCCGTAGGCTTGCCTGGTAGCCAAGCGTTTAACACATTGGCCTTTGAGGAACATTCTAGACTCACTGGTATATTATAGATAGCCACTCACTGAGAATTTTAATTGACACTTAGGACTAAGTGCATTGATTTGATAGCATACTGCTCCAATGTTGGATTGATTACCTGTTACTTAATAAATTATCTCAGAATTGAACAGCTTAAAACAATAAACACGTGTTATATCCCTTATGATTTCTGAGGCCGTTAACCTGGTAAAAGGGGCTTTAGTTCCTCAAACCACAGGAACTGTAAGTTACCAGTCCTGCAGAGAGGAAAAGGACCTCATGCATATGAGTGTGCACACTGAAGTGGGGCTCATCAGGTCATCGTAGGCTAGCTAATGTGCACAAAGTTGCTGTACTAGGGTTCTCTAAAGGAGCAGTGGATGGAATGAATATGAGAGAGAGTGTGAGTGAGAGTTATTAGAGTGACCCGCAGCTGTGGCCTGTGTAGTTTCACTATGGCTCTCTCCTGACGCAAAGGCCAAGGTAGCTGTTCAGTCAGTTTCCACTGGTTCCTATAGAGCTGCTGCTGTTGAGTCTACATTGAAATCCCAGAGAAGTAGGATCTAATAACAGTGAAGGAGCGCCTCAGCAGCAGGATGGATGAACTTCCTAGCAAGAGTGAGGGCAAGCAGGCAAAGAACAGAAGCTTCCTTCTTCCCTGTCCTTTCATGTGGCTCCCATCAGAAGATGTCCAGATTTAGGGTGCATCTTCCAATGGCAAGTGATGGAATTAGGAAAACCCCTCCCAGACTTACAATCACATCGACAACAACAATTAACCATAGTTGTGGTAGAAATACACAGACAACTTAGCATGTGGGGCTGGGGAGAGGACTCAGCAATCAAGAGCACTAGCAGCTCTGAGAAGGAGACAGGAGTTGGGCTCTCCTAACCTCTTTTAAGTCCAGCTTCAGAGGAGCTCACAACCTTCTCTGGCTGCTGTGGACATGTTCATACGTGAGCGCACACACACATGTGGACATGTTCATGCATGGACACACATAAACAAAACAGAGTGTGCCATCACTGATAGATAGCCAGGCTTGTGCACCAGGGTTCTGGAGCAGCCCACTCCCCAGAAGGAAACTCTGCAGGCGTTTCCCTTCCTGGTCCCTGGCAAGACCGGGCTGCATTCTGACTCCGGCTTTGCCTGTGGTAAGTGCAGCCCTGCAGTGCGCACCTTCCCGCAGTGTCTGCTGAGGTGTTTCTAGTGCTGCTTTACTCTTTTTGTGGCTGGTGACCAAAGTGTGCCTGGTCAGTATTTATTCTCAGCATGAGACACCCTAGAGTCACTGGGAGCCAGAACTGTCAGAGTCCTTCGCCTCCCGAGTGCCCAAATTGTGGCCCAAACAATTGTGGCCCAAAATGTTGGACCCTGGGGGTCCAATTGAACCTCAGTTAAAGGATTACCCCATGAGGGAGCTGGTTTGTATAAGAAAGCTGGCTATGCATGAGCCAGTGGGAGAGTAAGCCAGTAAGCAGCATTCCTCTTGGGTTCCTGCCTTGGCTTCGCTCAGTGGTAGATGGTGACCTGTAGGTGAAGTCAGATAACACTTACGTCCCCCAGCTGCTGGTGGCAACTGGCTTAGTCAGGTTTCAGCTGCCATGAGAGACCTCATGATCACAGCAGCGCTCACATTTAGCTGGGGCTGACCTACGGTGTCAGAGGTCTGTCCAGTGTCGGGGTGGGATTCACGGCGGCTTGCAGGCCAATAGAATGCTGGAAAGGTAGCTGGGAGTTCTACATCTGGATCAGCAGGCAGCAGGGAGAGAGAGATGCTGGGCATGGCTTGAGCATTTGGAACCTTAGAGCCTACCCCAAGTGACATACTTCCTCCAACAAAGCCACACCTACTCCAGCAAGGCCACACCTCCCGGTAGTGCCACTCCCTAGTGACCAAGCATTCAAGTATATTCAAACCACCATAAAATGACAGTTAGCAAAGCATCAGAATCAAGTTAGAATGGTGTTTCCCCTGGTGACTGCTGTGTCTGGGATGCAGCACTCAGGAGGCAGAGGCAGGTGGATCGCTGTGAGTTCAAGGCCAGCTTGATCTACAAAGCGAGTCCAGGACAGCCAAGGCTACAGGATTCCTCGCCACCCTGCCTCTCAGTTTCCAGCCTGGCAGCCAACTTAACACAGGGTGGTGGCCTTTCCATTTATCTTGATGAATTAAATCCGACATTGATTTTGGTAGATTATGAAGTACTTGGGTCAGGGTTGGTGCACACCTTTAATCCCAGCACTAGGGAGGCAGAGGCAGGCAGATCTCCTTGAGTTTAAGGCCAGCTTGGTCTACAGACTGAATTCAAGGACAGCCAGGGCTGAACAGAGAAACTCTGCCTCAAACAAACAAAGTACTCTTAGAAAGATGAGAATAAGGTGACTCGTCCTTACAGATTTCTGTCTGGATTGCATCTAAATGTCTTTAGGATTGGCTAATTAGATAGAAGCTAAAATACTGTTTGGTGGTTTCTTGCAGCTTCTCGTGTGGAAAATTTGAAATCCCGTGGAGAAGACATAGCTAAGAAAATCAGTGACGCCATGAAGGTAAAAGTTGTGCTAAGTATGTAGCGTGGGAAAGACCAGTGCTCACCGTCGGGCACAGGTGTGTTTGGGGCTGCAGGAGGAGGCTCAGGAGTCCCATGGGATCTCCATTATTAGGTTCCATTTATTAGGTGCCTACTGTGTGCCAGATAATCTGCCTGGCAGGTACCCATTTATCAGGTGCCTACTGTGTGCCACATAGTCTATGTGGCAGGCACTTCCTGGAAGCCAGGTATTCTGCTGGCTTCTCTAGTGGGTCATACTTTATGAGCTGTGTTGGCAGCTGGTCAGACACACTGGGATAATAATGTTGGTAACATTTATGGACCGTGTGTCTGCTTTACGCTTACTATCTCATTTAATTCTCTAGGTATGTTAGCCCCCGATTTATAGATGGGAAAACTGAAGCACTAAGCCTAAATAAGTTGCCCAACCAAGTGACTGAGCCGGGGTATCTGGCTTTGGAATTTGTTCTTTTGTTGTTTCTGCTTTTGTACTGGGCTTGAACCCAGGCCTCACATATGCTTAGCACATGCTGTGCCCGAGCTGCTCCCTCACCGGGGAGTCTTGCTCTTAATCACTGCATTACACTGTTCCAGCTGCAGACCCTCAAAGCCACAATGACATGGCTTCTAAGGGGACATTATTTTATCTAAATATAAGAACAAATTCCTGGTACATAGAAATTAGTTTTAAACTCCTGCTGAACCTTCTCAGTTCTGAAACACACTTTCTGTGGCATTACTTTGTGGTTTGTGTAATTCTATGTTTTCTGATAATTGATCATTTTGCTACTTTTATCCTATTCTCGATCCAGCCTCGGTGGGCCAGGCACTGAGCCTGCTTCAGTTTTGTAACACAGCGTGACTGACACAGATGGGGTCACTCGTGTACTTCCTGTCGGTTGTGTCTGTCATGTTTTAGGCATGGAGTCCGGTTCTCTGTTTTGAGGACATGGCCTCACTGTGTCCCACAGGCTGGCTTCAAACCAGCTGTAGTCACCGAGTGCGGGCGTTACCTTCCTGTCCTGCCGTGGCTGGCCACGGGGAGCTCTCAGCAGAGTCTAACTGCTGACTGTCCCGCCCATTGCAGCGCCTGCTGCCGCTGGCCTTGATCAGGACTCTACAGCATGGCCGCCCTTCAGGCTGGGAATTCGTAGCTCTGAATTTCCCTTGCTCCTATCAAACTTAACATCACCACCAGTTGTTGTGGGAATAACCCATATGGTCTGAGTCTTAGCTTTTAATTAAAATCCCTCCACTTAAACTAGGATTTTAAAACACAGAGCCAGATATGTATAACCACACAGCACCAGGTCTTAGCGCTAGAGTTGAAGTAAAGAATTCCATCCTGGGATTTAAAGAATGAACAGTCAGTGTGTCCATGTCTGTGTATAGTGTGCCTGAGTCTGTGCGTTCACCTTTCAACCTGAGGTCTTCCTTCCCAAGGCTTTGCCTGTGCTAATTGAACAAGGAGACGGCTTTTCCCAGGTCTTAAAGATGCAGCCTGTCATCAAGCTACAGAGGATCAACCAGGAAGTCTTCTCCAGCTGTTATGGGAAAGCAGATACCAAGCCTGACAAGGTTGTCACACAAGTAGAAACCACGCCAACTGAGACTGTAGCCAGGAAAGCCTCAAACGTAGTGCTAAAGAGAAAGCAAGCCCCGGACTGCTCCCAGAGAAAGTGCTACCCGCTGCGGCTGAAGAGAATTAATCTCGATATATAAGCTCTGTTTGTTGGGGAGCTGAAAGTTAGTGCTCTCAACATGTGGTCACAGTCTGAGGCCTGGGAGACGTCATTTAAAGTAGCAGTGACAATGTGCAGGTACTATGCGCTGTGGGGGTTCGTGGGCTGTGGTGGAATGCTGTACTTCTTTCCGAGTCTCCCTGTGCAGTAGGAAAAGCCCTCGCAGTGTTGCACACCTGTCCGTGTCCTCACATGCCATCAGCTCGGCTGCCTTCCTGCTTTCCACGCTTCCCAGGGGGACATGCTCGAAGGGGTTTTCTTGATGTGCAGCTCTCTCTGGTGCTGCTTAACTCCGATGGTGGCTGTTCTGACCATGCCTTTTATGGCGTTAAAGTTCAGTGGTTGATTTCACTTCAGAAGTGCCCAAACAGGCAAGGCTAGGACACCAGGCTGTGTGGCAGCATGGTGGGTTTCCAGGGAGCGAGTGCTGTGGAGCAAGATGGGAGCAGGAGCTTGGAGGCGTGTCTGCCTGAAAGGCCTGTTCCACACACATGCTCTACAGTGATGCTCAGACGGGCTTGGACTGACCAGCGAGTGCTGGGCATGGATGTGACTGTGGCTGAAGCACTTGCTTATTAGTAGTGAGCTTTGAGAGGTGCTCAGTCCTCAATGCACAGACTGGGTGACGAGGAACCCCAATGGTATTTGGGGCTCACTACAACAGGAGTTCTTTTTTTTTTTTTTTTTTTGGTTTTTCGAGACAGGGTCTCTCTGTGTTAGCTTTGGCTATCCTGTACTCCCTTTGTAGACCAGGCTGGCCTCGAATTCACAGTGATCCTCCTGCCTCTGCCTCCCGAATGCTGAGATTAAAGGCGTGCACCACCACACCTGGTGCACAACAGGAGTTCTTAACGAGGGTTGTCTTCCCAGGCACCTTTGGTAATGATGAAGATGCTTTGCCTGCTGTAACAAGATTTGGAGCGGGGTGCTGCGGGGGGGAGGGTGCCGCACATGTCCCAGTGGATGACACAACTAACCTTTTGCCCCAAGACCAGTGACGCTGAGGTGGAGAGGCCTGCTGAGGGGAGAGCAGGCCAACAGCAGAAGGAGGTGTGTGATTATTGCAGCGTTCCCAACAAGTCTGGGAGGGGCTGTTTGTCCCGTTGCACTTAGCTCTTGTCAGAGCGCCCCACTGTCAGCCTTCATAAGACAACTGCATTTATGATCTTACTGTATATAACCAGACTCTAGAATGTATATATATATATATATAAAGTCTCCAAATTTAAAAAAAAAGTTAATTCTAGTTGCATTTTTATTGAGTTTTAAGGGATGCAGGTTGGTAGAGTTAAATGGTGTCATGGCTTGGGCTTTGCTCTGAAGTGTGTAAGCAAAGAAAAGAGATGAAGAGGTCGGCTAAGCAGATGCAGGAGAACGTTGGCGGCATTGAGCCTCTGTGATAAAACAGTTACTCTGGGCTTTGAAAATGTGTGTGTGTGTGTGTGTGTGTGTGTGTGTGTGTGTGTGTGTGTGTGTATTTACGTTTGTTTTCTTGTGAAGCAGCTGGATAGATGAGACTTGTCGTCTTGAGAAGCTTGCCCTGCAGGCAGGCACGCAGTGCTGAGCACCAGTGCTGAGCAGGCCTGCGCTGTGACAGGAGTTACGGCTTCTTAGGCCGTGGCTTAGCAGGATGAGGGTCCTGAAGCTAAGAACCCAGTTGGAGCTGAGAGGAAACTGAAAGTCTTCCGTCTGCTGGAAAAGGGAGAGTGAGTCGGAGAGGGCATTTAAATTCACCGTGAGGGCTGGAGAGAGAGCTGAGAAGTTAAGCGCTCTTTGCAGAGGACCCAGGCTTCATTCCCAGCACCCACACAGTGGCTCACAGCCAGCCACCTCTAACTCAAGTCCGTGGGATATGAAGCCTTCTGCTGGCCTTCCTGGGCACTGCACACATATGGTTATAGGCAAAAGGCCCATACTCATTTTTAAAAATTCTCTGTCGGCAAAACTTAAACAAAAGGCCAAATCTAGCCTGGTTCTCTCCTAAATAGAAGCCCGACACCCTCACTCATATGTCCTTCCCAATAAATTTCTTATTAAAAAAACAAAAGCAAAGCCAAATCTAGGCCCCAGGAAGGGAGAGCCCTCAAGAAGACTGCAAATTCTTAAGGGCATCAGTTGAGGGCTGGTGAGATGGACCAGCCTGTGAGAGCACCTGCCACAAAGCCTGACAGCCTGACTTTGATTTCTATGGTCCACATGGTGGAAGGAGAGAACAGACTCTCATAAATTGTCCTCTGACCTCCACAAGTGCACAATGTGTCACAAGCACTGCCCCCTACACACACACACACACACACACACACACACACACACACACACACACACACACACACACACACACACACACACACACACACAACGCTAGCTGTTGGGTCTAGATGAGCCTCCTTATGTGTTGGAAAGTCTTACAATCCAGGTTTGAATTCAGGACTCATTTTCAGGAGTATGCCTCTTACACACTTGCTGACCCAGCGGTAGCAGTTCTGGGGGGGGGGGGTGGCTCTCCTGCCTGTGCAAACAGTTCCCGCCTGTCCACCGTGCTCCTGCCACATGGTATCAGTGGAAGCCAAGGACCCCTTGGGGAGAAGAATCTGAAGGAGACGGGGAGCCAGAGCCCCCTGCACTTTGACCTCCAGAGGGAACATGAAAGTGAAACTGAGGCTTTGGCAATTTCTGTGGAATCAAATGTTTGCAAGAAATGGCTTTTTCTATTTCTAGAAACTGCAGTAGAGCATTAAGAAGTTCATAAACAAACACAACCCACTGCCTGGGGTGATGGACTCTGTCCCCAGCACCCCCAGGCTTGCCCACCTTGGGACACCAGTGGCTTCGAGCTGGGGGCCCTGTGCTGGGTTCCCCAACAGCGTGAAACAGAGACATGCCCTCTGAGGCAGCAGGAGAGCCATGACCAGCTTCGCTCAGTGTCATCTGCGAAAGGGGCTTCCCCCACAGAGATCTCAGCCGCTGCCGAAAGAGGCACCGCAGACCAAAATCCAAACGCTCAGAAAACATGGATTTTCCTAAGGAAATGCACTTTCTCTTTCATGCCTCCCAAAAATCTGATTAAATGTTATGCAAACAGATTTGTTCCAGCCTCGGGGTCTCCTGTCCATTCTGCTCTTGTTTGTTCAAGATAGAAGATGGCTCAGAATGAAGGACGGGAGGCGGGAGGTCATCAGCAGAGCCAGCTGGGTGGGAGTGTAATATGGTGGTAGAGTTCAGACAACAGTGTTGGTTAAAGCAGTGTACAGATAATAAAGATTATTATATAGGTCTTGGCTATGCTGTCCAGGCTGGTCTTACAGTGTTTTTGTTGCTTTTGAGACAAAGTCTCACTACATGGCTCAGACTGGCCTCACACTTGACATCTTTCTATGTCAGCCTCCCACTCTGGCCTGAGGATAATCTCAGTCTCTTGCACTGAAGTGATGATCCTCCTGCCTCAGCCTCCCGAGTAGCTTGGGATATAGATGTGGATTGTGGCACCCGCGGTACCGAGTCGAGGGCAAGGGACTGCAGATATAACTCATGCACACACACACACACACACACACACACACACACACACACAAACACACAAACACAGCGGGTCCTTCGTGCTAAGAGAGCAGCAGCTGCAGCAGCAGTGGTGGCAGTGGTTTATTATTCTTGCCCCCTCTCAGAGTTCCAAAGAGCCTTCTTAGAGGCAGCAAAACAGGAATCCTCCTCCCAGGTGAAATCCCTCAAGAGGTGATTGCACACAGGAGGAAAAGTCTCGAGGAAGGGAGGGGTGCGTTCTCAGAGCAGTAAACATGACTAGCTAACCAAGATAAACACAGACATGGAAGCTGCTAGAAACAGGACATGAAACAGCAAGACAGGCAGGCAGCCCAGTCGGGCCTGGTTCCTACCGTGGGTCCCGTATCCAGCAGAAGCAACAAAGCCAGAATCCACCATACCCTGCAGCGATACAAAAATACATCTATCACCAGGTCAGGGAAGGGGGGTGGGCTATGTCTGTTAATTTTTTAGGAGCAAAGCCTTGTTCTGTAACCTGAAGCCTACTGCATAGCCCAGGCTAGCCTGAAACTTTTGGTGGTCCTTTCATTTAGTCCTCTGAGTGCGGGGATTATAGGGTGTGTGCCACTGTTACTGCTGAGGGGCTAGATTGGGTTAGTTTTCTCTTAAAAGGTGGGGAAATCTAGACCATCACTGTGGAGAGCAGGGGAAATCTCAGACACACATACTAGAGGTGAGGATGCACACAGCGTAGCACAGAGGACAGCGTGTGCATGTGAGCGAGAGGGTTGAGGCTCCAGGGCCCCAAATCCAGTCTCTAAGGCTGGGGTTTAAGTGCCTTTGAGGGGTCATCAGTCCCAGTAGGCCCACATCTTCAAAGTGAAGGTGTCCTGACCCCACCATGACCGCTTGGGACCACTGTGCCCAGGGACAGCCTACTGATGAGGGACAGCCCACCAGGCCTTCGTTCAGGAGTGTGAGGAAGATGCCAGAGGTTTGCCATGTTTATGGATGTGTGGTCCCTCTTCCTGTCGTAATTTCTATAGGAGATCTGTCCAACTCCCTGTCCCTCACCACCACACCTGGAAGCCCTGGGAGTTGATTCAGTTTTGTGGTACTAGGGGTCAAAGCCAAGGTCTTGGGCACAGTGAGCAAGCACCTGCCACTGAGTTCATGCTCAGTCTACACCACTGGATTGCTGAAGGGGACAGCAAAGTGCCAGTATTCCCACATGCTGAGTGGGTTTTTCCACCATGTGCGAAGATCTGTTCCTCAGACCCTCCCCTCCCCCTCACTATCCGTCATGATGAAGAGATCGGGCTGGGAGCCGCTGAGGCCCTTGCGGCTTTCTAGCGGACATCTGAGCAGGAGCAGTGAGGCCGAGCTCCCACCTCTGAGGCTCCTGGCTAGGGCCTAGCCTGGTCATGTCCTCAGCACTGCACCCCAGCCTCTTGACTGTCCGCCTTGATTTCAGCAACACAAGCCAATACAGATTGGCAAACATCTCTGCCTTTCTCAGGCGGCAGGCATGGCTAACGGAAAGCAGGAGAGGCAGCTATGAATGGAAACCTGCCAAAAGCAGGGCCTCCTCGGCTCAAATGTGCTTTACTGTGCGTGCTCAGGACCTACCAGCTGCCAAGGCCAGGCTGGCGTCACTGCAGGTGTGAGCAGTTCTCCACTCGGTCACAAGAGATTCTGAATCAGGGGCTGATTTAATGAAGTTTCGAGGCGACTTCCTGACAACTGAGTCGTCAGATTTTAGAACAGTCCACACCACACATCTAATCCAGTGTCCTTTCTCTTCAGAGAAACTAAAATTTTAATCATCTTTTTAGTCACCAAATCAGTCCTCCAAGTGACTATGCTCTGAGAACATGGAGGCTGAGTTCCTGACCCTGCCTTCTGCCGTCTTAGGCTGGCTGGCACAGTTGTGTCAGCCCCATCTTACAGCAAAGGCCAGGCCTGGTGGCCCTCTGATGACACCTCACTTCTACTCTATGTTTAAACTTTATTTTTATGTGTTTTGCCTGCCTGTATGTATGTGCGCCCTGTGTGCAGTGCCCACACAGGCCAGAAGGGGGGGCACAGCCGTTGAAACTGGAGTTAGGTGGTTGTGAGCTTCCATATGGGTGCTGGGAACTGAACCCTGGTCCTATGCAATAGCAGCTAGTGTTCTTGCTGAGTCATCTCTCCAGCTCCACCCCTTTCCATTAATAAAAAAGCACAGGCCAGCTCAGACTCAAAATCGGGTCAGGCAGGGAACTGCAGAAAGGTGTGGACACTGAAGAGTGGCTCACTGTGGCCACCAGGCTCATGGTCTTCTATACCTGGAGTCTGGAACTGGACAGATGGCTCAGTGATTAAAGCCAGAGTACTGGGTTCAAGTCCCAGCACCCACACGATGGCTCACGACCTCAGTTCCAGGGGATTCAACACCCTCTTCTGACCTCTGCAGGAACCAGGTATGCATATAGGCAAAAACACCCATGTGCATAAAATAATATTTGAAAAAGCAAATTTAACCCCTGCAATCCCTTCACTCAGTCGCATAACTCCCAGCACTCAGGAGGCCATAAGTTTGGGTGCTGGTTAGTCCTTGTCAACCTGACACAAGCTAGAGTCCTTGAGAAGGGGCCCTCGGTTGAGGAATTGCCTCCATCAGAATGGCCTGTGGAGCAGAGCACGGTGACACACACCTGTAATCCCAGCACTCGGGAGGCAGAGGCAGGCGATGGCCGTGAGTTCGAGGTCAACCCAGTCTACAAATCCAGTCTAGGACAGTCAAGCCTGCACAAACTTTGTCTCAAAAAACCAACCAAACAGCTGGGCCTGGTGGCACATGCCTTTAATCCCAGCACCCGGGAGGCAGAGGTAGGCAGATTGCCATGAGTTCAAGGCCTGCCTGGTCTACAAAGTGAGTCCAGGACAGCCAGGGCTACACAGAGAAACCCTGTCTTGAAAAGCCAAAACCAAACCAAACCAAACCGACAAAAAACCAACAAAAAACCAAACCAAACCAAACCAAAATACCCAAAACTCAGAATGGCTGTGAGCAAACCTGCAAGGCATTTTCTGGATTAGTGACTGATGTGGGAAGGCCCAGCTCACTAAGTGGTGCCGCCCCCGGGCAGGTGGTTCCAGGTGCTGTAAGAAAAGCTGAGGAAGCCGCAGAGAGCAAGCCAGCAAGCAGTGTTCCACGTGGTCTCTGCTTCTCTTCCTGACCCCAGGCTCTTGCCTTGGCTTCCCTCAAGTTGTTTTGGTCAGTGTTTTGTCAGTTACAGAAAAAAACTAGGACACTAGGCAGGCCTTTTCCCAACTGAGCTGCTACCCCAGCTGATGGCCAGAGACCCCTGGGAACATGCTTCCTGGATGGCTCAGTGGTTACGAGCTCTGGCTGCGCTTCCAAAGGACCCAGGTTCAAATTCCAGCACCTACATGGCAGTTCACAACTGTCTCTAACTCCAGTGCCAGGGAATCTGACACCTCTTCGCACAGACAGAATACATGGAGGTAAAACACAAATGTAAATAAAATAAAATGGTTTTTTGTTGTTGTTGTTGTTGTTTGTTTTTTGGTTGTTTTCGAGACAGTGTCTCTCTGTGTAGCCGTGGCTGTCCTGGACTAACTTTGTAGACCAGGCTGGCCTTGAACTCACAGTGATCTGCCTGCCTCTGCCTCCCGAGTGCTGGGATTAAAGGTGTGTGCCACTATGCCCAGCTTGGTTTTTCTGTTTTTTTGTTTTTTCAAAGAAGAAGAACATGGTTCCCACAAATGCCTCTTGCTGGGGCACCCATTCCAGAAGCCTCTGGAACCCTGGTCTGTTCTTTGTAACCACGCTTTCCAGGGTGGCTGGGAGGAGCCCTGGCTGGAAACAGGAAATTTGTACTGTTTTTCCTTCTTGGTTTCCCATGCACTGAGAAACTGCCCAGCTCCAGAGCTGCCCGCGGCTCTCTATGGCTCTTACTAGGACGTTCGTGCTTCAGTCACAGGCTGTGAGGCTCAGCAAGATGATCCGAAGCCAGGTCAGAGGGCGAGCCTAACGTCAGCCCAGGGGACACATCCCAAAGACACTGGCCTTCAGAGGGGCCTCAGAGTGACAAAAACAACAGACCCGGAAATAGGCCTCAAACACCAAGGATAGAGCTGGCAGATTGCCCAAGGCTGAGCATGCCAAGTTCTGTGAAAGTTCTTGGAAGACACAGGAGGTGGCTGGTGCCTCTTTGCTTCCATGAGAGGTGAGGGGAGTGGGAGTAAGAGGAAACCTATTTGTAGAACATGTGGGGCCAAAAATAATCCCGAGAAACTGCAGCATCAGCGCTGCCAACTATAGCATAGTGGGCATCGACACAGGTGGATCAGGTAGACCAGAAGTACGCTGCCGAGGCCTTGCCTGGTTCAAACTGCACTGGTCAGGAAATGAAGGCTTTTACCTGCACCTGTGTGCACTGGCCTGTCAGGGGGAGGCAAGCAGGAGAGTTGCTCAGCCATCGCCTGGACTTCTGAGCTCAGACAGTGGAGGCTTCTTCAAAATCAAGAAGCAAAGCAAGGCAGAAGCAGTGCTCACTTTAAAGGGTGAACATGAGTGACAGTGACCAGGGAGAGACCTTAGCTGGGCAAGTGCTTGCTTGGCAAGAAAGAAGATCCGAGATTGACCCCAGCACCCACCTAAAGAGCTGGAAGTGGGGGATAAACATGCTGAGACAGGGGCATCCCTGGGGCTCGCTGGCCAGTCAGCCCCGCCTCCTTGGTGAGTTCCAGGACAATGAGAGAGCCTGGCTTCCATATGCACGTGCACACATGTGAACACACACATACACAAACACAGCTCCGTATTTGAAGAAGTACAATCAGGAAGGAGAGATGTTTAATTTTATGATCAGTCTTGCTAAAATGCATGGAAAGGCGAATTAAGATGACAGGCAAATAAAATTTTGCACTTACTAGACAGGAAAACATAATAAACAGGACAACAAGATCGACGAGGATGTAGGATTCAGCTGGCAGCACTGATGGACAGTGTCTAAGAGGCCTGGCTGCCCTTCCAGAGGGCCCAGGTTCAATTCTCAGCACCCACATGGTGGCTCACAGCCATCTGTAACTCCAGTTCCATGGTGATCCGATGCCCCCTTCTGGCTTCTTCTGACACACCAGGTGTGCACACGGTACACATATATATGTGCAGACAAAATCAGCCTAAAAAATTTAAATACAAGATAAAAATAGACAAGGTAGAGCTCATCATAAATCTAAAGAAATGACAACTCCCTAAAATCATGAGTCCTGTGTTTTATTGGCTTCCTGGTACTTCTGAGATGATTTCTCACTATACATTTCTAATTAGCTGCTTTGTGGGTTTTTTTTTTTTTTAATTTAAAATACAGTTCAATGGATCTATAGCACCTCTTTCCACAGAGACCAGAAAGATTAATTCAGCCATATAAATGTATGATAACTTAAGAAACACCCAGTTAATTCACAGGCAAATGGGGGTGGGGGAATGTCATGTAATTTTTAAGAGTTGGCAGACTTGGAAAAGTCCCTATTAATTTTTTTGAAATATTGAAGTTGTAATTTTCAGGACATTTATGGTTTCTTTTCCTGTGATTCATGATTCTTAGAACTGATGGTTTAGTTAATTAGTCATTGGTGTCCCCAGTAAGTGGCCTACAGGCTAGGCTCCAGGTGACAGCACGGAGAGCTGTAAATGCCTTTGTTTTTATAGCCCACTTTACTGTTGTTTTAAGTGAAAATCCCAAATTGTTCTATTATACCAGTGAAGACTCAGGAGCCAGATGCTGGGGTGAAAACCTGCTAGCTCAGAGAGGCAGAGAAAGCACCCAGTTGACCCTCCTATTTGGCTCATGTCCCGATGGAAAATGCCTAAAAAGCTTACTAGCTCAGCTGACAGCCCAGGAGGAAAAGGCAAAAAAACTCAAAGCCAAAGGCTTGCTAGCGCAAAGCTCAAAAAGCCAAAGGCCAAGGAGCTGAGGAGCTCAAGAGCTAAAAAGCTAAAAGCTAAAGAGCCCAAGAGCTAAGAGCTCCTTCTCCTACACAGTCTTAAATACCCTAAACTCAAAGTCCCTCCTACTCTTTAATCCCTGTCAGTTGATTTCTTGCCCCGCCTCTTGACCCAGGGTTAACTTTATTAAATCCTTGTACAGAAAGCTCTTGGAGTAAACATATGTGCTAGGGTTGGCTGAACCTCACCTTAATCACTTGTTTACAATAAACAGAAAGTTCTAGGATTAAAGGTGTGTGTTAGGGCTCAACCAGGATAAACCAAAGACAGGTTTTCACAATTCACAGTCTCAGGGATCAGAATGGGATCAAATAGCCTTCAGCACTACTTCATGACTGGACCACCCAACAGTCGATCAGTGCTGACCTTTTCCTCTAAATGAACCATTTCCTCTTGCATAATCTGAGATTCCTCGTAATTGGTTTGTGGGCATAAGACATTTCTATTGGTTGTAACTCCCTGCTGTTGTCTTTTTTACGTTTCTTTGGTTATATGCATTTTTATTTTTCAGTTCTCTAATATATAAACAGTTTAGAGGGGCACATGCTGTGCCCTTCACAAATGGACAAATCAGGAGTCTGCTTCTGGCACCCTGTCTACTGAAACATACCTGTGCGTTTCCAAACAACAGTTAAAATGCCATGCTCAGGGGGCTGAGAGAGAGCTCAGCAGCCGAGAGCATTGGCTGATTTTCCAAAGGGCCAGGTTTGATTTCTAACACCCACATGGTGCTCACAACCATCTGTAACTCCAGGTTCGGTCTCCTCGAACATCAGACAAAACATTCATACACTTAATAGTTTAAAAATTAAGCCATATTCAAGCTTCGTGGAAAGCGTTGCTCCTGTCACTAAGATGCACAGGACGCAGGGGCTCCATTTCCACTGTGCGCAATGTTTTGTATTTAAGTCCTGAAGGGAGCAAACTGTTTTTGAAGAATTGTAAACAAGAAGGGCGCCCATGCTTGCAGCTTTCTGTTTGATGACACAGAATTTTCAGGCTGGATGCTTGGGTGTTCAGTTCAACTCTGAGTTCCCTTCTACCGCCCACACAGCTCTGGTGCTGGGCTGTGTGGGAGCTGTTTTTGTCTTGGTAGAACATATCACTGTTGCACAGTTTAGCATGCAGGACGGAGGGAGTATTCCTGGAGGCAATGCAACTGGCAAACACTTGTCTCTGCATGAAAGTGTCTGCAAAGCACACATGGGCCCCCGTGGGTGGACTTCCTGGTTAAGCCTGCCTTTTCTGGGGTCCCTCAAATGCTTGCAGTCACCTCAACACTGCTAGACTTGAGATGGTAAGGCACAATGAACTGAAGAGACAAAGTTCTTACCCATTTGTGGTTAAAATACCCCATTTTTACCAATTTCATTGTTAACTGTTGAAAATGGTCCCCACGGGTCCATTTTGAAAATTTTCCCCAGTAGGTGGTGCTATGTTGACACTGTGGGACTTTTAGAAGGAAGGGTCACATTGGTGGGTATTCTCTGCTTCCTGTCAGCAGTGGACAGTCCACTGCCATGAACCTCACTATATCTTCTGTGCCTCGACTGACCGGAACCTCTGAAGCTTGTAGACCAAAACCAACTATTTTCTGCCTTACTTTTCCCCCCTTTCCTTATTCCATTTTCTGGTCTCTGTGTAGTGTGCATGTATGTGTAAGCATGTCTGCATGTGTGGGGGTATATGAAGGCCTGAGGTTGACGCAGAGAATCAAATCTGGATCACTCTTTCACTGACTGGCATGGCCAGTCTTACTAGCCTGCTTGCCCTGGGAATTCTGTCTCTGCTCAGAAAGCTGGACCTACAGGTAGGCCACCACACCCATTCCGAATTTACAAGGATTCTGGGAATCTGAAGTTCTCACTTTTTAACCACTGAGCCATCTCCCCGGGCCCCTTAGGCTGTTCTGACAGGCACTGTGTTCCGAAAGTGAAACAGTGCATTTTTGAACACTAGGTGACCACTCCGGGTCAGGATGAGCTTGTGACAGTGAGGCACTGCGTACTGTCCGTTCAACTAGTTCCTGGCAGACTAGCTCGGCCCTCTGCCATCTCCCCAGCCCTCCCCCAGCTCTCTTTACCATGGCCCTTGCCTCCTGGGTCTCCTTGTTGCTTTCAAATTGTTCTTAAGACTTAAATGTCGGGCTGGGGAGATGGCTCAGAGGTTAAGAGCACTGTCTGTTCTTCCTAAAGGTCCTGAGTTCAATTCCTAGCAACCACATGGTGGCTCACAACCATCTATAATGAGATCTGGTGCCCTCTTCTGGCATGCAAGTGTACAAGCAGGAAGAATACTATATACATAATAAATAAATCTTAAAAAAAAAAAAAAAAGACTTAAATGTCCCATTGCAAATGTTACTGTTATGGTTTGGAAGGACACCTACTGGCTCCTGTCTTGGATGCTGGGTCTCCACTCTGTGGTGCTATTTTGTGAGATTACCAACATGACCCCATAACAACTTCAGTCAGACCAAACCATATCTCGGCTCAGAAGCCTCGTGTTTTCTACCTTACTCCAAAATAAAGGTTGCCTTGTGTGAAGGGTTTCACTGCTTTCCTGACCTCATCTCTAGGTGTCCACCTCTCTCTTCTGCAAGCCACACTAGACCTGGGAGTCTCTTGTAGTTTCTTGAATGGCCAGGTCCTTGCACAGGCCTTCACTTCTGCATTGGTGCAGCTTTGACCATACCCTCCAGGTGTCCCCACAGCCCTGCAGAGAAGCCTTGTTTGATCTCCCTGTTTTAAAACACACACACACACACACACACACACACACACACACACACACACACACACACACACTCCCAGCCCTTGCTTTTATATCCCAGACCCAGATGAAGGCAGACCACATCTGAAGTTCTCCATTGTGTTTGTCAGACTCTACCTAGACCGTGAGTTCCCGGAAGAGTGGCTCTACTGGCCACAGTGGCCAGTTTCTGGTAAATGCAGTGGTCTCTACTTTTGGCTTTCTCTTCCCTGGCCTCACCAGAAGCCCAGAGAACCACCTTCTGGGAAAAAGACGAGAGAACATTTATCGGAAGACCAGTTTCTAAGAGAGAACAGCAGGAGTGAACTAAGTGGTCACAGGACTTTCAAGCATCTAAGCAGCTTGTTATTGGAAAGAACCATCTTCTGGTGAAGTGAATCACCAGAGCGTTGGATCACCAAGCTCTGAATCTATGGCACACTCCCCCTAGACAGAACCCACTGTGGTGTAAATAGGAAACTGACGAATCATACCATGTCTCCTCCCAGTTCAAGGGAAAAACACACAAACCCAAGAGATTTATGACAAGACAGGTTAACTCCTGGCTACACCCAGCCTACCTCAAAGAAGATGATGAGCATCAAAGATCCTCCTCCTTAGGGAGATGGCTTTAAATGTGCCAAACAAGCCACTGGGCAAAACGTCCTCATTTCTGCCACAGACAGAATTTGGCCTAAAAATGGGCAAGTTGATGGACAAACTCTGCCAAGACAGGGTAATAAGCAAGTCCTCAATAGTTCCTGCCTCACAAATATGTCTGTCAGATATATTGGGCCAGAAGGCTGAAGAAGATGCTCCAATGTTATAGAGAGGGTGGCTGTTCAGGCAGCAAACTGTTTCTGTTGTTTTGGGTTTGGTGTTTTGTTTTTGTTTTGTTTTGCTGTTTTTCACCTTGGAAGCTGCTATCCTGCACTTCCTGTTTACTCAGGTAATTAATTTTATTCCTTCTCAAGTCTCTGATGACGTTGAAGACCAGATAGTTCAGTTTTACAATTCAGCTTAGTTGTTTAGGGGTTAAGATGTTTTTAGGTGTAGATAGATGTTTTAAGTTGATAGAGATGAGATATGATAGATATTGATTTACATTCAGAATTTTAGACTCACCAAGACAGCTAGAGATGTGGGAAGAGCACTGATTGCTCTTGTGGGGACCCAGGTTCCATCCCCAGCATCCACATGGTGGCTCACAAATATCCCAAACTCCATTTTCAGGGTGGCTGACACCCTCTTCTGGAACCAGATACTCATGTGATGGACAGACTCACATGAATGGAAAGAAACCATCCCATGCTGGGCATGGTGGCACAAACCTTTAGTCGCAGCCTTCAGGAGGCAGAGGTAGGCAGATCTCTGAGTTTGAGGCCAGCCTGGTCCAAAAGTAATTCCATGGCATCCAGGGCTGTTACACATAGAAACCCTGTCTTGAAAAACCAAAGGGGAGAGGTAAAGAAAAAGAAAAAAAGAAATCATCACCTAAGCCAATACAAGACCGCGGCTGGCTCTGGGGAAGACCCCCCACCCCCAGGGGACTTAAAATGTGGCATAGCTTATCAAAAAGAGGGAAGGCCATGACGAGAATGGGGCATGTGCATGCGCTGATGTGTCCAGGATGTCCCCATTCTGAGACATGTGAGAATGAAAGGTCTAAAAGTTAGGGCTGTCTGCCCCAAAGTTGCTTATTTTGTTTGATAGTCTTTTTTTCTTTTCTTTTCTTTCTTTCTTTCTTTCTTTCTTTCTTTCTTTCTTTCTTTCTTTAGATCTTGTTTTGCTATATAGCTCTAGCTAGCCTGGAGGTTACTGTATAGCCCAGGATGGCTTTGAACTCGTGAAAACCCTGCCTTAACCTTCTGAGTTGAGAAACTATAGTCTTGAGCCACTATACCCAATTAATAATCACTTTAATTTTCAAGAACCGAGGTCCTGGGCTGACCTATACCAAGTGCAGGGTGCTGCACACTTCTGTACACTGTGTGAGATGTAACTGTCTGTCACACACACACACACACACACACACACACACACACACACACACACACACGCATGCACGCATGAATTGGGTTGTTGATGGAAGGGGGTCAGAACTAAAATCCAGGCAGCTGGTTAGGTGTGGTACATGGACACTGTCCACGCTCTGACCTGCTAACACACATGACCATCACCACTCCTCTCGTGCCTGAAGCCAGGTTCAAGCACGCTCCTCTCTTACCGCCTAAGTCTTAAATACTGGCAGAGAGCCATGCACACTGGGTTGGGATTCAAATAGGCCCCCTCCCCCTACTGCCCAGAAACCAGAGCCGGCCAAGACAACACGCTAGGAAGGCCTCTCTTGCCTGGTTCCCACCCGTCCCCCAGCTCGCGGTTAGCTTTCGCCCCCTATGCGCTGACCACAACCTGCAACCGCTAGTTCTTTGCTGGGCAGTCATCTTGACTTCACATTGTTAAAACCGGCAGGCAGGTGAAGGGGGATGCGCTATGCCTCCACCTAGTCTGGCATAAACGTAGCAACCACATATCTTAGTCTTTAGTTAGGTGCCACCTTAATCTCGAAGTAAAAGTAGCTGGCCCATGGGATCTTTGCATGCCCTGCCCAGATCCCCGAATGTGTGACCAGGACGTCTAGTGTGACTGACACTCTCTCGGGTGCCTTTCTCTGTTTCAGCTTTCACTGTTTCACAGCCTCCCCTTACCCCTCCCCCACCAGAATTCACCCTCAGAGTCACCCCGCCCCCTCCCTCCTACTGGACCCGACAGCTTTGAGGTAGAAAATCCCGGGGGCGCCCGCTGCCCTCTTGCGCGGAGGGTCTCCGTCGCGGCCCCTTTCCGCTGGCGCCTCCGGGCGGCAAAGAAAGTGAGGGTTGTCCGGGTGCCACCTCTCCCGGAAGAAGCTGACCGGCGCTGGGGCCCGGCAGGCAGGCTGCGAAGGGACGGTGACGCCCACCCCTGCTTCTCATCCGATACCCCGGGGAGCTACCGGAGGACTCTCAAAGGCAGCACCCCGTCCTCACCCACCTGGGGTCTCCTCCCGTGGGTGGGTTTCGGGGCTGCCGCGGGACTCTGTGAAGAACCAGGTCCCTAGCAGAAAGCAATGACTTGGGTGGGATCCTGGACCCCGAGGTGTGGCGTGAGGGCGGGGAGAGGAGGAAGCAAGGGCGGGGTGGCAGCAGGGGGCGGGGACGGGACCGGACGGGCCGCGCGGGGTGGGGAGGCGGGTGCCGGGGAGCCGGGAGAGCGGGAAGCGGCGGGGCGGGGCGGCAGGTGCGGGGATGCGGGCAGAGCGCAGGTAGCGGAGCCCCGCGTTCAGGGCGCCCCGTGTGGCGAGCGCGCGGCATGTCGCAAGGGCCCCCCGCGGGCAGCGTCCTGCAGAGGAGCGTGGCGGTGCCTGGGAACCAGCCGCAGGTAGTGGACGTGGGGGCCGGGTACCGGGAGGGGAGTGCTGCGCTCGACTTGTGTCCCGGCCATGCGCCCTGGGCGCGGGGAGGGGGGCGGAGGGGGGCGACACTTGGGTCCTCGCTGCCCGGGCCGCTGCATCCTTGCCTACTGCTGGAGTGAAGCGGCTCGAGCTCCGATGCTGGGAATACAGCCCAAAGGGGCGGTTTGTCCCTGCATCCAACCCACTGGGAACCTGGGACCGGTCAGCCTGCCTGCGTGGGGTTGTATCTTTAGTGGGCAGACTCCACCCCCAGCGTGGGTGGAAACTCCTCGACCCCATCCTATCTGCCCCCTTCTGCTGTCCCCAAGTTTCACAGCTGTACCCATTAGAAGCTGAGACAAAATCGAGACAGCTGTTGGGAAAATTCTTGGCCAGCTAGTTAGTTGCTTTAGTAACAGACGTAGGTGGAGTGGCCTTGTACCATTTACTTCGACTAGCTGAGCCTCAGTTTCCCCGTCTATAAGATGGACCCTATAGCGTCTTCTGAGGATGCTTGCGCAGATTATGTGGCCTGTGGATCATTTGTGTCCCCATTTGGTGCTTCTGCTGTGTGGGAAGGTGTGAGCACCTGCGACAGGAGGTAAATCCAGTTTACAGCGACAGCTCCCAGAAGACGGGAGGCATGTTGCCCTTTGCCCTGAGACGCGTTAGCTTTGGAGAATAAAGAGGCACTAGCGGGGATCCAGTGAGATCAAAATCTCAGGCCAGCTCTCACACCGTTAAGGGCAGCTGTCCCCAGGGCCTAGCAGGGTTCTGAGTACATGGCAGGCTCCTGGTTAATATAGAGATTAGAAGAGTGGGTGGATCTGTGAGGGTATGAAGCTGATGTTCTTGTGTTTACTCCTTATGTCCCCCATGGATGCTCCACGACCTACTGAGGAGTGCTGGGTGTAGTGGCACAGAGCTGGGGAGGACAGGGGACATGGGGAGGTACAGACAGGAGGCACATTTTGACGCCCTTCTGTGTTCTCCTGCGCCTCCGTCATGTATGTCTAGACCTATCATGCTGGGCACTCACGGCTGACTACCTGAGTTTGTACAGCCGCCTGTGGTTTTTACCGTGGTTAGACATTGCACTCTAGGCAGCTTTTGGACTTAATCCTGAAGGATATTTGTTTTTCTCCCTTGATGGCTTTCATGCAGTTCTAGAAAGCAAACCCTGGCACTGTGTAAGCACTCGCCGTGGTAGGTGCATTTTTCTGCCTGCCCGCATCATGCCACCTCATGAAGAACTTTTAGATATTTGGTTAAGAACTTTCAAGACACATCACAAATTTGCATTTGGAATAACCCTGACCCCTGAGAGAAAATGTCAGCCAAGCATTGTTCAAGAGAGCATGTCATTGGTGTTCTAGAGTTTTCCTCCTATTGGTAGTTGTGTGGTTGCAATTAGTAATAAATGCGTAGTTATGGCCCGCGCACAGTTTCAGAAGGACTCGCCAGTGTGCAGTAGTGTAAAGGCTGTGCACAGCAAGTCCCAGAGAGCAGGTACCCTGGTCTTCCCCACCCCTCAGATGAGCAGCGGCACTGCAGCCCTTCCCGGCAAACGCCCTGTGGGGTAGAGGTTTTGTGAACGTTGGTGTGGGGACCAGCAGACCTGACTTCCACTTCCCACTCACCCCGTGCTGGCCATGGTACCTGCAGGACTTCCCTAACCAGAGTTTCTTATTCCTTGACTCTTAGTATTTTTGTTTTGTGGTCCTGGGTATGGGACTCAGGGCCTCACGTACCCCTCACAGATGTGCTGCCACCAAGCTGCTCCCAGGCCTCTTATTCCTCATTTTAAAACAGTTTCTCCTCACATTCCTCGGGATGGGGATGGAGATGACAGAGCCGCAAAGCCCCAGTGCAGAATGGGTGCCACTTAACAAGGGCAATCAGCAGCCCACTGGGGCCGGCAGGGGACACCGTCCCTGGCAGCAGATGACACGGTGGAGGGAGCTCCCTGAGTAAAGCCAAGAGAATTTCACCTCGCCACATGTCACCCCCAGAGCCCTGAGGATGAGGACAGGAAGGTTCGAAGGAGAGAGAAAAACCGGGTTGCCGCTCAGAGAAGCCGGAGGAAGCAGACCCAGAAGGCTGACAAGCTCCACGAGGTGAGACTGTGGTCAGGGGCAGGACCACAGGACAGCCACAGGGACAGCCATCCTCTGCCCTGGGGAGGGGGGCATTGGTGACGTCACTACCAGTTGTACATATCTGATTCCACTGGGTCTTTCCAGCCTCCTGTTCTGCGTCTTCGTTCATGGGCCTCTTCCTTTCGGCACCAGCGCTCTGTGTGCTTCCTACGCTGCGTCTCCTCTCACTGCAGACTCAAGCAAGAGCTGTGTGGTGGCACACACTGTACTCCGCACTCGGAGACGTGGGTGCAGGAGGGTACTCAATTTGAGGCTGGTCTGGACTACAGAAAGACTATCTCAAGAAT
Organism: Acomys russatus; assembly: GCF_903995435.1. Classification (NCBI taxonomy): domain Eukaryota; kingdom Metazoa; phylum Chordata; class Mammalia; order Rodentia; family Muridae; genus Acomys; species Acomys russatus. Next base: position 85,030,989 of record NC_067142.1, read on the forward strand.
TAACAGTGAAAAAAAAAAAAAAAAAGAATTAACAGTGATTAGTCTCTCCTGGAAAGTTACCTATTGTGTCAATAAAGAACTTAGTATGGTATTTAAAAAAAGAGAGAGAGAAAGAATTAACAGTACATGGTGGTGCACGCTTTTAATCCCAGCACAAACTCTGTGAGTTTGAGGCTAGCCTGGTCTACAAAGAGAGTTCCAGACAGCCAAGGCTATTACACAGAGAAACCCTGTCTTGAAAAACCAATGAATAAATAAATAAATAACAGCGACAGTGACAATAGTAAAATTAAAGCTCCGGGAAAGCAGTTCCGTAGAGTGCTCGCATGTCACAAAGATGCCCTGTGTCTCAGTCTCGGTGCCACGTACATCAGGCACGATGGGGTGTGCCTGTAATCTCAACACTCAGGTGTAGAGGCAGAGAGTCAGAAGTTGAAGGTCAACCTTGCCTTTATAGTGACTCTGAAGATAGCCTTGGCTACATGCGACCCCATCTTAAAGGAAAAATAAAAAAATATAAAAAATTACTGGAAGTAATAGAGCAAGTCTTTAATCCCAGCACTCTGGAGGCAGAGGCAAGAAGATCTCTGTCAGTCTCTGTCCGTTTGAGTCCAGCCTAGGCTACACTTCTAGGCCAGTCAGGGCTTTGTAGTGAAACCTGGTCTCAAAAAGAGAAAATAAGTAAACAAAAGAACCTGGCTGAGGCAGGTCCTGAGAGGGTCAGGTGTTCAAGCCATTTTCTGGCTACATAGTAAGTTTGATGCCAGCCTGGGCTCTATGAAAGCCTCTTCCAACCAAAATTAAAAATTGAAAAATGAAACAAAATAGATTGCTGAGCTTTTAACTCCTTCTCAAGTTCACCCAAAGAGAACGGCCCGTAAGCTCATACATTAGAACGCTCAGTATGGAAGTTGGTGGGTTGTTCCCTAAGGATTAAGAGGTGCGGCCTCTTTGGAGGAAGCCCACTGGGAGTGGGGCTTTGAGGTTTCTAAAGCCCCACTTAGCTCTCCTGATCTCTGCCTTGTACCCGTGGATCAGATGTAAAAATCTCAGCTACAGTTCCAGGGGAGTGCCTGCTGGCTGCCAAGCTTCCTAGCCTAGCCTCAGCCTGCTAGTGCCGGGATGGCAGGAGTGGGCCACCACTCTTTATCCTTTCTTCCTCCCCACCCCTACCTCCCCTCCTCCCCTCCCCCCTTCTCTGCCCGTTTTCTTAAATGTTGGTGTGGATTAAGGTGTTTTACTCCCGCCTTTTCATCTTGCCTGGGATGTTTCTCTGTTAACGTGTCCTGCCCACCATCAGCACTTAGCAGCCCCTTCAGTACTTCCAGGGAGGCCCCGGGCTGCACGTCAGGATTTCTCCTTTTGCTCAGGTGTCCCCAGGGCTCTGCTGCAGGCTTCTCGAGTGCACTTTCGAGACAGAATGTGGTCTCTTTGCCCTGAGACTTTCTCCTCTCACTATCTCCATGTGGTGGCTAATGGCGCCTAACCACCTTTCTTATCTCTCAAATCGGGAGCCTTTATCTGAGTCTATTTTCTCTATTGCTGAATACCACAGATTGGGTAGTTGATAAAGAGACTATTTGGCTCAGGGTTCTGTAGGCTTAAGACTCTCAAACAATGGAGCCGCATCTGCTCAGTGTCTGCTCAGCACCCAGTGAGGCCCCTGCTCTGCGAGGTCACATGGTGGAGGGTGAGATGGTCAGACAGCAAGCAAATCAGAGAACTTTCTTCCATAAGCAGCCACTCTCATTGTAACACGACCACCCATAGAACATCCGTGAGTCATCTCCCCAAGGTTCCCCGTCCCAATATTGCTGTTTGGGGGCATGTTTTCAGGCCAGCCGGTGGGGTGGGGCATATTTGGCCATAAGCACTGCCATTTATGCCCACGATTCTGCTTTCGCTCACCCACAGTCCCACAGCCAGGGCTGTCGAGGGGTGGGTGGTGTTTCTGCTCTTAGCTGTTCAGGGGTTGGTGTTCAGAGTTAAGGTCCAGTGCAGCACCCTCGTGCCAGGCAGCTCTCTCCTGCTTTCTTGCCATGAGTGTTTCCCCACAGCTGGCCAGGAGATCCAGGGGAGGGGAAAGGGTACCTGAAAATGCCTCCACCGCAATCAGATCACCTTTAGACTGCACACACTCCAGGGCCCTGAGACTCGGGCTTAGAGACCCACCTCGCGGCCAGAGTCTTTGCTGAAGGCAGGAGGGCTGAGGCTGGAGGCCATGGTCCCCACATGGGCTTCAGGGAAGGTCTTCTCAGTCTTCGTGAGATCTATAAAACTTCCACAGAAAAATGGCACTGCCTTTGCCTCCTTCCTTCCCTCTTTGTTGCTAAGGTCATGGTGTTTCTGGATTTGTGTAGCCACATAATCTCCTCAGAGGACCAAGGGCTTTCTGCTAGTGCCTAGTCCTGTGTTCAGACCATGTGAGCCTGCTGGACGGCCGGCTCCTCCCGTCTAGAATCTTCCAGTTCAGATTAGGTGTATTGCCATTTGTTGGTTTTTGTTTTTTCGAGACAGGGTTTCTCTGTGTAGCCTTGGCTGTCCTGGACTCACTTTGTAGACCAGGCTGGCCTCAAACTCATAGTGATCCACCTGCCTCTGCCTCCTGAGTGCTGGGATTAAAGGCGTGCGCCACCACTGCCCGGCCTTGTATTGCCATTTGTAAGTCCTGAGCAACTGTGCGCAGAGGTGACCAGGTGTCTTCGACAAGACTTGTCCTGCAGCAGCAACATCTAGTAGGATCCATAAATACTTATTTCCTTGGGCAAAGCTTTGCTGTGGAGTCAGAGAGAAGAGACCCCCATGTGTGTCCTTGGGGAGTGCAGGATTCATTTCCTCCTGCTACTGTACTGAATTCTAGCAAATCCATTACCCTCCATGCTGGCAGGGAGCCGTCCAAACGCATTCCACCATGCTACGATGAAGATGTAGACATGGCTGCGGCCCCATGCTTTGGTCAGCTTCTAGGGAGCTCCATGCTCCTTGGTGTGCGGTCGTCCATCTTTAAAGCAACACTGGCCCCACTGTCAAGTCTCCTGTCTCCCTGCTGACCTAGGAATCCCCTGATGCCGCTGCCCCCACTTGGGTCACCCCCATCTCATGTTCCTTAGTCTCACCTGCAAAGTCCCTTTTGTTAAATAGGCTCCTGTGCACAAGTCCCAAAGATGAGGATGGGAGCGTTTTTAGGGGCCAGAGCTCTTCCGGTCACAGAAGGTAGCAGATGATCCTTATGAATGCCAAGAAAGGGCACATAAAGGTGCGTTCGTTCCTTCTGTGTCTCATGGCTGAGCATGATAACCCAGTGAACCAGGAATGTAGGACTGGTGCTGCCCTTGTGCGTGCCTGGGCCCTTGTAGAGCTAGAGGTGACCTGCTGACATGTCCTTCTGCCCAACATCTGTGGCCTGACAGCTGTGGCCTTTCCTAGATCAGGCCAAATGGATCTGAAGCCAGTCCCCTCAGGGCAGGGTTGTTCTCTTCTTCACCGGGGCTAGAGACACAGGTCAGGAAATCTCCCTGTGTGTCACGGGTGGGTAAGGACCATGGCTGCACTTGGACACGGACCACAAAGCTGTGGCCCTGGCTTTACTCATTAGTTACACTCAAGAGTGGTCACAACGGGCACGAGGGAGTAAGAAACCGGCTTAGGAAAAGGAAAGGCAAAGAGACTGTCAGCTACGGACCCAAAGGCACCCTGTGGAAAACTATCTCAGGTCACCTCCCTGCCTCCTTGCATAGGATGCCATAGCTGTGGAGAGTCCGTGTTTTATGGTGGGTAGGACTCTGAGTGACCAACTGCACCCTGGTGGCAAGGTGCTGGTGAAAAACAGTGTTGTCGCTGAGATCCAGTGAGTGGGGTGCGGGCCACTTCACATGTCACTGTAGCTCATGTTGGAGAGCCCTGGGGACCTGTGGGGCTCCCAGGCCACATCCTGGGACGACCTGAGTGGGAACCACACCTGGTGAGAAACCAGCTGCGGGCTAGGAGGACAGCTACCTGGTAACTGGCTGCCTGATGCTGTGTGTTGGGTGGCCCATGAACTGGGCATTTCCTCATCCTCACTCCCCAGTACAGAGCCGAGTCCTGAATGTCACAGTGGCTCTGGCTGTGGCTTGTCTTCTAGGGACACCACAAAGGGGGGAGGGGGAAGTGTGTGGAACAAGACTGTTCAAAATGGCCCCTTCTCTCTTCTGTGTCCCTCACTCACTCCAGATGCCACAGTGGCCTCTCACTTTTGTGAGCTCCTTGGCACCTTCCCTCTTCCTGGCTGTTCACTGCCAAAGCCCACGGCCTGTCCCTCATCATAGACTGGGCCGAGCTGAGGGAGAGCTGGGTTAGCTGACTGACTCCTGGGAATTTCCCTCAAGGTCGTGCCTGCCGACAGAGATGTGTGGTGGTGAGAGCGTGCTCAGTGTTCACATTTCTCTCTGCGCAGCGTTGGGCTGAAGCTGCAGATGGGAACCAAGATAAAGTCGCAGAGTGGCAGTGCCATGCCGAAAGGTGGCTTAGAAGTGGGTCAAAATTTGACCAGGCACCAAAGATGTCAGACTGAGAAAGAATTTTGAGTCAGACAAAGGTGGGAGCGATGCCAGCCTTGAAAGCCTTAAATGTCACAAACTGACAAATGACTTGGGCACTGTGACTGTGGTGAGTGCTGTCATATACCGCGTGTTCAGAGAGAACACTGGTGAGAGGGCACACGCAGTTTAGGAGCTGATATGACACTGATTTGTACATCTCTTGCTGGTGACACCGTTTTTCTGATCGGAACTGTCTCCATACAAGGCTTAGGACACACCAGCTGTAGAGTCTTGAAACCTCGATTCTGGTAACTACTGTGGGGAGCTAACTGGTGATGCTTGAGAGTTGGGGTTCATGACGCTGGGGATGGGGTCCCAAGTCTCCAGGAAATGGCCACATCCTCTGGCGCCGCCACTCGCTCCTGTCCACTGTGTCACTCACTGTATTTGTCCTCATTATGTCCTCAGCCTCCCTGACCCTGACCTTAGAAACCCAGGACAAGACTCCCCATCCTCGGCATGACTGGCGTTGGGCCTTGTTGCTGTGGGCCCTGAAGGGTGTTGAGCAGGGAGCCTGGACTTGCCCACTGAATACAAGATTACCTACCTACCACGTATCAGTGACACACCCTCAGGCCTTCTGGTCGAGGACACTGCTTCATTGCATCTTTATTTGCTGTGTGCCATGTGGCATGCCATGCGTGTGGCGGTCAGAGGGCACCTGCAGAAGTCAGTTGTCTCCTAACTTGCACCTGTAACTCACCAAGTTATTCTGCGATGGCGTCTTGTGTGACCCAGACTAGCATCAGACTCAGCCTGTGCTGAAGTTGACCTTGGACGTCTGTGGCGCTGGGGACCGAACCCGGGGCCCTGTGGGTGTGGAGAAAGCCCCCTACCAACTGAGGTCTACCTGCTATTTGTAGTGGTCTTGCCCCTCCACTCATAGTTTTGAGTCCTCTGCATTGAGAGTGTGACTGATAGTTGGGGGTTGTAGACACCCCAGTTCCTGCTGATGGTCTGTTAACCAAGGAGACCCAGCTCCCTGGGCAGCTAACTGACTTTGGACGAGAAAGCACGCCAGAGGGTATCTGGAGTTAAGCCAGTGACCTCCTGCTCTGCGGGCAAATGCTCTGCCGCTGAGCTGTAGTGGGATACCTCTGACAGATCTAGGCCTCCCTCCTCGCTGAAAGGTGGTGACATCGTTTGCTCTTTGCCCCCACTTGTGTCCCGTGGCCTCCTCCACTCCTTCTGGGGCCTCTTCTTTATAATATTAGTCCTGCCTGGATGTTTTTTGCTGCTTCTCTTTTTATTTTTCCCTCCTATTCCACCAGATCAGTAAAAGTCCCTCAGCTGACTTAAGAATAAAACTTAAATCCCAGGAAAGAAAGTCCCTGTGGGTAAGAGGAAGGGACCAGTGGAGAGGTATGGGGACCAAGGTGGGGGTGGGGGAGCATGGATAAGAGGTAGGGTGCTTTCTGAGACCCGACTCTCTGGAGGTGGCAGATGAGGAATTGTCAGATGACTCTGAGAACTTTCAGATCAATGGTCTGGGAAATCTGGCACCTCAGGGTGGAGTCGGGCTGGAGGCAAAGCTCAGAAGCTCTGGGCACCTCACTGCAGACCCAGGAACCACAAGAAGGTGGTGCAGAGCATAGAACCCAGTAAGTAGCTTGCCGGGGCTGCTTGCCTCTGCCCTCTGTCTCATGCACAAGTGTGGGGCACCGTATCTGGACACCAGGACTTCAGTTGGTCACACGGTCTAGAGGGGACCATGAGGAAGGTGAGAGAAGGCAGAACAGGGCCATTGCATGCCGAGGCCCGGCTGACCCAGGACAGCCTGCAAGGAAGGAGGAAAGGAGATGGTTCTGGAGAGGCCTACCTGCATCAGCCTCTGCCTGAGTCCCTCTTGGGGCCTGAAAGGGAGAAAGGTTCCTAGGGGTGGGAAGAAAAGTGACAGCACGCTGACTGGTTGCCAGCATACGGGTTGGACCACATGAGCTGGGTCTGAATAGGGCGGCATAAGCTCCTCGGAGCTCTGCATCTCTGATTTTTGGGGAGAGACATAACTTAATATAAGTGAGATCCAATAGTGTACGTCTGAACAGAACTCAGATGAGAAATGTGAGCCGTGTGTGCATGTGATCAGGGAAGCCTTCCTGGGGGCAGTGAGACCATGCTAGGCTTGCAGAGAAAAGGACAAAGGCAGATGAGGGAGAACTGCACAGGCCAGCTGAGGGTGTGCGTGTGTCCTGGGGGTTTGTAAGGCTAGACTCCTTTAGTTACGTTTACTAGAAATGATTAGTAACAGAGAAGGTGTGATGGGAAACGAGGCTGGGTCCCCAGCTCAGGAAGTACCCAGTGTTCCTGAGTCACAACCTGACCAAACAAATCAAACTAGGCATGGATGGGTATGACGGCACAACAGGATTTAGTCATTCTTAGCCTGGAGGGGGCCACTGAAGGCATGCTGCAGCCATCTACTGTTGGCTGTGTGCCGTAGACTTTGAAAATGCCTTGGATTACCTGGCCTTTAATCCCAGCACTCAGAAGGCAGAGGCAGGCGGATCTCTGTGAGTTCAAGACCAGCCTGGTCTACAAAGTGAGGTCCAGGACAAGCAAGGCTAAACAGAGAAACCCTGTCTTGAAAAACAAAAACAAAAACAACAAAAAATGGAAAAAATGGAAGAAAATGCCTTGGATTAAGAGGAAGAACTGCATGCTGAGTTGCTGGGTGATGTGAAGTTGTGGGGCAGCAGCTGTCCGTTAGATGACACAGTGCAGATTAAAAAACGAACAGGGTAGGGCTCAGTGGAGCTCGGCGTTCTGTGCACTCAGGGAAGTCTCCAATGGCTTTAGTCCATTTAGGAGGACAGTCCCTGCAGCAGGCCCCTGCATGCCCCCTGCATCAGCCTCCTGCATGCTCGCAAGAGCCACACACTGCATGCTGGGAGTAACATTTTCTCAGTCTGGCAAGTTGGAGTGCGTGCCAGGGCTGGTGGCCAGCAGGGCAGAGAGAGGGCCTAACAGTCCTGGCACAAAGAACTCAGAGGCTCAGAGAACATCCAAGGGTGGTGGGGACGAGTCTGTCACCTATCATTTCAAGAACTGAGGTTGCACAGAACTGAGTTCATTCTGTGTGGCTTTATTAGGCAGAACCCAGCTCAATGGGCGGATGTGGAGGAGCGGAGAAGTCAGTACAAAGAGGCTAGGGCATCGCAGGAACAGCAGGGACTGTCCCTAGAAGGTGGGGTGCCCAGCCCAAGATGGATGTATGAGCTAGCCCTGCATGTGAGAAGTTCCTACGCAGTTTGGGGGCACAGCAGAGGAGCTCTCTGATCCCCTCCAGTTCTGAGCCTCTACGCCCTGATGCAGTAGTAGAAGCTATGCAAGACTGCAGGAAGGGACCACACACGTCCTTGCATTTATTAGCACAGCTGAAGGCCCGCTGGTCCAGGTACAGTCCGGATGCTGGGATGCAGGTCATTGTTGGAGATGACGGCTGATGCAAATGGGCAGGAGGGACCACTTTTGAGCGATGGGGATGTTGTGTGCATTAACACAGGTATATACTTCCGTCACTGCTCCCCGAATTAGACACTTAATATGCACTTGTTTCATGTAAATTATACTCCAGTAGTATTGGTTGAACAAGGAGACCCGTGCAATCAGGACCGTTTTGTTCTCGCGGAAAGAGAGATCTGAGGGCCAGTGAGCACAAAGGTGAGCCAGCACCATGGACATCTGTAGCCCTAGCTTGGGAGGCAGATAAGAGGACCACGAGCTTAAAGCTAGCCTGAGATGCACAGTGAGCTGGAAGCTAGCCTGGGACACAAAGTGAGACCCTATCCCAAAACAAAGAACAAAGAGTCTCAAGTAGCCTAGGCTGGCCCTGCATTCTTTTTGTTGTTGTTTGTTTTTGTTTTTTTGTTTTGTTTTGTTTTGTTTTGTTTTGAGACAGGGTCTTTCTGTGTTAGCCTTGGCTGTCCTGAACTTGCTTTGTGGGCCAGGCTGGCCTCAAACTCACAGTGATCTGCCTGCCTCTGCCTCCCGAGCACTGGGATTAAAGGCGTGCGCCACCACGCCCGGCTGGCCCTGCATTCTTGACCCTCCTGCCTCTCCCTGCCAAGAGCTGGGACCACTGTCACACACCCCCACCCCATCTCTGCCTGTCCTCTCTCTCGAACAGGAGTACGAGTGCCTGGAACAGGAGAACGCCGCACTGCGCAGGGAGATTACAAAGCTGAGGGAGGAGCTGCGCCACCTGGGCGAGGCTCTGAAGGACCATGAGAAGGTGTGCCCGCTCTTGCTGTGCCCCATGAACTTTGTGCAGGTCCGGCCAGACCCTGTGGCCAGCTGTCTGCCACGATGACACCCCAGCTCACCGTCCTTTGTCCAGCTCAGAACCTCAGTTTGCACACCAAAGTGTCCACGGGTACCTGTGGCTGTGCCCCTCCAGGGAGCTCTGGGACCGGCCTGAGCTCAGTGTGGTGCTCTGAGCCACCTGACTTCGAGCCCCAGAGCAGTGGGTCCAGAAGGCCCCAGCGGGAAGGCCACCCTTTGGAAGTCACTCCTCACCACTTCGGCAGCTAGCTGGTCCTGTCCTTAGGCAGGGTCTTTTGGTCTAGAATTTGGATAATAAAGGTAGTTATGGAGTTTCCTTTGTCCATCTTCTTGGGATGGAGGGCACACAGTGTTCCTCCTCCACTGCAGGTGGTTCTCTTTCCTGTTCATTCAGAAGCACCCTTGGCTACGGCAGAGCTTAAGACAGTGGGATTTCCTTTTTCACCAGGCCCCCACAAAGTCTTTGACCCAGCTTGGTTCCAGTGGGTGAGCTGGCTGTGACTCACACCTGCCTCTTGCGTGACCCAGCCTTCCATCTGGCACAGCTTAACCTCATTTCAGCCATAGAATTCTGTTTGTTTTGGTTTTTGGTTTTTTGAGACAGGGTTTCTCTGGGTCACTATGGCTATCCTGGACTTGCTTTGTAGACCAGGCTGGCCTCGAACTCATAGTGATCCTCCTGCCTCTGCCTCTCAAGTGCTGGGATTAAAGGCGTGCGCCACCACACCTGGCTGTGTGTTTATTTATTTCTGAGACAAGACCTTACTCTGTAGCCCAGGCTGCCTTTGCCATCTACGTGACAGGATTATACCTTACTAGTGGAATGGTTTTTCTTTTCTATGTGTCCCTGAGTGCACATCTACACACCCAGAAACCAGCACTGTGACACTTTACTAGCAGGAGTCCTCAGAGGTTGGAAGAAGGTGTCGGATCCCTGGAGCTGGAGTTACAGGCAGTTGTGAGCTGCCCTGTGGGTGCTGGGTCCTGTGCAAGAGCAGCCAGTGCTTTTAACTGCTGAGCCATTTCTCCAGCCCTGAGACTTTTGTTCCTGTTGGGCCTCCCAAATGATGTTTGTTCATTCTGGAAATGGGACAAACCGCCCTGTTTGGGAAGATTCTTGCAGAAATGCCAGAATCTCAAGTAAAGCTATGAGAAGGCCATAGGGAAAACATTGTTACATTTTCCCTGGGTCCTCAGTTTTGTGGAAGGTGGAGCCATATGTTTGTTTGTTTGTTTGTTTGTTTTTAGGGTTTCTCTGTGGAGCCCTGGATGTTCTGGAACTCACAGAGCTCCACCTGCCTCTGCCTCCTATGCTGCGTGTGACATTGACACTGACATCACCGCTCAGCTAGATGGATCTTCTTATAAAGGGAACAAGAAGTGGGGACAGAAAGGAACGGGCTTTGTTGTCAGCGTAGATGCTAAAAAAGAAAAATGAAAGAGGAAAAAGGGGAAGAGAAAGAGGCCGTGCTGCTGTGATCACGCAGCCAGGAAAATGCTCGCCGTGCCTAAGGACCTCACTTCCAGTGGAGAAAGCCAGGTGCCCTGGAGCACACCTGCAGACTCCCCACAGCTGAGGAGAAGCTCCTTGGCTAGCAATCGAGCAGTCTGGCTCAGGTGGTGAGTCCTGGGTTTAGTGGAAAGCCCTGTCTGGGGCATGGAAGCCAGTGAAAAGAAAAAGGGGGGAGATGTAGCGAGCAATGGCAGAAATCATCCAATGTTGACCTCTGCCCTCCATGACCATGCCCTGCATGAATGTACATGTGCTAGTGCACACATACCGCACACACACACACAAACACACACACACACACACACACACACACACACTAGGAAAGGAGAAAAGGCAGTAAGAGGAAAGAGAATAGACTGTAGCCCTTCCTGGGCAAGGGGCTTGATCCTGGCTACTCCTGCAAGCCCCCTGTTTGGGAAGGTACCTCTCCCATTGGTCTTTTAACTTGCAAGGGCTAAAATTGCACAGTTCCTTTCTGAGGCTTAAGAAGGCTAGTGTTAGAAGTCAAGGCTTAGGCTGGGCGTGGTGGTGCACGCCTTTAATCCTAGCACTCAGGAGGCAGAGGCAGGTAGATCACTGTGAGTTCGAGGCCAGCCAGCCTGGTCTACAAAGTGAGTCCAGGACAGCCCAGGCTACACAGAGAAACCCTGTCTCAAAAGCAAACAAACCAAAACAAAAAAAAGAAGTCAAGGCTTATGCCTGCTGGGAGAACCACAAGATGGTGCTTTTTTTAAGCACAAGAGCTGTTTAAAGTCATCCCACCTACCCTTCAGCTTGCAAATGAGGGTCTCAGGCACAAGAAGAGGAAGGCACTAGTTTAAGAGTGCTCTAGGGAGCCCGGAGTAGTGGCGCACACACCTTTAATCCCAGCACTTGGGAGGCAGAGGCAGGTGGATCGCTGTGAGTTCAAGGCCAGCCTGGTCTACAAAGTGAGTTCCAGGACAGCCAAGGCTACATAGAAACCCTGTTTTTTGGGGGGGGGGGCGGAGAGAGAGAAGAGAGAGAGAGACGGTTGGGTACATAGAATAGGGCCACGGTCCCTCCATAGGAGCTGGTCGGGGAAGGTTTCTAATAGTGGAGTCAAATGTGAAATGTGCTGGCAGGGACTGCTGTTGAGGACAGCCCATCTGTGAGGGGTAGACTAGGAGCCCTAGAGACAACCTACAAACTCTGTTGTTTCCTAAACATCCCAGATCCACCCACTTCGGTCCAATATGCAAATTGCTCTATCTGGTATCAATATCTTTATTCAAATTAGCTTCTGAACTCTTGAGATTTCCTCCCTCACTTCAGGGTAAGGACTGCTTTGAAAAGCAAGGAACCCAGACAAGGTCAGCCAAGGTGCTTGGGGATGAAACCCTCACTGAGAGAGCAGGGCAGCTCAGGCTCTCTGAGAAGCAGGCCTCGCTGTGAAGAACTGAATGTGTGTGGTGTCAGAAGCAATCACGTGTCGCGGATATGAGGGACAGGACAGTGGCCAAGGACAGGCGGCACCCTGCTGTCTTCTCCGCAGCTGTAGCAGAGGCATCTGCATGAGGCCTCAGGAGGGGGCTGCTGGGCTTGGGGGAGGGGAGGCTGCGGAGCAGGGCCCCCAAAGCATAGAAAGTGTCAGGGAGGAAGCTGGTCCCTCACACCCACACAGCCACACAACTTCCTGTCCGAAGTTCTGCAGCATTTTGCAGCAGCCTGGCCTTGAACAACTGGGGTTTTCAGGGTTGAATTGGGCCCTAGCTTTGACCTGAAACCTTGTTGAGAACAGTGGGTCTACTGGACAGGAAGCCGAAAGGCTTGAAACCCCCTTGTCTTTCCCGGCGACAGGGTCTTTTTCTGCAGCCCTGGGTGTATTTACTGACAGGAAACTGTAGGCTCTGCCCCAGCTACAGCTAAGAAACGGGGCAGCCCTGGCACTCAGCGATAAGTCTCCCTTCCGGCTGTACTCAGGAGGTCCTGGTGGGGTCATCCATGCCTCACCAGAGGACATTTAAGAGAGAGGGGGAGACAGGATAGAGGGGGATGGGCAGAGGGAGGGAGATAGTGGTGATTCCAGGGTTCTGAACTTGGGGCACTCCCTGGGGCCAACACGCTGAAGCAGAATCCTCAGAAAAGCAGCACAACTTGAAGTGCTAGCAAGTCCAGGCCAGACTCTGAGCTGCGCGCCCATCTGGGAACCAGCGCGGACACTTTAACACTGCTGGTTTGACAGGATCTAGAATCACCTGGGAGACAAGCCTTTCTAGACTGGGCTGACTGAGGTGGGGAGGACCCACCTTAAACAGGATGCCAAGGGCTGAAGTCCCAGGCTGAAGAGAAAGCCAGCTGAGCACAGCCAGCCTGCATCTCTGCCTTCCTGCTGCCCCTTTGCCGATGACGTGATGGGCCATAGCCTTTCTTTCACTGTTTTTCTTTTATTTTCTTTTTAAAAATAATTTTAAAATATAGTTTATTAATTTATTCATATTACAACTTAATTGTTATTCCATTCCTTGTATCCTCCCATTCCTCCCTCCTTCCCATTTCCTCCTTACTCCCCTCCCCTATGACTGTGACTGAGGGGGACCTCCTCCCCCTGTATATGTTCATAGGGTATCAAGTCTCTTCTTGGTAGCCTTCCTCTGAGTGCCACCAGGCCTCCCCATCCAGGAGCACCAGAGTTCGTGTGAAAGTCAGACCCCATTCTCCACTCAACTGTGAAGAATGCCCTGTTCTTTCACTGGTTTTCAATTTTAAAACTGACGTCCATTTATTCCTGGAAGGAGGGACACATACCTGCCACTGTGCACACGTGGAGCTCAGAAGACAGCTCGTGGAGATGGGGGTCTCTCTCTCTCTCTCTCCCTCTCTCTCTCTCTCTCTCTCTCTCTCTCTCTCTCTCTCTCTCTCTCTCTCTACTTTGTGAATCCCAAGGATTGAGCTCAGGGCATCAGCAAAAAGCTTTGCCCATTAAGCCATCTAGTAGACCCCTTGTCCCTTCGGAGCCAGAGTAACCATTCTCCCTTGAGTTGCTTTTGCCAGGTTAGAGTTGTTCCCCCGATCTGTTGGGACAATGGACAGAAGCATGGTGACCAGCCACTGCTGTCATTACCGCCATCATTAGTGACCCTTACCATAAATCTATCTGCAGCCAGTGATGGTGAGCATGGTGGAATCCCCTTGATGGGCTCCTAGCCTGAGTCCCAGCTGCACTGAGGACGGACTTGTCCCTTGAGACTGCTCACCTGCACTTCCGGCTGTTCTAATATGGCATTTCTAGTCCAGCACGCTTAGGAAATGTCCTCGCAGATCAGACCGAAGACTACAGAATTCTGGCCACAGCCCTGAGGGAAAAGTGTGAGGGAGAGCCCACTGTGAAGTGCCGAAGACGTGCTCGGACATCCATGGCTCCCCTAACTGCCTGCCACTTGTCTACCTCTGTTAACCAAGACGCCTGGAGCAGGTCGACACCTTCAGTGTCTCAGTGCTCTGCTGCTCTAAGCCTGGCCCTATGACTTTAAGGATGACAGCTTCTTAGGCAGTGACATCTCCTAGAAAGCAGAGAGTCCCCAGAGCTCACTCAGAATCCTTCCCCTCGACCATCAGCAGGGCCCAAAGTACCTTCTAGATTGCCACAACTTCGAGGGCAGCCTGGGCTACAGAAAGTACCAAGGTACAAAGTGAGTACCTGTCTGAACCTTAAAAAGAAGAATGGTGACATAGCCCATGTGGCAGACTGCTTGTGTAACACGCACATAAGCTGTGGGTTCAATCCTGGCATAACAAGTGAGGCGTGCTAGCACTGTAGCCCTCGCACCAGGAGGTCAAGGTGGAAAGATCACAAGTTTGAAGTTTTTCTCAGTGTAGTTTGAGGCTGGCCTGGGGTACACACAAAACCAAAGAACATCTGAATCAAGTAGGAAACCCAGGACAGCACGTTCCCAGAACAGCCCTCAGGCAACTGCATCAGGTGAGAACTCGGTCTGTCGTAGCAGATTTACAGACAAAGAAAAGAATTCTTGCAAATTCTGTCCTGGTCTCCCTTTACCCCCACCCCACCCCATTTGCACACTTATTTCCATGGTGCAGATCTGCAACTATGCCTTGCTGACCTCTCCCCCCATTTGCACACTCATTTCCATGGTGCAGAGCTGTGACTATCCCTTGCTGGCCCCCCCATTTGCACACTCATTTCCATGGTGCAGAGCGTGACTATGCCTTGCTGACCTTCCCCCATTTGCACACTCATTTCCACGTTGCAGATCTGTGACTATCCCTTGCTGACCTCACCCGCATTTATACACTCATTTCCATGGTGCAGAGCTGTGACTATCCCTCGCTGACCCTCCCCCATTTGCACACTCATTTCCATGATGCAGAGCTGTGACTATGCCTTGCTGACCCTCCCCCATTTGCACACTCATTTCCATGATGCAGAGCTGTGACTATGCCTTGCTGACCGCCCCCCCCATTTGCACACTCATTTCCATGGTGCAGAGCTGTGACTATCCCTTGCTGACCCTCCCCCATTTGCACACTCATTTCCATGGTGCAGAGCTGTGACTATCCCTTGCTGACCCTCCCCCCATTTGCACACTCATTTCCACGGTGCAGAGCTGCAACCATGCCTTGCTGACCCTCCCCCCATTTGCACACTCATTTCCACAGTGCAGAGCTGTGACTATGCCTTGCTGACTGCCCCCCCCATTTGCACACTCATTTCCACGGTGCAGAGCTACTACTACGCCTACAGAGCTGCCAGGCTGCTTCTCTCTGCAGTCTTTTTTGAACTGGCTACAATTTCTTGACTCCCTCACTGTATAATGGTCTCTAAGCAACACGTATCGTAGAACTTGGTCATTTCATGTCAGAATAAAAAGCCAAGGCTTGTTTGCCCTTTTAATATTAGTTAATCAATTAGTTTATTTATTTAGACAGAGTCTCACCTAGCCCACGCTGGTCTTAAGTTCACTATGTAGTCAAAGGTGATCTTCTGTGTTGGAGTGATGCTCAGCAGCTAAGGGCACTGGCTGCTCCTCCAGAGGACTGGGGTTGCATGTCCCACCTACTTGGGGGCTCACAAACCTGTAACACCAGCTCCAGGGAACCTGATGCCCCATTCTGGCCTCCGTGACACTACATGTGAATGAAAACACCCACGGGCGTCAAATAAAAATAAATAAACTTTTTTTAAGGAAAAGAAAATGACCTTGAACTTCTGCCTTTCCTTTCAAATGCTGGACTTACAGTGCTGAGGACAGACCTCGGGGCTTAGAGCAGGCTAGCCCTCGACCCCTTGAGTTCACCCAGGGACCGAATTGATTACTGCTGCTGCTGGTGTGTGTGTGTGTGTGTGTGTGTGTGTGTGTGTGTGTGTGTGTGTGTGTGTGTGTGTAAGACAGGTCAGCCTTGGATGCCTTCAGAAGCCACTCCCCTTGTTTTATGTGACAGGTTCTCTCTTTGGCCTGGAGCAAGGCTGGCTGACCAGTGAGCTCCCAGGGGTCCACTTGTCTCCAACCCCCTACAGTTGGGATTAGAGGTTTCTGTCCCCAAACCTGCCTTTAAAAACAAAACCAAAAACAATCATGGGGTCTGGTGCTTACCCAGCAGCACTTTCCTGTCGACCCTCTCAGCCCCTGAAAGTTTGTTTTTAAAGATTTAATGATCTCGGTGTTTCGAGATAAACCTCAGAGATACCCAGAAGGCCAGGCAGTGCTTTGATGCTTGAGTGACAGTCTCAAGGGGCCCTGGTGGCCTCTCCTGTTCAGCTGTCCTGAATCACTGTTCCTTTTTCCCACCACACTTGGAGCATCTCTGTCGCAGTCTTTCCCTCAGAGCCTTCTGTGTCCCTGACAGACCTGATCAGATGTGCTCCCCAACGCACAAATGTTGGGATCCTGATACACAAGATCTCGTCACTCTAAGGCTCCTCCTCCAGGGTCTCCCCAGTGAGAGAACCTGTTGTGCCTAAAGGAAATACTTGTACAAAGGTTTCCTTTCTTCCTGCTCAGTGTGCCTGACACCTCTTGTCTTTTCTCATTCTTTGTGGGCACTAGTGTGTGCACATGTGTGTGCTTTTGCATGTTTTTGCACACACGTATGGAGGCCCAAGGGTGATGCCTGGGACTCTCCTCCATGGCTCTTCTTCTCTGAGGCAGGGTCTGTCAGTTCATGCCAGAGCTACTGCTGTGAGAGGGTCACCCTGGCCCTGCTTGCTCTGCAGATCCATCTCCAGCTTTGGGGCTGGAATTATAGGGGAGCCCCGAGCCCACTTGCCATTTTACACGACTTCCTGGGAGACCTGAGTCCTGGCCTTCATGTTTGTGTCGCAAGTACTGTCTGAGCCACCTTCCCTTGCTTCCTACTGCGACTATTCCCAGTCCATTTTTCTCCCCTTATTTTTTTTAT
Source organism: Acomys russatus (assembly GCF_903995435.1). Taxonomy (NCBI): domain Eukaryota; kingdom Metazoa; phylum Chordata; class Mammalia; order Rodentia; family Muridae; genus Acomys; species Acomys russatus. Next base: position 85,047,741 of record NC_067142.1, read on the forward strand.
TTTATTTTATTTTATTTTATTTTTTTGCTTCATTGTCTGTTTTTGCTCGGTCTTATCCCAACCACAGAAGCCAGAGCAGAATCTGGGTTTTGTTTTGTTTTGTTTTGTTTTTGGTGAACAAATGCTTTGGAGGTAGCAAGATCTCTGGCAGTTCTCCCAGGATCCACGCACGGGTGCTTCGGGGACACTGTGAGGCCAGCATTGTCCTGAGGTCACACTGCAAGTGACCCTGAGGGTGTGTGCTTGGGCCTTCCCTTCTCCAGCGAGAGCCATCATCTGGGCTCCCTGAGTCATCTGAACCTTGTAGAAGATTGGGAAAGGAAAAGCTGAGAAGTACTAATAGGGCTCAGAGCTGACTATGCAGATCTGTGTGCGTGTCCAAACCAAGTCGTTACATTAATAAGAAGAACAGTGAGACATTTCACAACTAGAGGGACCCTTTAAAAGCTGGACCTGGGGCAGCCGCTGTAGTGTGCCTGCAGCTCACCTCTGGGCCGTGCAGATGTGGCCAGCGGTTACTGAAGGCTTGGTCTCTACCTAAGAGGTGAGAAAATATGGAATCCTGTGTCTTTAAGAACTGAAACCATCTAGAAACAGGAGCCTGGAGACTTCCTTTTCACTGTTCAAGTTTCATCTCTGGTTATCAGGAACTAAGTGGGGGTGGGGAGGAAGTAGGGCAGAGAGCTGCAGCCACACAGGTCTGTGAAGACACTGCACTCTGGAGATGAATATACTGTTCTTTCTTTTTGAATATATCTCACTATGGTGAAAAGAACGTTTGAGAAAGTCCCTGGTTGACTCTGCGCGTCCTATCAGTTCACTGGAAGCACCAGGGTTAGCTCCAAGACGCTGGACAGTCCCAGGACTCACCTCAGACTGGCCTTGTCCCACAACACCCCTGACTGTGTGGGGTGGAGCCCAGTGTGAACCGAGTGAGGTGAGCTCCCGTACCTCACAGCCATGGGACCCTCCAGGGAAGGCACCACGAGTTCCCAGGCTCAGCGTACTCAGTGCATAGTGTTGTTTGCAAGGGGACTTGGGGCCCAGGGACTTGGGACCCAGGGACTTGGGGTCTTCACCATTCCAGTCATCCATGGTCTCCTTCACAGGCTGTGCACTCTGCACACGCCTGTCTTACGTCACTTGCCTGGAGGTCCACACTGTCCAGCTGCACTTTGCACCCTTCTCCGCCCACAGTAGTACCAAGGGCTGGCTTTGTGGGAGGCAGCGGGGTGAGACTGGTGGAGGGAGGATGGAGCTTAGGCATTTCTTGTTTTTGCTTTTCTGTCCCAAGTCTTTGTGGTAGCAACACTGAGTTAGTTTTTCTAGGCTCACGAGCTCTTCCTGGAGAACATAAGCTCCTCTCAGATGGGCTCCCACTGGCCCAGGCTGCTCATTCTTTCCCTCAGCTCCTTTGGGTCCAGGGGCCTGCCCTTCAGATGGTAACAGCTGCTCAGGGTTGCTAGTTCCCCCATGTCCCTCTTCACGTCCCTCATGGGCTCCCTCCCCCATACATTAGCATCTCTGGTCAGCACACACTCATGGATGCTCCTGCTCTTCATCTTCATCATGTCTAGCTCACAGTGCCTCTTCTCTGCTCTCCTTACTCATCTTCAGAGCCACCTGCTCAAAAGCCTACTAAGACTGTCACTTTCTCCCGTCCCTGAAAAGTTTCAGTTCTTAAAACACAGGCTTCTTTCTTTTCTCACCCAATGAGCTGGAGGCAGTCCTTGGTGCCCACCAATCACAGCTGGACAGCCCAGGTGCCCACCAATCACAGCTGGACAGCCCAGGTGCCCACCAATCACAGCTGGACAGCCCAGGGATGAGACAGAGGCACCCTACAGGGTCCATCTTTTTGTTTGTTTGGTTGGTTTTTCGAGATGTGGTTTCTCTGTGTAGCCTTGACTATCCTGGACTTGCTTTGTAGACCAGGCTGGCCTTGAACTCACAATGATCTGCCTGCCTCCGTCTCCCAAGTGCTGGGATTAAAGGCATGGGCCACCACTGCCTGGCTCCAGTCCATCTTAAAGCCATGGCTGAAAGGTGTTTTTCTAGCAATGAAATGTCTCATCTTATTTATTTATTTATTTATTTATTTATTTATTTTAGAGACTTTTTAAAGGCAGGTGTCATGGTGCACGCCTTTAATCCCAGCACTTGAGAGGCAGAGGCAGGGGAATCTCTGTGAGTTTGAGGCCAGCTTCCTCCATATGGTGAGTTCCAGGGCAGCCAGAGCTATATAGTAAGACCCTGTCTCAAAAACCAGACAAACTAATAAAAATGATTTTTTAAAAAAATGTTTTATGTGTATGAGTGTTTTGCCCACATGCACGTAAGTACATTGCATAGATGCCTGCTGTTCGTGGGGCCAGAAGGGGAATCAGGTTCCCTGAAACTGATGTTTGAGAGGATTGTGAGCTGCCGCCTGGTGCAGGGAACGGAACCTGCGTCCTCTTCAAGAGCAGCAGGTGCTCCTACCCACTAAGCGTCTTGCCAGCGCACTCCTGTTTCTTATTGATGACCGCAGTCATGAAAGCCAAACTGCCTGGCCAGTCAAAGCCCTTCTGATCTGGCTCAGTTCTAATCTCTGCTTCCAAGAGCACGTCTGAGCCGGGTGGTGGTGGCGCACGCCTTTAATCCCAGCACTTGGGAGGCAGAGGCAGGCAGATCGCTGTGAGTTCGAAGCCAGCCAGGTATACAAAGCGAATCCAGGACAGCCAAGGCTACACAGAGAAACCCTGTCTCAAAAACCAAACCAAACCAAACAACAAACCAAGGGTGTATCTGGAGGAAGAGAGAAGAAACAGATTGTCGCTGACAAGAGGGATGGATGTGGTAGGCGGCAGCTCTGAGCCCTGCGGCCAGGAGAGGAGCCTGCCACGGAGAAACGCCCAGAGCCCATGAAGCCCAGAGACCCTCACAAGATCTGATCCGCTGGTGGTTCCACAAGAGCCGTCCTCAGCTGACTAAAAGAGAGAGATTCCGACCAGCAGGAACCAGTAGAAGTGAGACCAGGTCACATTTGAAAAGAGCGAGCAAGACTGAGATCAGTCTTTCTCAGTGCTGGGACGGAGCCAGGTAGGTGTGAACAGTTTTTCTTTTCTTTCTTCTAAATTGTATGCATGCGTGCATGTGTGTGTGAGTGTGTGTATGTGCATATACCTGTGAACATATATGTGCATATCCATGTGTGAGTGTGTGTGTGCCGCCACACCTTACTTTTTTTTTTTAAGATTTATTTTAATGTATATGAGTACACTGCCTTCATGCACACCAGAAGAGGGCACCCACACTTCACTTTTAAGAGTTGTTTTTGTGCATGTGTGTGAGTGACTGCCGTTGTGCATGCGTAACACGAGCGTGCTGCCATCTACAGAGGTCAGAAGAGGTCATCCAATCCCTTGGAACTCGAATTACAGGTAGTTGTGAGCCACCTAACATGGGTGCTGGGAACTAAAGCCAGGTCCTCTGTAGGAGCACTGAATGCGCTTAATGGCTGAGTCAGCCATCTAGTCCAACACCTTGTTAATTTTTTTTTTTTTTTTAACATTTATTGAGTGATTGACTGGCAGGGCATGCACCTGTGTGTCCATGTGGAGTCAGGGAAGAGCTTGCAGCAGGCAGTTCTCCTCTTTCACCATGTAGGTCCCAGGCCTGAACTTAGCAGGCTTCTCACCTGAGTGCTGAGATTTGAACTCCTTGGCCAGCAAACACTCTCACCGTTGAGTCCTCTGCCCAGGCTTCACGCCTTGGCAACTTGGATTTCTGAATAAGTGACTCACTCACTCTCATATCATTTCTTCCCAAGGGGTGTCTATGTCGCACTCACTGTGTTCTGCACTCTGAGGAAAGGGAGCAAATGGCAGCTCATTTGCATATACTCCCTCCTGGAGTGCCCAGAGGTTAATAGTTCAGGTCACTGAACTGTCACATTCTGCGTGCTCTAGACTAATGACATTTCCCTCAGTCATAAAACCAAGCCCAGGTATATAACTTCCAAGGCCACTTCCAAGCACACCCCCTCCCCGGGGAGTGTGTTTTCCTGAGCAGGGCTGAGTAGTCACTTTCCACCAGGCAAGGATCCCTGCTTCTCTACCTGGAAAGGGAACAGGCACAGGTGTCTTGGTAGGGATGGGAAAGGCAGCTTTGGAAGCTGCTAAATAAATAGCCTTGCGCTTTCCTCCAGGCAGGAGGTTGGAGCGAGAGGTTTTCCTGCAGGTATTTGGGTTCCATTTGGGTATGAAAGAATACAACCGGCCCTATCAAACCAGCCTCACAGCATTCCCTGTGCGCACACACAGAGAGAGGCGCTTGCCTTGGCCTGCTTTTAGACTCTCTGGGGAGACTTTCCTCTAGGGTCTGGGAAGGTCCTGCTTTGTGCACTTGTAGAGCTTTTGGGAGTCGGCAACCAGCTGGTTTCCTCTCAGTGACTGTGACAAAACATTCCAAAAGAAAGTTAGGGAGGAAAGGGTTAATTTACTTTATGCCTTCAAGCCAGAGTCTATCACTGAGGGAAGTCAGGGTAGAGGCTCCAGGCAGTCACTCTAAGTGTGAGGGAACTGCTCCTGCTTAGCTCTCAGCTCACTCCCAGGCTCAGGCTGTGCTGGCTTCTGCACCACCCAGGTTCGCCTGCCTGCGTAGGCGAGGTCCTCCCACACCACCCCTGCAGCTCAGACAACCTTCCCAGATGTGGCCGCAGGCCAAACTGACCCAGGTGATTCCTCACTTGAGAGTCCCTCAGATGACTCCAGGCTGCACCAAGTTGACCTCTGAAGCTCTCACCAGGACAATCAGGGACTTTCTTTTTAACTGGTTCCTCATTTCTACCTTTCCAGTGAACTGACTGTTCACAAGTGCACTCCTAGCTGTGGAGGGAGAGTGTGTAACTAGGGCCCAGCTTAGAAGGAACTTCATGTGCACCGTTGTCATCGGAGAGAGATAGGAAGACAGCCAGGGAACAGCCATCTTTGGCTGAGGTAAGACCCCTGAGATGCTTGTCAAGAGACTTCTGTGCAAACGGACCAGACCAAGGCTAAGCAGGGGTAATTTAGCGTCCAGGGCCTCAGCGCCCTCCTGCTACAAGGCCTGTGCTAGCTCCCTTGCTCAGTCCCGGTCAGGGTTAGTTAGGGTAATAGCCACAGACTGTCCGTAGCAGGCCTGTCTCCAGGTGACTGTGCACACCACTTGCTGAACTTGACCCTAACCGCATGCCGCTGGCTGGCTGGTTCAGCTTCCTGCCTACCCTATCCACTGTGAGTTTTCCTTGGTATCACCCATATCAGTGAGTTGCCGGACGGAGCACGAGGTCCTACTGGCGGCCCCAAACAGGAGAGATCAGGATGTGACTGTCTGAGAGTTGTTAAAATCCTTTCCCCCTCCTAAGGTCCCAACAATAACATGAGATGCTATTCCACCAAAGTTCACCAGAGACCAATGAGCTTCCTCGGTTTTCTAACAGAGCAGCTGTAGGGCTGTGGGCCTGAAAGCAGGCACACTGGAAGGCCTGCACCGGACAGAGATGATGACTTCCTCATGGCTGCACAAAAGGAACTCCCCTACCCATCTTCCTTCTCCACATATAGCTCCCTTTACCCCCACCCCCACCCCCTCATCCCCCCTGCCCTCCCTCCCACCCCTACCGCACCAGGTACAGTGAGGGCAGAATTGTATTCAGCTGGGTGCTGGGAGTGGCTGGACCCTCAGGTGAGGGTCCCGTGACCTCCTCAGCCCTCCCTCCATGAGGGAAGGTAAATAGTCAACAAGCTGAGCCACCACCACCTTTTGTGAGCAGAGGGACAGTGCTGTGCAGCAACAGGACTTCGCATAAAGGTCCCCAGCCTTGCCCAAAAGGCGTCATCAGCTGAGAGTCTGCTTCAGAGGGCAGAAGGAGCACGGGACCAACGGCGCTCAAATCTCAGCCCCACACACCTTGCACAGTCCACTGAATTTCTCTGTGCGTCCGTGCCCTGATCTGTTAAACTCAAGTACTAAGCTGGGTGTGTGGTGGTACAGGTCTTTAATGGCAGCCCTTGAGAGGCAGAGGCAGGTAAGTGGGTCTCTGCGAGTTCCAGGACAGCCAGGGCTACACAAAGAGATCCTGTCTCAGGAAAAACTGAAGAAAAACAATATGAGATTCTGACAGTAGTAGCCTTACACAGTTGTGATGGCGTCTTAGTCAGTGTTCTATCACTGTGAAGAGACACCATGACCAAGGCAACTCTTAACAAAGGAAGCATTTGGCTGTGGGCTGCCTTACGGCGTCAGAGGGTTAGTCCATTATTTTCATGGTGGGGAACATGGTGACACGCTTGGCACTGGAGCCGTAGCTGACAGCTACATATTAATACATAGGGGCAGAGAGAGAGAGAGAGAGAGAGAGAGAGAGAGAGAGAGAGAGAGAGAGAGAGAGAGAGAGAGAGAGAGAGAGAGAGGGAGAGAGAGAGAGAACGAGCCTGGATCTCGCATTGGCTTTTGAAACCACAAAGCCCACTCTCCATGGCACGTGCCCTCCAGCAAGGCCACACCTCCTAATCCCTCTCAAACAGCCCCACTCCCTAGTGACTAAGCATTTAAATATAGGAGCCTGTGGGGATCATTCGTAGTCAAACCACAATGGTAAAGGGAATTTATGTGAAAACTGGAAACTGGAAAGGGGCTGGCTCAGTGGGTAGAAAACTTGCCTAGTATGCACAAAGCCCTGGGTTCAATCCCCAGCACTGTATAAAACAGGTAGGTGTCACATGACTCTAGACCTAGCACTTGGGAGACAGAGGCAGGAGGATCAGAAGTTCAAGGTCATCCTCTGCTGCATAGGGAATTTGAGGCTTTCCTAAGATATAGGAGACCCAGTCTCAAACATGCGTGCACATATTACACATACAGACATGCACACATGCATGGACACAATGCATGCATGACACATTATACATGCACACATGCACAGAACTGGAAACTGTGCTGTTAGGAAGAGGAAGTCATAAGGGTCAGCATGTTTAGACAGCTTGGCACCAATGGAGACATCCAAATTAACTCAGTAAAACAGCTGACACTGGACATGAGGCAGCTTATTAGTCAGCACCAAATGACTGAACCAGATGTCTGGGGACCCCACAAGTAAACAGTGATGTCATATCTGCAATGTGACTATTTTTTGGCAGAATGCCACTTTTACATATGATCCTATACAAATGTGGCCTTGAGGTCAGGAGCCTCTGCCTGAGACAGCCTGTAGGGCCATGTGTCTACCTGCATGGGGGCTGTGCCTTGCACGTGTGCTTGTGCCTGCCTGTGTGGCCTGTGTGTGCTGGCTTGTACCTGGGCGCCTGCTGGCAGCTGCCTGCCTGGTGGCCGTCCTGCTGACAAGATAGTTCTTATCTTTGAAATCCTTTCAGCTCCACAGCCACCCTTGGCTTTCCTTCTTCAGGGCATCGGGGCACGATCCTTGCCAGTGTCTGGCACAGAGCTCAGGGCACGGTCTTTACGAGTGTCCGGCACAGAGCTCACATGATCGAACGTTAGGCATTAGTCATTCTAAAAAGCAGAGACCCTTGAATGTGAAATTTTGTATTTGTAAATCATATAATCATATATCTACATTTGCACACACACACACACACACACACACACACACACACACACACACACACACTGCAGTGTTCATGGCCCTAACCTTACCATTAGGTTACCTTGCAACACACTCTTTGTTTTATTTTGTAAGATTTATTAATTTTATTTTACCTGTATGAGTATTTTTGTTCATATATATTTGTTTATCATGTGGATCCTGGAACCGGGGTCATGGATAGTGGTGAACTGTCATGTTGGTGCTCGGAATTGAACTCAGGTCCTCTGCTCTTATCTTTGGACCCATTTCTCCAGATCCCTTTGATCTTTTTAGATGGGGGTAGATAAATTAGTTACTCGTGTAATTGCTGTGAGCAAGATACCTGAGAGAAAATCTAAAGGGAAGACAGTGTATTTTGACTCAGTTTGAGAGGTTCAGTCCACGGTGGCTTGGCCCACAGAGCTTAGGCAGAATATCCCAGCAGTGAGGGCTTGTGTGGAGAAAAGTTTTCCCTTGCGTGGTCTGAGCGAGTGACTGAATCTGCATCCCTAGTTGTTGCTGCTAGATGGGGAGGCTGAGGAAGCAAGGCTTTGCTGTGAGGAGTGGAGTGGGCAGCAAAGCCTACCACATCCCCAGTTCACTTTCTCTGTGAGCTCTCAGGCTGCTGCTGCCACCATCCGGGACCACTGCCATGCTTCCTGCCGTGGTGGTAATGGAGTCTTGTCCTTCAGGATCTCTGGGAGCTCAGTTGCGCATCACTGGTCTAGTCAAGCTGACACAATTAGTATTAAAGGCTGAAGGGGGCTGGAGTGTGTCTGCTCATGTGGGTGGACGTGTGGCTAAAGGACTGATGGCCACAGAGGCGCAAACTCCACTCACTCAGTGTGTACAAACAATGGCGGTGGAAAGACGGGGAAGGTGGTTGCTCAAAGCCAAATGATTCTTCCAGAAGACTACAAGTTCACTAGTAACTACCAGCATCTGCAAAGAGCTCAGGTTGCTGCCGTCTTGACCCCTCTGTGAACTTTGTGAGCCAGCTGCACTCAGCTCTCAGCCTGGCTTTCCTCTCCAACTTTACCCGAGGCTGACTGAATTTCCCAAGCACTTTTACATTCTGTGTCAGTTGCTTTTCTCAACATGACAGAAGCAACCTAAGGAGGGAAGGATCTATGTGATCAGGACACCACACTCAGGGAGGGCCCTCCCTCAGCTGAACACCCCGGGAGCCGCTCACACTCAGGGAGGGCCCTCCCTCAGCTGAACACCCTGGGAGCCGCTCACACTCAGGGAGGGCCCTCCCTCAGCTGAACACCCCGGGAGCCGCTCACACTCAGGGAGGGCCCTCCCTCAGCTGAACACCCCGGGAGCCGCTCACACTCAGGGAGGGCCCTCCCTTAGCTGAACACACCGGGAGCTGCTCTCAGACATGCCCAGGGATGAATCTCCTAGGTGATTTCAAAACCAGTTAAGTCGACAGTGAAGGTTAATCGTAGCACATTATTTCCTTTTTCCACTTTACGTTTTGTGTGTATGCGACAACATCTCAGTATGCCACTCAGGCTGGCTGCAAACTGATGATCCTCCTGCCACCAGACCTGGCTACTTTTTTTTTTCCTTAAGAAAAGAATCTAGCCAGGTGATGAGGTGCACACATTTAATCCCAGCACTCAGGAGGCAGAGGCAGACAGATCTCTGTAAATTTGAGGCAAACTTGGTCTACAGAGTGAGTTCTAGGACAGCCAAGACTGTCACACAGAGAAACCCTGTCTTGGAACAAAACAAAACAAAAATCTGGCTGCATTATGCATGTTGTACACAACCTTTAGTCATTTCTGGAAAAGGCAGAGAGCAAATAAATAAATAAATAAACTTTTCCTTCAAGTTCATGCTTAGCTTTCAGGATGCTTTCAGAATACCAAACATAAATATGTGTGCTTTTTTTTTTTCCCCAGAGGAATTCCTGCCCAGCTTGTCTCTTGGTACAGAAGCCCTGGCCCTGAGCTCTGTTAGTAAGCCACTGTTCTGCGCCATGGAAACCATATTACAATGCCTGATTTTGTTTCAATGCGAATTAAGGAAGTGAAATGGTTTCTTGTGGCCTTTCGGGCAGATAGCTTATTGCGGGTGGACGTGAACTCCCAGAGAATGAATATTAGTTCATTGCTGACTGGAAGGAACAAGGAGCAAACAAACTGTTCATCCTGTGATGCAAGGCACTTCAGAGTTTCCATGCTCCCAGCCGCTGGTGGCGGAGTGAGCAAGGCACTGTGTAATGTGGGCCTTCCGTATGAAATATAAGAGAATTAAACATAAGGTAGGGTTTTACTGCTGCTGTTGTTGTTTTAGACGGGGCCTTACTATGTAGTTCTCACTGACCTGAAACATTCTATGTAGACTAAACTGGCCTCAACCTCACAGAGATCCACCTGCCTCTGCTAAGTGATTAAAGATACAAACCACCACACCCTGCCTAAAGGTAGTTTTGGAATTGGGTTTCAACCTCTGTCCACCAAGCTATGAATTCCCCATTCCTCAAACTGTTTCTACTTTCTCACCTCTCACCTTCTGTGTGTCTGTCTCCTCAAGTGCCAGGTCCTATGAAAGTTAAAGGCAGGCGAACAGAGCTGTGAAGACACCTGGGCTGGTAAGACGCTCGCCGAGCAGCAGGAGCAATTGAACTGGAAACCCCAGAACCCAGATTAAAAAAAAAAAAAAAAAAGCAGGTGTGCCAGTAATGGTAGCATTCAGAGAGAGGCAGGATCCCTGGGCCCACCTACACACACACACACACACACACACACACACACACACACACACACACACATTATTAATTTCTTCTTATGCTCTGATGCAATAATATTGTTTTGTTTTGTTTTTTCATCTCTTTTTGGTAAAACCAGACCTTCTGTTTCAAGAGAAAGGCACTACAAGCAGAAGCGAAGGCAAACCCTGAGTTCTCCAAGACGCCCACAGACTCTTGGCAAACCTTATCTTGATGAGTTCACAGGAGGTGAGTCAGAGCTTCAGTGGCTTGCTTCAGGGTCCCTCTCCAGGTCCCCGAGAGAAGCAGAAAGGCTGAGGACTTGGGGATCAGTGGGCTCAGCCAGAGAGAGGCCAGGAGTTTTACATTTCTCACTTGACTATGACTCCCCAAGCCACCCAGGGACCTTCCTGAAAGGCAAGCAGGTGGCCTCTCCAGACCCCGGTGGACTACCCCTTGACCTCTGCTATTCACCCCAGCTGTTGGCAGGTAGGGTTTCTAAGAAAGACATGGTGGGGGTGAGGCTTGCTCTCTGTGGACGTTTCCAGGAACTGAGCTTGTTTCCCGAGAGATGTCACACTTTGGAATGTTCCAGTGGCTGTCAGGGGAACTCTGGGATGACTCAAGTGAAGACCTGAGCCAGTAAAGGACGAGCTATGGCCTGAAGCCACACTCTCCACCCCCACTTTGTTAAAAGGCACCGCTTCAGGCTCCAGAGAAGGTTTGAGGCCTTCTCACCCCACTATCAGGAAGCCTGGCTAGACAAACCAGAGGCACTTTCTACCCGAGGGTGGCCTCCCACCTCCAACACTCTCATTTGCATATGTGGTTAGCTTTTTAATGAGAGTAGCTTCCAATGTGACAGATGACAGCTTCCTTTAAGACCCGATTGAGGTTCAGCATGATTAATCATGAGAACCAATGTATCTGCTGACTGGTCAATACACACAGCATGGTTGTACACTGCAAGCTAGGCACAGGGGAGTGCAAGAGAGGATTGTGAGGAAAGGTTTGACCTCAAGGTGGAAAAGGTACTTTGCAGTGGAAGTGGCAGCAGATGGGTCCTAGAGCTACCTGGACAGCTAGTGTTCTGGGATCCAGCCAGATGGAGATCCTGTCTTTAAAAAAAAATTGGACAGTATCTGAGATCAACAACCAAGTTATCTCTGGCCTCCGCCGGCATCCACACCCAGGTGCATATGCAATCACATAGCACTCACATACATACTCGAGAAAAAACAGGAGGCATAAATAAAAATCCCCAGAACATTCCAGATGCCAACAAGGGCCTTGTTTCTCTAGGGACCCCGCACAGCAGAGGCGAGAGTTCCACTCTGTGGTAAACTGGATGCTACCCCGTGCAAGCTGCCGCTTCTGCAGGTGTGCAGTCTCTTCTGGGTCGAGTGGAAACAGAACCTGAAGCTTTAATCCCTGCCCCCCCTCCCCAATCTGTCTGTGGCACAGGAGTGTTGCAGCGCTTTATTCAGAACAGCCATCGGCAGGGGAGCAGGGAGAGTGGTACTAAGCCCTTGCCCTCTATGCAAGATGAAAACAGAATCGCAGGAGAGGCTCTGGCTCACTCTAAGGACCAAGCGCCAGGATGGGAAAGGACTTTGGGAGACAAGGGAGCGGGCGCAAGCAAAGCTTGCTTGTTTGGGGATACAGGGGAGAAACACTGGGCTCCATGCATCCTCAGTCTGTTTGTTACTAACTTACTCTACTTGAACGTGGACTGCTGAGTTTCCAATGGGAACGGGCCTTCTGGCAGAGTTTTTTCTTTCGTAGAGTTGTGCAACAGTTAAAGCCCGCAGAGCTACGAGCGAGCTCACACGGGCAGGCTGCGGCTGGGAAAGGGGAAGGACATCCGCCAGGGCGCAGCCCCCACCTGCCTCGGGCGTCGCGAGGTCTGCGCCGGGCCAGGACAAGGGTGCGCGTCGGCGGGGAATGCGACAGCGGCTCCCCACTGCTCGCCCAGCCTCCGCCGGGTCCACCTGGAGCGACAGCATCCTGGAGGTCCGAGGCCTGAGTCAGTGGAAGAGCGGGGCCCCGCACCCGGGAGTCCCCGGCATCGCAGCGCCACCTGGTGGCCACCTGCGGACACACCTGGGCGCGGCCGGGGTTCCAGTCCCAGGCCACGTGGGTTGGCTTTGAGACCTCGGCTTTCTCATGCCCTCTGGCCTCGCACAAGTATAGAGCGGCGAGCCGGAGCCCTGACCCGTTTGTGAGTGGGGCCTCTGACATCCTAGGCCGCAGGGTGCTTCTCCGTGAAGGGTGTTACAGTAAGGCCCTGGGGCAGGTTTACTGCAAAGCCCAGTCTAGAAAAGTGCCTGTGGTCTGAGGAATGCAGCATCCTTGGTGATGTCATCAGTCAGTAATCTCCTCAGGTCGCAAGCTGTTGGAACTCGTGCTACACAGGTGACGTGGCCCCGAGACTATTAGGAAAAAAAAAAAAAAAAAAAAAAAAAGCAAAGACATAGCCTTATTTTCCAGTTTAACAGTGAGACCATTGCAGAGCTAAATATTTGTCATCTCTAAATAGCTTGGTGTTGTGTAATCTCAACACTCCAGAGGCTGAGGCAGGAGGATCATACTGAGTTCAAGGCCTGCCCAGCTACATAGCAAGACCCTGTCTCAAAACAAAACAAAACAACCTCCCCTCCCAACCAGGGGCTGGCGAGACAGCTCAGTGTTAAGTCTACACAGCTTACAACTATCTGTAACTCTAGTTCCTGGGAATCTAATGCCTTCTGAACTCTGCAGGAACCTGCATGCACATCAGTGAAGGATGAGGGCAGCAGTGAAGGGGTGAGGGCAGGGGCCAGGGCTTAGGACAGGGGTGAGGACAGGGGTGAAGGGTGAGGGCAGAGATGAGGGGTAAGGGCAGAGATGAGGGGTGAGGGCAGAGATGAGGGGTGAGGGCAGGAGTCAGGGCTCAGGATAGGAGTGAGGGGTGAGGACAGGGGTGAAGGGGTGAGGGCAGAGATGAGGGGTGAGGGCAGGAGTCGGGGCTTAGGACAAGAGTAAAGGGTAAGGACGGGGTGAAGGGGTGAGGGCAGAGCTGAAGGTTGAAGGCAGCAGTGAGGGATGAGGACAGGGGTGAGAGGTGAGGGCAGAGATGAGGGGTGAGGGCAGGGGTGAAGGGTGAGGGCAGAGATGAAGGGTGAGGGCAGAGATGAGGGGTGAGAACTGCAGTGAGGGGTGAGGGCAGGGTTACACAGACCACGGGATTTTTTCCCCAGGCCAGTCACTGACTTCCCCATACCTTATGTTTTCATCTGTAATTCAGGGATATGAATTCCCAAATCTTTAGGCCTGTATGAAGTTCATGTGATTTCTCTCTGTGTTTGTTTTGTATGTGTGTATGTGTGTGTGTGCACACATGCGCATCCATGTTCTATGGAACATATGGGAGTCAGAGGACAATTTGCAAGGAATGGCCCTTCCCTTCCACCATGTAGGTCCTGGGAATTAAACTCAGGTTGTCTGATGTGGCACCTTTACTGGCTGAGCCATCTCACCAGTCCTAGTTCAGGAGATTTCATAGGTAAAATCCTTAGCACAGAGGTCGCTGATTAACCATCTGGGCCCCTTCCTGAGTGATGTCTGTCGTGGAATTAGGTTGACTACTTTGCACCTCAGGAGCTTCTGAGACAATATATATGCCCATGGAGCAGACTTGGAAAAGAAACAACCTAGTACATACTCGGTCTTCAACTGGGTCTCACTGTCATCCCCCAGGACAAAGTACAAGGCAAAGGAGAGATGAAGAGAGAGACTGGCTGCTCACCCAGCCCTGGCCACGTCAAGGCTGCAGGGTGCACCCTAGTGCTTCTCAACCTTCCTAACGCTGCACCCCTTTATGGGGACAGTTCAATCTGATGGATAGTTCAATATGCATGCCGTCTCTCCATCTTGTCTACACTGAGCTGCACTGATCACATATCTCTGTGCTGGTAACCATCCTGATGTATGCAAACAGATCCCTAGCTTGCAGATCCCAGGGCCTTCACAGAGGTAAGCGGTTTGCTACAGGGCACAGGGCACAGGGCACAGGGCACAGTCTCTGCTGGAGTTCATTAGAAGCAGCACAGAAAGACATGGTACATTGCAGGACTAGGGGAAGGTGGGGTGCCTGACCCCAGAGCCAGGCTGCATCCTCTGGCTGGCTGAGAAACCAGAATGCTGGCAGGATTTGCTAACGGCATTTTCTCTGAAGGTTGCCAACAAACAGCTAACATCCTTTCTTGTATAAATACTTTACATTATCAATGAACGCCAGGTGTGGTGTTGTACGCCTTTAATCTCAGCACTCTGGGGAGGCAGAGGCAGGTGGATCACTTCAGGGAGTTCGAGGCCAGCCTGGTCTACAAAGCAAGTCCAGAACAGCCAAGGCTACACAGAGAAACCCTGTCTTGAAAAAAATCAAAACAAACAGAAGTTATCAATGAACCAGTGTTAGGGCTTGGATGTATATATGAACTCAGGTAAGGCTTCCTCTTTCTCTCAGATGTTTTCTGGGAGTCTCAACTGGACCATTGACTTTGTGGTAGACACACCCACTGTCTGGCTTCCCTCTGACCTAGCCTCATTTCACCAGGTGTTTTCCTTGTAATTCCTCTCAACTTTAGCTCTCTTGAAAGGATCACATAAATACACTTTAAGAGGTATAAAGAGATGCCATATGTGGCTTGGTACACAAGAGTTCAGGCCACTGTGTGTGTGGCGATAATCAGGGAAGGAGTGTACTGAAAGGAAGGAACAGGGTGAGACTGGAGGAAACGGCAGGACAGAGACAGGAAGCTCAGTAAACACCTTGCAGCCAGGCTTACTTCCTCATCCGGAAGAATGTGTGTGCCTCTGGCCATTTCAGTACTTCAGGAACCCAAGCCTAACACAAATGCTGCCCTTGCTCGGTCAGGAACTCAGTCCTGGCCTGACCAAAGGACTTGGTCTTGTTAATCTGCAGTGGGGTCCCCACTAACGCCTCACATGACGGGAGATTCCCCACCAACAGTGCTCGGTTGTGTAGACAGATAAGCCCTAAGCCCGGCTGCTGGGCTCACCTGAAGACTTGGGAAAGCTGGTGCTGAGTCAGGGCCTGATGGTGTCAGCCTGCCATCCCAGCTACCCCAGAGCCTGAGGCCAAGAATCAAAAGCTGAGGAACAAAACAAGCTCAAGACCTGGACATCAAAAAGACGGAGGCCACAGGTCAGCGGCGAGCTGCTAATCCTGCCAGCAAAGTGTGGCTGAGAAATGGCCCACTAGGTCAAGATCCTTATAATCCAGATGGGCTGTGTTCAAACCCTGGTACCTAGATGGCGGGAGGAGAGGAACAACTCCTCAAGTTGCCCTCTGACCTCCGCACGTACCCCTAGTTCCTTAAATAAACCTAATAAAAACTTTTCTTTTAAAGGGAAGAGCCTGTGGAGTGGTCAGCAGTGCTTGGGAACTCGAATTCATCTGTAAGCGCCAATGATGAAAAATACCAGGTGGCGAAAGCAAAAAGCAACTGCTCCGCGCTCCCTGCCGGTTCGCCATGGCGTTGAGGAGACCGTGGGAATGCAAGCATCTCCTCTGTAGGTGTGGCTGGCTGCCTACGGAAAATCAGATGGCGTGGGCTGAAGCAGCGGCTGTGGAGAGGCTGTGCTGAGTCAGGGGTTTCATGGTTGCGGGCGTTGACCCTGGGGGGTTGGACTCTGAAGTCCAAGGCGGACTTCCGGAAACGCAGCGCGTCTCATCAAAGAACAGGTGGGGAGCTGCTGCTGCTGCTCTTTTGAGCATGTGGGCAGCACTGCCCGCACTGGACAAGCCCTCAAAGGGAGCTTGGAAGAGGAAGGCAGACAACTCTCAGTTGGCCTTTCCTCTCACCCCTTTGGGGGAGCCTATCGGAACCTCTAAAGCCTGTGTATGGTGTTGGAGGACCACGGAAATGGGAGCCAAAGCAAGAGAGAGTTGTCTGGTTGCTGCCTGCTAGATATTGCCCACCGGGCGCCATTGGGATCCCAGGCCATAGCCTGGAAGCTTCGGTCTGGAGCAGTGTGGAGGGGATGTGTGGGGCAAGCGATAACTCATCTCGGAGGCCGATTTTCCTGGACTGAAATACACCTAGATTAGTACACTTCCAGAAGTGTCTGTGAGAGCATCTCCCGTGAGGACGGGGTCAGACTTGAAGAGGCGACTGCGAAGTGGTGAACTATGGAAGGGAGGTCACTCGGAGAGGTGTCCCTGGGGAGTGGAGCTTGCCTGGCTCTTCTGGCGCCCCTGCTTTTGTGGCCTCCATGATACGCGTCACTCTGCTCTGTTGTGCCTGCTCAAGACCCTTGAAACTGTGAGCCAACACATCTCACCTTGAGTAAGTTGCTGTCATAGATCATACAGGGTGTGGAGTTAACCAGCATGCCTGTGGTGCTCCCTGAGTGTGTCGGTTCTGTGTGTCACCATCAGTGGGTATGTCATAGTCTCTCTTGCTATTACTGTGACAAAGCATCCAGTCAAATGTTGTGGTTAATTTGGAAGCAGGGCTTAATACATGTTTATTATTAGCCCTACAATTTTTACAGTGGTGGTATTTTCTAACCCGCTTTCAATCAATAAAAACAGAGACACCTGTTATATTTTAAAATAGCCTTGGTTCACCTGGGGCAGGGTAGATACTAATCCCCTAAACTACTTCCCATATTGGGGCAGGTATCCCACCCCCTGTCCCAATCCCGTGACATCTGCTTCTAAAAATTTTTATCCAGCTACCTCCCATACATAATCCTAAGTCCTTGCTAATGTTCTTCATTTGGGCCAAACCTCCACCCATGCCGGCTATGTGCTTCTCCCCCACCTGACCCATGGCATGCCTTCCTCCTTCCACTCCCCCAGCCAGCAAACCTTTGCCACGCCTACCTTCTTCTGGTCCTGCCCAAGTATCAGCTTTTTATTGGTCAAACAGGGAGGCAAGGTTACAAACATCATTTTGGGGTATGTGTTTGGTTGGGCAGCAACCAGATCTTGGGGGACAATAATCAGAATACACAGCACCAGACCAACCCCCCAACAGTGAAAGGCAATTTAAGAGAGAGAGGGCTTGTTCTGACTCAGACTGAAGCATCAATCCACCCTGCTGGGGAAGCCACGGGAGCCTGAGGCAGCTGGTTACACTGTATCTACAGTCAAGAGTAGCTTCAGTACCAGGCGTGGTAAGTGCTATGCCAGCCGCTAGCTGAGAAGTATCAGGAGTTGTTGGGTGATCTTTTTATGCAGTGTGTGTGTGGTGCCTGCGCCACCGCAAGGGCGAGGGACTGAGGATTTAACACACACACACACTAAAACAGCAGGTCCTTCGTGCTAAGAGAGCAGCTATTCAGTGTCCAAAGAGCCTTTTTATAGGCAGCAAAACAGGCATGCCACTCACAGGTGTAATCCCTCGAGGTGATTGCACACAGGAGGAAAAGTCTCGAGGAGGGGAGGGGTGCGTTCTCAGGGCAGTAAACATGACTAGCTAACCAACATAAACACAGACACAGAAGCTGCTAGAAACAGGACATGAAACAGCAAGACAGGCAGGCAGCCCAGTCGGGCCTGGTTCCCACATGTGTGGAGGCGGTCTTTGCGTTATTCAGATGCTGGTTTCTGTACTGGCCGAGAGCTGATTACAGGCCTGGACTTTGGTATTTTGGCTGCATGATTTTTTTTTGGGGGGGGGGTTTGTTTTTTTTAAACACTCCCTCCAACACCTTCTGATTGGTTTAATAGACAGCTGAAGGGCCTGTAGCAAAGGCAGGAAAGGAAGGTGGGACTTCCAGGCAGAGATAGGAACTCTGGGAAAGCATCAGACAGAGAGATTCACCAGACAGACACAGAGGAAGACACAGGTGCAGGCACTGAGGGAAAATAACAAACCACGTGGCAGAACATAGATTAAAATAAATGGGTTTCTTTAAGTTGTAAGAACTAGTTAGGAACAAACCTAAGCTAAGGCCAGCTTTCAAATTAGTAAAAAGATCCCATGTTATGATTTGAGCAGCTAAGGGGTAGAGACAGTCCGGCTATAATTGACCCCAAATGTTTATAAATAGCATCTCTCAGCCAGCCCTGCATGCTACAATGCTGCCTTGCCTAGCAAGATATGACCACAGGTACATAGTAGCATGAAGGTGTAGCAGTGTGGTCTGGTGCTTTGTATTTGGTTGTTAACTATGCTGCTCCCTGAGGTCGGCTTGCTGTCTTTTACAAGCCAACTTACACATACCCCAAGTATTGCTGTGTAATCTTGCCTCTCTGATTGGCTGAAGAAAAGGCCTACACCTGGGCAAGGCAGAAGTGAGAGGTGGAGCTAAGGTCCGAGGCCTTGGAGGACAGAAGGATTATGGGAGCAGAGAGGTACCAGAGGAGAAAGGAGCAGAGTCACCATGGGATAGATAAAGAACCACGTGGGCCGGGAGGAAGAACTCTGAGGTTCTGTGTGGAGAGAGGCAGCCCAGATGGAAGACATAAGCAAGGGTTTCGGGTTATGGATGGGAAACAGCCCAGACAGAAATGACTAAAGCAGATGGCATGGGGTGGGGGCTGAGAGATAATGAGATAGCTTAGGTGGAAATATCTGCCCAGCCCCAGGTAAAATAAGCCTTGTTCTAAAATCTATCAGGTGTCTGTGTCTTTTATTGATTTGGTAACGGGTTAAATAGAGCCGCTGTAATATAGAGTATTTAATAATAAGTATTATTAGTCCAACTTTTAAAATAGTACAACATGAAGGTTACAGAGGTATGTTGGGAGCACACCTGCCCTAGCACTCACAGATCTCCAGGAAAACCAGGATTGTCCTCTCAAAATAAAGGATGTAAAACCTGTTCTTCCATCCAGAAATCTGGGAATTGGAGGTGATTAATAGCGCGGTGATATCTGTGGGCCAGGACCAGGAGAGGAGATAGCTTCATCTCACTGACCATTACTTTATCTGTATATCCAGGGGCTTTCCAAGATCCCAAATCCAGCCCCAGAGAGACCTAATAGCCCACGTGACCTCTGTGCTATCTGTGCAACCAAGGCCAGGCCAGGTCCTTAAGCTAATACAAGCAGCCATCTCTAGAACTCATCTTCCTGTAAAATTGGCATGTACTTTTAGTTGAATTTCGATGTAATTATGCTTTCTTACACACTGGGGATTGAATTACACCAGGAAACTTTCCCCCATAAAAAAAAAAAAAAAAAAAAAAAAAAAAAAAACACAGTACAAAGATTTATTTATTTTATTTATTGTATATGAGTGCTTTATCTGCAGAAGAGGGTATCAGATCACATTATAGATGGTTGTGAGCCACCATGTGGTTGCTGGGAATTGAACTCAGGACCTCTGGAAGAGCAGGCGGCGCTCTTAACCACTGAGCCATCTCTCCAGCCCCTGTACTGTGTTTTTAAATGTATTGACAATAACCCACCTGCCACCAGACGCTCTAGAAGTGTGATCCAGTCTGATGACGTCAGGCTGAACTGGGCTTCCATTCCCCTCCTTGCCTCCCGTGACACCTGCAGGGACTCCTAAGGGATTGGGTTTTAGACCTGATCCCCAGAAAAAAAATTTAGGTCTAGTTCTGTAAACATAGTCAAAAATCCAATGCTCAAGCAGTCATAGGACCCCCCAAGGATGGACCTACTACTGTTGGTTTGCTAAAATGGGCATGCTGCCAAGCTTCTTTTAAAATATTTATATTTATAAAATATTTTAGAAAAATTCATGCTTCTAGTCATAGATCAGCTGTCCTCAACCTTGGCCAAAGAAGTTTCTGTCTACAGTGGTCAACAGTCAATGCAGAGGCTCACACCTGGCCAAAGTACTAAGAATAAGTTTCTGTTGTATGCTCATCTCTTAAATGGGGCATTTATATCAACCCTTGTCCCTAAGGCTTGGAGAACACTGTGGAAGAGAGGCAGAAGATGGGGAGGAGGGCATGGAATGCTGCCTTCATGACATGCCGTGGGCGTGGCACCCTCACGCAGCTGTTATTACCTGCACTCAGCAAGTCAACAAAAGCAGCCAACATCTCAGCAGGCAAGAACAAAAATAAAGGAGTGGATATAAAGGGGCAAAGTGGACATGTTGGGCATCCCAGGGAGGAGCGAGGGGGAGGAGCGAGGGGGAGGAGGGAGAGGGAGGAGGGAGAGGGAGGAGGGAGAGAAGTAAGAGGGAGTAGGAGTAGGAGGAGTGAAGGGGAGGAGGAGTGAGGGAGAGGAAGTGATTATAATCAAGAATAAATAAAAGATGCTCTCTCTTTTCTTTTAAAGACAGTGGGGCCGGGAGCTGGCACAGCAGTTAAGAGAGATCACTTGCTGCTCTTCCAGAGGACCTGCACTTAGCTCCCAGCACCCAGGTCAGACATTTCACAACCCAGATACAGGGGATCTGCACTGATTAGTTTTTTGCTAGCTTAACACAAAGACAGGGCTACATGTTTAAAAGGAACTGCCTTGGCTAGTTTTATGTCAACCCGACACAAGCTAGAGTTATTTGGGAAAAGGGACTGACTCTCAGTTGACAAAATGACCCGTAAGATGTGCCTGTAGATGAGTCTGTTATGCGTCTTCTTATTCATTCACATGGGAGGGTCTAGCCCACGGTGTGTGGTGCCAGCTGTGGCAGGTGGTCTGGAGTCTTTAGGAGAGCAGGCTGAGAAAGCCACGGGAGCATGCCAGTGAGCCACACGTGCCGTGGCTTATGCTGCAGCTCCTGCCTCCGGGTTCCTGCCCTGACTTCCGTCAGCGCTGGGCTGCAATGTGGGACTGGAAGCAGAGATAAACCCTTTCCTCCCCAAGTTTCTTGTGGTCATGGTGTTTTATCATGGCAATAAAAACCCTCACTAAGACAAAAAAAAAAAAAAAAACCTCAGTTGAGGAAATGCCTTAGTGAGACAGTTCAGTAGGCAAGTCTGCAGGGCATTTTCTTAGTTAGTGGTTGATGTGGCATGGCTCAGCCCACTGTGGGCAGTGCTGTGCCTGGGCAGGTGCTCCCGAGCTGTGTAAGAAAGCAGGCCGAGCAAGCCAATAAGCAGCATCCTCCATGCCTTCTGCATCAGCTCCTGCCTCCAGGTTCCTGTATTGAGTTCCTGCTCTGACTTCCCTTAGTGATGGACTGTGGCCTGTAAGCTAAAATAAGCCAGTTCCTCCCCCAAATTGTTTTTGGTCATGGTGTTTATCAAAGCAATAGAAAGGAAACTAGGGTGGGATTGCAAAGCCACCTGCAAACATCACACACACACACACACACACACACACACACACACACAGGCACACACACACAGGCACACACACACACAGAGGCACACAGGCACGTGCACACACACAGCACACTCATACACTGAATAAAGCTTAAGTAGACCTAAGAGGAGGAGGAGATTGTGCTCAACTTACTTTTTCCTCCTTTTCAGTCTGGCATCTCAGCTTAGGGGATGGTACTGCCCACTCTTCCCACTGTAGTTGACCCAATGAGGATGACCCCACAGGTACGCCCTGGGGCTCTTCTCCCAGGTGATTCTAGATCTCAAGTTGACAACTGACTCTCACCATCACTTCCTCCTTCCCTCTGTGGGACCCACTCTCATCCTCTCGCCTTGATGCTGGGCTCTCATAAGGCATAGAAGATGTAAGAGCTCTGGTGTCTGACTTCTGCGCTTTCCTGCGAGGAGAGCATGTCCTGAGTGTCCACTCTCCCCATGAAAATCTTGGAGGAGCTGCGAACGTGGCACACGGCCTTAAGCACCACTTCTCAGCAGCCCCTCATGCCCCACAATGAGAAGCAGACCTCACTGCATGGTCAGAGCAAACCCCAGAATACAGTTCTTCCGCGAGTCTCAGGAAATACAAGCAGATGGTGACTCTAAGTGAGAACAGTGAAACACGCGAGAAGGGCATTCAAGCAGCAGCGTGCTCGCTGGGGCCCACGCGGCGGACAGAGAGAGAGCTGCTCTGGCACGTTGTTGCACAGGTTGTCCTGTGACCTCCGCGTGTGCACTGCAGTAAGTGCTGGGAGAGAGTCAGCATGCAAATGTGACAACAGAGCTTCAGATGCCCAGAACCCATAAGAGTAGCTCTATGGGTCAGCTCTGGGTCTGATTGACAGGCCCCGCCTTGTTGGATAAAGTAGAAGAGTAATGATGAGTCGTGATGTCAATCTTGGGCCTCCATATGCACTTGTACTTACACAAACATGCACCCATACACACACACACACACACACACACACACACACACACACACTTTGAGACAGGTCCTGCTGTGTGGGCCTTGATCTCACTACTCTCCTACCTCAGCCCCATGTGGCTGGAGATGCTTCAGGAAAGAAAATGAGTCCCAGACCCTTCTATCCTTGAGCTGATCTACTCTGGAGCTATCCGCTAAGGTCTTCCTTATAGAAACAGCCAGACTCCTGTAGTCCCTCTGGCATGGTTCCAGAAAATTCTATTTTGACCAGTCACACAAAAGGATTCTACGTAAATGTAGGAGAAGCCCAAGGGGAGGAGTAACTGAATATCATCACAGGAAATAGGGTCGCAACGAGAAACTCCTGTTTGCACAGAGAGAGACACAACCGTGGGCCAGAGTGCTCTGCTCACTGGGGTGAATGGAGCCTGACAGAACTTGGAGCTGAGTCAAGAGAGAAGGCGGCAGGCTTGGTGGCTTGATACTTTTACTTCCTCTGCTGTCGGTGGCTTGGAGCCCGACACGGGAGCTAAACTCTCCCCCTTCCTCCAATAACTTCCAGCCACACCCCTCACCCCGACTGAAAGCTACTCTATTTTTATATTTCTCTTGGGAGGTAGATTCCAAAATTTCCCTACGTATTCCTGGCAGAGGAGCCACTGACTTCCAGTAAATCCAGGGTCATGTTAATTTGCATCCACTTTGCATAAATTAGAATGCCCCCCAGTTTTGTCCCCTAAAGTCTGAGTAAGTGCCCCTGAGTAGCAGCAGGTGAAGATGAAGGTAGCCATGGGCTTTACTTGCCAACAAGTGAGTTCACTCGGTGCCCACAGATCCTCTTCCTGGGACTGCAGCTGGAGCGCTGGCTTCTGTTTTCAGGGTCCAGCACTTCAATCCTGACACCTTGGAGCCTAGGAGAGGGATCAGAGTCACATGACTGGCACAGAACTTAAGAATTGGGATGAATGGCAATCTTCAGATTTGAGTAGGGGCTAGGAGTAAGCACAGAAAGAGAAAACAATTGAAGTGAATAAGGAGGTGACATGATTCCTTAAGGAGCTCAGGATCAAAGCCATTCCTAGTTTCCTTTGTTGAGCAAGCATTGGGTTGGTTTTTGATTGTTTGGTTTAGCTTCTGCTCCATCCTAGTAATGACTGAGGCGTCTTTTAAAGTGACACGGAAATTGCCAGGTGATAGCAAGTTGACACTCTGGGGAGGGGGTTAGAGTTGTTTCTTGGTAGAGCACTTGCCTAGCATGCACAAAGCTCTGGGTTGGATTCCCAGGACCTCATAGAGAGGTAGGGCAGAAGGATCCGAAGTCCAAGGTCGCTGTTGGAATCAGAGCAAGTTCAAGGCCATGTTCGGATGCTTGTTTTGTGGCTGTTTTCTCTGAGGTTAGAACCTTCCATCTTAGAGAGAAACTTCTCAAGACTTGGAATGTAAGGGGAAAGTAGAACAGCAGGGCACGCTAGGGGAGAAAAGGCGCTCCACTCTGAGGGAGGCGCCATTAAAGCAACTCACACTAGCCCCAGCAAAGCATTCAGTCTGAGACGATGGGGGACATTTCTCACTCCAGCCACATTCCACTCTCTGGTCCCCATATGCTCACGGCCACATTGTAAATAAAATGCATTTAGTCCAACTCCCAAAATCCCCATAGTTGTAAACATCTTCAAGACAGTTTTAAAGTCCCAAGTCTCTTTTGAGACTCCGTGTGATCTCTAATTGTGACCTCCGCCTCCCTCAAAATTAAACAGCAAATCACACACTTCCAATGTACAATAAATGCCATGGACTTCACAGTCCTAAAGGGAGGGACTGGGGAGTGATGAGATACAAGGTCAAAGCATGGGGGAAACCTGACAAGGAAAATAACAACTCCCGTATTTCGATGTCCATGTTAAAATGTTTAGGGGGCTCTGCCGTTCCAGCATTGCTGCCTGTGAGATGTCTGCCTCCCTCTCCTGGCTGGTTCCAGTCTGTGTGTGCAGCTTTTCTAGGCAGACGTCTCATGGCGTTGGTGTCACCAAAATCCTGAGGTCTCCAACACAACCCATCTTTCACCATTTACCATTTTGTTTTATTTTATTTATTATTTTATTTTTGGTTTTTTCGAGACAGGGTCTCTCTGTGTAGCCTTGGCTGTTCTGGACTCACTTTGTAGACCAGGCTGGCCTCGAACGCACAGTGATCCGCCTGCCTCTGCCTCCCAAGTACTGGGATTAATAGTCCACTGATTTTTAAATTCAGCTTTTGAGGCAAGTTCTTGGGACATGAGCAGTAAATAGACTGATTCTTTGCCCAAAATATCACGTGAATGGACTCTACCCCAGCTGTTAGAGACCTTGTTTTCCTCTGAAACCTCAGGAGCCATGCCTCTGCAGTCCACATCACTCTTGGCACTACTAGATTGGCTACTAAGTTCTGTGCACAGCATCCAAACCTCTTCCTGTCCAAACATCTCAAATCTTCCATATCCTTCTGCAAAGCAGCAGGGCTGGGTTCTTCACAGCAACGGGCCACTCTCTCGCACCGGCTTCCGTATCAGTTACCTTTCTGCTGCGGTGACAAGAGAGCCTGGCCAGTACTGAGGTATGTGTACACTCGCCCTTTGGGACTGCAAGCCAAAGTAAACTCCAAAAGTCTCATTCACATGTGCCTGTTTTATCACAGCAGCAGACAAGTGAGGAAGGCACCAGTTAACCAATGACTGCAGCCCTTCTAGGCAGCGACCTCCTGTCAGGTTACGGAGTTTCAGAGCTGCGCCCAAGAGGTGAGGAAGATGCTGAGAGGTCCCTCCTCCACTTGCTTGGTTGCTCAGATGCTGATGCAGCACTCAATCCCACTCTTGCCCCTTTCCCTTAAGACCCGACCGCTTGAGCCAGGCTTGGTGGCACACAGCACGCCTTTAGTCCCAGCACTCGGGATCCAGAGGCAGGCGGACCTCTGAATTCAAGTCTAGCCTGGTCTACAGAGTGAGTTCCAAGACCCTGGGGCCACACAGAGAACCCCTGCCTAAAAGATCCAACTGCTTGTTGCTCTGAGATGTCAGGTGGCCCAGCCTGGGCTTGCCACTGATGGCCAGAGGTTCATCCTCTTTGGGGGTGTTTAGGAGACACAGGACCTTATCCTAACAGACACTGTCTCTTGGGCTCAGCCAGTCTGTCAGCCAACTACTGTATCGTCCTAGATCCAGCTAGCATCAGCCAAGCTCACCATTCCTAGACATCTACAGATTTCAAGACTGCTTTCTGGCCTTCTGGGTTAGGGTTAGAGATCCAAGTCCTTGGCTTTAAAGATCATGAGTGAGGCGGCTATTTGAGCCGCTCCTCACTTGCTCTACCCATAACCCTCCATCTGTGTCTAGAGTCTGGGGCTGTGACAGATTCCAAGAAGCTACCCTATACCGCTGACTTGGCAGATGCAAACAGAAACAAGGGGCTCTGCTTCCGGGCGCCGGGTCCAGAATGGAAAGGGGGCTGTGGCTCTTGTCCGAGCGCCACTCTCACTATGCTCCTTCTGTGCGTAGGGCCTCGGGAAAGTCCCTCTCTGAGCCCCAGCTTCCTCCTGTGAAAAGCACATCTGGGCTTAGTCAGGGCTCTTTCCAGGACTGATGTGCTGTGGCCCCGGTGAATTCCTAAGAACCAGCATTTGAAGATGTGGAAAGCGGGGTGCATGGAGCTGGGGAGCGAAGAAATTTCCTGAAGGGGGAGAACAACAAAAGAAAAAAAATGGAAAAGTAAAAGAGAGGGGAACTTCAAGACAACCCTGATAGCTACCTCAAGGCTCTTCAGGTGCACCCAGGCCAGGGTCACCTCATTAGGAGGGTCGCTACGTGGAATGGAACAAATGGTATTTTCCAGAGTGCCCCCCCATATGATAATGTCCATTTCTCCGTAGAGAGGAATGCAGTCTCTCTCCATGTAAGTCCGAGTGGAGATCAGATCTGTTGAGGAGCCAGGCTCTCCGTGTGGTGGTCTGACGTTATTAAGTACACAGGCAACAAAATGTGCTAGGAGCTGTGCCAGGTGACTGAAGCTTGGTTAGTGTTGGCTGGCTTTTCCTGGGAGATGTACACAAACGTCTACTCACCAGACAGGGCACCGATGACAGACCAAGGCAATGAGTCCATCCAAGCCCAGCTCAGCAAACATGTGAGTTCATTGGGGCTACTTACAGGAGAACGGGAGACTCGGGGGCAGCTGCATCACTGAGCAGCCCCTTCCACAGGAGTTCTCCGCTCAGCTCGCAGGCAGCTGGTATGGTCTGAGTCTCTCCAGACAGCTCTCGTTTCTGCATGTAGAACCCTGGTTAGGAGCCTTACAAATATTGAGATTCTCCGGGCACTTGACAGGTTTACTTCTTGAGCCTTGAGTTTTGTTTACTTCCCAAGTTCTGTCTGTCTTCCGTCTTCCCTTCCTTTTCTCATTTATTTACCTCAGGGAGGGGTGTACGCCAGCACGTGTGCGGAGGGCAGAGGGATGACCTGTGGGAGTCAGTTCTCTCCTTCCACTGTGGGTTTGGGGACTGAGCCCTCATGGTGGAAGGGTCATCAGGCTTGCCAGTGAGTGCTCGTCCCGACTGAGCCATCCCACTGACTGATTTCCTAAGTCTTAATGACCCTTTCTCCAGGACAGTGTTTCAGAGCAGTCACAGTCAGAGACAGCTTCTCGGTGGCCTTGAAATGTTTGTTCTCACAGAAGCCAAACTAACCACTAGAGACCAACTGTCCGGAAGCCTTCCTGTTGATAATCTTAGCTGAGCTATTTCCCTCAGGTCCCTGGATGCCAGTAAAGCTATCCTGGACTCTTCAGTTCTTGAATTTCTTGCCTGCTGACTGTAGGCGGGCCACGCGTCAGGATGCAGTCAGACCCCCCCATGTAGTCGGCTCACAGTGCAGCCTGAGTCCCTGTGGCCTTTAATTCTAGCTCCACTACTGGTGGTCTTGGCGTAAGCTCTAACTTTGCAGACCCCGCATCTCCTCATCTGTAAGAGGGGAATACTTCACAGGGCTATGGGGTAGCAGTGTTCTCCACAGAGCCCTGTGAGTGGGGCAGGCAGAGGGCCTCCCAACAGTACTGTCATCCTCCCGCTTGGTGCCCACAGCTGTGCCCTGCCCCAGGTCCTGAGGTAGAAGAATCTGGGACACACAGAAGATAATTGTTGCTTTAGGTCACAAAGTTTGGGAGTAGTTTTTGTTTGCATTTTCGTTTTATAAAACAAAAGATTCTGGATGTATAAAATATGATAGGTTTTTTTTTAAGCTCCCTTGTCTTAATTAGCAACTAAATTAACCTTTAGTTGTACATGAGATTGCCAGCCATGTCACTGCGTGTCCTCAATCTCAGCAGTTCAAGGCCAGCCTGGTCTACACAGCAAGTTCCAGGTCAGCCAAGGCTACATAGAGAAACTCTGCCTCAAAAAACAAAAAAACAAAAGCAAAAACGAAAACAGTAAGTTATGTCAATATTAATTTGGAAGTCACCTTTTTTTCCCTTTATATATTTGAGGCAGGGTTTTGCATACACCTGGCAGGCCTGGGACTTACTTTACACCCGGCTCACCTTGGACTTGAAACAACTCATCTAATTCAGGTGCTGTGTATATGGCTCAGTTGACTACCACACACAAAGCCCCGAGTTCAATCCCCAGCACTGCATAAATCAGCCCTGATGACACACAATGCCAGTGCTTAGGAGAGGAGTTGTCTGTCCTCACTTCTTCCTGAATCACCGTGGTGTTGGTGGGGATCACACATCTGGGCGTGCATGGCGCGGGAGGGGGTTTGCAGAGCATGCCGCAGCCCTGGACCGGCACACTGGACATAGGCTGAGGCTCCTTCCAGCCAGCAGTGACAGGCCTTGTCCTTCAGGGCTCTGAGGATGAGGCATGGCAGCACCTTGGCGTTCCTGTGGAGAAGCACGTGTGGAAGGTAGGTACCGACACAGTGCACAGCAGACTCTCCAGTCTGGCAGAGGAAAGAGCCCGGGCTTCCTGTGCTCTTGCCTAAAGAATGCAGCTGTGCACACCCCTCACTCCTGGGGCACAGGTCATATCTGTGGTCATGAAGATACAAGGGTTCCAGGTGTGAGGGATTCTGGGCTTGCCCCCAGGGGAGAGCTTTCTTGCTTCCCGTGACTCTCATCCACCTGCACTGCTCAAACCCTGATTACCGCCCCCTGTGCCCTGCCATGAAACCATGGCTGTCATCTGCCGGGGGCTCTCAAGTCTTATTTGCCACAGCATAGCCTCTACAGAGAGTGCCCCACCCCCTTCACACCAAAGCCTCCTTCCAAACTGCCCTGATGGCCACCACTACACTTTGTTTTGTGGTGCTGGAAACGGCCTTGAACACGCCAGACCATCGCTCTAGCCAGTGAGCTGCACATTCCTCCCAGCTTGGTTTCGATGACTGTGTGTGCTTGGTCGTCTTCCTGCTCCATCTTGCCCGTAATTGGTGTTCAATGATTTCCAGGCTGCAGAGTGAACGCGAACATCAACATTGGACTCTCTCCTCTCCCCTACCCCCTCCCTCCCTTCCTCCCTCCCCCACCACCCTCTCTCTTTCTCGACAGGGTTTCTCTGTGTGCAGTCTTGGCTGTCCTGGACTCGCTTTGTAAACAAGGCTGGCCTCAAACTCACAGAGATCCGCCTGCCTCTGCCCCCACTGAGTGCTAGAATTACAGGCATGTGCCACCAGGACTCTCCATTTCTTACAGCCACTCCAGTGAGGGGCCCAGAGCCCTGCAGCTGCCTGGACATGACACGTTCTCTTCCCCAGCTTCCCCAGTGTCACCTCTGCCACTACCTGCTGCAGGGGTGGTGCCCCTGAGGGGAAGGCTGACTATTAGTCTATTAGTGAATCAGCTTTAGGCAAACTGGTGTGTGACAAAGGGAAAGGTGACCATGTCTCAGAAGCAACCACCTGGCTCCCCTAGGTCAAGCACCAAGGTGCAGTAACAGCACATGGCCACAAGGGGCTCTGTTGAGCAACTCACCCTGGAGGCTGCCCCTGGTCCCTCCTAGTCTCTCTGAGGAATGTAGATTACAAAACCCACCTCCACTTCATCATGCCTCTCACCCCTCCCTTTCCACCCCACTATGCCCACTTCCCACCCCCTACACCCCTCTTAATTCCCTTCGTGTTTTTGTTTGTTTGTTTGCTTTTACCTCTAAGTTGTTTTATCCACTAAAACACTTCTGTCCAATGAGACTCTGGCAGCCCTTTCCACAGACCAGCAGGCCTCTTAAGGAAGAGACACACCGCACGTTTACTCTGCTGACTTTAGACAAGCGTAGTATTGGCCCAAGCCATGGCCTCCCATCTTCCAAGCCAGGAGGACAACTGTCTTTTTCCATCTCTTCTATGTTGCCTGATTTCACCTCTCTCTCTCCATAGCTGCCTGAGTCCTAACCTTTTCTTTCTAGCCAGACTCCCTCAAGGATCCTGAGACTTCAGTTACCTCCTGTTCCTCAGCTCTCTACCCAGGAGCCTCAGAGATCTTACTCCCGCCAGGCACTACCCTTCAGTGAATCTCAAAGGCCTGTATGTTCACACAGCTCCACAGACCACCAGTGCCCAGCTGCCTGCGTGTTCACACCGCTCCCCAGACCACCAGTGCCCAGCTGCCTGCGTGTTCACACCGCTCCCCAGATCACCAGTGCCCAGCTACCCGCATGTTCACACTGCTCCCCAGACCACCAGTGCCCAGCTGCGTCTGTGTTCACACCGCTCCCCAGACCACCAGTGCCCAGCTGCCTGCGTGTTCACACCGCTCCCCAGATCACCAGTGCCCAGCTACCCGCATGTTCACACTGCTCCCCAGACCACCAGTGCCCAGCTGCGTCCGTGTTCACACCGCTCCCCAGATCACCAGTGCCCAGCTACCCGCATGTTCACACTGCTCCCCAGACCACCAGTGCCCAGATGCGTCCGTGTTCACACCGCTCCCCAGACCACCAGTGCCCAGCTGCCTGCGTGTTCACACTGCTCCCCAGATCACCAGTGCCCAGCTACCCGCATGTTCACACTGCTCCCCAGACCATCAGTGCCCAGCTACCCGCGCGTTCACACCACTCCCCAGACCACCAGTGCCCAGCTGTATGCATGGTCACATTGCTCCCCAGACCACCAGTACCCAGCTGCCTGTGTGTTCACACCACCCCCCCCATACCACCAGCCTGTGTATTCACACCACTCCCCAGACCACCAGTGCCCAGCTGCCCTGTTCTCTGGCCTGCTATCACCTAGCCTTCCAGCAACCCCAGCCCCTTGATGTTTCAAGCCTGCTTGTTTCACAGACCTTCCTGCTCCCTCTCATTCCCTGTGCCTTAGAGTCCTAGCCCTCATCTGCCCCCGGGAAACTTCCTGCAGGCTGTCCCCCCAAATACACCTGTCAGGCAAGCTGCACCGCCTTCCTCTGCTGTCATCATAAAGAGTTTAAAGGGATTCGCACTGCAGTGTCCCTCTGCACCAGACTGACTCTTCTACTGTAATGTTCTCAGCGCCCATATTAGGGGCTTTCAGGTGAAGGGGTCTGTGGACGGAAGACAGCATGGGCACAAGGGAGCACATTATTGGAGTGCTGTGCAAATGTGTTGTTTTTGTCTGACAGACTTGCACTCACCTGTGTAGAAATCTTCAAATTACAGAGATGCGATGCGGTCTTCATAGATTCCACACTTTGCCAGTCAAAGAATAAGCTGGCTAGGCGTAAACCATTAATTTGGCTGCAGCGGGAGGGGAGCCCCACCCGGTTGACTTAGAGCACTGGGTTAATGATTCTGAGGCTGTTTTCCTCTCAGTAGCAGTCCTATCTAATCTGCAAGTTCCCTCCTTTCTGAAGAATAAGGACTCACTCCAGTTAGCAGTCGCTCATGCTGGGGTCCAGAGCCTTGTTTGGCTACAGGAAATGATTGGTGTGGGCAGGTTTTGAGCCAGCTTCCTTTCTCAGCAGCAAGCCCTCCACCCTCCCCACTCCTCCGCACCCCCAACCCCAACCCCAAGCCCACCATTCTCTTCCCAAGCAAAGCTGGCAGAGCTGTCTTCTGTGCGGACCTCAAAGGCAGCCCTAAAGGACTTGATGCCGGAGGAGCGCAGCCTCCTGGACATGAGCTTTGCCGGTTTGTTTCTTGCGCTGTAGAAAGTTTGGAAGATTCGTATGAAGGAAACAATTCTGCCTTCCTAGAGTTTAATTAGTGGCTGGGGAGATGGGCAGTGAGGTCTCGAATTCCAGGCAGGAGGTCTGTTTACAGCTACAGTGCAGGCAGGAGCAGCCTAAAGGGTGTTCTGGACCCTTTCTAGAAAAAGTCAGCTAGCAGCTGAGTCCTGCTGTAGTTCAAACCAGCTCACAGTGTCCAGTTAGACACAGCCTTCCCAGCCCACAGCCCCTAGACACAGCCTTCCCAGCCACAGCCCCTAGACACAGCCTTCCCAGCCCACAGCCCCTTTCTCCTCTTGGTCAATAGGCAGTGCCTGCTCTTCCGGAGTTGCCCTGGCAGGGTCTGGTGGCCAGCCCAGTCTGAACTCATGCTCTCTCTTGTTCCTCAAAAAGGACTCTGCATAAGGAACTAGGCTGGGGTGACCCTGTCCTTCCTGCAAAGGCCCCACTGAGGATGAGGTAGTTACCTCCCCAGCCTTCTTTTTCTAATAACCAGTCACTTTTTCTTGAATCTTAAGACTGCTGGCTGGGCGCCTGTAATCTCAGCACTCAGAAGGCAGATCTGTGTGAGTTCGAGGCCAGCCTGGTCTACAAAGCGAGTCCAGGACAGCCAAGGCTACACCGTGAAACCCTGTCTAGAAAAATTTTAAAGAGAGAGACAGAGAGAGAGAGAGAGGGAGAGAGAGAGAGAGAGAGAGAGAGAGAGAGAGAGAGAGAGAGATTGATTGCTACATAAGAAAAAGATTCAAGATATGTTTGGGGAATTTTCTTACCATGCAGACGTTTGAGACACTAAAACTGTAAAAGCAGTCACCAATGTGCTCATTCCTCCAAGTTAGCCAGTAACGTGCTTGCCACTGAGCTTGATGGAATAAAAGAACCAATCTCCTCTGACCTCCACACGCTGACCATGTATAAACACACACACACACACACACACACACACACACACACACACACACACACACAGAGCCATCCCTCTCTCTCTCTCACACACACACAGCCATTCTCCTCCCCCCCTCACACACACACACACACACACACACACATACACACACGACTGAACAAAAATCTAGCGCCTCTGAAGGTCTTGAGGTCATCTTGTTCACACATCCCTGCTTTTCAGCTTCTTGCTTTGTTTTGAACTATCCTGTAAGTGCAATGGTGCCGTGGTCTCTGATTTGTCTCTTTTTCAACACTATGAGGAAAATTTATCTCTGTTGTAGTACTTGAATATCCCACATACTACATGGCATTAACTTTCATTTTGTTATTTGGTCTGTTTCCAGTGTTTGGACATTTGGTAGGGATATTCTTATAGCTATCCCTCAAAACATATATACCTGACAGAAACACCCAAGTGCAGACAAGTGTGTGACTCTCAGGTACACAGGTCTGTGTACAATTGCTAAGTTTAGACTGTCTTAATAACCAGTGCTGACACTCTCTCCCATCCCCGACTAGACCCAAGACCTTATCACAAGCCAAGGAGAGCAGTAGCCACAGCTATGGGCACCCACATCACCGAAAGGGAGCCCTCATCCAGGTGCAGCCAGGGGTCTACAATGACGTCACAGACTTCACTATGAGGTCACTCCTGAACTTCCAGGTACGGAAACACAGAGAGCTTCTCGGGGACATTGGTTCTTTATTTAAACTGCAGTGAGAAAGCCGGAACCTACTCTAGGAACTGGCGGCCCTGGGCCCTGGGCCCCTTTGCAGTTTTTGGCTCTGAGTTGTTCTTTTAAAGAGCCTCAAAGGTCACTGTCTCCATGACCTCAGATGTCATAGAACCAGTGATGTCCAGGGCCTGGCCGCTCTCTGTCTCCATGATGGCCTCCACGTTGGTTGCCTCCAGAGTCTTGGCCACGATGTCCACCTCTTGGCCACGTTGTGGCACCAGGCCTTTTGCAGCCAGGTTGGCTCGAATGTTTCTCAGGAACACGCTAATTCTGCCCAGCCTCTTGCTTGTAGAGGCAGAGCTGGTGGCGGAGAGGGTCCTGCCTGGTTTGTGGAAGCTCCGGGTCTCCTTGGTGATAGGGATGTGGCCAACACCTTTGTGTGACCTGCGGTGCCTGCTGCCCCTGGCAGTGCCTTTTTCCTTCTTGTCATTGCCCGCAGACCTGCGGCTGGCTGATTTCCGGACCGCCTTGTCCCCTGAAGTCTTGCGGCGACCTTCTCCTGTCCTGTGGCGATGGGAACTCCTGTTGCCAGCTCTGTCCTTTGCTCTCCGGTCCCTCCTTTCCTTCCTTTCCTTTTGGGCTTCGGTGCTGGCCTCAGAGGCTTTCTGCTGTCCAATCTCTCTAATTGCGCAGTTTTTGCTTGGCAAGGTCAAGGCAAGAGCTGTCGCAGCTGGGTCGCTTGCTGTCTCTTCAACAGGCTTGCCTGTGATTCTTGCAATTGCCATGGTCATGCTCTCTTTTAGGGAGAGGCTGGTAGATGAGCTGGGAATATGCTCCAAGGACTTGCTTGTTGCCCCTGCCAAGGCAGCCTTCATGCTCTTCGGGGACAGCTTGCCAGCACTTGCAATGGCCAGATGGCTTTTGCTCCCTCTTGCCCCCATGGCAGCACCCCCTGCGAGAGCTGCGTGTATCTCTCCAGAGCCTACAGGCCTGGCTGCTGCCAAGCTCAAGGCGCCTGCTAGGCCACCCATTGCCGCTGCTGTTGCCTCTGTTGCTGACTCTTTAGCAAAGTCTTTCGATTTCGTTTTGGGTGTGGATATGGCGGGCACGTCGGTGAATTTGTAAGAGTCATGACGGGTCCCCTCCCCTCCAGCAAAAGCAGCAGAGCTGACCCCACTCACATCTGCAGCCATAGGGAGGCTTCTGACACTGACCTGGTCCGGGTCTCCTTTTCCTTGGGGGTCTGTCACTGTGGGAATAGTCTTGTCTTCCTCATCCAGCAGAGGCATGCACACCGTGTCCTCGGCTGGGATGGCGTAGGTGCTGCTGTTGCTGTCCACAGGTGGTCTCAGGAGGTAAATCAACTTTTCCCAATAGGCAAAGAGGTCTTCCTTGCCTTCAAGAGGGGGACACAACTGCAGGTAGCAGGAACGGCCTGTAGCAAACTTGAGGCGGAGCTGTTGTTTCTCATGGTTGTGAACAGAAATCCTTACAAACTTCAGAGGCAGGAGCCTAGTGAGCTCCAAGGACTTCACAGCCTTGCGGTTTTTGCCCTTGGTGGTCTGGCCGTGTCCGGGAAAGTCTTCACATCCTGGTGCTGGTCGGGCCAGTAACATGACATCAGGGAGTGGAAGGATGGGACTGGTGCATGCGATGCCCACGGTCACCATTCGG
Source organism: Acomys russatus (assembly GCF_903995435.1). Taxonomy (NCBI): domain Eukaryota; kingdom Metazoa; phylum Chordata; class Mammalia; order Rodentia; family Muridae; genus Acomys; species Acomys russatus. The sequence goes on from NC_067142.1 coordinate 85,082,710, forward strand.
ACACGGTTGTGCACGTCGATCACCTCTCCCCGTTTGGTGATCTGGATGAAGTCGCTCTCGAATATCGGTGCATATTTGAATATATCATACTCCCCTTTGTAGAGCTGCCGCTGTAGTTTCCCCATGGCGGTGTTGAACATGCCTACTCCGGAGCCACTCTGGGCCGTGTAGTACGGTAACAGAGACTCAGTCTTCGTGGCCATTTTGTGTCGAGAAAGGTGCGCTGGCAAGGTGGGTTCCTGCGTCTCTCTTGGTCTCCGCAGATAAGGAGCAGGGGTGCTCCTGGGTCACAGAGGTGGCACCTACAGCAGGTCTCACAACCCCACCCCCACAAGCCCCCAGTTTGCCTCAGAGCCTCCCAGAGGCCTGGGCTGGGGGTGGGAGCACAGATGATTGACAAGGGGTGCTGTTGAGTGCCTGGACCCCAAGTCCAACCTCTCCAAAGGTGTAGAGATGCAGGGTAGACTCCAGGGAGGTTGGTGTCAGGGCCTAAAGCCCTTCGACCTCCACCTGTGATGTTTTTTAATGTTCCCGGAGAGGCTACAAGCTGCAGCCCTAGTGGGAGAAGTGACCACTAAGGCCTGCAGCGCCCGCATAGCCATATTTATCCCCTTTTCCCTTTGTGACCTGTCGCTGTCACATCTCCCTTTGTCCCATCCTCCAGCTGCCCTGCAGGAGGGCAGGACCACAGGTGGGTGCCCAAAGGAAAAGGTTTCAAATAGGAAAACTGTGTATGAGTACTTCTTTCTTTTAGTCCAGATTGGAGAGATTCAAAGCCTACAGGAATCTGAGGAGATGGGAGATTTGAAACACCTGAGCTTATGGTTTCATTTTGTTGGGTAACATGGATTGTGGTCTTGATCCTTCCACAAAACCTCACTAAATGTTGATGTTGACAACCTGTCATGACAGCTCTGGGCTTTACTAATTAAAATGAAATTAATGGTTACTTGCACTGCACTGCGTGTGACATTTCACATATCAGTGGAAGACACACTAGTGTCTAATGTTCCTGTTCTCACTTCATAGGATAAAACAACCGAAGGCGAGCCGCGACACCCACAAGTGAGAGTATTTAAATCCAGGCCTTGCTGGTCCTAAAACCTTGTTTTAAACCACGACAGGACTTTGCCTCTTTAGGGAAACTTGGGCCAGTCAAATGTTTTCAAGCTAGACTGATTTTTTTTTTTAACCACACATGGGAAACTGTATGAGTGTGTGTGTGTGTGTGTGTGTGTGTGTGTGTGTGTGTGTGTGTGTGTGTGTGTGTGTGTGTGTGTGTTGGAGAAACCAGGACAACCACTTTGGACAGTGGGTGAGCCGAGGTGGGGGTGGGGGGGGTAAATGAGTCGAGGAGGCCACACTGGTTTTTCCCTTCAGTTTTGTTTTTGTGGGAGACCATTCACTCTCTTAAGGACCCTTATGTATCCTGAGTTTTGCTTGCTGCTTTTCCACACTGTGTTCAGGGAGCCGAGCATAGGGGCACAGAGGTAGGGAACTGAGGTCCCTAAATTCCAAGAACCCATTGGAGCTTTTCTGCGCTAACAGCCCTGCTGTGGAGGAGCTTTGAAAATCTGTTTACAGGTGTCGTCATGACTTTGCCTAGTGCCACACGCACACAGCAAGCCAGACTCTGGATTTCCAAACTAGTGTCCCCTGGACCCCCTACTGCAGACTCTCCCAGCTGGTCTCATGAAGGCTTACTCCAGGCATTCATTTTCTGTGGACAAAGGCTATCACTCTGAAAGCACACACACAGCTGTTTGTTAACTGATAGATTCCCCATATAATAACACACTGTTACTCAGCTGTGACGAGGAATGTTAATTCATACTTCAGCAAGGGTGGACCTTGACACTTTATAAGTGAAAGATGCCAGACACAAAAGGCCACGGGACAGGCAAGCCTGAAGAAATGAATAATTGAATAGCTTGCGAAGTCCTGGAGGTGGCACCTAGGGAGTGACTGTTCTGTGGATACCAGTCAGTGGTGGCTACACAGCCCTATGCATAATGTTAAATACTATGCTGTGTGTTTTCATTCATACACGTGTGAATACATACACCATACGCCTTTAGAACTCTTGCTCGAAACTTTTGTGGTTTTAAGAAGGGTAGGCTTTAACTTTTAGGTTAACTGTGTGAACTTGGGCAAACTTTGGCGCTCCCTACGTCCTCATCTGTGGAATGGAACAGTGTTTTTGAGGATCGAATGTCCCCAAAGCCACTGTGGTGATGGCATTAGGAGTCTCCCCGAGCTATTGGGAGGTAGGGTCCTTAGGTCATTGAGGATGTGTCTTTAATGGGACCCTGCCCCCCACTTCCTCTTCCTTTTTTTTGCCTCCTGGTTGTGAGGTGATTTTGGCTCACCACACATTCTCTACCAGGATATTCTGTGTCCCCCACCCCCACCCCCCATAGGCCAGAAGAACAAGACGACTCTATTGTGGGCTCACACTTCTAAACTCAGCCAAACTAAACTTTTTTGTTTTTCAGTGTTTTGTGCATGTGTGAGTAGTGTTGGTGCATGGCATATGGAAGCTCAAGGTTGATTTTTCTCAGACACACCCAGCTGTGGTTAGTTTGGCTGGGTCTAGGACTGCCCTGTCTCTGCCTTAAATGTAGAATTACAAATAGGCCACCAAGTCCACCTGGTGTTCACACAGGTTCTGAACGCAGGCCTCATGTGGCCAGCACTTGACTACTGAGCCATCTTCTGAGCCCTGTTTTTCCCTTTTAAAAAAGTTTTATTTGCATTTAGTGTGTGTGTATGTGTGTGTGTGTGTGTGTGTGTGTGTGTGTGTGTGTGTGTGTGTTGGGGGCATAACATGCCACCATACACATGTGATCAGGGAATAACTTGTGGGAGTTGTCTCTCCTTTCATTGTGTGGGACTGAGCTCAGGTCATCAGACTTGGTAGCACAAGCATTTACTCACTGAGCTGTCTCACCAGCCCAGTGTTTGAGGTTGGTCATGTGTACTGTGTATTCAGATGCAGATTTCAGACTTCTGTGCTGCCCCCCAAGGTCAGTTGTCGCAGGGATATGGGCATTGTCATGATTATTGAAGAATCTCCTGTATCAATGTTGTGTAGAAATTGCTCCCCAATTATCGCTGATTGACTAATAAAAAGCTGAACAGCAGCTGCGCATGGTGGCGCACACCTTTAATCCCCTACCCGGGAGGCAGAGGCAGGCGGATCACTGTGAGTTCGAGGCCAGACTGGTTTACAAAGTGAGTCCAGGACAGCCAAGGCTACACAGAGAAACCCTGTCTCGGGGAAGAAAAAAAAAAAAAAAAAAGCTGAATAGCCGATGTCTGGGCAGAGGAAGGCTAGATTTCCAGTCCCTGTAAGGGGCAAGGAGAAAGAGAGGGAGAGAGAAAAGGGGCCATGAGAGAGTTGCCGTGAAGACAAAGATGGAGCAGAAGCTACCAGGGTAAGACTAGATGGGAGGTAAAGGGGGTCATGGCTCGGAAATATATATTTGTTTTTGTTTGTTTGTTTACCCCAGGCATTTTGTTATGGTGACAGAAAGCTAGCTAACACTTGGAATGGTGCCTGTCATGTCCAGCACGCTGTCCTCGTCACTGAGTGTTAGCTTATTTGTATTCAGTGCTCAGATACTGTCCCCAGACCTCCAGTCATGTGCTGTGGCTTGCCAGGCAGGGGAGGGCTTGGTGTAGGGCTTTTTTGTTAACAGTACTAGGTTCAACCCTCAGTACTGAAAAATGAGGGAGAAGGCACGAGGAAGGGAGAAGGGGAGGGAGAAACCACTGGGCCAGGAAATTCCAAAAATTAGGGTTACCTTTCTTGGAACAACCTTACCCATCTTGTCCGAAATTGCTCTCCCACTTCGACCCCACCCACTTCCCCTTCTTTCTTGATATTTGCAATACAGATGTACTATGGGGCACACAGATGCTAACACATCTAAGTCATGCTGAAACTGGTGTGAGGAGCATGGTGGCAGAAGGCAAGTGCAAGAGGCTTAAGTTGAGGCAAAGAGATGGCGCAGCAGGCGCAGGTACATGCTGTCAAGCCTGATGACCTGAGTTTAGTTTCCAGGACACACGTGGCAGAGAGAGAGAAGTGACTCCAAGCTGTCCTCCATGGTGCGCACATGTACCGCCCCGTCCCCCTCCCAAACTGAATGTAATTTGCAAAAAGGATCAAGCTGGAAAAACATGCATATGTTTTAAGCATATTTATATGTTCAGAGAAACCGATGGCTGAAATATTTAGCAATTTGGATTTCCATTGTAAGCCAAGCATGGTGGAGCACACCTTTAAACCCAGCACTCTGGAGGCAGAGGCCACACTCAAGAATTGAAGGGCAGTCTGAACATAAAGTTCGAGGCCACCTAGGGCTACGGAGTGAGACTGCCTCAAAATAAAAAACCTCAGTGCGAACAGTTAGTGTGAAGGACACACAGTGCTCTTCCAGGGTTCGTCAGTGAGAAACTGAGCACCGAGCAACAGACTAAGGAACAGGATTAGAGTGGGCTGGGGAGATGGCTCAGTGCTGAAACGCTCTTCTGGTCTCTGTGGGCAACCGTACTCCACACACCCTTCCCACCCCCACCCCCCAAAACATACATGCATGCACACACATAAGTAAGAATAAAAATAAATTGGCCTGGAGAAATGGATCCGCAGTTAAGAGCTCTCAGTGATCTTGGAGAAGATCTGGGTTCAATTCCCAGCACCGACAGGGTGGCTTGCAACCCTCCGAAACTCCAGTTCCAGGGGGATGCAGTGCCCTCTCCTGGCCTCCTCAGGTACTGCATGCATGTGGCACCCAGACAAGTACAGACAAAGCACCCATGTGCATAAAATATAAACTAAAAGCCCCTACCTAGTGTTCTTCCCACAAACAAAGAAACCCACCCACTAGTGCTCGGTGATGACCACCCCATGACCGAGAGGCAGGAGTCAGCAAGACAGACGCTTTGGTTCACCATGTCTTGTTCTGGTATTTATTTTGTTGACAGGCCAGGAATACTGCAATAAATAAATAATACTTTCTCTTACAGAAAACTGTAATGATACTATTGAGTAGGATTAAACACTCTGAGGATTTCACAGAAACGTCAGAATTTTAACAGTAGCCAGAGTCCTGGTGGCCAGGGAGGGACCTCCCAGTGGAAATGCTCTGGGCCACATCTCAAGACAGCTACAATACAAAAACAATACCACTAACACCCCGCAATGCAGATGCCTGGCCCTGCACTTGGCTTCAAACGCATGTCTCCACAGGCTGTCACGGGGTGAGAGGAGTGTCCTGCCCTTTGGAAGTTGGACTTGTGCCTTCTGTCTGTGACGCTGTAACAGTCTGCAGCCAAGGACCGGCTGTCACACCCGGGTTCTTCCTCAGCAGTGGGTACGGGGGAAGGAGGCTGGTCATCGGGCCAGCTCCACTCCCCTGGGGTCGGCAAGCTCACGTGGCCACCCGATTACTTTTGAGGGATACAGTCCATGACAGCAGACCCCAAACTCTCAGAAATTGGGTCTGATGAAACTCCTGGAAAAACCATGCCAATGATTGTGCAAGACAAACAGTTAAATAGTACAACCCCTGTTCTGCAATGAGTGCCCTGCGCACAGCCATTCTGGGACGGAACGTCATATTTTCTAGAAAGCACACCCTGGCCATTGGACAACCTCCACAATGCGCGTTCTTGCTCCGCACTCCCTAGGAGGGACATTTGTCAGCCACAGTGGAGGACGTGGTCCCACCCCACCTACAAAGGCATACACTTCTGCATCAGTCCCATCAGTGGGATCCTACTTCGCATGGGGCCCCAGCCAGGGGCCAGCTACGCTGCCATCTGAGGATGGCCGGGACGGTAAGGCCTAAGTCCTGGAGTTAGCGAGACAAAGGATGTTCCTGCCTGGTCCACCGTTCACTTCGGGGCAGAGTGGGGCAGCAGTAGTCAGCCACTGTAGGCCGTCCTGCCCCAACGGCTCTCAGCCGCTGAGATTCTAGAAGTACGCAGAAAGCCAAGTTTTCTAACTGGCTTCAGGGTTTGGGGTGGAAAAGGAGGATTCAGTAGGGACTCCCCAGTAGCCCCCGTGCCTCCGCAGCTTAGCTCTGCAAGGTCCCTTCTTTTATCTGTTGGATAAAGAGGTTCCTCTCGTCTTCCGGAGTCCGCCCGTTCTGAGCCCGGACGATACACGTGGGCCTGTGCAGGTTGAGCATGTAGATCAGGTGCTGTTTCTCATGCTTTAGCTCCTCGATTTGGGCCTTCAGCTCGGCGTTGACACTTTCCAGCTTCTCCGACTCCTGAGGGACAACGGACAGGGGCTAAGCACCTGGGGGGGGGGGGAAAAAGGGGGTGTGGGGAGGGGTGGTGGTGGGAGGACCACCTGGAAAGAGAGGCCTGCGGGAGGAACTCTGCTACCACACAGATGGGAGCACAGAGCTAGGTGGGGGGGGGGGTGGTGCGGACCCTGGAGAGGCCCCCGAAGCTGAGAGAGACCTGTGAGAGAGGGCTTGGAGATAGCCCTGAGCCAGGCTGCCAAGCCTGCTGAAACTGCCTTAACACCAAGTGGTCAGAGGAGGCAGCTGCAGCCCTCTGACCACACGGAGGCCCCACGGGGGGTCTTTGGGAACTGGGGAGAAATCTAAAGAGGTGGTATAGCGTTCCCTCTGTGTCTCTGATCTCACCAAGATGCCCACAGCCACAGGGGTGTTCTCAGAAACCCCGAAGCTGCCCAGGTTTTCACTGACCCTGAACCAATGAGCAGGCGATTGGAGACTATAGAACCTGGCTTATGTCTCTGCCAGAAACTGGCCTGCCCACACTCGGGGGACCAGGAATGGCCTCTGCAAAGACTTCCAGGCTCTGTGGCCTGCCTTGCCTGTGAACCTATGCTGTAGCCCTGGTGTTTCTTGTGGAGTGCCAGCCTGCCAGGGTGCTCAGTGGTGGAAAAGACAGGTGAAGTGGGGCAGGGTTCTCCCAGGCAGGAACACAGGAGCTACATCTGGGTCACCAGAGAAACTTTAGAGAGTGACAAAAGCGTGGTGGCACACGCCTTTAATCCCAGCACTTGGGAGGCAGAGGCCAGCCTGCTCTACAAAGCAAGTCCAGGATAGACAACGCTAACACAGAGAGACCCTGTCTCAGGAGGGGGGAAAAAAAAAGAGCCATTGGCAACAGCAGGGTTTTATTCTTTTGTTTTAGTTGGTAAAACTGGCGAGTAAAGTCTCTTTAACTAAGCTAGCATGACCCAAAAGTACAGAAACTGCTGGGACTATATGAACCAGTGTGTGGCGTGGTCAGAGGTCACTTTTAAAAATCAGTTCCTTCTTTCCATGGTGGGCTCTGGGTGTCAAACCCAGGTTGCCAGGTTTGTACAGCAAGCGCCTTTACCCATGAGCCAGCTTGCTGGCTCCAGATACTCAAGTTTTTAAATCCACAAATCTCTGTTCTATATACCCAGAGTTCCCTCAATCATGCTGACAGCTTTGCCCCATCCCCTGCCTACAGCTGGCATTTCTGCACCACCTACGTGGCCGGCGGCTTTAACTCCCCTCTGCCAATGACACAAAGGCTGATGAGGGCAGGTGTGTGAGCACCAGGCAGGGGAGCCTGGCCAATACTCACTTTCTGTAGGCACTCTGTCTTCTCTTTTTTCTTGTTCCGACACTTGGCAGCTGCAATTTTATTTCTTTCCCGTCGCCTCCTTTTCCTTTCATCTTCTTCAGGGGCCACCTATGAAACCCAAAAGGCACACATTTAAGCCACCATGAACCCAAAATATCAAGGCTGTGGGGGTTTTGTTTGTTTTTAACCGTGTGTGTGTTGGTGTATCTATGTTTGTTTGTGTGTATATTTGCCACATGCATGCATGGTGTCTTCAGAGGCCAGAGAAAAGCATTGGATCCCTGAGAGCTGGAGTTATAGGCTGCTGTGAGCCACTAATCGTAGGTGCTGGGGACTCCAGTCCCCTGGAAGAGCAGCAAATGCTCTTACCCACCGAGCCATCTCTCTAGCCTCATGCTTAGATATTTGTATGAACTCTCTTTACACATATGTGCATGCACATACTTAATCAATAACAAAACTCTAAAACCTGTTCATTCAAGTAGAATCATATTTGAAATTAGTAAATTAAAATCTAAACTATTTAAAAAATACATTTAGATTTTGAAGTAAGAACTGTAATTTTTAAATCGATAACTGTTGGTATTTTGATCTATGCGTACACACAGGCGTGCGCGTATGCACACACACGTGCACGCACACACACACACACACAAGGCTTTGTAAGTGTGTCCTTCCCCCTGGAGTCATCTCCCAGCCACATTCTCCTGCAAGTAGTGCTGTTGTGGGAGAGTGTGGCACCTTTGGGGTGGGAGCCTGGCTGACAGGGATGCACAGCTGGCAGAGGTGGGCTGAGGCACAAAGAGGGGAGTATTGAACTCCTACCACATTCTGAGCTGTGCTTCTTGAGCCACAAAGATGTGCACAAGCTCTCACCACTGGGCACAGAGCCTCCCCAGCCACCATGTCTTCCCTGCACAATGGACTGTATCCCTGAACTGTGAAACAAACTTCCCCAGGTGGCATCTGTCACCCACTTGGCGGCAGTGACAGGAAAATGACAAACGTTTCTGTCTTTACCGGGAGCATCATGGCACATCCTTCCCACGAGGCCAGTGAACTCCTGGAGAAGATGGACTTGAGACCATCAGTGGTACCAAAATGGTATTAATAAGCCCAAAGCTGGATGCTACTGGTGGGTAGAGTACTGAACCCCCTGTTGATTCAGCCCATACATCATACTGATTTCGTGTGGGTGTTCACCCAAACCCTAAGACTTCAGACTCTTGAGCAAAGAGAACATCCAGCCACTGAACTCTGCTTAAGGCCAAAGTCTGGCTGGGATGAACTGTCATGGTGGACTAGCCAGTGTCAGACCCTGTCAACTCTGGGACACCATGACTGACCCACTCCTGACCTTTTCCTAGTCTTCTGAACCAGAACACACCGTGGACTGAGGCTGAGGTCTTGCAATCTACAGAGGCAAAGCCCAAGGAACCCTAACCCGGAATTTCTAATTTTTTTTGTGCCTCAGGACTACAGACCCAGGAAATATAAAAATCACACACACACACACACACACACACACACACAAACACACAGTGGTGTCACAGAAAGACAGCTCAGTGATTAAAAGCATTTGCTGTTCTTGTGGAGAATTTGGGTTTGGTTCCCAGCACCTGTATGGTGACTCACAATGGTAACCCTAGTTCCAAGGGATCCAGAACTCTTTTCTGGCCTTTGTGGCCACCAGGCATGCACACAAATGCACACACATTCATGCAGACAAAATGCTCATGCACATAAAATAAAAATAGAAAATTTAAAACAAAAGTATGAAAATCAAAGAACCAGCAAAAAAAAAGAATTATACTGGTAAACTGTATCTACTTTAAAAATTATTTGGACTTGTGTGAAGTAAGTTTGTTTGTTTGTTTTTAAGTAAGATTTTGACACTGATCCCTGTACTTCAGAACTGGAAAAAAAAAGTTTTTGTTTTTGTTTTGTTTTTTTGAGGTTTCTCTGTGTAGCCTTGGCTGTCCTGGACTCCCTTTGTAGACCAGGCTGGCCTTGAGCTCAGGTCGATCCACCTGCCTCTGCCTCCCGAGTACTGGGATTAAAGGCATGTGCCACCATGCCCGGAAAAAGACTCTTTTATAAATATATCCTTTCCTTAGAGTCAGAAATGGCCTGGGAACATCACCTGGCCACCCTTCTTCCTCTAATGACCTCCCAACGGTCCTTCCCAACCCACCCACCTGTCTAACCTCCCTTCCCCATTTCAAACTATATCATTAGAAAGAGACCTTCCAGGAGGCTCCAGGCTCTAATCTTCACTATCTAGTACTGGACTTGATTCCCACAACTGTTTTACCCTCTCTGACCTCTGAGCTAGCTGGAAGCACAGCAAATGCCCCTAATGGTATCCATGGCAACAGCGTCATAACTAGACTCCTCTCCCATTCACTGGATGCTATGAACCACGCTCCCTTTAGACCTTCCACAAATGTCAGTCCTATTGACCTATCTCTTTTTACCCCCAATGCTAGGGACCACATGCAAGGTTTTAGCCTCTACCACTGAGGTACAAGCCCAGTCCTCAGGCTCCTCTAAACCCACATCTTCTGAGCCACTTTCACTCCTTGACCCAGGCCTGCAATCACACCCATTAAGTAAACTTGAAATAACCTGAACCAAGAAAGGCTGGCAACGTTGCAAGAGTCCATCTCTTATATTCTTGAGGCAGCATAGTTGCCAGCAACCACAGCTTAGTAAGCCGTGCCTATTATTCCAGGTGTCTTATGGAAAGGTTGCTCAACACAGAACAGTGCATGTTGCATGTGTATGAACAGGCGTGAGCCCAGAGGAAACACATACCAAGTCTGTGAGCATTGTGGCCAGGAAGGGTAGGACTAACCTCCTGGTCCTTGGGTCCTCGTGGTGATGACAATCACCACCATACTCCTTGCTTACCCACTCACAGGTGCACACTACTCCTGCCCACTCACAGGTGCACACTACTCCTGCCCACTCACAGGTGCACACTACACCTGCCCACTCACAGGTGCACACTACTCCTGCCCACTCACAGGTGCACACTACTCCTGCCCACTCACAGGTGCACACTACACCTGCCCACTCACAGGTGCACACTACACCTGCCCACTCCCAGGTGCACACTACTCCTGCCCACTCCCAGGTGCACACTACTCCTGCCCACTCACAGGTGCACACTACACCTGCCCACTCACAGGTGCACACTACTCCTGCCCACTCACAGGTGCACACTACTCCTGCCCACTCACAGGTGCACACTACACCTGCCCACTCACAGGTGCACACTACTCCTGCCCACTCACAGGTGCACACTACACCTGCCCACTCCCAGGTGCACACTACACCTGCCCACTCACAGGTGCACACTACACCTGCCCACTCCCAGGTGCACACTACTCCTGCCCATTCACAGGTGTTCATTAATGCATTCTGTTCTTGATTCCATTATCTTTAAGAGAATTTTAAACACTGTCTGGCAGCAGTGTTTTTGGTGATTCTTATCCCCACCTCTATGCCTACTGAATATAGTGGAATGTGGAACGTGTGTGATACATGTGTGCTTACAGAATGGCCACAAGTTGGCAGAACTCACCTCAGATTTCATGACTGACATCTCCAGAGGTCTGTTGTTGATAGTAACTGACTCCAGTGCAGAAGACATCCGATGGCACAGGTGCTTATTCTGGATGGCGAACCTCAGCTCTTCCTTGACAAAGGGAGTCAGGTTAGAAAAATCCTCAAATACCAGTGACCCAGGAGGTGAGAGGCAGGGGACGATGGCAGATGCGCTGACTTCCGAGGCAGAGACCTGGCCGGGATGTTGAAGCATCATTTTGCTGAAAGACAAATTTAAGCCCAAAGTGCTTCAGGGGTCCTGAGGTGTAGGATCCAATCATCCTGAAGTATAGCCTGCCTGCCTCAGAGCAAAGTCCCATCAGCCCCCAGGCTTCTGCTGTGTGTTCATTTCATGCCCATCCCTTGCCCATAGCTAGAGAAATTATAGGAAATAAGGGAAGATAAATTGCTGTTGGTGCTGCTACATGGACATGTTGTCAAACTGCCTCCTAAATATTTATGTTCATACCCATTGACCAGTGATGCTCTCAACCTTGGTCAGCTGCTTTTTGCAGCAGGTAACTGTTAATGCAGAGATTATAACTGGGCAAGGTAAGTGTTCTGTCCTAAACAGCACGCACGCGCGCGCGCGCGCGCGCACACACACACACACACACACACACCCCGCATGTGACTCAGGGAACAACATTGGGGCTAAATGGATCTAAAAGCAGGCAGAAAGGAGAATGCTATGGTTTTCTGGACATGACGTGGCTGTTGCACTCATGGCTGTGGTACCTGCACATGGAAGGCTAAGCCTACCAAACATTCCGGCACAGCTTAGAGAGGGGAGCACAGAGACCCAACCCTAACCTAGGAGCTGCACTGCTGGTCAAAGGGGCCACTTAATGCAGTAGGATAGCCACAGGGTTAGTTGTCCATGTGCCAGTAACTGACCCCACACCCATGTAAGCAATGCTAATTAAATTCAACGGACAAAAAATAAAAATTAAAACCATGCTATCCTCATTGTAAGTAAGACAGATTCTTAAATCACACAGCTCAAAGATACAACTGAAATAAAAATTAAGAGGGTTGACTTTTCAGGCTCTTCTTTTAGATTGGCCAATCACAGAATAGCAGAGAGACAGAGAGAGAGATTAAAAGCAAAAAGCAGCGCCTTCTGTAATCCCATTTTCAGTCTCCTTTTCAAAAAGAAATGGGAAGACACCTGAAATCAAGTCACATCTGTTAGCGAGTGGAAGTAAAACCAGGAAGTCAACAACTTGAATTCAACAACTCCATGGCGGAAGTTTCTCCTGCAGGAAGCTGGGAGTGCGGTGGGGAAGGTGAGAGTAGCTGGCTGTGTTTCTTTTCCCAGCCCTTGGCAGGGAATGGCAGTGCTAGGAGCTCAGGTCCTGTACAAACAAGCAGCCCCTCCTTAACAAGAAGACCCACAAAGCGAGGACCTCAGGGTAGGAAAAAGCGGGGAGTGAGATCTGGATTCAAGGGGGGGGGTATTTAGCTCTGAGGTGCAAGGAGAGAGGCTTGGGACGGGAGCAGAGGGGGATCCAGGATGGGCCTGGTCAGGAAGGAGCAGGTGATTTGGCTGTGTGGGGTTCGGTCCTCATATGGCAGAGAGCCAGCCAACCATCGCTAAACCATTGCTGAAGTTCTGTCCTGCCCAGCACTGGCCCACAATGCCTGCTGGCCCAGTGGACAACTGAATAAACAAAGTAGGGATGAGGGGGGCCTGACCAAATGGCCTCGTTGCTGTGTAGGTGAGCAAACCCACAGCGGGACAAATGAAAATCAAGGGCAGAAGCAACCTAGGAGAGGGGTCCTGAAGTCGCTTTCTAGTGTGGACTCCGGGCAGCCGTGACTGCCACCCCCCTTTCCCTGAAACAGGAGCAGCAAGTATGGTGACTGTACCAGGACACACTAGTCATCAGCCCAGTGCCAGAGGAAACCTTCTGGCAAGTCTCTAACATTTAAAGACAAATTTATCTACCTTGTCTCCTTGGAGCCTTGTGAGAACCCAGTGCTGTAAAACCCTTTTTATACATGAGTTAACTGAGATTTAGACAGATCACATTAACGTGGGACAGGACGGGGCACGGAGATTTGTTTTGCTTGGCTTCAGAATTCACAGTCTTACTTCGTACACTGCAAACCCAAATTATACTTCATTGAACGACAACAATAAAACAACAACAACAAAAACAGAGCAAAAGCTGTGGGCGGGTAGAAGCGGATGGGAGGCCTGAAACAGACACAGTGCTGAGGAGACTAAGCAAAGATCCCTAGGGAACCCCTCAGCCCTGTTCAAGAGACTGCTCTACATACCAGGTGCACACTCAGCTGCTGTGAGCATCCAGGTCTAAGTTTAACTGAGCTGTTGAAGCCATAAAATCCCCACCAGGATTTTTATTTTTTTTAAACAAGATTTGAAGACCACTTAGTTACGTGTCCTCACCCAATGACTCCTTCCACCTCTGAAAGGTGGACTGTGTGTACCCTATTCCCCCCAAGAGTGTTGTGAGGAGCTTGGCAAATAATACAAGAAGATACTGTGGAAAACATTCTGCCACCAGGAGCTACACTGTGGAGGCCTGACCACTCTCCCGTGGAGACTCAGTGGGGTCTGGATACATTCTTGCTGCCTCTCCTCAGTATCCCCTTCCCTGGAGACCAAGGCACACTGGTGGAGGCAGAAATTCCAGTCCAGCGAATGTTGCCCCCTCCAGCAGTCAAAAGAACTCAAGAAATGTATACAATTCTCTCCCAAACAACAGGGGTGAGAACAGAAGGTCTCTTAATTGGATGCTGTAATCCCGTGGTGGCTGCGAGTCTTTCTCCTGCTTCTGAAGCCAGAGGCTCAACATCCTCCCAGACATCCTCACTTCCCCTTCCTTCCCAATGTCACTGAAAACAAACAAACACAGTTAAAGGGTGGAGTTCAGAGCTGCCGCTTGCCTGGCCTTCATTTGCAGGACTGGATGGCTTATTTGTATTCACTGGTCTGAACCACAGCAATTCAGGGTGCCCCTTTAGCCACCAGTTATGTTAATTAATGAGCCCCTGGAGCTCAGAGTCTGCTGTTTGGGGCTCCCCACTTCATCCCCACCCCACGCCCAATCCTTAGTGTAAAGTCAGGAAGACAGAATGTCAGTGGTGTGGAATGTTTTTGTGGGAAGTGGGGGACTCAGGCTTACTTGGGGACACAAACACACTGTAAAGCTGTAAAAGCTTTTTCTGATAACCAGGTGGCTCCATCTGTAAGATCTGGGCTCTTGCCCTTTCTGGTTTCTCTTGCACAGAGGTCCGGCTGTGTCCTCCAGAGAGACAGAGTTTGAAACTTGTTTGTTTTCCGGAGCTGAGGGGAGTGTGTGCGGGTTTGGGGTGAGCTGGGCTGAGCTAACGTTACAGGATCACAGAACTGTCTTGTAGCCTTCCCTCAGGACTCACATCCCTGTCTGCTCCAGCCTCGCCACTTCCAGCCAGAAGTTATGCCACATCATTGGCAATTTCATCATTTTCAAGAAAATGAAACTTTTCTCATTTTTTTGAACTGGAAATTCAGCTCCTAGATTTTATCTCCAAGTAGCTATGCTGGCTCTGAATTTTCACTTTTGATTTCCACTTCCTTCCACTAAGCTGTCTGCAAACCAAGCTATGGGACTAGGGAGTCAGCAGCCACCTTTCCCTGACTCTACATCCTGTTCTTTCTCCTGTTTGAAGGCTGGAGGCGCAAGGCAGGGGTGTGTGGAGGGGGGGGGGACACGGGATGGGACGACAGGAGACTTCAGGGTCAGAGACAGTGTCCCCAAGCCTGAGTTCCCACTCACGAGCCCACCCATGAACCAGAGGCTCTCTGAATGGGACGACAGGAGACTTCAGGGTCTTCAGAGACAGTGTCCCCAGGCCTGAGCTCCCACTCACGAGCCCACCCATGAACCAGAGGCTTTCTGACGTTCAGTTCCTGTTGGAGAGCTGTGAGCCACATTACCAATCCCCTCCCAGGGCTGTGGAAAGGACGCACCGCATGCACGCGCGTAAAAACATAAGGAATCAACACCCCCCACACCCCCACTTTAGAGAACCTGAGTTAGTTGTCAACTCAGTTTAGTTATATTCGTCAGGAACTGACCGGAACCCTCAAGAATTGCAGGCCAGTCTGTGACAACCAGCGTACTATAGCTGACTGCTGAGTTCAGCCATAGTACACTGTAATTCACTGTGTAATTCTCACCAGGTGAATTACACCCCACTATCTGCTGACACCAGCGCTCCTCTGTTACCGTTGCATTGTCAGAGATGGTGAGTTCTCACATAGGAAACCATTTCTTTCTAGAAGTTTCTGTGGCATCTTGGCTACGTCCCTCCTCTTCTGACCAGGTAACCCTACAGCCAGTTCTTTAAGGAACCCCAGACTCACAGAGCACCCAGCATTAGAGTTGTCTATATCAGACCCCCCCCATTTTGTCCTGTAGTAAATCGAGGTCCAGGAAGGGAAGTACTTGCCTAAACTCACAGAGCTGGAGGGTGGTCTGGTCCTGACCCCCACCCGCCCTCTGCTCACTCTGCACCACCACGAGGACCTATCTGTTCAAGTAAGCAACCACAGAGGGCTACCGACCAGTTAGGCAAGTGAGGGCTTTGACAGAATGAAGACACAGGAAACTGGTGTGCAGAGAAAGGATTTGGATAGCCACAGGTGCTGGTCAGCAACGGCTGAAGCCTCCGGATAGAAAGTGCAGCAACCCTTGCCCCACCTTCAAGCAAAAGTCTGTAGGTGGTAACATTATCCCACAACAAATGCCACATGCAAAACATGTGCTCTCTTCTTGGTGGCACATGCCTGTAACCCCAGCATTTGGAACTGAGGCTGGAGAATTGCCATGAGTTCAAAGTAGGTTGCATAGGGAGACTCTGTCTCCAAAAAAAAAAAAAAATTTTTTTTAAAAAAAGGCAAAAAGCAAATTTAGAAAGACTGTGATCTATATAATGAAATCAAGGAAAATAAAATGGCTAGGAGGAAAATACAAAAATGGGAGTTTAAAATGTGGGGTCGGAGCAGGGAACCAAACCAACGGAGAAGCTAGGGGGAGACAGAGCTGGGGAGAGAAGCCCCAGTTCCCGTCCATCTCAGAGACCAGTTAATAACACTGGGTGAGGCGCCTCCCTCGCTCTTGACCCCCCTTACGCCCCGCCCCCCGCTGCTTTTACCTCAGTTATTCCACTTTAAAACCTGAAACTTTGTCAAAACCCGGCTATCTGAACCACACAGCACCCACTGGCAGAGAGGTGTTTGGCGTGGTGGCCTGTAGTTTCAGCACTTGGGAGGCTGAGGCAGGAGGATCCCCAAGAGTTCAAGGACAGTTTGGATTACAGAGTGAGACTATGTCTCAAGATACAAAACAACAACCCCCAAAACACACACACACACACACACACACACACACACACACACACACACACACACACACACACACACACACACAGAGGCTCGCACTTATACAAGTCGTTCCACACCCTGGTCCCTCCACCTGCGGTTCTCTTCGAAAATACAAAGCAAAGAAATCCAAGGGCGGCTTAAAAGAAAGCCAGAGCCACAACGATTCACTACAGCGGGTGAGGCTGGAGGTGACGTCCCACGCTCAGCGGCTCGACTTTACGGGAGCCGAGAGCTCTCCGCTGTCCGCCCCGGGACAGAGCGACACCAGCGCTCGTCGCCTGCAAACTTGTCCGAACTCACTTTCGCTCTCAGCCCTCTACGGTGTCCGGCCACTTAGAGCTCGGCTCTGAGGAGCGCAAAGCGACCTCCAGCGGCTGTGCCGGACCTCGGATCGAGCGTCCCTACCCCATTCATTTCGCTCGGTACCGGGAGCTGCGCTTCCACAAGCCGCGGCCACCGCGCCTCTCAGCGGACTTAGGAGGGAGCCGCTCCCGCTCTAGCGCCCGGAAACAAACGGATGGATGCAGTGGACCGGGGTCGCCAGAGTGTGGGTCACCCCGCGCACCTGCACCCACCCAGACGGCCTCTCGTAGCTTCAAGCTGAAAGCGCGCGATCTCCTTGGTTCCTGGACATCTTTCACACCCCGAGTCAAAACAGAAAGTTCGTTCTTTCACTTTATCAGAAACTTTTCGACCCCCTGCTCGGAAAGGCAGCGGCAAGGAACAGTTCAGCCAAGCGATTGTGGCCAGGAAATCTAGGGCTGGGGTCTCGAGTGGCGCAGGGGTCCCGGGACTAGGGACCAGAGAGGAATTTAGGGTGGGAAGGGCAGCGTTCCTCCTGGTGTCTCTAATGCTCACCTCCAGTTTTCGCTCGGGGAGGCCAGGGTCCAGAGAGCGGCCAGAGGCGGTCCGTCTGTTCCGCAGGCAGGCGAGCACCGAGGGCTCGGCGGCGGCTCGGGAGCCGGGGAAGCACCGTAAGCAGCGCGCCTCGCTGAGTGAGACTGTGGCTGGGAGCGCGTTGCATCACCCCTTTTAAAGCCCTCGCGCAGGCAGAGAGCTCGCTTAACTCCAGGTTACCAATCCCAGGCTGACGTAATGCTATTAATAGCTTCTAGGGAGAACTGTCCAGAGGAGGGGTGAGGAGGGATGAGGGCGGGGCGAAAGGTGGGTGGAGACCGCGGATTTGGTGATGCAAGTGCGAGAAGGGGCGGTCACCGCGCGTCCAGCGCGCCTCGCACGCAGGGGACATACACACCCGCCCGCCCTCTATCTCCATATCAGGCTGGGAGCCGCCCGGGCGCACGGCCAGATGTGCGTATTCGCTGCTGCGTGTTCCAGGCATGAGCCAATGGTGCCCAAGCCAGCGGCATGACTCCACCGCCCTGGCATCTCTCCCTCCGCTAGGTTGGGGAAGTGGGGGGAGGGGTGCTGGGGAGGCGGGTCCTGGCAGTAGCCCAGACTAGGTGAGGATGGGAAGCGGGCACGACCTTTCTCTAAAATGCGTGGGTCATTTTCCCCCTAAAACTTCAGGAAAAGACACCTTCTCTGGCCAGTGGCCTAGCTCAAGGAGGGGGCAGGGAAGGGGTAGAGATGACAATCTCCCGCGTGAAGGAGGTACCCAAAGTTACCGCCCGGTAAAACCACTGTTACCGGCTAGTGTGACCTCCGCTGGCACGCGCCGAGCTAGCGGCCGTGGTTTAACGCAGGACATTCGGCTGGTCTCGTGCTCCCACGCCCGCGGCGCGCGCACACTCAGGAGCTTCCGGACTTGTTAGGACCCCCAAGGTGCTAGTGATGTGTTTTATAAAACAACCACAAACCATTTTAAATGAACAGGCAATTCTTCGTGAAAGCAAGACTGCAGAAAAGAGGAAAGGTTTGGAGAGATAAGAGGCTATCCGGGGCCGAGTTAAGAAGGGGCTGGAAAAAGACTGCTCGGCGTGTCCCACTCTTTGATCTCCAGGCGCCCGGCGCGCGGGGAGGGGGAAGGGTACCGCCTGGATGTCAGGAAATATTTAGAGAAAACCGTCTCCAGGTTTCGAGTGTCTGTCTGCAGGAACAGAGGGCTGTGCTGGGACCCGGCGGCCCAGACCGAGCACGAACTGCTTAAAACCGGAACATGGGACTCCTGTCCTCAAATCTGGTAGCGGGGAAAGGCTCGAGTTTCAAGCCGAGGCCTCAACAGAACTGCGTTTGAACCTTAAAACAGTTTCCCTTTTCTGGTCTAGTAATTCCGAGGGTCTAGGCTCAACGCAATTCCTTGGGCGGGTCTCCGTAGCTCATCAAATGATAGAAGACGCAGGACTGAGGCCCAGGACCCGCGCATCTGTCTGGAGGGCCTTCGTGGGCACACGTGGGGCTGGACGTCATGGTGTAAAGACCTGCCTTTGAAAGGAGGGCGATCAGAAGGTCACGGGGTGGTGGTTTGGAGTGAGAAAGATAATTGTCGGGGGCCACTGCCCTATAGCACCTGCCACCTGGACTGTTAATGTCGTTAGGGGAAGGTCTCTCTCTCTCTCTCTCTCTCTCTCTCTCTCTCTCTCTCTCTCTCTCTCTCTCTCTCCCCCTCTCCCTCTCTCTCTCTCCTCTCTCCTCTCTCTCTCTCTCTCACACACACACACACACACACACACACACACACTGTATTACACCGTAAGTAACTGAAGTCCCTCGAGACAGACACTCTGGACAAAATCAAGTTCTCCGCACCCGGGTTCCTCCGGTCCAAGCCAGAGCCTCGCCCTTCACAAGCTCCATCAAAGTCCCCGGAGTCTCTTCGCCCCCGGCGACCGGGGAACCCTGAGGTGGTTCCATCCCGGGGGATCCTCGTAGATCCTGCCAGGATCTGACGGGGTTGCAGTAGCGTCGCGCGGGAAGCGCCCGGCAATGTGTTTTGCTTTGGTTTTTTTGCCTTGGTAACAGCTCTCGGGGCCCCACCCTCCGTCTCCCACGCCCACACCCTGCTCGACTCCTCCACAGCCCGCCCTCGAGCCGACCTGCGGCAGGTAAACCCCGGGCGTGTCAGCACAACCCCGAAGAATGCCAGGTGCCTAGAAATGAAAGTCATTTGGGATCTCCACTTAATCTGTCCTATCTCTATAAACTGCCCTGGAATAAACAGCACCACACTACAGGCAAGGAGATGAAGGAACACAAGAAGCTCCGCAGGCCGCTGTGAACCTCTACAGAAATCTTTAATTGTTTTACGGATTAAGCTGTTAATTTTCGAGCCAGATCTATGGGAGGTCGAGCTTGTCCTCAACTGGAAGGTTCAGCCGAGGGTCTCAACCCAAGCAGCAAGACCAGCGCCCTCAGAACAGTGGAAGGGTGTCATGGACGGAAGTCCTCAGCGCGTCCCGAGCACCTTGTCAGTACAGAGGTGCCTCCGCCTCCACTCCCACCCCCCACCCCCACCCCGGTTCTCCTGCTATTCTAATCATTAGCTTTCAATCGCCAAGTCGCACCTGGATAAAACGTTCTCGGTTGTTTACAGAGCTCTGAGTCGGCCGTCCTCCGCCACCCTCGCCTACTGAATAGGCGATAAGACTCTTTAGCGAGAAGTCAGCCCACCTCCTACTAGGACGAAACTTCCAGGCAAACAAAAGCTACTTTCTGCCGCCCTGGGTCCCCTAGGCTCCCAGGACATTCGTCAAGAGCCTGAGAAAACCGGAAAGGAAGAGCCTTCAATGTCTGGGCCACTGGAAATCGTCAACGTCCGAGTCCCCTCACTTTACCCTGACTTAACGCCACCGGTGTCTGTGGTGCGCACTCGCCCTTACGCACAGATAGTGCCATGCAGAGGGGCCAGAAAAGCTCCGGGTATCCAAATCGCTGCCCAACACCAAGGCGAAGAAAATGACTCTCCAGCCCAAGAAGGAAAACCTAGCTAGCGGGATTTCAGGGGTTAATCCTTAGTCAAAGAAGCAAGTTAAAAGTTGTGGAGTTTTGTGGGTGGTGTGTGTGTGTGTGTGTGTGTGTGTGTGTGTGTGTGTGTGTGTGTGTGTGTGTGTGTGTGTGTGTGTTTGCCAGAGAACCGCCCGCGGAGCCCGTATGCAGATCAGCTCCGGTTTGTTTTGCTAAGTGAGATATAAGAATTGGAGACTTCATGCTGGGGCTTGTACCAAAGGAAGAGGGAAAATTAAAAGGGGAGGGGAAGCAACCAGGCAGCTAAAAACAGTCCCCTCGTGGCAACCAAAACTAAACATAAAAACATTGCAGGGAGCCAAAAGCAAAAAAGGAAAAAAGAAAGTTCAGAGATATTTAAAGGTTTTTGCAGTTCAGTGGGTGATCCCTTTCCACAGTCCTTGGTCTCCTGGACTCTGTTCTCCAGGCTCCGAGGCTGTATTTGCTCAGGGGGATTCTAGAAACAAGTTAAGGTATCCAGGAAAGCTTAAGTTGATCGGCTGGCCTGTCTGTGCACGGGTCTCGACCCCATTCTTCACCTTGAAAAGAGAGTGGAGTAGATTTCTTGCGAACCCGTGCTCTCCAGCAAGCTAAATGTGAGAGCTGCCATTTAAGTCTCTAAAAGTACATCCTCAGGGAAAGAGGCAGCCCACACTGGGCGCTGAGTGTGGAAGGCTTCTGACGGGCGTGTGAACGCTGCACTTAACCGCCACGCCCTCCTGGATCCTTCCTTCTACAGGGTCCCCCTCACTGAAAAAGGGGGTACCCAGCGCCTAAGACGCACTGAGAATGGGGCACGCAGTTGGAGTCCTCAGCAATGGTGTCTGTAATTGTGGATCAGGAAGGTTTTTTTTCCTGGGGTCCCTTCTGTCAGATGTCAGGCAACACCCAGAGTGGCAGTCATAGGGGGGCTGGGAGGAGGTCCCCCCCCCAAAAAGCAACAGGAGTAAGCCTTGTTTTCTGCCCAACGGCGAGTTTCTGGGTATTGGATGATGGTGGCAAATGTCAGCAAAGCGCCCTGGGCTGGGTTGGGGTCCCAGTGCCCCTTCTAGCTCCGCCTTTGCTGTTGTTCTTGAGAAAGGTAGGTCCCCATTCCAAGTTTCCCCCCCTGTGGAGCCGCTGGACTGGGAGGACCCTGAAATGGACTCGACTCCCCTGCAGAATTCTGAGACCCCACGGCCAGCTCTGTGGAGAGGCGGATGCAAGGCTGTGCTGACTAACGCATTTTGCAGTCACTCTTCTCTAGAACATACAGCTGAGGCAGACATGCTGTCGGTCTGATTCTCGGACACAGCCTCTCTTGCCCCCCACTCCACCCACCACCCACCCCTCCCCCTTCACCCAGCACTTCCAAAACTTTAGCTCATGTGGATGGGTACCCAGGCAGAGAGGAGCTTGCCCAAGGCAGGGGGGCTGCATCTTTTGAGGACACCTTGTATATAGACATCGACTTTGAAGCACAGAGCCAAATCTAGCTAGCAGCTGTTTCCACTTCAGAGGGCAGGTCCTAGGGCTCCAGAAATCTGAGACGAAGTCACGGAATTGCAGGTGTTTCAGGACAGAGTAGGTCCGAGACCTGCCCACTGGTTGACCTCCAGCAAACGAGTGGCTGTGCCTGAGTCTTAGCCGCACTGCCCCAGCTTGCCGATCTACAAAATGAGATTATTTAACCTTAACTCCCCTTAGAGCAATGCTATAAAAAATATATATATATATATAATAGATGAGAAGGTGAGTTGAAAATAGCTTTAAAAGGCCAGGTGTGGTGATGCACACCTTTAATCTCAGCACTTGGGAGGCAGAGGCAGGTGGATTGCTGTGAGTTTGAGGCCAGCCTGATCTACAAAGCGAGTTCAGGACAGCCAAGGCTACACAGAGAAACCCTATCACAGAAAAAGGAAAAGAAAAAAAAGAAAAAAAGAAAAAAAAGAAAACAAAGAAAAAAGAAAAAGAAAATAGTTTTAAAAACACACTAACAAGTAACTAGTTGGATATGGTGGTGTGCCCTTGTAGACTGAGTTTGAGGATCCTGTGATGCATGGCAGTTGGAAGCCAGCCTGGCCTATACAGCAAAACTCTGTCTCTAAAACAAAAGCAAGCTTTTCTTACAGTAATATTTTTGCCTCTATGAAAATTAGGGGGAAAGGCAAAAGAAAAAAACTACCAGCTAGGCATGGTGAAGCACGCATGCCTTTAATCCCAGCAGAAGTAGAGGCAGGCAGATCACTGTGAGTTCGAGACCAGCCTGGTCTACAAAAGCAAGTCTAGGACAGCCCGGACTGTTACACAGAGAAGCCCTGTCTCAAAACCTCCCACCCCCACCCCCTGCCAAAAAAAAAGAAAAAAAAGAAATTACCTGTAATCCCAACACTATCAGTATTTTGAGTTATTTTTCTGTTTTTTCCTTATATATATGACTTGAAGAAATTTTATAATAATGCAACCTTCAGACCTGTTATTTTCCTATCACTCTGGGTAGTATATTACCATCATTTTTTTTCTTCTTAAAATATGTCCATTTTTACTCTCAGAGGACACATAACAGTGTTTCATAGAACAAATATATATACATATAATTTAAATAATGAAATATACTAAGAATTGCCACCCTGTCAAGAAAGTGGACTGTACCTCCAGTGTTTAGAAGCCTACACACAGCACACAGCCCTCCTGATGTCCTGCGGGAAATTGCCAGAGTCCATACGTGCTCTGGGGTGGTGTGTAACTTACTTGCTTGTTGCTGTGCTTTAGTATGTAGGGAGCTACCAACATTTTGCTAACGTGCTAGACAAACGTTCGCCTTTTTGATGGGGAAACACACCAACTGCCAGCCTCACCCTTGTTTCTCTCTTCAAGTGCTGCATTTGCTGGAAGAGAGAAGGACCCCAGGAGCCCAGACAACGGGGTGTGCTGCTCCTGTGCTAGCATCCAAAGGGAACCCCGCCCCGCGCAGGCACTCTCCCCATGGAGCATGCCCTTTAACCCTTGATACTCTTCTGTCTGCCCCCGCTCCGCCCCCGCCCCGTGGAAAAGGGAATCTAGTCTGCAGCATGAGAGAGTGACGAAGGGCGGAGCCACTTGGCAGTGATTCTGCCTGTGCCTCCCTGCGAAATTCTCGCTGTGGCTCAGGCTGTGCTGTGGGCCTGGCACCTCTGTGCCAGCATAATGGCGAGGATGGTGGCCAGGCTGGCTGTCCCCACCCCCAGTCTGTACCTGGAGCCAGTGCTGGGGTCAGGTGGCATTGACTTTCAGACTACGCCACACCAGGTCTAAAAGGACCCTGTCCATCTGTCCATCTGTCCCTGCCCATCTGTCCCAGACGTAGGCGCGGGGTTCTGCACCAGAGCCTCAGAGAGGAGTGGGATCTCGCTGGAGCATCTGCTGCATACAGCTGGTGCTTAAAGTACTGTTTACCTTACACAAGTACGGATGTGTTGAATTCGACGTCCCATGAGAATGCATAAGGACAGATAGAAGATATCAAATCCATCCTGGGCTCGAGATGCTCCACTGAGGGTCTGATGCTAATCCTAAGAGGACTTGTTTGTTTGATTTTCATTCTTTTTCTTTTTTTTTTTTTTAACAAACTACTTTGGTGAATAATAGTTGTAATCCTGCCACTCAGAAGACTGAGACAGGGGGACCAATGTAAGCTTGGGGGCAGCCTAGCTTACACAGCGAGTCCCAGGCCAGTGCCAGCCTGTCTCAAAGAAAACCAAGCAAACAGAAAAATGAGCAAATAACTATTATCAGTGCAAACTCCGGGACCCAGGCTATACCTAAGCTCACTGCATATCGCCATGCCTTTAATCCTCCCAGCAGTGGGATGCAGGAGAGAAAAGCACAGCAGGTGCCTCTCCACAGTCACAGAACTTTTTGGACTGTTGGGCCTCTTTCTGCCTTCTGCCTGAGAAGCTTGATTTACAGCCAAGGTGAGGGAAGCTGACTATAAGACCAAGAACATGTCTGGGCCTGAAATTCCAGTACCCAGAGGCCGAGGCAGGAGCATCACTGTAGGTCTGAGGCCATTGGGTTACAGAGTGAGACTTTGCCTCACAAAACAACGCAAGGAGGAGGTTTGCCAACATTTTAAAGCCATCTGGTTAGCAAGGTATGGCACAGGGCTAGCAGAGGGGAAGGTGAGGGGGATGGCAGAAAGTGTCCACACTCAATGGATGGACTAACAGAGAAATTTACAACCAGTCAGAGTGAGGAGAATAAGTATGTAATGCTTGCCAGGTGTGGTGGCACACATCTTTAATCCCAGCACTCGGGAGGCAGAGGCAGGTGGATGTCTATGAGTTCGAGGCCAGCCTGGTCTACAGAGTGAGTTCAGGCCAGCCAAGGTGACACAGAGAAACCCTGTCTTGAAAACAACAACAACAAAAAAAGTTCAGTCATAAATGGGACATCTTATCACACACACACACAAATACACACACACCTGCATGTATACTCACACATATGCATGCTCACACACGTATGCATGTACACTCACACACACGTGCACACACACACACTCATAGCTTAGGGACTATTGTAGATGAAGGTGCAGAAAAAATGTAAGAGCCCGAGGTCGGGGTACTGGGGCGAGGCGTCTTCGGAACGTGAAGGACCACTGCCCCAAGTCTTCAGAGTGCTATGGTTACCTGCGTATCATCAAGCCAGGCGATATTCCAGGGTGGAGAGGTGGGGACTCACTATCTCTCATTTGATGGCTGCTGGAGGAGAGAGAGCCCACTTTACTTAAGGCTGTAACCCCTTGTAGGTCAGCCATGCTCCAGTGCACACTCATGGGCTAAGCAGGTTATAAAAACACGAAGAAGACAAGAAGTTGGAGGCATACGGAGAGGGGATCTGGGAGAAGTTAGGGAGAGTAATGGGGGGAGGAGTAGGATAGAAGTATATTATGTGCAAGTATGAAATTGTCAACGAATTGATAAAAATATATCAAAAGAAGAAAGACCCTTACAGTCAGAACTGAGTTCAGACCCCGGTCGGGCCACCCCTGTGGCTCTGAGTGGCTCCTTACTTCTCATGTAAAGTGAGACCAGCGGTTATCTTGCTGGGCGATTATGAGAATTAAGGAACAGTGCAGCCGATCTTGTTGTGCACACCAACTCAGAATAATTCACTGATTTGAAAAGAAATATTTAAAAAAAAAAAAAAAAAAAAAACAAGTGGCCTGGTCATAGTTACTATTTACTTAGAACACATTACACGCAAAGCACGTGGTAAGAACTCTTAAAAACACTAGTGTCTTATTTCATGTTCGTACTAATTCTGTCAGGCTGGTACTGTTTTCTCAGTCTTATAGTGGAGGAAAGCAAGCTCAGAAAGGTTAAAGAAAACTGCTGGCCAGTGATTGACTCCAACACAGGTCTGCCCGACTTCAAGGATCCTACTGAACATCACTGTCCTCTGGATTCTAGAGGCTTCCACTGGGTGTATTGTATTTTTCTTGAGCTGTGTGGTCTGTGTTACAAAGCAGGACCTCCTTACATGGACTCCTAGCTGCTTCTTGACCTTACCAGGAAATTCATTCTCCTGAAATTCCAGAAGATTCACACTTGAAAAATGCCAGCTCCCTGTGCCTTGTGTGATATTGAACTCTCTGCCAAGTTTGCCATTATTCCAGAATCTGCTTTAACCACAAACACAAGCCCTGATATTGACTGAGTAAGCCAAGCAGGGCTTTTTAGACTTTTATTCTGTTTCCCAAAATATGACGAACTGAAGTCATCCGATGATGAACCCGTACTTGAAACTGGAGTGGCCGAGAACGGAGTGAGTCACTCCCGTGAGTTTAGGCTCCTCAGTCAATTCATCAAATCATGCGCTAATGCTAGACACCGCTTTCAGCAGTGTGCTCAGACACTCTGTGCCCGGAAGGGCAGGCTAGGAACACTCCTTGACCTTGAGGAGAGTAAGATCTTCAGGTGGCAAATTAGCATACAGAAAAGCGTCTGGCAGTAAATATTTAAACAAGCACTTACTGTGTTCTGGCACTGTGCCAGGAGCATGCCAGCTCTCCAGCACTCAGCCCACAGGCAGACTGACCTGAGCACAGGTAGTGACATGTGTAACATGGGCTGACTCGGGCAGAGACACTGTGCCGGGGAAGAGTTGGCAAGCGTTGATGGATGAGTGGTTTATGAATGGTTCATGAGTGGTTCTAGGCAAAGGAGGAGAGGGGGCATCCCAGACAGGGGTGCACAAGAAGCCATGGGTGTCTCTGCCCAGTGCCAGCTCCGTGTCCGGTTCCACACAGCAGATCTTCACAGACGATGAAGGAAAGCAAAGCTTTGTGAAGGCAACGGAGCACGTGTGAAGAGCAGGAGTCAGGGCGAGCTGAGGAATGCTCCAAGGAGGAAGAGCTGGTCACGGGCTGTTAAAGAGCAACGAAGCTTCTGCTAACCAGTCTGAACTATGTCTCCAGGGACAAAGGTGAATGCTGGGAGGTAGGGGACTTCACAGGGTCCTTCAGTAGCAAATATATACAAACAGGAAAAATGTTATATCAGGGTGTGGGTGAGCTGGCTGTGCATCAGGTAGGTGGAGTTTCAAAGCCAGAAAGAAGGAGAAAGTGGCTCACTTCAGTGGTCTGTCTTTCTTCCTTTCTTTTTCTCCTTTTGTTTTCTTTTCCCCTTTTGGTTTTTAGAGACAGGGTTTCTCTGTGTAGCTTTGGCTATCCCAGACTCACTTTGTAGACCAGGCTAGCCTCAAACTCACAGAGATCCTCCTGCCTCTGCCTCCTGAATGCTGGGACTACAGGTGTGTGCCCCCAACACCTGGCCAGTGCATGTTTCTTGGGAGATAAAAACTATTTACAAAGCAATGTTTTGGTGTATTTCTGAAATTTAAAGTGGGTCCGAGCCAGGCAGTGGTGGCATATGCATTTGGGAGGCAGAGGCAGGTGGATCACTGCGAGTTTGAGGCGAGCCTGGTCTACAAAGTGAGTCTAGGACAGCCAAGGCTACACAGAGAAATCCTGTCTTAAAAAGCAAAAAAAAAAAAAAAAAAAAAAGTGGGTCCACTTTACCAGTGCCTGGTGATGTGAGCATGTGAGCAGAAGGCATGTCAAGGATTCAGGTGTTGGATGCCCCAGCGCAGGTGAATCAAGGTGTGAGGAGAAAGATGAATAGAGTGTGTGGCCTAAGGATGAGACTCCAGTTACTGGGGAACAGACGGAGGCCTTAGCTGCGGACATTACAAAGAATGGGCTCTGAGTACCGGAATCTTGGGGACACCAGAATAACAGAAAGAAAAGAAGGGGCTGCAGGGAGTGGGTCGCCAGAACAGGGGCTTAATGACCTAGCACCAAGTAAGTCTACTTTACCAGTCCCCACTGGACGCGCGTTCCCCCCCTGAAATTTGGCAGCAGCATTGGCATGGTTGTGGCAAATGAATAACGAAATGGCCACCAAGGAGAAGCTGAAGGTCCTCAGCCTGGCACAACTGACAGCTTGAAACGGGGGAATTGATTTAAGTAACCGTCTACAAGGCCTATCATTATGTGTAATTGATAACACAAACCAAAGACTATAAAAAGACCTCCTTTGGGTGTTGTGGTACATGTAAGTACTTGAGGAGCTGAGGCAGGAGGCTGACCAGTTAGTTACCGCCAGCTTTGGCTACAAAATGAATTTAAAGCCAGCCTGAGCTTCAAAAAAAAAAAAAACCAAATTTGGGGGAAAATAATTATAAGTCTGTTTTTTAAAAAAGATTTATTTACTTATTATGTATACAGTGCTCTGCCTGCACGTATACCTGCAGGACAGAAGAGGGCATCAGATCACATTATAGATGGTTGTGAACCACCAAGGGGTTGCTGGGAATTGAACTTAGGACCTCTGGAAGAGCAGACAGTGCTCTTAACCTCTGAGCCATCTCTCCAGCCCCCATAAGTCTGTTGTTGTTGTTTGTTTGTTTGTTTTTCAAGACAGAGTTTCTTTGTGTAGCCTTTGGCTGTCCTGGAGTCACTTTGTAGACCAGGCTGGCCTCGAACTCACGGCAATCTGCCTGCCTCTGCCTTCTGCGTGCTGGGATTAAAGGCGTGTGCCACCACCACCTGGCTAAGTCCATTTTTTTTCTTTAATATTCTGCCACTATTCAAAAAGATGTTTACTACTGGGCATGGTTACGCATGCCTGTGATTCCAGGACTCAGGATTTCTGAGAGTTTGAGACCAACCTGTCTCAAACCAGACCACCTCCCGAAAAAAAGCCCCCACAAAAAAACCTCCCACGAAACCTGCTGACATTCCAGCACTCTGAAAGCCCCAGCAGGATATGGTCAGTTTGTGAGCAGTCTGAGCTGCAGAGCAAGTTCCAGGTCAGTACTTGTCCCAAAACAGCAAAAAAGAAGGGTAAGCAGCTGTTTATAAAGTAAACGTTGTAGGAGTAATGCAGGTTTGAAAATCAAGATAATATATTGTAAATGGAACAGTTGGGATTCAATAAAAGCACCGGTGAATAATGAATAGCAAGGTTAAAGGGGTACCCTAATTATTACAAGACGCTAATTCTGGTCGGTGGAACCACAGGCGGGTCGTGTATTTCCTCCTCTACTCACACAGTTCTGAACTGTGAGAAGACAGAGCTTTATGTGAGGATGAACGGAGAAGCAGGTGAAGTCTGTACCTTTCAAAGAACAGCAGACTCGCCCAGCCTGGCATTAAAGGACCGAGATTCCATCCAGACCGAGCCTTGGCTCAATGAGTGCAGGAGCATCTATGGAACCCCTGCCAGGTGTCAGAGCCTGAGAAGGAACAGGGGAAAAGAATAACCATGTTGAATGGTGAATCTCCAGTAAGCTCGTCCTGCTAACCCTGTAGCCCGGGGGAAATCACAGGTGCACTCAGGGTCCACACTGACACCACCAGCAAAGGCTCAGGTCCTGCTTTCACAGGACAGAAGCCTTCCCAAGGCTCAGCCCCCGCCCCACCCACACCACCATAGTTAAGCAGGGTACAACCCCAAAGGAGTCCCAGTTCTACCATTTTGTTGGCCTGGAGCGTTGAAATGGAACTAGAAATGGCTACCTTTACAAGACTGACACATGCCAGTTAGATACACACATAGAGACCGTGACAGCACTGGGGACAATGTGAGTTCAGTAAGCAAGATGCAGCCAGTCTCCTGGCCCTTCCTTCCCCTCAGGATTACTGTGAATTCACAGTACTGTGTTCTGAGATCTAGGCCTGTTTGGTCTATACTGTGAGAGTTAGAAAAAGAAAGTAGCAATATATATACATTATAAACACAACAATAAACGATGAAAAGTCAATATGGCTACAAGCATGACAGGCCACGTAGAGAAGAGAGACCTGGAGTATGGAAAACCACCAGTAAGCAGAAGCATCCATGATTACAACTTTTGAAATTCCTACTGTGTGGTGGTGTCCCAGCCCTTTGATTGCCTGTTGATCAAGGGTTCCACAAAGAGACAAATTGGCCTGTCATATTAAAGTCACAGAGGAGGCGTGTATTGGCTCAGTCTCCGATGGACCTGCCTCGCTGGCCCTGGCCTCTCTTCCTCTAACCCCTGATACTCACACTTTGCTGATCTGAGAAGTGCCCCAGCTGTAGAGAGCTGCTATGAGCAACGCTCACATCTACTCCAGTGTTTACTGACTATGTGTGGCACGGGGGGCCACGGCAGAGGCAGCTCAGCAGTCAGCCTCCCAACCCAGCGGTTTTTCCTTACATTTATCCTAAAGAGAAATGAGACCACATGGGAATCCAGAGAGAACCCGGACTCACGAAACCCATCAGCACTTTAAAAAAGGAAACGTGGTCCAAATGTTGAGTACTACAGCTCAGGTCACTATGTTAGAGAGAGGCTGCGCCTTTTGCCACGTGCAGCGAGGAGCGCGCACTCTGGCATTACCGACCCTGAGCTGTAATGTTCACACTCCCCACAGTGCACTTCTGCCCAGGCTCCTTACACGTCCTGACATGCAGAGCCCAAGGAAACACAAACTGAAAACGAAACCAATGTTTCACCTGAGTCACCGTCTGTTTCTCTTTTATCACCAAAGCAATGAACGCCCACACATTTGAGGAGTGCTCTATTTAGGTGTAGAGACGTCATCCCGTAATTAAAGCAGGCTATTATTGTACAGTAAACAGTCAGGAAACATGTTCTTAGAAACATCTCTGATTCATAAACGTCTGTGCGGTGAAGTAAGAGAGGTGGAACGCTTTGCTGACAGCTGGTGATACGGATCAGGGAACCCTAACATCACACGGGGTTAACAAGCCTCCTCTGAGTGGAAAAACGGTGGGCACTGGGACATTCAGCTTGTAATGGTTGCTTAGAATAAGCCAGTTTAAAATATACTCTTTCCTTAACAATTATTCACTTGGCGTTTATTTATCCATTCTTCCACGAGGTATTTATGACTGTACTCTGTCCTTCCTGGTGGGTGGGGACCACACTCTGCTGCACTGTAAAGCGCCAACCACTTGGGGGGGGGCTTCTGTGTTTCTACGGTCCTCCTCCTCCTGCCTGGAATTTCCTCCTTCCAGTCACCCCAACCTCTCCAGCTGGAAAAAAATGTTATTTTTATTTATTGTTCAACATCCAATTCTAAGCTGGTCATGGTGGTGAACACCTCTAAGGCCAGCACACGGAAGACGGACGCAAGAAACTCAGGGGTTAGGATCAGCCTTGTCTACATGATGAACGATGCAGTGGCTAGCCTGTGCAACACCCCCCAAAATCAAAACCACTCCTTTGTGAATATGGTATAAGTCACATTTAGGATTAGCTATGCCATTTCAGGGACCCGAGACAAAATATAAATGTGGAGTTCCCTTTTCAGTGTGGTAGGAGAGCGCTAAGCGCACTGTGGCTTTAGAAAGTTCTCTGGTTTCTTGGCTGTTGAGCATCCATCACTCTGCTGGAGGAAATGCCTCCCATTTTGCCTCTGGGAAAGCTGCACTCCTCACATTTTTGGTTATGGAGTAGTCAGTGACCAGTCAGAGCAAGCCATTCCAGGGTCACCACAAGTGTCTTTGGACCCAATCAGATGGAACAAGCTGTTGGGAGCACAGGGCTAGGGCTGGCTCGGCTTTCCTGCTGGATGTCAGCCCAAGGCTAAGAGCCTCAGGCTGGAGGAGAAGTGCAGGCATTGGGCAGGGCTGGCTACCATACCTACCATGGCATTGTTAATGGTGAGGTCCAATAAGTCTCTCCTCTCTAGTCTCTGTTTAAGTCGTTTGAACTAGTTTTTCCCCGTACTTGCTTCTAATAGTCAGAGGGAAGAACGCTAAACATAATATATATAAATAAAACCTCTGTAAACATGTGGCTTGTATTTTATTGCTTCTGCATGCTGATTTAGAGCCCAGGATCCTGGCTCCTGCTTGGTTTCCATCTGTAGGCTCCTCTCTCTCCTGCCACATTCATCTGTGGTTTTTCTAATTCTCTCTTGCCGCTCCCTCTCTTCCTACCCCTGTACCCTTCCTTCTAAAGAGACGAAATGTGAGAAGTCAGGCATGGTGGCTTGTGTTTGTAATCTCAGTGCGGGGGAGTGGGGGTGCAGTGACAAGAGGGGCTCTGGGGCCTGTTGGCCAGCCAGTCTAGCCTACTCTTTGGCCCCCAGGTAGCACTTGGAAACCCTGTGTCTAAAGGGAAGATAGATGGGTGTAAGGAATGACACACAGGTTTGTTCCCTGCACTCTGCATGTACATACACACATGCACCCTCACCAGTACTTAATCTTTTTGTCTTTCTCATTTTGTCTGGTTTTGATGACATCTCCAAGATGCTGTGCAGTGCAGCTTGGCTCTGCACTGTTGATCCTTGGGCCTCTGTCTCCCAAGTGCAAGGAACAAACTCACAAGAGGTCCACCTCCCTCTGCCTCCTGAGTGTGAGGATTAAAGGCACGCACCACCACTGCCTGCCTGAAATTTCTTTCAAACTTACTTTTAATTATGCATATTTATGTGTGTGTGTGTGTGGTCATGTGTGTGTGTGTAAGTACAGGTACCCTGGAACTGGAGTTACAGGTAGTGTAAGCCGCCCAACATGTGTGTTAGGAGCGGACCCCATTACCCGGAAAGAGCAGCAAGTGCTCTTAACCACAAAGCCGTTTCTCCAGCCCCTATGTTTGAAATGTAACAAAAGCATTTTTAAAATAACTATATAACTATAACTTTGATAGTCCCACTATCAAAGACAAATGAATACACTGAAGACCTGCCAGCAAACAAGGTGAAGGCTGTGGCTGGGACAGCCGTGCTTAGGCCTGTGACTGACCCGCGGGCCCCCACTGGCTGAGGACCTCTTGCTTCCTCTGAGACCCTCGTGCCTCCACAGGGCTCTCTATGGTCTCCTTACCCAGTGTGACAGCCTTTGGGGTGCATGCTCTCACAGGCATGCACCAAGCTTCTCTGTAGATCATAAACTGTGTTAGGGTCTTAGTAAAAATATATAATGCTGTCAAGGGACCTGTATTAAGGATTTGCTCTGCTGAGGAGCCCGGGGAGCCTGCAGGGCAGAATACTTCCTTAAAGATGGGGTTTGAAGGGGTGGGGAACCTGGGGGGGGGGGTAGCTCAGTCCATAGAGAGCTTGCATGGTGCATATAAAGCTCTATTAGGTCTCCAGCACCACATAAACCAAGTGAGGCAGTACACGTTGGTTATCCCAGCACTTGGAAGGCAGAGAAAAAGTGACAGAAAGTCCAAGGCCACTCTTAGCACATAGTGAGTTTATGACCAGTCTGGGATACATGAGACCTTGTCTGAAAAAATGAAAGTGAAAATGATGGGTGGGAATGGGGCTGGGAGCATTCCAGGCACAGGAAGTGGACTCTACAAAAGTGTGGATCAGGGAGGAGGAGGAGGGGGCGCTGGCTTCAGAAAGGGAGAGGAGACCTGTGTCTCTGAGGAAGCAAAATGAATCCAGGATGGTCCCTTGAGGTCAGATTGTAAGTGGTCTTGAGTGTCTTGCTACGAATTTAATCTTTTGGCAAATTGGGAGTCTATCAAAGGTCCCATTCTTTGTAAAGATGGACACTTGGATGTGAGTGCAATCTGGCTTCAACATCCATCAACCCCGTTGACTGCCGGGGACTTTTCTGCTGATCTGGCTGGCAAGCCACGCATGCTTCCCCCTCCCCCACTGCTCCATGTGTGTCCATCCTGGAGGACGACCTTTGCTGACAGAGGAGGACCCTTCTGGTCAGTGTCCTGGCAGACACTCCGAACAGGCTCTCAGTCAGTGCCCTTTCCTCTTAAGTTTGACTGGGAGATGGGGTGACAGGGGAACTGTACGATTCTCTGGACAACCTGGGGCGCCTGGCTGTGGAGTTCAAAGCTATATGTTACACCCCCAAACTTGGAATCCACCGCTTAACACAACTGCTCACCCCGTGGATAAGGACAAGGTACTCAGTAACCTGCAACCAGACCCACCACAAGGAGGGCCCCTGATCCCCTGTAGACTTCTCTTCTTTGCCTAAGAGGCTAGCACACATGCCTTAAAGCCAAGTGTAAGAGGGGCGAGGGTGCATTATCTGGCTCCGCTCACGTTGCCCATACCCAGTGCTAACTTCAGAAGGCTTTCAGGGAGAGGCCCATTAAGTTTACATAGCCACTCAAAGGAGTGCCTTGGAAATCCAAGGAACAGTACAAATTGCCATTGTGAGACAAATACAAACAACTATGGCTCCCAAATTTAAACTGCATTCAAGTTTTAAACATATTTTGTAAGTTGGGTACAGGTGGGTCAGTCCTGTAGTCCCAAAGCTTGGGAGGTAGAGGCAGGAGGATCAGAAATTCAAGGTCAACCTGGGCCGGATAAGGCCCCGTCCCGCCTAACCATTTTTTTGTTTGTTTGTTTTTTGGCTTTTGGTTTTTTGAGACAAGGTTTCTCTGTGTAGCCTTGGCTGTCCTAGACTTGCTTTGTAGACCAGGCTGGCCTCGAACTCACAGTGATCCGCCTGCCTCTGCCTTCCGAGTGCTGGGATTAAAGGCGTGCGCCACCACACCCGGCTTTTTTTTTTTTTTTTAAATCCTTGAAGAGAAATGGAAGTTATATCATTTGCAGGAAATGGAGATAGCAGAGAGAATCGTTGGGTGAATTACACTAGTCTCAGAAAGACAAATGGCGAATGTCTTCTCTCACTGCGGTTTCCAGATTTTATACGGTTATGTGAAATCATACTTGTGTATAAGACAGGAAAGCAGAAGTGAAACCACTGAGGGGAACAAACGGGACAGATGGGAGAGGACAGGAGAGGAAAGGAAGCAGACGCAGAAGGGGGGGGCGCAACTACCATCATATATGGATGAAAATTTTTAAATATATAATTAGGAAAATGCAAATAAAAAGGCTTCTCTGGTTTACCACTCCTCCCTGTGAGGCTCTCCTGCTGCCCTGACGACCAGAAGGCACCTCTGACGATGCAGGGGAAACATGTGACTGAGGGGATGCATGAAGTGTGGAAGGAAGCTCTCCTTGTAGGCCTGGCTGGCCTCGAACTCACAGATATCCACCTGCCTCTGCCTCCCAAGTGCTGGGATTAGAGGCATGCGCCACCATTGCCCTGCAAAGGACAGTGAGTGTTCCTAACTGCCGAGCCATCTCCCTGGCCCCATGAAATAGCCTGTCCACTTTGCTGAGTTAATAAAATGGCCTTCAATGCACATCTTCCACTTTCTACAGTTCTGTCGGCACTTGCTGTCATCCACCTTTCTGTCCTTTCTGCACTCAAGAGTTGTTTTCAATTTTGCTTTGTTCGTTTTGAGATAGTCCCATTCTGTGGCCAAGCTGCTCTCGACTCCCTGTATAGCTGAGGATGGCCTCAAACTCACAGTGGGCCTCTTGCCTCAGCGTTCTCAGTACCAGCACTAGAAGTATGTGTCCAACATGCCCAGCTCAGACTATAATTTAAAACTTTTTACATAAAAAAAAAAATCTGTTTAGTGTTACTTTTGTTGTTGTTTTCCAGACAGGATCCTACTATGTGGGCCTGGTTTGCCTGGAACAGCTGGTTCTGAACTCGTGGCAATCCTCCTGTCATTGCCTCCTTAGATCTGGGACTATATCTGTACATTGCCAAAGCCAGGTGTGAAATTAATCTCAGTTGTCCCCTTGACTATCCTAGCAAACCTGGCAAAGGAGTTCCAGGGAGGACCACCTTAAGTGTGGACGGTGCCATCCCATAAGCTGGGGCAGTGAACTAAGCACCAGCATCGTCTGTCTGCCTCCTGACTGAGAATACAGTGTGACCAGCCACATCATGATCCTGCTGCCCGCCTCTCTTCTGTAATGGATTAGATCCTTCAAACTGTGAGCCAAAACAAGCCCTTCCTCCCGCCAAGTTGCTTTTGTCAGAACAGCCGAAAAGTAACTAATGGCGTTGGTTTTCATTGAAGGTTCAAGGAACTTTCAAAGAGAAAAGCTGGGTTTTACTCACTGTTGCCTGTCCTCTGGTGTGGTAATCTACGTGTGTGTCAGCCATGTGTGTAACCTCACCTGTGAGCTTCTAAGCGCATGGCTTGGTCCACGAGGCCACTCGGATTGCATCATGGGAGCCACCTCACCTTCTGCGTAAGTCCGCCCTCGAGTCAGTTGTTTGGCGGCAAAACACTAATGTTTGAGTTCATGTCAGGATTTCCAAAGTGTGTTTGATGCAGGCAAAGCTTATGGATACAAATATTTCTTATTTATTTTTGTGCTCATCCACAAGCGTTATTCAACACCAATTACATGTGCTTTGACTGACTTTACCACCTTATAAAGGCATCACTTTTCTCAGTGTTTAACTTCCACTGTTTTCTGATCTCAAAATCTCAGTTCTTTGTGCATTTTATTTTATTTTTTTCCTCGCAGAGACAGGCCTCATATAGCCCAGGACAGAATCCCTGTGTGGCTGAGGGTTGCTTCTGTCACCCTCCTGCCTCCTCTTCTGGTGCTGAGATCACAGCCATGTGCCACCATACCCAGGCCCCCCCCCAAACACATAATATTCTTTCTCCTAATTCACTCACTCTATCTTAAGAGAGAGAGAGAAAAAAATAAAAATAAAAGTTTGTGTCAGAATCAGTGAGAGCATTCATTTGTCATAGATAGAAAGCCCAGCATGTTTTGTTGTATCCAGAAGGCTCCTGCTCTGTGGCCTAGCCCCAGGGTCACCACAAGAAGACGGTTTTTTGTTTTTGTTTTTTCCTAAGGGTGCTTCGGTTATGGCAGCAAAACTGGGACTCAGATCTTCCTCACGGAACTTCTCACCATTCTCATGAACCACTGTCATGAACAAAAACGCCATTTTTGAAGGCTCAGCAGCACCAACACTGCCTGTTTTTTAAATATATTTTATTAATTTATTCATTATTACATCTAAATTATTATCCTATCTCTTGCATTCTCCCATTCCTCCCTCCCTCCCATTTTCCTCTTACTCCCTTCCCCTATGACTGTGACTGAGGGGGACCTCCTCCCCCTGTATATGCTCGTAGGGTATCAAGTCTCTTCTCGGTAGCCTGCTATCCTTCCTCTGAGTGCCACCAGGCCTCCCTCTCCAGGGGACATGGTCAGATATGGGGCACTAGAGTTCCTGTGAAAGTCAGTCCCCACTCTCCACTCAACTGTAGAGAATGTCCTGTCCATTGGCTAGATCTGTGTAGGGGTTCGAAGTTTACTGCACATATTGTCCTTGGTTGGTGCCATCTTTTGAGCTGGACCCCTGGGCCCAGATCTGCCTATCATAATGTTCTTCTTATAGGTTTCTAGGACCCTCTGGATCCTCCTATTTCCCCATTCTCCCATGCTTCTCTCACCTAGAATCCCAATAGGATGTCCTCCCCTCTGTCCCACTTTCCTGTTAAGTGAAGACTTTTATGGGACATATCCCTTGGGCTAGTGTTCAGATATAAGTGAGTATATACCATTTGACTCTTTCTGCTTCTGGGTTAACTCATTCATTATGATCATTTCTAATTCAATCCATTTGTCCACGAATTTCATAAATTCCTTGTTTTTAATAGCTGACTAGTATTCCATAGTGTGAATGTACCACAGTTTCTTTATCCATTCTTCTACTGAGGGACACTTAGGCTGTTTCCAGGTTCTGGCTATTATGAATAAGGCTGCAACAGCCCAGGCCTTAAGGTCAACAATTAATAAATGGGACCTCATGAGGATGAGAAGCTTCTGTAAGTCAGGAGACACTGTCAACAGAACAAAGTGACAACCTACAGACTGGGAAAAGATATTCACCAACTCTACATCTGACAAAGGTCTAATATCCAAAATATATAAAGAACTCAAGAAATTAAACACCACCAAACCAAATAACCCATAATGACCCTGGCTGTCGGGAGTGGTGGTGCACATCTGTAAGGCCCCTGGCTGTCAGGAGTGGTGGTGCACATCTGTAAGGCCCCTGGCTGTCAAGAGTGGTGGTGCACATCTGTAAGGCCCCTGGCTGTCAGGAGTGGTGGTGCACATCTGTAAAGCCCCTGGCTGTCAGGAGTGGTGGTGCACATCTGTGATGCCTCTGGCTGTCAGGAGTGGTGGTGCACATCTGTAAGGCCCCTGGCTGTCAGGAGTGGTAGTGCACATCTGTAAGGCCCCTGGGTGCACATCTGTAAGGACCGTGGCTGTCAGGAGTGGTGGTGCACATCTGTGATGCCCCTGTCTGTCAGGTGGAAGCAGGAGGATCCTCCTCAGTTACAGAGTGAATCTGAGGTCAGCCTGAGCTACAAGGGGCCCTGAGGCAGGGATGGGGGTTGGGGAAAGAAGAAGAAGAAGAGGAAACAAAGAAAGAAAGAAAGAAAAGAAAGAAAGATTGATTCAAAAAAGGGCCTACGGCCTGCCTCCTAAATGACTAATAGAAACACTGAGAATGTTGAAGTTAAGAGCGTATCAGCTGGGAGTGTAGCTTGGCCATAGATCTGATGAGGAAACCCCTGGCCTGGGTGAAGTTGAAGAGGGTGTTGGTGGAGTGGGAAAGGGTGGAGGGTGGCACAACGGAAGACAGGCTAGAGGAGGAAACATGAAAAAAGAGGAAGTTGTGCCACCAACCAGCAGGAGGCGGCCATTGTCCAGTAGGGATTCTGAAGAAGAAAGGAAGGGACGATGTCAAATATTTAAAAAGATGGCGTTGATTCAGGGTGGGCTTGGGGGAGAGACTGAGAGAGGGGCAGACAGAGAGATAGAAAGATGGCATTGATTCAGAGTGGGCCTGGGGGAGAGACCGAGAGACCGAGAGAGGGGCAGACAGAGAGACAGAAAGATGGCGTTGATCAGAGTGGGCTTCGGGGGGGGGGGGAGGGACAGAGAGACCGAGAGAGGGGCAGACAGAGAAACAGAAAGATGGCGTTGATTCAGAGTGGGCCTGGGGGAGAGACAGAGAGACCGAGAGAGGGGCAGACAGAGAGACCGAGAGAGGGGCAGACAGAGAGACAGAAAGATGGCGTTGATTCAGAGTGGGCTTGGGGGAGAGACAGAGAGACCAAGAGAGGGGCAGACAGAGAAACAGAGAGAGAATTCCCAGGGTGAAAACACTAGACCTGTATTTGAGGGCAGAGAAGTTAAGAACAGGCACTCACCAAGACACACTGTAGAAAGACTGCAGACTCCTAAGGGCAAAGACGCGATAGGTGGTTAATAGGTGACATAGGAGTGCCCACAAAGGAATGGAAGCCAGTCAGATGGCAGCCTTCACTCAAACAGCAACAGATGCTGGGTAATAAAGGTGATGCGTTCCAAGTGCTGAGTGAACGCAACTGTCAGTTTAGAATTCTGAGACACTTCAGACGCCCACACAGCAAGAGTTCACGAGCACGGACTGCTTTCCCCTCCAAGGGCTAGAGAAGGAGATTCTGTTTCCATAAAGAGCATTAAGTATTGACCATTTTAAAAATATTTTTAAAAATATTTTTATTTAATTTTTATTTATGTGCATTGGTGTGAGGGTGTCAGATCTTGAAGTTACAGACAGTTGTGAGTTTCCATGTGGGTGCTGGGAATTGAACCCAGGTCCTTTCGAAGAGCAGGCAGTGCTCTTAACCACTAAGCCATCTCTCCAGCCCCTTAAAAATCCTTTTTCTCTTTTTAAAAAGGGTAAGTTTGTACTCCAAAATAGCAATAAGATGCAGAGCAGGACCAGAAGAGAGCTCAGTCATGCTGGCACCCTTGTTATGGTCAAGGAGAGAATGAAAATTCTACTTAACCAAATATGTATGTTCAGTAAATACCAAATACATAACTAAGCAAGCATACAGCACAGAAGTGAGGTGTTCAACTTAAGAAATGAGGCAGAGGAGCAGAGAGAAACCTGACTGAGAAGAAAATAATAAACATAAGAAATCAGAGGAAAGGAGAAGGCAGTGGCAAGATCACCAAAGGCCCGAGGGTCATTGTTTTTAGGAAACCTCTCCTTATAAAAAATAAACTCTAAGCATAGCTCACAGAGAAGACCTCACAAATACAAACAGAAAAGAAAAAAAAAGGGGTGGGGGGAGAAACTGTGGAAGACTTAAAACACAGAAGAGACACCTGTTCCTTTTATCCTAAGAAATACAAAGATTTAGAAGAAGTGATGACTTTTTAGGGAAAAAAAATCTGATAACTTATTCAGATGAAATTAGGATAAAGCTTCCAGTGAAAAATCAAATGTTCTCCCGCCTGCAGGGGCGGTGAACCCGGAGGGCTGTAGCAGATCCTTAGCCAAACCCTGCTTCACAACAAGAGCTGCTTCAGAGACTGAGTGGAGGCAGAGGACGTTGCCCGAGGCAGGTTTTGAGAAACAGTAGTTAGGATTAGTAAAGAGAATGACAGGAAAGGCTCCGTCCTCGAGCAAATAAAAATCTTAAAGATGGTACGGTTGAGTAGAATTTAACCTCAAGAATGAAGGTGCAATTCAAAAGTTAAGAATCCTGGGCTGGAGAGATGGCTCAGCGGTTGAGAGCACTGTCTGTTCTTCCAGAGGTCCTGAGTTCAGTTCCCAGCAACCACATGGTCGCTCACAACCATCTGTAATGTGATCTGATGCCCTCTTCTGGCCTGCAGGTGTACTTACAAATAGAGTGTTTATATACATAAAATAAATAAATCTTAAAAAAAAAAGTTAAGAATCCGTTTCAATGAACAGATAAAAAAAAAAAAAAAAAAAAAAAGAGCTACTGTATATCCTTTGTCTTTTAAGCAACACCTCAGAAAACACAGGAGAGATGTTTGACAGAG
The DNA here is from genome assembly GCF_903995435.1 of Acomys russatus. Lineage (NCBI taxonomy): Eukaryota > Metazoa > Chordata > Mammalia > Rodentia > Muridae > Acomys > Acomys russatus. The sequence goes on from NC_067142.1 coordinate 85,123,437, forward strand.
CGCAGTGTTCATTCATGATTGGAGAAAGGAAGCAGACTAGGTGTAAAAGGGAATTTTCTTTACCAGACAAAAGGCCACAAGTAAAACCCTGCAAGCAAATATGAGAACTGGGAATACCCTGGAGACGTTTCTAGTGGAGTGAGAGATAACCTAAGAAGACTGCTGAGGCCACTGTTTTCATGGCAGGTCATTGCTGACGCAGCGTAAGCAGAGGTGAGAAAGAGAAAAAACTATTCTCAAAACAAAAGACTCAAGAAAAGGAACAGAAAACTCAGCAAGGGAACAGAAGCCACACCAAAGCCAATGGCATTCTTTCTTTCCTTTTCTTTTTCTTTTCTTTCTTTCTTTCTTTCTTTTTTTGTTTTGTTTTGTTTTGTTTTTGTTTGTTGTTTGTTTGTTTTTGTTTTTCGAGACAGGGTTTCTCTGTGTAGCCTTGGCTGTCCTGGACTCAATTTGTAGACCAGGCTGGCCTCGAACTCAGAGATCCGCCTGCCTCTGCCTCCCGAGTGCTCAGATTAATGGCATGTGCCACCACACCTGGCTCGCCAATGGCATTCTTGAGAGCAATTACTAGAAAATATAAAAGAAGAATATTTACACTCATACATTATATGCTTACAGTTATATATAATTTATTTTATATACCTGTGTTGTATGCTGCTTAGAAACAGATTTATTAAAAAAAAATATGTGTGAAGCCTCTGAAGAAAACAACTGAACAGTAAAAGGAAAACTAAATAAGTAGAAATACTGTGTTTGTTAATTAGGAAAGGCAATGGTAACATGAGGCAATCCGTGGCCCCCATGTGACGGGATGAAAGCCTCAGATGTGTCGTGATGCAGGGTTAGCTTTGAAAGCCTCAGATGTGTGCATGCATGAGTTTTAACAAGCGAAATTTGTGGCTCAAAAGAGACTATTCTGAAATAAAGAGAGGGGCACGATCTGTCTTATTAAATATTTAGACTTATTGAAAGGACCAGTGGTATGGACACAGGAGATCACAAATAGATGGATGGATCAGAATAAAAGCTGAGAAATATCTCACATACTAAGAAGGAGGAAGTGGCTTCCAGCTGACAGCAGCCATAGAGATCAGAGTATAAACATGAAAATCAAAACTTGGGAACTTGTACGAGAAATACAAGAAAAGACATTTATTAGTATCAAGGAGGGAAAGATTTCTTATATGATTACAGGATACACAAATAATGAAGAAGAGGATGCATTTGGTTGCACTCAGATAAAAAGTGTATGCACAAAGGGATGGGATAAACACAGCAGGAGCCACGTGTGGGACTGGGAAGTGTGCAGGGCAGATAATCACCAAAACAAACAAAACAAAACAAAAACAAGAGCAGGAGGGAGTTATTTTAAGAAGCAGAAATTGCATAAGCTTCTTCGATGCCAAGCAACACTTCTGGTTGTAGAACTCAATGTGAAAATGAAACATAAGAAAATTTAAAAGTCTGAGAACCCAGCGGCTAGATGGTATTTTCGGAAGGGCCAGCATGCCAAAGCCATGAAATGCTATCAGCTCCGCAGTGGAAGAGAAGGTATAGCTCGGGCCTTAATGATCTTCAAGGAAAACAAAAATAAAAGTATTCAACTCTAGCCTTCACAGAAACAACAAATTCTCTAAGGAATCCTGAACACAGCAGAGGAGATGAAAACCCAAGCTGAAACCAGGAAATTGTATAGAATTGATCTAAGGGCTGCGTCTTAAAACAGACGATAAAACAAAACTAAATAAGAAAAAAATGCAGATAATAAAATTACAAGTAGAAAGAAGAAAAATTCATCCACCAGGAAAGGTGATATCTTAAATGTAAGGCAGTAATTTGTAAAACGATATTGTAAACTTCAAGATCGGAAGGAAATGGCAAGCCTAGAAGTACATACCTTGCTAAATTAGAAATAAAAGGGTAAACACACCAGTTACAAGAGAAGGAACTGAAGAGGGAGGAGAAAGGATGTCTTTAGAGAACCAAGCAGGCCTAAACACCACAGGGAAAACCGAGTCACTATTCCTCATGTACAATTATTTCAAAACATTGGAAAATATGAAAGCCTATCTAATTTGTGTAACAGGTAATCCTGATATCAAACTCTGAAGAAGAAAAAAAGGTTGCCAAATTGTAAATATAAGGGAAGAAACTGAAACAGATGACAGAATGTCAAAAGACTTATTCTAAAAATAATAATTTTAAGAACTGTGTATCTTAACTCTGAACATTTGAGTCTGTTTTCCTACCAACAGGCCAAGGAAGTCCTGGGAAGGAGGGTTAGGAGAGACTGCTGGCCTGGCACACCCAGAGCAGCACAAGAAAACCAGCAAAGATGATCGTCTCTACAGACACAGGGACTTTTGTTGCTGGTATTTATTTGAAAGTTATTATATCCTTGAAGCAATCAAAGCTGCCCCTTAAAAATGAAGTAGCAGGGCATCGTCAGTAAAATCAGAAACAAAATGCGTGCCGAGGTTTATGCCATTTCTGTTTAATCTTAATCTTGAATCTCTGACTCATAAAATAGAACATTTCTTTTTTAAAAAAAGATAGTATATTTCTAGAAACTAAAAGAAACAATCCAACTAAAAATCAGTATGATTGACACATGAGAGTTCTAGAAAACTATACATCTAAAAATACAGAAATAATTAAAATATCAAATAATTTTTAAATAAAATTATTTTTAAATTTTTACTTTTTATATTAAAAATCTGGTAGATCTCTTATATAGAAAATTTGTTTTCTTCTTCCTTTCATTCTTTTCTTTTTTTTCTCTCTGTATGTGTGAATGTGTGTGTATGTCTGTGTGTGTATATCTGGGTTTTTTTTTTTTGTGGACAGAATCTCCCTATGTAGCCCTGATTGTTCTGGAACTTACTATGACCAAGTTGGCTTTGAACTCGGAGGTCCTGCTGCCTCTGTCTCTTGAGTGCTGGGATTAAAGGTGTGCACCACCGTAGCTTTTCTATATGAAAGTACTATTCATTGGGAAATGTGGTTTTATTATTAATGATTTTATTTTATTTAGAAAATGTGATTTTTAGCCTGGCGTGGTGGCACACACCTTTAATCCCAGCATTCGGGATGCAGAGGCAGGATGATTGCTGTGAGTTATAGACCAGCCTGGTCTATAGAACTAGTTCCAGGACAGCCAGGGCTACACAGAGAAACCTTGTCTGGAAAAACAAAGCAATACAAAACAAAACAACAAAAAACCAAACAAAACAACAAACAAACAAAAAAAGAAAGAGAAGAAAGAAATACAGAACATTTGAATATTAAAATAATTGGTGACGGTGTCAATGTTTTTCAGATTCATTTGACAGTGATCATTGGAAATCACAATGGTATTATTTTCAGAATCTGAGAGAGCCTATCACTCACCGACAGGAAGTTAATACAACAGTGAGAGAATGTTGGGCATGGGATGGAGAGCTGGTACAGATGTCCACATCAGGGCAGAAAACCTGTTCTCAGACTTTATCATATATGACAGTTTACGAAAAAGAAGCAGCACAAATCAGCCATAAGTTTAGAAAAAAAATGAAGATTTACCCCTAATTATAGTCGAAATACTTTTAGCTAAGTAAACAATTTTAGTTAGATATAAATATAAAGACATTAAAATAAAGTAAACAAACCTTAGAAGCATATGAATAAAATGATAAATAACTTTTACAAAAAATGCAAAATAAAACTACAATAAGCTACTATGGTACACGACAAAATAACTAAAATACAAAGACTGACAATACCAAATGTTGACCAGGATGTGGAGCAACAGGAGTGCTGGTGAGGGTGTCAAGCGGCGGTCACCTTGGGGAAGCACCTGGCTGTCTCACACAAAACTAAACATTCGCCTGTCCCGCAGCTTGACAACTCAAGCCTTAGGTGTGCTCACAGAGAAACGAAAGCCGTGCCCAAGGCTAAGGCTGTTCACAAGAATGTTCATAGGGGTGCCACACTGTGAGTACACAGTGCAGCAGTGGACGACTAGATATTACAGGTGCTCACGAGAGTCAAAACTTAGTTATGGTAACAAAATGTCACAAAGTCCTAAGCACTCCGACAGAAGCTTCAAAAGCTCCAAGCTGGATGTAAGCTCAGGACAGGGTTGATGAGGGTCTAAAACAGGCCACTACAGCCATGGCCCCCTCCGAAGAGAGCCACCCCCTCCACAGCTTCCTGGGTGGAGTTGGTCTCTCTACTCCTGAAACAGCTTTTTTAGATATAACCTACAAAATCTATAATACACCTATTAAAATGCACACTTAAAATTATATTAAAAGACATGCGAATTGTGTCTTTGTGCCGGCTGGCCTATAATCCCAGCACTCAGAGGCTGAAGCAGAAGGATTGCTACAAACTGGAGGCCATTTTGGGCTGCATAGTGAGACACTGTCACACACACACACACACACACACACACACACACACACACACACGGAAATAAAAAGGGAAAAGAAACTCAAGTTCTTTGAACGTGTGTTTCTTGAGAAGTAAAATGTGGCTGGCATTTGCCAAGGCTCACCCAGTGATCCACTTAAAAATTGTCTATTTCACATACATATGTAAAATAAATAAAATTTACCTTTAAAGACTTGCTATTAGAAGAAAATATGAAATAAAACACAAAGCTCTTGATAGGAAAGCCCATTTATTAAAAGGAAAATATTTAGTTACTAAAATCTTAAGAGCCTGTATAGTGGATGGACCCTGCATTCCCAGCTGTTGGAAGGCTGGGACAGGAGGATTGCTGTGAGCTTGAGGCTACCACAAGAATTTGTCTTAAAATATAAAAAGCACCTTTGGAGATGGAGGTTGGAGTACATACCAAAATCAAGGACAGGCTGAGCTACATAAGATCCCATCTCAAAAATCAAAATCGAAAAGAAAAAAAAGAACCCTTAAGTATAAAAATATGTTAAAATAGGCACACACCTGTAATCCCAGCACTAGATTCTATGAGTTCGAGGCCAGCCTGGTCTACAAAGTGAGTCCAGGACAGCTGAGGCTACACAGAAAAACCCTGTCTCAAAAAAAGAAAGAAAGAAAGAAAGAAAAAAAAAAGAAAAGAAAAAAAACCCAGAAATAAAAAAATATGTTAAGCATGCTTTAATGTGCCTTTATATTATATTTTATATATTATATACATATTTTATATAATGTGCAAATAATCTATTAGCCCAAATACACAAATAGAATTAATATTAAAAAGTACATATCAAGCCAGGAAATCATTATATGTTAAATTATTAGACATGGAAGTATTGGTATACATATTGGTATACATATTTCTATATATATGACAATTCTAAATTGCTACAAATGTTCAGACACAGGCATATTGATAAAAATTAAATATAAAATATATACACAGAAAATAAACCTTCTTAACAAATGGGATAGTTCTGTGTATTTACCAAAATTGAAATTAAAATTATACTGAAAGCAACATACACTTTGATTTATATTTAAGAAATGTGTTTGCTTTCGTGTAAAAGCAAAATACAAAAAGGAAATCAATTGTATTGGAGGAAGTTTCTGCACGAAGATTTGGTTACAAGAGGGCCCCCTGCAGTGCTGTTGGAGTTCCGGGGTGGGGCTGGGGCTGGGAGTGGGGTGGGGTGGGGTCTAGCAGTGGGAAGATGCTGAGCCCCCTTAGGCTCTTTTGTAGCCTTAAAACTGATGTCGTAAAACATGGTTACTGCATAACTATTTTTTAGACTAAGAGTTATTTTGGTGTGGTGGCTCACACTGTAAAGTTGGCAAGTTTGAGGCCAGCATGAGTTATACATCAAGACCCTGTGTCAAAATAAAATATTAAAAAATTAAAAATAAAATAAAAATTGGATAGAGTAATTTGCCACAGAAAGATTTTGTAAAAAAACTATAGCTGTAATTGCAAGTCATTAAAACTTAAAAGTCCATTCTTGTATATAGAACTAAGTGCTTATTTTCCAATTAAATTGATTGTTGGCAACTTCTCTGAGAGCATTAATTTTTATCATTTCTTTTATACCTTTAAATGTGCATCTGAGTGTGAACTTCATTTTATATTTTGCCTTTTTGTGTGTGTCTTTTTTTCTTTTTTTTTTTTTTTAGAAAAGGTTGTACTATATAACTCAGGCTGGCCTTAGACTTGAGTCCCTTGCATCCTCCTGCCTCCACCTGGAAATGCTAGGATGACAGGCGGAAATCTTAATTCACAGGCTTTGAACAGCTGCTGTGCCCCAGACATGTTCCCCCACCATCACCACAGTCCACCCTCCATCATGTCTTAGCAGCAGTTTCTGTGAGCATCCCAAGACAATTATAACTGATTTGTTTGTTTGTTTGTTTTTTCTTTCTCTCTTATTTATTTATTTATTTATTGAGACAGGGTTTCTCTGTGTAGTCTTAGCTGTCCTGGACTCACTTTGTAGACCAGGCTGGCCTGGAACTCACAGTGATTCCACTGCCTCTGCCTCTGAGTGTTGGGATTAAAGGTGTGCACTACCTCACTAGACTTGTTTGTTTTGAGATAGGGTCTCTCTGTGTAGCCTGGCTGCCCTAGAACTCACTCTGTAGCCCAGGCTGGCCTTTAATTCAGAGATCCACCTGTCCCTGCCTCCCCAAGTGCTGGGATTAAAGGCGTGCCCACCCCATCTGGCTGTAAGTGGTGACACTGCCTGGTTACTATCTATCATCTGTCTGTCTTTATGCTAGGCAGGAAGAGCAGGGAAGAGCGTTGCTGCTCTTCTGAGGGCACAAACTCTGCTCCCAGCATCCACTTGCCTGCTCACAGACAGCTGAGCTTCAGCTCCAGGGATCTGAGCCCTCTTGGGCTGCTTCAGACACCTGTGCTTACATGGATACAAAGACACACGTGTATAAAACTAAGTCCAGAGGAGAAGGAGAAGAAAGAAAGCCAAAACTGGGGGAAGGGAGGAGAGAAAAAAACGAACCAGGCCATGTGGGCAGGGTACAAGCGTGTAACATCATCTCCTCAGAGCCTGCGGCAGGAGGACGGTTAGCAAGTTCTACAACTGCCTACAGTGCCCCGAGCTACAGATGAATTTAAGACCAGTCAGGGTAATTTAGCAAGGCTTGTTCTCCAAATAAAAAGTTTATTATGCATACAGTGCTCTACCTGCTTGTACCCCTATAGAGCAGAAGAGGGCATTAGATCACATTACAGATGGCTGTGAGCCACCGTGTGGGTGCTGGGAATTGAACTCAGGACCTCTGGAGGAGCAGTTACTGCTCTTAACTTCTGAGCCACCTCTCCAGCCCCCATAAAAAGCTTTATAAAGGGACTGAGAATGTAGTCTAATTAGAAGTGGGCTAGCCTGGCCCACATATCCCATAATCCCAGTGGTGGGGAGGTAAAAGTAGGGGGATAAGAAGTTCAAGGTCATCCTAGTCTACACAGTGAGTTTGAGGGTAGCCTGAGATACCTGAGACCGTGTCCAAAACAGTTTCTTTTTTAAGAACTGAAGGTTATAGTGGCAGAGTATTTTGCCTAGCATGTTCTAGGCCTGTGTTTAGTATCTAGTATGGCAAAAAACAGATAAATAAATAACAAACCATATATATTACATATATATTATATATAATATATATATATATTCCTAAAGACTTTTTATCCCCACCCTCTTTTTTAAGGCAAGACCTCATTACGTAGCCCAGGTTGGCCTGGAATTCACAGCAATTCTCCTGCCTCAGCCTTTCAAGTGCTAAGGTTACAGTTGTGAGCCATTATTTTCAGCTAATTGCCAATGACTTTCAGCACATCAGAGTTGGATAAATGAACATTGAGATTGTAAAGTGTTTTTCTTTCCCTGTTTAAACAGCAGAGGCAGCAGCGAGCTCAACCCTTGGAGCCCCATGGGGCACCTGCCAGCTGAGCCGTGGTGCCCCCGGGGGCGCTTCCCTGCCCTTTGGCTCGGTTCCGCTGTGAGCAGCAGCTGGATGCTCAGTAAACATTCTCTGACTTTCTCTAGCACCCGCATTACTCATAGTTTGAAAATCGCCGTAATTATGTTAATATCAGATGAGTCAGCTGCTGGGCAGCCCTGCTCTGCCCCTCCCCCCTTCTGCCTTGAGAGCCTCAGCACCTGGGGCTTCAAATCAGAGGGAACCAGAAGAACCCAGCTCCACCCGCACCCGGGGCTTCCGAAGAGCTGACGTCTCTAAACCAAGGGTCATCTATTGGGATGAAGGAAAACAGGAGGGTGGAGTTCCTATAGCGACTAGGTGGCTGCCCCTGGCCGGGGCAGGGACTTGTTAGTGGTATTTCCAGTGCTTCCTCCAGTTGGCCCAAGCCCTTTCTCTGTGGTATCCCTAAGACCTGAGAGGCCACTCTTTATTAGTTTAGTGGTCTTCACACCCTGGCTGGCTTCCCAAGCCTGTTTGCTTTAGCAGTGTGACCATCCGGTTATCACCCAGGGCAGGCAGCCACTTTCCCGGGTTATTCTGGGTATCATGTCTAACCTGTCTTCTCTCCTTCAGCTTCCGTGGAAGAAACAGGAGCCAGGAAGGTCTGGCCCAGAAGGAAGCTCCCACAGCCTGCCTGACCATAACCATCCTGTCTCTGATCCTGGTCATCCGACCGGCCAGTAACCCCAGTCATGCCCCATCAGCCAGCTTTAACTAGCATTCCAGCCAAACCCACTTAACACACTTCACGTTGCCTCAGAAATGACTCTCAAACACATTCTCTTACCAACATCTCCTTCCAACCATCTTTTATAAATAGGGACCCAGGTTCAGAGAAGGCATACCACAGACCAAAGTTTACACAGCAAGCGACTAACCACTCCAGTCCTGTGCTCAGTCTACTTTAGCCAAAACAAAACAGTTGGATTCATATTGAAAGAACTGGAGGGAACCAAATTGGGCAGGAAGGGACCCCTAAGTGTATCACATGAGGTAGATAGGATCTAAAGAGAGAAGGCAATGACCTGCCCAAGGTCACACACCATGTGGGCAAGCAGCAAGCAGGCTTCCAAACACGTCCCCTCCCCTCCCCTTCCCCTTTCCCTGTAGTTCTTGCGTGCTAAGCCTCTCTTGTTTATTCTAGACGTAGTGCACAGTAGCTGCTGGCAGAGTGAGCTTTTCCCCAAAGCGTGGGTGCCCACAAGAACTAGGAATGCCAAGGAAAGCACACTGGGATGGAGGGCTTAGCCAAACCCAGGGGTCTCCCAAGGTGAGATGAGTTATCAACATCCCAGGGCAGGCAGAATCTGAGCTTTGCCTCAGATGAGGCTGGGCTATCACACCAACAGCTGAGCCAGCCACACCTTGCTGTGGAACCTGTGCAGGGCAGGTAGAGTCTCCCCCAGCCCCTCACCCAGGGCCTCCTTCAGGCCCCACCTTGCAGACCAGCACTTTGGGAGCCCTGTGGATGCTGGATGGCTGGTTGCTCACAGACCTTCATATCCCCCAGCCCCTGCAGGGTGGAACCTGCTGAGCCTGGCCATGGGGGGCATACCCCAGCTAGATGATTTCTGAGTGCTCTTTCTCCACTGGCTCCCCCAAACAAATAAAAATCAGGACTCACGTTTTGGAGTGAAGTGCTGGAAATCCTTGGGATCCTGTGGGAGACCCTGTTTAGAGACGTCTCCTTCCCTACTCTTGTCTGGTCTGGTCCTACCCAATTTATCCTCAAGGCATGATTGGTTGTCTGTGGTTGACCCCTCCCCTGCCCCCCAAAGCAACAACAGCTGTTACTCTATTGAGTGGCAATGTGATGTCATATCATAGGTGACTAACCCACCGAGGCTTTCCTTGCGAGCCATCATCTAAATATGGTGAACTTTGTCATCCTGACCTTTTCATGGAAGAAGCTGAGTGAGGGGCTTGACACTGACTCTGGGGCTCAAGTGGCTGTGCCCCGGAGAGTCTGACGATGATGAGCCACCCCACATGCAGATTGCCTTCCCAGAAGCACCTTCACTCCACACAGCCATCTTCCACTGGGTTGAGTGTGAAGCCATTAGAGCAGAGCCTGTGATACTCCAAGCCAGGAAGAGGGTTGTACACATGTCCCGGGTGCTGTGGTAGACTCTTTACAATGTCGGGCACTTAATTTTAAATGTCCTGAGGAAGCCAGGGCGATGCCAGCAGAGCTGGAGAAACTGAGACTGGAGGGCTAAGTGACTTTCCCAAGGTTGTACAGAGCTGACAGTGCTGGGCTCAGGTTTCGGCCATGTCTGTGCCACCCAGAGAGCACTGCCGAGGTGCTTGGATCTTTTTTGTTCGGTTTGTTATAGACTCAATTTGTAGAGCAGTTTACAGTTTTATTTCTCTGTGAAAATAAATCAGAGAGTATAGAGATTTCTCAAATGCCTTCCCCCACCCCCACCCCGTCTCCACACATGGCACAAGCACTCCTGTTACTGCACTTCTGATGGAAAGGTCAGTTGATAGCCCTATTTGACACACCATTATCTCCAAAAGTCCATATTTACCTGGAGGTTCACTCCTGAGGGTGTGCACATTCTGTCAGTTTGGGTTAAAACAACTTTTGGTATGTTGTTTATGTCTTGCTATGTAGCCCAAGCTGCTCTTTAAATCACTAAGTAGTTGAGGCTAGTCTAGAACTCAAGGCAGACTTATCCTCCCATCTCAACCTTTTGAGACTGGGATTACAGGGTGTACCGCCAATGTCTGGCATAGGTATCCCTGTGACAGTGCCACTAAGAGTCATTTCACTGTGCTCTGGACACACAGGCACACGTTATCCCAGTGCTCAGCAGAAGTGGAGACAGGAGATCAGAAGTTCAAGGCCATCCTTAGCTACATATAGAGAGCTTGAGGCCAACCTGGGCTACATGAAACTCTCTTAAAAAAAAAAAAAAAGAAAGAAAGAAAGAAAAGGAAAGGAAAGAGAGAAAAGAAAAGCCTCTGTGCTTTGACTACTCTCCCCTCAGTCCCTGGCAGCTGCACATTGTTTCCACTGTCTTTGCCTTTTTCTGGAAAATCATACGGTTACAACTAGAACTGCACACTTTCTAAGATTGCCTCCACCCGCTATGCAGACATTGAGTTCCCACCTTGGTTTTTGCAGGGTTAGCTAGCTTGTCTCTTTTTAAAAGTGCCGAATGATATTCTGTTGTCTGGGTTACCACGCTTTCTTCACTTATCTACAGGGCAATAGGCTTCTGCGTTGAGCATAGTGACCCATACCTGTAATCTCAGCATGCAGGGAGCTGAGACAGGACGATTGGTCTCCGATAGAGACCTTGTCCCAAAGAAACCAAACAAAGCAAATAAGAAACATCCCAACCCAGCCTCTCATGGTTCTAGTGTGAATGTTACTGAAAACAGAGATGGCCACAGGGCCTCACATCCCTCTTCTGGCCCCTGTCCTACCTGCTCACTCCTGCCTGCCCCACCGCACCTGGCAAGGGGTGTGCCCTTCCTGGCATCTCTCTTCTCTGCTCCATTAGGCAGCTGGGGAACCAGCTAGTCCACCAGGAGGGAGTATCAGGCTGGTGTGAGGACAGCTCACACACATGCACACACACGCACACACACACACACACACACAGGCACACATGCAAATTTGCATCCTTCCCTCTTCCTCTGGGGGCACTGTGCTCTCTGTTCATCCGGCCCACCTCAGGGCAGCTCTCCTTAACAAATCCCTGTGACTTGGACCCAGTTATCACAAGGGGTTCTCTTTCCCATCTGCCATCCATCCATCACTCAGTATCCACTGAGCGTGCCAGAGCTCAATGAACATTGCTGCTGGGTATGGTGGAACATGCTGCCCATCCCAGCATGTGGGAGGCTGAGGCAGGAGGATTGTGAGTTCCAGGCCACCCTGAGCCATATAATGAGACTGCCTTAGATCTTGACACCCCAATAAAGAAAACTGCAGGCTAAAGCTGTAGCTCCAATGTGACAATGTCGGAAGCATGGGTGTGCAGGTATTACGCAGCCTGGCCCAGGACCTACTGCAATCCCCCTGCCGCAGCCTCCTCAGTACTGGAACTACAAATGAGAGCCACCAGATCCAGCTGACGCAAACCCTTTGGGAGATAATATATGGGTTAGGGCAGGAGGGCGAGGCCCTGCTGATGGAGTTAGTGTCCTTATAAGAAGGGAAGACACAGACAGCCTAACTTCTGTGGACACACACCAACAAAAGATCACTGAAGAGGCAACAGGAAGGCAGCCATGCCTCAGGGAGCTGGACCTCACCAGGGGCTGGACCTCCTGCACCTTGGACATAGATGCACCTGCTGTCTGTGTCACTTGGCCCATGACCAAAAGCAACTCAGGGAGGAAAGGGTTCACTGAAGATTTCAAGTTACACACACTCCCTCACTGAGGGATGCCAAGGCAGGAGCTTGAAGCAGAAACCAGGAGGAAGATTGCTTGCTGGTTTGCTCTCTGGCTTACTTTATGCTAATTTTCTTACGCCAGGCCCAGCTGCTGCCCACTGTGACCTAGGCCCTCCCACACCAACTATGGATCAGGACAATTCCTCACAGATATGGCCATAGCAAAACCAACTGAGGTAACTCTTCACTCAAGGTTCCCTTAAATAAATGTAATAAAATTATCATCAAATGACAATTATTATCTCATACGGATGTTATTATTGTAGCAAACCCCTTTTCCTTCATTTTAAGACCTAAACTTTTACATAAACAGTAAAGCTACTTAGTGCCGGGGTGGACAGACTGCAATATAAATAAATAAAATTTCAGGGAAACTCCTGGGGGGCGCAGATGTATAAAGTCACACGGGCGAGGGTGGGAATAAGCAGGGGGCATTTCTGACCCGTGAGAGGAAGTCACAAAGGACGGTGTCCTAATCCCACCCAGCCATCTTAGGGGCTGTCTCTGAAACAGGAATACTCCGGGACACAGAGCTCACTGCTCACCAGCACACCACTTGCCGGAGAATCGCCATGGTGACAGGTTCAGCCAGGACTCTCTGGTTCTCACCATGCGGGACCCAGGGAGTGCTGGTGACCCCTGGCCCCTGGCCTACTTCCCACTCCCATGAGAGAGAGAGTGTGTCACGCCAAGTGAGTCACCGGCGTGGTTGGGAGTGGTCCAAGGGCTCCTGCTCTTTGCTTGCTGGGGCTATTTGCTGGAGATCACAGTCCTTCCACATTAGTGGTGGCTCACATTTATGACTTAGTGACATTTCGCGGGGCTTCTGCGGTGGGGAGTGAAAACCAGGAGCTCAGAAAATCAAAACCTGCGATGACACACAAGGTCTTGGTTACTGCAGATTTAAAAACAGCAGTGGACCTCACAGTGTTATTCCATGAAAACCACCCCGTGGATCACCTCTCCGGGAGCTGGGTGGAAGGCAGAAGTGAAAATGAGAGAGCTGGCAGACCTCAGAACCATGTCTCCAGTTCTTTCTACGATCTCAAGTCCATGTTTATGTCACATGTCTGGCCTACCACAGTTTGCAGGCACATTTGTGCCAATCCTACCTGGGTCTCCCTCCCCCCCCCCCCCCCCGTCCCCTCCCCATCTATTAAGTATTTTTCTGGGTTACTGTGACGTTTTCGTGCATAGGTGCTCATACTTTTTTATTCTCCTCTTTCACCGTCCTCTCAGCCCCACACCACTTCCTGGTCCGCCCTTCCCTCAGACAGCACTTCCTTCTGCCTTCTTGCACCCAATTACGGCGTCTTTCCTCTGCAGCTGCTTCTACCTCCCTTCAGACCGAGCCTTGTACCTTTTGGTTTTAAAGATTTATTTTAAATTATGTGTTTGTGTGTCTGTGTGGGTTTGCGCACAGTGTCTGCAGAGGCCAAAGGTGCTGATCCCCAGGAGGAGGTGGTGTTGCTGACATCTGTAGGGAGCTAAGCGTGCTAGGAATTAAACCAGGTCTTCTGTGGGAGCATCCTCTCTGCTGACTGCTCGGCTGTGTCTCCAGCCCCCAGACTTTCCTTTCTGCCTTCATGTCACACATGCACGTGTATACACAGGTCTAAATCTAGGTCCCACATATGACAGAGAACATGCTACACTTTCCCGAAGCCTGGCTCAGGTCACTTAATAGGATGATTTCCAGTCCTGTCCATTTTCCTGCAACAATTTTCATTCTTTGCCGTTGTAGCAAAGTTCCACTGTAGGGGCCAGGAAGGTGGCTCAGCAGGTGAAGGTGCTCAGCAAACCTGAGGGGCCGAGTTCTGTCCCTGCAACCTACACAGGAGGAAAGAGCCAAGCTGTCTCCCACGCCCACCCACCTACGTGTAAATAAATTTTAAAAAACAAATAAATAAATAACCATTGTATAGCTGGGTGTGGTGGCTCATGCCTTTAATCCCAGCACTCGGGAGGCAGAGGCAGAAGGATCTCTGTGAGTTCAAGGCCAACCTGGTCTACAAAGTGAGTACAGGACAGCCGTCTGCGTTGGTTCCCTAATCTGGCTATTACGAATAAATACTGCAGAAATAAGCGTGGATGTGCAGGTGCCTCTGTGCTGTGCTGACTTAGAATCTCTCCCAGATTTATCAGAGCGGTGTCCGTGTGTGCGTGTGTGCACGTGTGCGTGATCCGTGTTAGCTGCTTGGGACCCTCTACCCCTCCTAGGCCTCAGGACTCTTGGACCCCACGAAGGAAGCTCGCTGCAGGTGCCCACACCAAGACCTGGCTGCCCTGCAGACTGTCCCCGGGCACCCGAGGCTGCCACCATCTCCTGGGGGGAGGGGGGGGTGGGCACAAAGCTGTTTGGCCACAGACTTCAGGCTTTAGAGAAAAACAGAAACCAGAGAAGCATGAGGGGCAGGGCGGGGCAGGGGGTGGTGGTGGAGGGGGGATGGAGGGGTAGGGCACACAGGCACGGAGCCCCAGGGCAGCAATGGCAGGCTTCTAAATGGCCACGCACTTTCCTCGGCTCCTCAACACCTTTACCTGCTGACCCATCTTTCTGGCCCCTACAGTGGAATTTTGCTAGGCAAAGAGGAGTTCCCTTATGCCTTGTCCGTACAGCCGGAAGACAGGTTTGTGGCATTTAGGGAAGGCCGACAGCCAGAGAGAACACCTGTCGCTGCCCTTCGTGGCTCTGCCTCGGGCATCTCTGGCCCCCGTGCCAGCCTCTCCAGTTCAGAAAACGCAAGGGTAGACTCCACAGGGCAGGCCCAGCCATGCTTTAGCGCCAAAAAACCCCTGTGGTCTTTTTTTTTTTTTTTTGGCAGGGGTCTTTTTTAATTAAAATATAAGATGCCAGGCAACAGATTTTTTTTTTAATTTTTATTTTTTATTTTTTGGTTTTTCGAGACAGGGTTTCTCTGTGTAGTCTTGGCCATCCTGGACTCACTTTGTAGACCAGGCTGGCCTCGAACTCACAGCGATCTGCCTCCCGAGTGCTGGGATTAAAGGCGTGCGCCACCACGCCCGGCTCAGATATTATATTATATGAGGTTTATTATATGAACATGGGCAGAGAAGAAAAGGGGTAAGGGGTACTCCAGAGAGAGAGACAGAGAAATAAGAGAGAGGTGAGAGGGAGAGAGGGAGGGGCAAGGTGGGTCTGTCCTTTTATATGATGGGCAGGGCCACGCCCAGTGGCAGGTAGGCAGTGACATCTCAGATAGGCAGACTGGGACAGAATCCCAACAGTCCTCCCTCTAGAAGCTCCCACAGGCAATCTCTGCACAAGACAAGAGTTTGGATAAGTGGTCGAATTTAATACCCAGAGAAGGTAAGTGGTTTTGGGTCACAGGCTAATGGGAGCTTGACCAGTGTAGACCACCAGGCGCAGCCCGCCCCCCAGCAGCCGCCTGCGTGGGTGGGTGGGTGTGAGGGCGGAGCCTGAACCACGGCTGCGCCCTGGGCACAAGGCTGTGGGCCGGCGCCTCACGGGTACAACGTGAGCTGCGGCCCCTTTAAGAGAGCGAGACTCGAACTTTCTACCGCGGCTTCTCGGCAGCGCGCTTACGTCACCCTTCGGGGACGAGCCCGACGTCATCGCGTTCTCCGAGGGGGGCGTGGCCGGTGACTCACTTAGTCGGGCCTCCGCCCCTCCCGGCCGCGCGCACGTGAGCGCGCAGCTCATCGTTTCTAATTTTAGCTCTGAGGTATCAGGGTCGTGTGAGGTGAGGCGGCGGGGTCGCTACAGGCTCGGGTGGGGACCCCACGGGACAGGGTCACGTGAGGTGAGGGGGGCATGCTCATGTGGGGGTCCCTCGGGACTGGGTGGCGGGAGTCACGTGAGAGGAGGCCAGGGTCGTGATGGGTTTGGGTAGGAGTCCCCTCGCGACGAGGATGGGGTCGCGTGAGGAGAGGCGGCAAGTCCGGGCGTGGGTCCTCTTGGAGAGCGGGTCTCCAGGGTCACGTGAAGTGACTGCACGGGGTCTCCACAGCTCGGGCGCGGGTCCCCTCAGGATCAGGGTCGCCAGGTTCACGTGAGGCGAGGCGGTGGACCGGTGGGGTCCGGAGCCCCGGGTACTTGAGGCAGCCAGCCCTGCACGGCAGGTCGCGAGTCGTGCCAGTCAGAGCTGTGGCATCCGGGTCTGTGGGCCACGCCTTTTTCAACGGAGGCAAGTTCTAGAAAGCTCTCTGGTAGGTGAAACTGACCAGAATCCAAGTTTAGGTAGTGTTGGGTCATAAGGAAAAATTTATGAAGACTCCAGTGAGAGGAAACGTGGTTTTGAGGCTGACCCTGAGAACAGCTGAGGAGACCCTAGCCCAGCTACCATCTTGCCAAGGGCTGTGGCTCTCAGCATCTTCCCTGCAGGTTTTCCTTGGCTTTCCTGCAAGTCTGTGAGGAGAGCGGGAGGACACGCCTGGGCCTCTGTCATCCAGAGTGTTCAGGTCGGGGGTGTGTGGTGAGACTGAGGGAAGTCGCAACAGGTACACCTACCTTACGATGGCTCCATTTTGAAGACAGCGTGCACGGACCCCCACCCCTTCTCCTGCCTTACTTGAGGATGACCAGAGTGGGCTGGTGTTGGAGATTTGCCATAGTGCGTGGGGCCGAGGCCTGAGGTACCACAGTGACCTTCCAGGAACCAGATAAACGTTTAGTATTGAAGAAGTGAATGCCAGGCACCTTGTTACATTGACACGCGGCCCTGCGTTGGAGAGAAGGTCCAGGGGGGGAAACTGCCCTGTCGGCGGAAAGTGACTGCACTTCTGACGTGCACAGTTGTTTGCCATGTCACAGTGACCTGCTTTCCATTAGTGAGAGATCCTCGGATTTCACATGATTGTCTCTGAGTAAGCTATAAATGTAGCCTTTGGCCTTTTTGGTATTGGGGAACTTAAGTGTTAAAGATAAAGAGGGAATACTAGACGGCAATATGGAGTATTTTCTAATGGTTGAGTGTTTCTTCCCCCCCCCCCTTTAAAAACGGAAGGTTTGTCTTGGAGATTATGACAAGAATGAGAGAATCTGGTGTAATTTTTTTTTTCATTTGCTTTCCAAAAATAAACACAGCCCTTGTGAGTTGGAACATGTTCAGATGCAAGCATGGATATGCAAGCATTTTAGAGCATTATTCCCTGTAATTACCCACCTTTAACCAGTTGAAAAGACCTGAAGATTAAAATCCAATATTGGTATTTTTTTGGTATATCTGTATCGCAACAGTTGTCTCTTGACCAGTGGTTCTCAACCTTCCTAATGCTGTGACCCTTTAATATGGTTCATATTGTAACCCCCAACCATTCAGTTTTTGTTGCTACTTCATAACTTAACTTTTCTGCTGTTATGATTCATTATGTAAATATCTGATATGAAGATCTGACATGCAACACCTGTGAAACTTCATTCAATTCCCAAAGGGGTCCTGACCCTCCAGTTGAGAACCACTGCTCTTGACCTATTTTCTTGTGTATGCTATTGAGATTAAACCAAGGTCCTCAGTGTATTCTACACCAAATTGTGCCTTGAATTTCCTTTTTATTGCTTAGTTTATTTCAGTTTTATTTTTGAGATAATCTTTAAGTTGTACAGGCTGGCCTTGAAAATGTGATCTTCCTGCTTTAGCCTTCACAATGATTATAAGGTTGTGTCTCCTGGCCCAGCTTTCGCTTTGCCTGCACACACGAACAGGTGCTTTGGTTGTATGTGGGGGTCAGAGGTCAACTTGGTGTAAAGAGCCTTTCCCAGCTGTACCATCTTGCGGTCCTCCTTTATCCTCCTACATCTTCTTCCTGATTCCATGCCTGCCTGCTCTGGCGTTCTTGGGCCTCATTTTTTATTTCTAATATAAAATGTCTACTTTTGGAAGGTTTTGTAGGAGATTTTAATTATTATTATTATTTGTTTTTTCTAGACAGAGTTTCTGTGTGTAGCCTTGGCTGTCCTGGACTCACTTTGTAGATCAGGCTGGCCTTGAACTCAGAGATCTGCCTGAGCCTCTGCTTCTCGGAGTGCTGAGATTATAGACGTGAGCCACTGTACCGAGTAATTATTATTTTTTGAGATAGGAACCTACTGTTATGTAGCCCTAGGAGTCCTGGAACTCACCAAGTAGACCAGGCTGGCCTCAAAACTCAGACCTGCCTGTACCTCACAAGTGCTGGGATTAAATGCATGTGATCGATCATTAAAAGAATGTGTAGTGGTGCACTACTTTACTCCCAGCACGAGGGAGGCAGAGGCAAGTCTCGTGAGCTCAAGGCCAGCTTGATATGCACCGTGAGTTCCAGGCCAGCCAGAGCTATATAGTAAAGAAATAGCCTTACAATAAATAAATAAGCAAGTAAATAAATGAATGAATTCATGCTCAGCCCTATTTAGGAAGTTTTAATTTCATGATAAGCTATGAATGATGATGAATCATATTCTCAAACTGAGCTGATTTCCCTTTGTGTCTGTCTGTCTGTCTGTCTGTCTGTCTGTGTCATGTATAAGAACCTTAACATGCCATTCTCTTAAGGAGATGTTTGTTGGGTTTTTGTTGTTGTCAACCAAAGTTTTATATTGTTCTCAGGTTCCAGTAGAGAGCAAAAGCTCCAGGGTTAAAATTAGGTTGACTCTGGTTAGAGTGGTGAAAAAAATTGCCAGCATAAGCATCCATGTTTGCTCATTGCTGGGCCTGGTGGTGCAGGCCTACACTCCTAGGTACTCAGGAGGTTAAGGCAGGAGAGGGGTAAAAAAACCATCAAGGCCAGGTTAGGCAAATCTATGATAACTTGTCTCAAAATAAAATTTAAAGGGGGAAATATGGCTTAGTATGTGTGAGGACCTAGGTGTACTTTAGATGAAAAAAGTAGAACCTTGTTCATCTCTCCAGACCATAACTGCAATTTATTTATTAGTAGTTGGGTTCTTGCCACAGAAAATTGGCCATTTGCTGTTTTTAGATAATTATTTGTATGGAGGGCTGGGGGATAGGGTGTGGGTACTGTGGTGCTGAAAGGACAACGTGGACCTGGTTCTCTCAGGCCTGGCAGGTAATGGTGAGCCACCTAGCTGGTGTGCCAAACTCTTGCCCACATTTGTCTGTTTCTGTGGTTTAAGCCATAAGCCTTTTCTGACTTCCTTTGCTGTGAAATAATAGTGACCACCACACTATGTCTTTTTCTTCCCTGGAGCCTTTTTTTGTTTTTGTTTTTGTTTTTTTTTTTTTTAAATGGAGCCCAAGCTGGTCTCCAACTTAGGCCTCACTATACATTCCTGGATAGTCTGTAACTTGCTGTGTAGGCCAGGCTGCCCTCAACTTACAGAGACTTGCCTGTCAGCCTCCCAAGTGCTGGGATTAAAGGCATGTGCCACCACTCTTGGAAAAATAGATTAACAACAATATTTTTGTTTGTTTGTTTTTAGAGACAGGGTTTCTCTATGAAATAGCGCTGGCTGTCCTGGACTTTCTTTGTAGACCAAGGAGACCTGTAACTCACAGAGATCCGACTGCCTCTGCCTCCTGAAGTGCTGGGATCAAAGGCATGTGCCACTATGCTTGGCTGTTGTTACAAACTTATTTTCACATTTCTCAATACAAATGAAAACTGTACATTTTAAAGCCCCACTTCTTCCCTCCAAAACTATTCTCTCTACTAGGAAGGGGGAAATCTTCCACATTGTGTAGTTACAAAACAGTCAGGCTTAGCATCATGATCTCATGGGGAAACAGAACAGGAAACACACAACTGATACAGAGCCCTTCTGCTCTTGTCTGCCTGGCCGAGTTGTGCATCATAGGGCAAGCAGGAGGTCTCAATGGGAGGCAAGGCATCATGCATGATCCGTGTGTTTCCTACCACTGTAGTGTGTCTTTCTCACAAATGGAGAATCATGGCTAAAATACATATTATAGTAGTCACAATAACATTTAGACACGTTTCTCCACACGCCATTGGCTTCCAGGTCAGATTATTATTTTTTTAAAACCATAAAACAGATGAGCATGTATGGCATGTCACCATTAATGTTAAAAAAAATTCTTGAGTATGCCTAGGAAACTTTGGAAACTACAAGGAAGTATTAGTGATAGTTTCATGTTATTTGGGACAAGGAGTTAAAATATTCTCACTTAAAACTAGCCAATCAAACGAAACAGGGTAAATCCTCTTCAGCAGGACATGAGGAGGCTTTGAAGAATTAAGAAAAATCAGTATCTTTAGTACTACTTATTTTCTTCATATGTGAGAAAAGCATTAAAGTATATAAAAAGACATAGTCCAAATCCAAACAAACAATGTTTTTTACAGGAACAAGAAAGGAGAGTCTGAATTGTTTCAAAGATCTTGGAGTGAAGCCAAGAATCACACGTGCAATATGTAATTTTAATGATCCAGATCCTAAGATGCTTTCATGTGTGCCTTGGCGTATGTTTTCATCTGAGAATGCCCTCAAACACAGGGAAGCTGAACTTGCATGTAGCACTTGTACTCTATAAACACGTGGCTCCTGATGCTTAGTCACCACCCTAGACACTGTTCCAGTGGCCGACTGATGTAGATGTCAGGATAGCGTTTTACCACATCTCACTAGGAAGTTGTGGGAGTTGTGCTGTGACCAACATTAAAGCTAGACATGCTGGGTATTGACAGGGCCTGAGTGGAAGAAGTACTTAGAAGACAGCCTGTCACTCTCAGATACTGTGAGTGCAATAGATTCTTGTACAAAGAGTTACAAAAATTTCCTGCTATTCTGTGCCCAGTGTGTCTGTATCTGCATGATATTCTCAGTCGTTGCATGTGAAAGTGGAGGTATGTAATACAATATTAAGCAAGTCATACTACCTTTTATTTTGTATGTATAGGCAAAACCACAAAGTGCTCAGAGTGGTTTTGAGTCGATGTGACAAGATGAACATTGAGTGTTAGAACTGGGAAACAGTATTGCTTTTGTTAAACTGTAATACTTCAGCTTTTAATAAAAACTTTATTTCAGAACTTTATATTGGTTATACATGTTATTTTTTCAACTTATTTTGACTATGAGAAAACTACTTAAAATACAGTTACATTCCATTTTTAATTGGGATTGTAGGACATAAATTATGTGAAAACCTTGGTAATGTGGTGACTTCATTTGAAGTCAGTCATGGGGCATTTATTATTATACATGTGTGTATCCCCTCCATTGTCCCTCCAGCATAATACCCAGACATGGCCAGAGATAAGGAGGTTATGCTGTCTTACTGCACATGGGGAAACCATCTTTCACCTGTTTCTCAGCCTGAGTGTTGTACGAGCGCTTGCCAAGGAAGTGACAGCACATGCTCTAGGTTTGTTAGCTCGCGTAACTTACGTGTATGGACAAAGTATGATCATCTGTTCCCATAACTCCACAAATTATGAAGAAGACCTACTACAAAGAATGGGTTTATGTTATACTTTGCAGCTGAAAGTAGTTTCCATCAAACCCATGAGGAATTTAAGAGGTTTAGCGGGCACCTATCCTTCCATTCCCTGTATTAGTAAGGAGACAGAAGACTGATAGCTTGCTGGTGGTCATGTGGCTAGTTACTACTAACACCAGGGCTGTGCCTAGTTGCTCGTGCAGTGTTTCTCTGTGCTATGTTCTGATGACCAGATCATTGAACCATACAGAATGTGGGTCCTGATAACAGGATTCAAATGCACAGCACTTGGTAGGCAGAGGCAGGAGGCTCTGTAGCAACAAAAATCAAAAGCATATTAAATAAAATAATGGCCTAATAAAATCTGTTTCTATATTTCTTTTTTTAAAAAATCTTGAGTGTTTCTACTTAGAAGCTTCATTCTGTGTTCTCAAGCATTACAGTCTGTGAAAGATAATCAGTGGAGAACAACTCCAGAAGATAACATCTTAATCGTCTGTCATTAACCTTTGTTATTTTTAAAAATTCCTTTTGGTTTTTCAAGACAAGGCTTCTCTGTGCAGCCTTGGCTGTCCTGGACTCACTTTGTAGACCAGGCTGACCTCAAACTCACAGAGAGATTCCCCTGCCTCTCCCTCTGAGTGCTGGGATTGCAGGCATGTGCCACCATACCTTTCTTTATAACAGTTGTAGGCACATTATAAACCTTTTCAATAAAAAGTACAAAATACATTATAGTTTATATTGGAAAACAATTTTTATTAGCAGGTCTTCCTAGGTAGTCCAGGCTGGCCTCTTTAACTAGTGATCCTTTTGCCTAACAGTCCAGCGTGTTGGAATTACAAGCCAGCTCAGAAAATTCCTTTTGAAATCTAGAAGAAAACACCGCAGCTATTTATGTTTGGAAATATGGGACAACTAGGTAGCATTTAGTGACAGATAGGAACAGAAAACTCCTAGCCAGATACAGTGCCTCTTACGTGCATTTTCTGCACTTTGGTGGTAAAGGCAGAAGGATCGGAGTTCTAGGTCATCCTCAGCTACATACCCAGTTTGAGAGTAGACTGGGCTACATGAAGGAAGTTGTGTGTGTGTGTGTGTGTGCGCGCGCACATGTGTGTTAATAGCGGTAGGGGAGACTGTGCAACGGCTCTGAGTAAGAGTGCTCGCCCTACAAGCATGATGACTGAGCAGTTCAGTTCTCAGAATCTACTGTGGCAAGAGAGCCACTTCCTAAAGGTTGCCGTCCAACCTTCATGTGCATTCACACACATGGACTACATATGGAACCAAAATAAGGAAACATGCCAATAGGCTGGAGAGATGGCTCAGCTGTTAAAGGCTAGGCTCACAACCAAAAAATACAAGAAAACATACGAAAACTGGAACCTAGGTCAGAGCCAGCAAGAGGAAGGAAGCAGAGCAGAACCAAAGAGTGACAACCACAGAAAATCCGAATCAGGAAATGATAGTAAAATGACAGAAGATGGAGACATTAAAATTTCTTTATATAATGAACCAGAGGAACAGATAGGAAAACATTGCCTTACTAAGTAGGAAAAGGCTGAAAAACACATTTACTAGCCCAGTGAACTTAGACTGAGAGGGAATCACGCTGCTTGGTCTGTGTCCCAGGGACCTCCCAGCTTGGCATTTATTACTATGAAAAATTACCTTACAAAACCCTAATTTTGTGGAATGTAAATTGAAAGTAATTTTGTTGGGTTGGGGGGAGGGTGACTCAGTAGATAAAGTGATTGCTGTACAAGCATGAGGGCCTGAGTTCAGGACTCCCAAAATCCATGTGATTGCTGGGTGTGGCGGTGGGTACTTGTAACTACAGTGTTGAGACAAAGCTCTCAGGAGCTTGCTGGCCACACACACATATACATATAGCCTGTAATTTTGCCTCTGTAAAAGGTTGTTATAAAGGACACTGTTCATAAAGCAGAATGAAAATAACCTAGTGATGTACATCTGTGATCCCACCACTTGGGAGGTGGAAGCAGGAAGATCAGGAGTTCAAGGTCATTCTCAACTACATAGGAAGTTGGAGACCAGCTTAGGCTACATTAAAAAAGGGAGGGTGAGAAAAAGACATAGTAGGGTAGTCATAGTTATTTACCTATCTTTTTAAGACACAAGTAACTACCCTCCACTTGTTTCTAGTCTTTTTCATTGATACCTCGAATAAGGGACTGAGTTATATCAGATTCTTATTTGTAATCTGTATCATGAAGCATTACTAAACATTGACTTAATTATAGCAATTAAGAGCTGGAGATGGACCTCAGTTGGTAGAGTGCTTGTCTAGCAAGTGTGAAGTCCAGGGTTAAATTCCTAGCACCAGGACCACATACGCTAGGCATGAGGGTGCACAGCTGTGATCCCAGCACTTGCAAGGTAGAGACAGTAGGATCAGTGAGTCAAGCCAATCTTTAGCTCCACAGCAAAAGCAAGGGGATGTCTGGGTTTGAGACCAGCCTGGTCTGCATAGTTCCAAGACGGCCAGTGCTACACAGAGGAACCCCATTTAAAGAAAACAACAGAAAAGAAAAAACTACATTTGCCCTTTGGTATCATCTTTTTTTTTTTTTAAGGAAAACCATTATGCTTGTAAAACATTTAGTGTTTAAAAATGTTCCTACAAGTTATTCACAAGTTGACATTTGAAGAAATTACATTGCTGAACGTAGTGGTGCAGGCAGATCACTGTGAATTTGAGACCAGCGTAGTCTCTGAAGTGAGTCCAGGACAGTCAAGTCTACACAGAGGGGGGGGGGAAGGAAAACTGTATATTATGAAACGCTGTATTCTTTGTTGTTGGAGGGTATTCCCCGACTCCAGTTTTGTTTTGAGATCAGGTCTCATTCTGTAGCCTAGACTATCTTCCAGTTATCTACCCTCATACCCCCACCTTGCATGCGCAGAGATTACAGGCAGTGATGTCACACCTGGCTTGTGTGGTTTACTTGCTCTAGTCTTCTGATAGCGATATTAGGAGTAATCATTAGTTTTTAGGTAGGGAGTGGGTGGTGGTGGTGATGTGTGTGTATTCCAGAGTATGGTTCTCAGCTCAGTGAAACTGTAAAAAGTTACACGGATCAGCCTTGAAATGCCACCCTTGAACTGTGCCCAAGTAAAGACATGTCAAAAAGGAAAAGTGCTGGGCTGGAGAGATGACCTGATGACTATGAGTGCTATGCCATGCAAGCATGAGGACCTGAATCTATGCAAAAATCTGGGTGGGCGTGGCTAGGCTATGTCCGCAAATGTCCGTAACAACCTCGCTGTTCAGGGTGCAGATAGAGGATTACTAGAGCTTCTGACCCCAGCCCAGCTCCAGGGTCAGTAAGAGGTCCTGTTTCTTTTCTTTGGTTTTTCGAGACAGGGTTTCTCTGTGTAGCCTTGACTGTCCTGGACTCACTTTGTAGATGAGGCTGGCCTGGAACTCACAGCAATCCGCCTGCCTCTGCCTCCTGAGTGCTAGGATGGTAGAGGGTGATAGAGCAGGACATCCAATGTGCTTCTGTGGCTCTACATGCAGGCAGCCGTACTGGCACACACATGAGCACACACTGCACACATGCACACACATGAGCACACACTGCACACATGCACACACACCCTTATTGATGAAAATTTGATCCATGTATATAATACATTTTGCCAGTATTTACTCTCCTTACCCTCTCTCGTCTCCTTCCCTACCCCAACCTCTTCCTTCCTCTTCCCCACTAGTTCCTACTAAAAACAAGAACATGCTGATGCTAAAACCCTGCTAAGAAGCACTAAAGTATCAGAATAAAGTCATCCACAAGAAGTGACAAACATACCTCTAAACAGTCCCACATGTGTGTACTAATTTTTCATATTGTCAGAGATTAGTGAGCATGGACTAACTGAACCCTATGAACTGAATCTTTGGGACAGCCCTGAACTCTTGAAGAGTCCCTTGGAAGGTGGAGGTATGTAGGGTACAGCGATGAGCAGGTGGCCTGTTGGCCCCAGTTCCCTCTGTGCCGAGAGCTTTGCTTGCCTGAGCAGAGGCAGTGCTGGTGATCTTTGTGGGAAGGAGCCTGCCATGAAAGCCAGCTCAACACCAAAGACTTCACTGGTGATTGTTCCAAAACCACAATCACTGTGAGAACTTGGAATGCCAGTGTGACCGACCAGCCAGGCCTCGGCAGGCCTTTGTAGCAGGGCTTGACCACAGAGGAATCCGATGCCCTTTCACACAGAAAAGCTTCAGAGGTTTTGTCACAAGCTTCTGTGCTATGACAAAGCACTGCTTTGACCAATTTGCTGAGTCTGGCTGAGACCACAACCACCAACTAGTTCTGGAAACCAAAAATAGTCCACAGTCTAAAGACACATAGTGACCATCCTGAGTCACCCAAACTCACTTGATACATACGTTATTTTGGGGTAACTTTAGAGGGACTGAAAGTACTTCGCTGGCTGGCTCTTCCCTTCAAACAAGAGTACAAAGTCGGGAGCTAAATCATGTGGCTTTGTTTGGCTTACCACAGATTGCAACTGGCATGATGATGCAATTCCTTAGCCTTGGAAAGCACCAATTGGTCGGCATGGTAATAGTCATCTGAACTGCCAGAAAGATCATGACTTCACAACTTTTCCTAAGAAAACTTAGCTCCCTAAAAAGCAATTTAACATTTTAACAGGTTCTAGTAAGTGCGAATTTTCTATGGGATAGAATGAAAAGGGAGCATATTTGCCTAATTTAAGCTTAATACCTATTTAAGATAATTGAGTTAATTTTGTGTTTATAATTTTCTTTTACAATTTTATTTATTTTGACAGTTTAACGCCTGTATACAGTGCTTTTGATAATATCCCCGCATTACTTTTTCTTGTCTCTTTCTTCTTCCCCCCTTCTTTCCAACTAGCATGAGTGGGAAGTATTTACTAGCACAGTGGAAACTTTGAAACCCACCAGTAGCTGTACTGCTGAAGAAAATGCCTCCTTCTCCCTCAGCAACCATTAACTGTCATTAGTTCCTCAGGGTTCAGAGGAGCGTGGGGCCTTGTAAGCCCGTCTCCTATCCATGATGTAGTGTTGACAGGCCCAGTGCTGGTGCAAGTAACCATAGCTACTCTTGAGTCAATGACTGAAAGAAGCTTCCATTTTATTCTTCCTTCCTCTGGCTTTTGCATTCTTTCAGAACCTCTTTTATGTGATGCTCTCTGAGCTTCGGAGATGGTGATATTGATTTGTCCTTTAGGGCAAAGCAGTTATTCTCAGTACTTTAACTGGTTATAAATCTCTGTTGTAACTGCTGCCTAATACAAAAAGATGTTTGACCAAAGCTGAGAGCAGCACTAATCTATAGGCATAAACATAAGTACTAGAAGATAGTTTGATGGGCCCAATATATCAAAAAAACAGTATAGGATAATATCTTCCCACCTGGGTGTGGTGGCTCAAGCCTTTAATCCCAGCACTTGGGAGGCAGAGGCAGTCAGATCGCTGTGAGTTCGAGGCTAGCCTGGTCTACAAATTGAGTCCAGGATAGTCAAGGCTACACAGAGAAACCCTTTCTCGAAAAACAGAAAAAGAACATTATCTTCCCCACTAGGACCTAACTCTCTAGCCACAAACTTTTGACAAGGTTTACAGTGCCAGGCATAAATTCCCTACTGTGGAACAAGCTTGAAATCCAATCAGTAAACAGTTGGTTGCCTCTGTTAACAGTCATGCCACTGTTGTATTAGTGAGCAAATCTTGCCTATCATGTTAATAAAGTGAACTATTAACACAGGGCTTATGTTAAGATTATTTTTATACAACTATGCTTGTTTCTCTGTTTTTCTTTGAACTCGACTATCACACAAACAACTGAGACTCTATTATATTTGTTTGATAATAAGCTTCACAACACAATAACTGAGCAATTATTATTCTATTCTTAACCCTCTAAGCTAATTTGGCTTCTTCCCAGCATACATCCCAGAGGTACTTGCACTTTGTAACTTTCCTTTTTGAGCTCTCTCTCTACTGGTCCCTCCTGGACATCTGCCAGTAGCTGAATCCCCTACTTCCTCTTTTAACCACTCCTTTGGCTGGCAGGAAATCCATCCCTACTCTCTCCCCTGCACAGTGTTGGGCTGCTTTATTGGTCTATCAGGGGACAATTGGAGACAATTGTTTACACAACATTGACACAGGAGATTCTTAGAATAAGAATGGCAACCAGATTATGGGGGGGGGCTGGGGGGTCTACAGAAATCAGCAGTTGAATTACTCAATAACTTTATTCCTACAGGTTTATACTTGAATGAGACTGTTGACTTTTCTTTCCAACTTCTGGCATGATGAAAGCAGGGAGAAAGCTTATAGGTTAGTTCCATATTGACTTTTCTATCCTGCAACCAATGAGTGTGGGATCTTGCCCAACAGAGTCCTACGTACCATCTTGTTCACGAGAGCAGTGATAGTCACCTGTATTGTTTGAAGAGCCTCAGCAGCCTCACTGACTAACTCATAGGGAGGGGCTACCCCTTTCACAAAGATTTTAATTTAATAGCCTATGGTTTCTGGGACCTACACCGAAGTTTGAGTCAAACCTTTCTAATTAAAATTTTCATTAGCCTACAAAGTATTGGTTTCCTTTTGGCTTTTTAGTAAGTCCTTAGTTTTGCTTGATGCTTCCTCACCCTTTTCTCTCCTCATCCCCCAATTATTGTATGACAAGACTTCCTGGGGAGATGCAACCCTTAAATAGGGACCCCACAACAGATCAAGTCCAATTTAGTCAACCAGTGAGTTTTATTTGGGTTACCTACATGGGAGAGGGGTTACTTACAGGAGCAGAAATGACTCAAAGACAGTTGCATCATTAAGGTGGCAGCTCACAAAAGCTGGTAATCTGGAGTGCACTGCAGGCAGCTCAGCAGGTTGTAGTGTCCTTTTCATGTGTTAGTCTTCCAAGCAGCTCAGCTGGTTTCTGCTTGTCTATGCAGCTGGTCTGCTCTCACCGTCTTTGTAGCTTGGCTGTTTGAGAGTGATTCTCAGCTGTGTTTATTGTTTATTCTGACAGGGGCCTAGTGAATCTGTTCAGTTTCAGGGACTTCCTGAAGCTATCTTGATTTGTTTACCTTCCTGTTTAATGAGCTTCCCTATGGGATAGAATATTTCAATCTTGGAGGAAACTGTTAAACAACACCCATCTCTGCTAACCCTCCTCCCAATGTTTCCTCCTTTATTTATGCTGATTGTGAATCTTATAAATGTATTCCAACTTATCATGTATATTATCATCTATAATCCTCATCTATAAGGGTATATTTATGAGTCTATCCTCACCTATAGATGTTACTTTCAGGAGCATACTACGCAGTTTCTTCACTTCCTACCACTCCAACCTCTCGCCTTGTTCTTGTTCCATTCACTGCCACTTGGCACTCTTTGTTCTTTCAAAGTGCCAAGGTCATTCTCACCTTGTAGTCTTTGCATTTGCTGTTTGCTCAGCCTGAATGGTCTCTTCACCATCTCTATACCATTGACTTCTTTTTGTCACTTAGGTCTCTGCTCAAATATTCCTTGGAAAAACTTTTTATAATCGTGTGTCTGAAATAGTCAGCTCCTCTCTAATGTATTGCCTCATTTTACCATCTTTAAAACAGGCCTGAGTACTTGCTGACTCACCAATTAGTGTACTCAGTTTGTTGTCTACAATGAAAGCTCAGTGACAACAGCAACCTTTTCCTGTTCTTCTTGCAGCCCAGATATGGTGTAGCTAGGATTGGCATGTAATAACAGTAAGTCCTATTGTTTCATATTTTGTCACCTTTTTCCAGAGAATTCATGTCTAAATGGCACAAAGGCTAATATATGTTCACTAGTTCTTTTGGTAATAATAAATGTTGGCTAAATGACTCATGATTTAAGATTTAAGTCATCTGGCTTTTCACTCTGTAATTGATCCTATCACTGAATAGCTGCCAAATGCCCACTTCACTTAAGTTTTGTAGTTCACCTTGAGAGCAAAACCCAATAAGAGTATAAATAAAATTTTAATATAAAAAAGAAAGATTAGATGTTATGAAGAATAAACAACCAAAAAAGTGCCTGTTTTAAGCTAGTTGCTTCACATGGTAATTACTAATAGGAAAAGTCCCGTTCTCCATTATTTAAAATATTAACTGAGGAGTTTGAGTCAGTGCAATAAGAAAGCTACAACATGATTCAGCAAACCAGCCTGACAGCAAATAGCTATAATCTCTGCGCTTGGAAGCCTGGGCTATGTAGTGAGTTCTAGGGCAGCAGAGTGTCATGTGACTACTTTAAAGCAGAGAAGAAATTATCCTGATTACCCATCAGGAAACTACTTCTCCCATTCATATATTAATGTGTACATGTATACACACACACACACACACACACACACACACACACGTACACACTGGCTGCCCTGAAACTCACCATGTAGATTAGGCTGGACTCGAGCTCAGAGATTCCCCTGCCTCTGCCTTCTGAGTGCTGAGAGTGAAGATGTGTGCCACTATGTCTGGCCTCTGCTAACATCTGTATTCCTTCATTTATAGTTCTATCTTAAAACTTTGAAGAAAACAAAGGGAAAAGAAGAAAACCCCATCCTGTAATTAAAGACTGAAAGGAGAAGTATGAGCTCAGGACCCCCGACCAAGTTCTCAGCACAAAGGAGATATATTTGCCCCAGAGGGACAGAGGGCAGGAAAGAGAGACAAAGACAGGAGACAGAGGATGAGGGAGAAGGGAAGGGAACAAGGGAGAGGGAGAAGGAGTCTTTGTTCTGGAGTGGGGTAAGGACTGCCTCTGGTTAGAGAGCAGGCTGGCGTGGCACATAGAAAATGGCAGATTATAAAGGGAAAGGGGAAGCCATGTTGCAGTGGGTCTTTATATTAATCCGACATGTAAATTAGGTGAAGCAAGGGGCCTTTTGACTGATGGGCTTCAGTGCTTTGATAGCTGGGTCTTGCCAGTCAGCTTCAGGAGGAGGAAGTAACCAAATATGGCAGTGGACCTCAAGAGCTAGCTTTAGGAATGCAATGTAATGACTTTAGCAAGGCAGGGGAATGGGATCAGGGCAAGGCCTACCAAGCTCCTGCTGTCCAGAGTCCCTTCAAAGACTTTGCCTTTTTTTTTTTTAAGAAAAAAATGTGAGTGCATGAAAAACGTGTAGACCACTATCCCTGGCAGTGTTCACTTACTGTATACATGCTGACCGTCTGTGATGACCACTCCTTGGGTATGTTGTGTTATAGACTTCCCGGGAACTGGGACACTGAACTCCTCCAGAGGAACCCCAAATATAACAGCAGAGCGTTGTCTCCCATATATGGCCACTTACATTCTGACTGGGTCTTTTAAACTACTACGCAGGTAGACTAAAGTGATTGGAATGTAGAGGAAAGGGAAGGAAAGGTTTGGGGAGAGCTGTGGTGGAATTGAAGTACACAGGAGGACACTGGCCATCCGTGTCTGTTACCTACTTTTCTTTGCTCTGGGTACCCTACCACAGGATGTGGAGTAGTGGTGGAAATGGCCATACGTAGAATTGCAGGCCTAAACTTAATAGTAATGGCTTCATTTGTTTGGTGGAGAAACCTCAAGAAAGGATAGTGTAAGGCTGTGTTGTGTCATAGTTACTGCTCATGGCTCTGATCCAGGTCTGCAGTGACAGAGAGCAAACAACAGGTGAAGAAGAAGAAGAAGAATGTGTGGGTGAGGGACTGGACAAGTGGCTCTATGGGCAAAGTGTGCGTACACAACAGAAAAGAGACATGCACTTCTCGCCTCTGTTCCTGTCCCCTCCTTCCTCTCTCCTGGTCTTCCTTCCACCGTATGGGGCCCAGAGATCAGCCCAGGTAGTCAGACTTGGCTGTAAGAGCCTTTGCCCCCTGAGCTGTCTTTCTTGTCAGCCCTTACTCTTGGCTGTGAGAGCCTTTGCCCCCCAGCTGTCTTGTCAGCCCTTACTCTTCTACCCCTTTCTTTATCCCCATGCCCCTTCTTTTGGGTCCGTTTGTCTTTGAGGGTCTTATGTTACTGTGTGACCCACACTGGCCTTGAACTCCTGCCTCAGCCCCCCAAGTGCTGAGGTTACAGTTGTGAATCACACATTTAACTTAA
This sequence comes from Acomys russatus, assembly GCF_903995435.1. Classification (NCBI taxonomy): domain Eukaryota; kingdom Metazoa; phylum Chordata; class Mammalia; order Rodentia; family Muridae; genus Acomys; species Acomys russatus. Next base: position 85,155,299 of record NC_067142.1, read on the forward strand.
ATGTATGTGAGAGACTAGGTGGATTATCTATATAAATGGAGAATATGCAGGTAGAACTCTGCAGACAAGTTGGAGAAAGGATGAGAGTCAGGGAGGCACTGCATGGCCGTGTTGACTGAAGTAGGAGTATTTGAGACAGCCACAAGGAGCTGTAGAAGATGGAAGGAACTGGACTGCGGGCACGGTGACCCCACAGAGGACCATGACGTGAGTTAAAGTTGGAAGGTTAACTGTATTCAGATCACTGCAAGCCAAGGTGAGACTTTGAGGAACGAAGTCAATAGCTGAACCAGTACCATCAGCAAGAGTACACCAGGCAATTAACATAAGCAAGTTCTGGGGGCAAGACAGGAGGTTAAGTCAGATAACTAGGACAGAGCATAAGAGAAAGCAGTGGATTATCCTCTCAAGAAATTCAGCAGGCAGAAAAGAGAGGGGTGTGGGCATGTTTCCATAGACACACACCATTAAGTAAATGGCTAGAGTAGTCACACCACACATAAGTGTCAGATCTGTCGTGTAACTTCCATAGTATAGTCTGTACTCAATAGCTACTCAGCAGATGCTAGCAGGGACTGGAAAGATGACTCAGTACTAAAGGTGCTTGCTACCATGGCTGATGATCCATACAGTGGAGGGAGAGAGCTGACTCACCTCCACACATGTGCCAATAAGTAAATAATAACAGATGCCCGTGCTCTCCTAGAGCATTAGTGTGGACCTGGAGCAGGTGGAGGTTGGCAGTGTGGGAGACACCATCCATGTAACAAAAGCACAGAGGCAGAAGTACTCAGCTGGTTCACAGTGACAGTGACTTCTGTGCTGGGCTCTCCCAGGAGAAAAGGGACAGCGGGAAGCGCGAGATGAGGGTCTTCTAGCAGCACCTGGAACAGCTCTTACCTGGAGCACTTGGCAGCTGGGAGAACAGGAAGGATATCACAAAGTTGAGTTTGAAGTTGGCTTGCATGAGCCAGAGTGGGGAAATGGGACCCTTCAGCTGTGGGACACACATTAAGACAACACAAACATGAGGACTGCCTTCCTGATGGTCTGTGGAACCTCCCCATAACTGCCTTGGATGTGGAGGGTTTAGGAAAGAGTGAAGTCATAGAGGAGTGTCCTGACAGGTAGTCATCAACCCACAGAGGTAGCCACCCTTGAATGTCACCAGCACACCAGTGGTTAGGAAAAAATTTCCAACCAAAATAATGAAATAAATAAGTTTTCACAGTCTGCAGCATTCATGTGAAGGATCTTTTCCCTGTGATCGGGAGGATGCAAACAGCCTTCCCAGATCCCTATAATCTGGTGTCATCATGGTCATGAGACGAGGAATGAGGTCAGAGATGCACGTGACTCAAGTTCTGTCCCGGGTAGTGTAGAGAAGCTAGCCACACCGTGACTTCTGTAGTCCCACTTGACATTAGACACTAATATTGTTTTTTAATAATGTAGAGGGTGGTAGTGGTATATGTTCATGAGCCCAGGTGCTGTGGAGGTCACAGAGGGTGCCAGCTCCCCTGAGCTGGAGTTATAGGTGGTTCCAAGTCACCACATAGGTCCTAGGAACTGAATTTGGTCCTCTGGAAGAGCAGCAAGTGCTCTTACCCAATGAGCCACCTCTCCGGCCCCAGGTCTGCCCTCCTTCCTAATCTTTCCCCTTCCTTCCTTCCTTCCTCCTTCCTTCTTTCCAAGGCACTTCACTCTTTCTCCCTGAGACAGGATTTCTCTGTATAGCCCTGGCTATCCTGGAATTTGCTTTGTAGACCAGGCTGGCCTCAGACTCAGAGATCCACCTGCCTCTGCCACCTGAGTGCTGATATTAAAGGCGTGTGCCACCACATATGGCATCACCCCCCCTTCTCTCTCTCTCTCTCTGCCTCTGTCTGTCCTCTCTCTCTCTCTCTCTCTCTCTCTCTCTCTCTCTCTCTCTCTCTCTTCATTTTTCAAGACAGGGTTTATCTGTGTAGCCTTGGCTGTCCTGGACTCTATTTGTAAGCCAGGCTGACCTGGAACTCACGAAGATCTGCCTACCTCTGCCTCCCAAGTGCTGAGATTAAAGGTGTGCACCACCACACCCAACCCCAAGAATTCTCTTAAGATCTTTTCCAAGTTTTGTCTTTGTTTTACTATTCTATTACTTTGAAGAGACACCATGACCAAGGTAACTAGAAAAGAAGACACTTAACTGGGGATTCACTTGCAGCTTCAGACGGTGAGTTTGTGAGCATCATGGTGTAGAGCATTGTGGCATGCAGGCAGACAGGCATGGCACTGGAGCACTGGCTGATCTGAGCCACAAACGAGGGAGGGAGGGAAGAAAGGAGGGGAAGGAGGTGAGAGAGAGAGGGAGGGAGAGAGAGAGAGAGAGAGAGAGAGAGAGAGAGAGAGAGAGAGAGAGAGAGAGAGAATATCCCAGCTTAGAGTAGGCTTTTGAAAAAAAGACACAGGGAGAAATGACATTTCTAAGGTGAGGAAAGAATGGTTATGAGTGGCTTTCTATTGTTCTACAGTGGGGTGCTATTTCCTCAGGATAAATAGCAGGAAGCAAGAGAGGGTGTCTACTAAATCTGGGGATCATGCCTGTTGACAGCAGAGGCCTGAGGGAGCTACTGTCACCTATGACATCCAAGGGTTCCAGTCCTTGAGTTTAAGGCCGTATTTGTACATCTCTGATTAGAAGTTTGCTAACAGATACATATTTTCAGGAAGACCATGAGCTTGGAAACTGTGGGGATAGTGTGGCATTTGGCAAAGAGTTGCAACAGATCCTGTCCTTTTCATGCCTGGGTAAGCGGTGCACCCACAGCTGCCATCTGGAAGTCAAAAGCAATCCAGTGAGAGGCTGGTCAGAGTTGTACAGTCTACACCACACTGTTTGCTCTGACTTAGAAGCCAACTCTTGTAAGTTCTCTGGAAATTTTAGCCCATAAATTCAGGAGGAAGTTACAAGAAAAGGCCAAGCATCCAGAAACAAAGCCAAGTTAGTCTTGGGTACTTTAGCATCTGTACCTGGCTGCCTCTGCTTGTTTCTGTTGTTCATCAGGCTGTGTGGTGCACTGTGGGGGTAGAGGTGATTTCCTCCACTGTCGTTGGGCTCAGGTACCCTGTGTGGACAAGATAGAGGGTGCACTGTTCACATGAGCCACAGTTCCCAGGTCTCCATTCCTTTAGCAAGGATGGAAACTAGGAAGAATTCTTGCCTTATTTATAACATGGAACTTCCCAATTCTGTGGCTTTTTTGTTCTCCTTTGAGTGAATAACAAAATATTTGGCAATAACTCTCCACAGTTTGTTTGCTCTATGCTGATGGGCTTCTCCATGTATCATGGATGAAACAGAACCAGAAAGGAGGCCACAAGAGACAAGGCCATGTGCACACACAGTCCAGTTCTCCACCCTCCTCCGTTCACCACTAGCTTTACTCCTACCTTTAAACATTTGTTTTCTTCTTAAAATTGCTGCTTGATGGCTGGTTAGATGGCTTAGTGGGAAAGATATTTGTCCCCAGTGTCCCTTGTTGGTCAGTCCCTGACAGCCTCAGTCCCCCCCAGATGGTGGAAGGAGAGAACCAACTCCTATCCTCTAGTGTCCACATGTGTACCTGCACACACACACTCACTCGCGTGCGTGCATGCGTGCGCACAGACACACAGCATGGGGGGAGATATAATTTTTTTTAATTGAAAACAATTAGTGCTTGAACTTTATTTCAACACAGTTTACTTATAAGGAAGAGAGTCCCATTTCTACACAGGAGAACTTGCATTATTTCATGTTGTCCAAATCTGGAGAATCACCATTGGATATGCTCTGAGGGAAATTTCCCTGTTTTGTTAAAGGAAAGTGTGTCTTGGGGTTTCTTGCTGCCCCCAAATGAGGATGAGATCCTGGAGGTTCTTGCTGTCCCCACCTGTTTCCTTGAGCTTGACCAGCCTACAGTACAAGTGTCCAGGGGACAGTTGGCTATTTCAAGATGACTTACTTTATACCATCATGGAAGAGGTGGTGTTACGGGAAATGCAAGTTGGTGTTTGGGAGTGCCTCAGCAATGACCTGACTGCCAGAGCACTCCATCTCCTGGAAGGTCTCGGGACCAGGAGGAGGCTAGTGCAGAGTGACACATTGCCTTAGTCTCACGAGGAGCACACTTACCGGGAAATGATCTAAGTTTACTGTATCTGCTAGTAATCCTGTGATGCCATCCCCAGCAAAAAGCACGTGACTACTTGTAAGCAAAGGAAATTGGATTCTGCTCAGAAAAATCAGGCTGTAATCATTCTGATCCAATAATGTGGCCCTGCAGGGTGGCGTCATCAGCCCTGAGACGCAGAGAGGAGGAGGGAGAGTGATCACTTCGGGAGGCTACTGCTCATCTCTCCAGATACTCGAGCCAATGAAAAATTCATGAGGCAAATGTTTTATAGCCAGTGTCTAATACTGCTGCTGGGTCACAAGCTGATCTGAGCCAATCAATAGAATTCATCATTGTGAAGGGAACTAGCGATGGAGTGTTTATGAGAACTGGGGCGTGTTTCAAGCCAAGACCAGTTTCTGGTTACTTAATATGTTTCACCTTTAAAAGTACACATCTGACTTTGAAGATGAACAAAATCTTCCCTGGGTTTCAAAAGTGTTTCCAACACCACGGAGGGGAGGAGAAGAGGCACCTGTTGTGACCGTTCAAAAAGCCGCCCCAAGGATTACTTTTTAGATAGAAACAGCTTTGTTTCAGTCTTTGGCAGTCTCTTCCTTCTCCTCCTCAAGTGTGATTTCTTTTTACCAAGTCTAGAATTTAAAAAAATGACCCATGTTCAATTCCTCCAGACACAACTGGAAATACATGAGGATGAAATTATATGAAAAATTACAATCAGAACCGTAGGTTATGCCATTAAGTCCCAGGTTGGGTGGTAAAAAGCTTTTACAACCATAGAAACGCTGACCGGAAGCTCATGGCTTTCTCTACCTCGGCCATGTCTCAAGGTAGAACGTGATAGAAATCAGAATGAGCTCAGAGTCTGCTGAGGACTGGAGAGTGACCGTGGGCAGGTGGGAGAAGCACCTCAGTGTGTATATGCCAGGCTGAAGTAGGGCCCTCCTTAGGTGTTCAAAGTAGATTCCTTTAGTGCCGTCTCTTCCACTCCCACCAAAGTTGTTTTTGAGTGATGAAGCCAACTCAGGAGCTCCCAAATGGGAAGCGACAGGAGAGGAACACCCGAGAGGGGTGGGACAGGGCTTATCCTGTCCCTGGTCGTGGTGTCAGGGAAGAGGCTGTGCCTTGCATCTTTGTGAGCAAATAAAATTTCTTTCTGAGCCGGGCGTGGCGGCATACGCCTTTAATCCCAGCACTCGGGAGGCTGAGGCAGGTGGGTCTCTGTGAGTTTGAGGCCAGCCTGGTCTACGAAGAAAGTCCAGGACAGCCAGGGCTACACAGAGAAACTCTGTCTCGAAAAACCAAAACAAATAAATTAATTAATTAAAATAAAATAAAATTTCTTTCTGTGGCTGTAAAAGACAAGATCATATGTTTGGAAGAAAAGAAGTCACTCATGAGATTTATGTCAAAAAACCCACTTAAGTGGCTCATTCTTCCAGCTCTAACAAATAAACAACATAGATGTATACGAACATGCTTATGCATGCTACACACACACACAAACACACACACGTATATGCCAGACTAAACTGGAGTGTGAATGGTTCTTTATCTCGGGCTTTTCTTGTGTCCTATTGTGACATCATCTTTACATCCTAAAGTTGTCAGAGCTACATTACTGTCTCTTGAGAGCTGTTAGACACGCCCTTCTGTGCAGCCCTCTATCACAGGTCATGTGTTCAAGCCTCAAGGCGTATAGCCTGTCCTACCTGGCCACCATCTTTGCTCTTGAACACTTGCTTGTTTAGTGCTCTATGTTGAAGCCTGCCCCATTCTTCCTTGCATTGAGCCATTCTTGGGCAGTAGATGGTAGAGTCAGGCAGTTCAGGTTTGGGGGACTACAAGTGTGAGCGCCAGGCCTGCAGCTGCACGCCCTGGGAAGCTTCTGACGCAATCCTAGACTATCGCCCACAACACGGGTACCACTCCTTACCTGCAGTCCCAAGCACTGGCCTGAAGAATGTATGTGTTAGTTTCCCTATACTTGGTTTTCAGTTTTCTCTTCCAGAGCAGAATAGTGGTTAGGAGCTTCAGTGATCACTAGCCTCGTATCTCTGTGCCTCAGTTTCTTTATCTGGGTTTTGGGACTAACACTGCTAATCCCATATCACAGGCTTCTAAAGATGATCAAAGCAGGGCTGCACACTAGGTGCCTGCTCTTTCTAGTCTGAGGAGTCCTTCGTGGTGGTGATTACTGAGCATGAGATTTCCCCCATGGCATTACAGGATGTCCTCTGCTCACTGTCTCTGCTGACCTTTGGAGCAGCCTGGCTGGACCCATCCTCACTGCCTCCCATATCCTGCAGAGGCCTCTGCTCACCTGGACTTTCCCAAAGTCCCTGCTTATTTGGTACCCTGGAATGGAGGAGCCCTCCTGGGCAGTGGCCTGAGGAGGAGGACATCTTCCTTGAGTGTGGTTTAGCACCCTGACCGCAGACCTAATGTGAGAGAACCACAAGGAATCCTCAGGTCCCAGAAGGTGGCCTGACGAAGGTCACTCTAGGAGTGGCCTCAGCAGCCTTATCTACACCAGGGCCTCCTCTTCTGGCACATGTGTACGGGATGTCTCTTTCTGACAGGAAGGTGGTAAGGTCCTGGCTTTGGTGCACCAGACAGGCTCATAATGGGAGGACAGTTCTCACTTGGCCAGACCTGTCAACCACAGTGTAGTCTAGCAGTTGTTATCAGTGTGTTCCCAGATCCTCAGTCAGTGGTGTTACAACCAGCCCTGCAGGGGTTTCGGGGAGGAGTTGGAATGTCAGAAGTATGCCTGTTTTTCTGAAGACTGCCTGTATTCCTGCCTTGCATTTACTTTTGTTTGTTTGTTTCTTTTTCTTTTTTTCCCCCTGAGACAGGATTTCTAGGTGTAGTCCTAGCTGTCTGACTGTCCTGGAACTTACTCTGTAGATGTGACTAGCCTCAAACTCAGAAATCCACCTGCCTCTGCCTCCTGAGTTCTAAGACTAAACATATGAACTATCATGCCCAGTTAATTGCCCTGACTTCGTGTATTAATTATTTACTTGAACTGGCTGCAGATATCTGAACCATAGAATAATAAAGTAAAACTTCTTAAAATTTCGTTTTTGTTCTCTTTGAGATAAGGTCTATTGTGTAGCCCAGGACAGCTTCAAAACTTAAGACAACACTCCTGCCTCAGCCCCTTGAGTGCTGGGATTTCAGGTGTGATCCATCGTGCCAGATTGGAAATATGAAACATAGAGCCTGGCACTCACTAGGTGTTTGCTTATTCCGTAAGTCCTGGATTTATTAATAAGTGAGGCTCTGCTACACACTTGGCGCTCAAGACCCTTCACCAGAGAGGCTCGGTAGGACAGGGTCAGGAAAGACAGGGGAGCAAGGGGGAAGTGGGGTACCAGGCTTTAGAATCCAGCCTAAAGGTTTAATCCCACCTCTGTTATCAAGCAGCCAGATCACCTCAGACATTTAATCTTTAATCTTCCCACTGTGACTTTCTTGTGAGACTAAATAAAACGGGGGAAGAAAAGGACCAGCTGAGCATGGGCAGCCTCCTCTGCTTCCTGCCAGCAGCCTCACCTCCACGGTGCACTGTCACATTCCCAGCCATGAGCTGAAACAAGCCTTCCCCTTCCTTAGGTTGCTTTTGCCAGGTATTTTTGTCATAGCAAAGAGAAGAGTAACTCAGAGCACCTGAGAGGATCCTGAGAGCTTATACCTTCAGCTTGCTTTTTGTCAAGGGTGGTTTGGAATCTGAGTCATATAAGGTCTCTTATCTCTACAAGAAGTTGTAGGCTTTGAACTTTTTCAGTCCTATCTTATTTGGGGATCTTTAATGCTTACACCTCCCTTCAATCCAGCTACCCTAGATAGGAGAGAAAATAAGTTAATGGGAACAGGAGAAGGAGACCTTTTTAGGCTCAGTTCCTTGGAGCGATGTTGGCTCTGTTCTTTAACAATTAAACTTTATTATGCAACCCAACTAGCTTACACAAGAAGGAAAAAAGGTTAAAGGGACAAAAGAGTGAACCTTCCGGTATCCATTCCACGGGATGGGTCCTTAGGTGTCTCTCTGGCCCGAGTGCTGGTCCGGCCTGTTCGCTGCCCCACACACACTCAAGCCTGGGCTGAATCTGTTGTTCTCTCTTCCCCACCTGCCTGAGTCACACGAGAAGGGAAGGGCAGTCTCCTTCTCCCGTTGAGGGTCAATTAGAAAAACAATAGCCCAGTTGGGGTTCCCAGGCCTGCTTTCTGAATTCCAGGCCCAGGATGGCTCCACTCAGTCTGTCACAAGGTATTCATGGGGTGCCCCAAGGGTAAAGCCCACCAAGACTGCTTCCACCTGTGACAAAGCTTAATCTTTTCCACTGGCATAGTAGGCGGGATTCCAGCAAACTTACTAAACAGCAAACCAGCAATTCAGCAGAGGTGACTGCAACTGCATCCGCCAGAACCCAGAGCAGCAGCTGGAACCTAGAAGTGTTCACTGGAACGGTTCTCTCCAGGAGCACCTCAAAGTGGACCGATGAACAGCCAAGACCAAAAAGCCAAAAAGCCAAGCCTCTTGTTTTGGGCTCAAATATGTATCTCCTCTTAGAGTCCATACTAGGACGTTTATCTGTTGGCTCTGTTTCTTAACAATTAGACTTTATTATACAACTCAGCGATCCTACACAAGAGCGGAAAGGTTAAAGGAAAACAAGAATAAACCTCCCGTTATCTGATCCACGGGACGGATCCCTAGGTGTCTGTCCTGCGCCCTGGTCTCCCTGATCCACGTGTGCTCCGAACCTGCAGCCTTCTCCTCTCCTCTCCACCTGCGTCTCTCCCTAGCTTGCAACAGCTGGTCTCCTCTCAGGATCCCTCCTCCCACCGAAGTTCGATGTTTGATTAGAAACACAATAGCCCAGCCGGAGTCCCCCACCCCCACTCCCCCACTCACCCCACCCCCGTCTGGTACCTGAACTCCGGACCCAGGATGGCTCCACTCAGTCTATCACAAGTCAATCTCAGTGAGGTGTCCCTGGTGTTTCGTAGCGCCTTCACCTGGGATAATGCCTACAATCCTTCCCACATTTATCAGTTGGCAAAGATCACGCCCACACAAGAGGCAGTCCCCTTCTAGTGAACAAGCATCACCTGCTGTCTCACAAGTCTGTTTCCAGCGGGAAAACACCGCACGCCCAAGTCTGTTTCACATCCCACACTTTTTTTTTTTTTTTTTTTTTTTTTGGTTTTTCGAGACAGGGTCATCCTGGACTCACTTTGTAGACCAGGCTGGCCTCGAACTCACAGTGATCCACCTGCCTCTACCTCCCGAGTGCTGGGATTAAAGGCGTGCGCCACCACGCCCGGCTTCATATCCCACACTTGGGATTAAAACAAAAACATGTTTGCATCCACTACAAGAAATCTTTTTATTTGTTTGCTTGTTTCCTTCTTGCTTGCTTTTTTTTTTTTTTTTTTTTTTTAGACAGGGTTTCTTGGTGTGTAGCCCTGGCTGTCCTGGATCTCACTTTGTAGACCAGGCTAGCCTCATACTCACAGAGATCTGCCTGCCTCTGCCAGCTTTCTACAAGGAGTCTTTACAATTCTTCTCTGTAGCCCACAACCACTGAGACCTCTGGTCACATGCTTCTGTACGTGGCTTCTTAGTGCTGTAGCAACAGGTCTCCAGAGCCTGGCTTCTTTTAAGGATGACAATCACTTACACACACCTGCATGCATGCATGCACTCACACACATATCTTACACACACCTGCACGTGTTTACTCATGCACACATATGAATTTCTTCTCTCATACAGGGGGCTTTCCTCTGTAATCTGACATCGAAGTTGGTCATCACTTGGAAAGTGTGTCACATTGAGAGTTACCCAGCTCGTCCATCTGTCTTGTCACCATACTTGGGTCCCAGGCCAGTTCGGCTAGCACAGTGCTTCCCACTGTTGCATGACTCTTTGGGAAATGCTCCCCCCTTCCCGTGCCCCCGTACTTGTGAATAAAGTCACAGTGAGAGCCATTGCTGCCTTCCTTCCTATGGTTCTCCCTGGGCAGACTGAAAACCAGAAATCAGACTCACTTTCCTGTCACTGACACTAGTGACACTAGTGAGTGAGTGCACGAGAGAATGTGGATTTATAGATGTCTAGACATCATTATTTTATTTGTTCATTTTGTTTTTATTTATGAGACAGGGTCTCACTTTGTAGCCCTGGCTGGTTTGGAATTCACTCTAGATCAAACTGACCTTGAACTCACAGAGGTCCTCCTGCATCTATCTCTCATGTGCTGGGAGTAAAGAGTATGCTACCATGCCTGGCTTAGATTTACAGAGCATTACCAAATAGTTCAACTAGTGCCAAAGAGACTGCAGTGGAAAGCCACCTTTGCACTCCTTTAAAGACCAGGGCAACTCAGCTGGTTTTAAGTTTGCCTGTGGGCGACAATTGCCTCCTGGAAATTAGTATTCAGCTTTTGAGATTACAACATACTTTCAAAGATACAATCTCATTTTTTTCTTCCCAGCCAGTTAGGAAAGTTTCCTTCAGGCTGCCTTTGTAGCTCAGGCCTTTCCCTCTATCCAACTTGTCCCTCACCCCTAGTGACAGGAGTCCCTCTGGATCTTTTGTAAGCTTTCTTCCATGGCTGCTCCCTGGCTAGAGCTGTCCTTCTCCTGGGCCTTCAGGGGAATCTGCAGCCTCTGACCTCCATAGGCACCCAGACTCACGTGCACATACCAGTGCACAAGTGCACGCACAGTAAAAATAAATCTTAAGAATTAACAAAAGAGCAATGATTAGGGATAGAAAGATGGCTCAGCAGAAAAAGCACCAGCTGCCAAGCTGTAGGACCAGAGTTCACATCCCCAGAATACATGTAACGCTGGGCCATCATGTTTATGAAATGTTCATAATTAACACTTTTATGTTAATTGGGAAGGGTTTTTAACCTAGATCTGTGCCTAGCTTAGTCTGTATCTGTTTCTGCAGAGCTCACATCTAAAATAACCCCTGGGAATAAGTCAGGACTCCTCTCTCTGCCCAGATGCCTCATCTCAGTGAGGGGTCCACCTAGTTTTTTTTTTTTTCAATTTTTTATTTATTTATTTATTTATTTATTTGGGTTTTTCGAGACAGGGTTTCTCTGTGTAGCCTTGGCCATCCTGGACTCATTTTGTAGACCAGGCTGGCCTCGAACTCACAGCGATCTGCCTGCCTCTGCCTCCCGAGTGCTGAGATTAAAGGCGTGCGCCACCACGCCCGGCTTCAATTATTATTTTTGTTGTTATTGTTAGTGTAGTAGTTTGTTTTTTGTTTTGAGACTATGTCTTGCTTTGTGGATCTGGTTGGCCTGAAATTCACTATGTAGCCCAGGTTGGCCTCAAATTTGTGGCAATCTTCCTGTCTCAGGATCCTGAGTGCTCAGATTACAGAGGCCCCCATGCCCAGCTCCACGTCCAGTCTCAGCATCTCTTTGCTGCCTCTGCTTTTCCTCATCCACGTCTACCAGCATCAGTCTCAGAGCCAAGTCTCTGCCATAGCCTTGAAGCCGGTCTCCCAGCTCTTTTCTTCCCCACACTTCAGCCGGGGCCTCTTTCTTTACTGAGCAAAACTCTTACCATGTACCCGGCTAATGAAAGGTTCTAGTAAGTGTCACTGTCCTCAGCGAACAGTTTCCTCTTCCTGAGATCCGACCCCCTCCCCTTCACTTCTTAAGCCTCCTCTCTTGCCTTTGTAGTTTCTGCCAGGGTCCTGCTACCATTGCTAACTTGTCTGCCCCAGGCTTCCCTCTTAGCTTCAGGCCCTGCCAAGGCTGTTCTGTAGGTACTGCTTCCTGCTTTGTACCTATTCCTACTGACCCTTCAGGCCTCAGCCGCATAGACTTGAAGGACATAAGGCTAAGACAAAAACATAAGATGTCACTGCTAGCCGGGCATGGTGGTTCACGCCTTTAGTCTCAGCACTCAGGAATCAGAGGCAGACGGATTGCTGTGAGTTCGAGGCCAGCCTGGTCTACAAAGCGGAGTCTAGGACAGCCAAGGCTACGCAGAGAAACTCTATCTCAGAAAAAAAAAAAAAGATGTCACTGCTAGCTTTTAACATATATTATGTATATAATAAATATGTATTTATTATAATATGGGACGCAAGCAACCATTAATCAAAGAGGAATTATGATCTGGTCAGAATTCCTGGGAGTGACAGAGCTGACCCCAGGTGAGCCTGCAGCTTTAGCAGAGCCAGTCAGTCGGTATTTCCATCTTTTGACAAACTGTCAGAGGCCACTGACTGTGATGGCTGATCTTGGTTGTCAGTTTGATGGGGGCTGCGATCAACGGACAGACAAGCAGATAGGCACACCTGTGAATTCTGATTAGATTAATTAAAATTGCAAGACTTGTCCTAAATGTGGACTGCACCTTCCTGTGGCAACCCAGCTCACAGAAAAGGAGGTTAAGAGAAAGCCTGTAGTTTGTTTATTTTTAACCTCAGTTCCTTTGCATATTGCTGGGGTGTTCACCCACCCTGTGTGGGAGCTTGGCTGTGCTGCTTTCCTTCACTGCTTTCCAGCTTCTTTGGGCTTTCAGTATGATCTGAAGACTAGTGCTCTCCAGGAATCCTCCAGGCCTTCAGCGCCAGGTTGCGACTGCTGTGGTACAAGCCTCATGGACGGAGCAGCTACCAAGTCTCAGTCTCTTCAGAGTGACACATCACTGGAGTGCCCACAGCACACACAGTGAGCCATCTAGTCCCCTTTAGTAGGTGCTCATTTTATCACTTTTGTTCTTCTAGACAACCCTAGTACCCAGGCCTGTCATGTTACTTGCCCAGTGCCAGGAAGAGGACAAAGCCCTGCAGGGACTGTAGGTGGGTGGGAGCCAGACATCTCCAACACCTGCTTGGTCTTGGGCCTTCATCCTTCACCAAGTTGGAAGCACTCGGTCTGTCCTTCAGATGCCACCAGCTCCCAAACCTGCTTCATTTGTGAAGCCTGTGCACCAGATAAATGGGCGTTTGTTTTTATTTTGGAGCGTTTTTGTTTGTGAGACAATCTCATATAGCCCAGGCTAGCCCGAAACTTGCTGTGTAGCCAGGAATGACTGAGTTCACTACATTCCTCCTCGTCCTGCCTCTGGAATGCTGGGATTAGGTGCTCTCCTGTCTGGGTTCATGTGGTTCTACAGGGTGTTGAGCACGCAAGAGAAGCCCACCTTCTCACCAAACCACGAGCCCCTCGAAGACACGGACTGCGATTCAGCTCCTCCGGCGTCAGGTCCCAAAACCCAGTGTTGCCATGGAGTCCTCATTGAAGCAGTGATGTCCTGGAGATCTTGGAGCCCCGAGTGCCCATGGACCTAATGGCGAACAGCGCTTCCTTCCATCTTCAGGCCGTGATGTTTACTCATAGGCTCATGATGCTGCTTAAATGCTGTTAGCCTGCATTCCTGATATTTGGAGGAGAGATGAGTAATAATTTTACAGGAATTTAGAGACATTCCCATTCAAAGGCTCTCGACTTAATCAGCCTTTGAATGTTAATTAACTTCTTGTCCATGGAAAATTGTTGCCATCTGGGAAGACTTGGACTTAACAGACGATAAAGCAAGTCTTGGCTCTGCTTTGCCAAGTGTCAGCTGTGACCTCAGACAAGCCATCTGCATACTTATAATTTACACATTAAAATTATTTTGTTCTTAAGTGTGTGTGTTTGTGTGTATAGTACCAGAGGAGTCCAGAAGAAGGCGTTAGAACACCCAGCGCTGCACTTCCGGGTGGTTGTGAACTGCCTGGGTGCTGGGAGCTGAACTCGGCTCCTCTGAAGGAGTAGTGTGTGCTCTTAACCACTGAGCCATCCTTCCAGTCCTTGGCTTTCCCATTTCTAACACTGGAATAACAGGGGCTGGGGGACGGATCAGCAGGTGAGAGCACTAGCTGTTCAAATCCTCAGCAGCCATATAAGAAGTCAGGTGTGGCCACACAGACCTGTATCTCTGCTTGGTTGGAGACAGAGACAGGTGGACCCTGAGCCTCAGTGGCTGCCAGCCCAGCTCCATGTACGTGAGAAACTGTCTCAAGGGAAAGCCGCAGAGTGGGAACAGGTCAACCCCTGTTGTCCACCCATCCCACTAACACGGAGTCACTGGGCGAGCCTGGCCTGGCCTGGCCTGGATTGCGTCTACTGTGTGTGTTCCCTTGCATTTCTTTCCAGGGGGACCCTTCGGCCTTTGCTCTCTGGTCCTCACTCACTGTGTAATCAATTCCTGGTGGCCAGTGCTATGATGAACGGGCTTCCTCAGGCAAACAGGCAGTGACTGAGGCCCTGCCAGCTGTGTGGCCTCAGCTCGCACCATGTGTCACAGGGCTGGGCAGCAGTTCCTGGAGCCCTTTGCTCCTGCCGGGTCTTATCAAGTGGGTATAATTTCATTTGGCTGCTAATTGGTTGGCCTGTTGCATCACGATGCCCTGACCCCTCCCTCACACTAGCGTTTTGTTTTGTTTTTTTTCAGGAGTGATTGTGTGTGAGGATGAAATTCTACAAATCTTCCTAAAGCAATTTCAGGTTGACTGTTATGAATAATGAAAACAGTGCTGCACATTTTAGTAGGAAATATCTGTCCTCCAGGAAGCTTAGAGGACAGGCTGTCGCAGTGGCCTGTTGGCTAGAAAGCAGGCTCAACTTTAGTTTTAAACTTACATTCATTTAATTCTGTGTGTGTGTGTGTGTGTGTGAGAGAGAGAGAGAGAGAGAGAGAGAGAGAGAGAGAGAGGGGCTTTGGGGGAACAACCTGGAAAGCCCAGGGTCTCTTCTCCCATCATGTGAGCTCTGGAGGCTGAACTTCAGCCTGCCACAGGCTTGGCAGCCCCTTTCCCTGCTGAGCCATCTCAGTGGTGTGTGTGGGGGGGGGGCGGCGTTGGGGGAACAACCTGGAAAGCCCAGGGTCTCTTCTCCCATCATGTGAGCTCCTGAGGCTGAACTCCAGCCTGCCGCAGGCGTGGCAGCCCCTTTCCCTGCTGAGCCATCTCAGTGGTGTGTGTGTGTGTGTGTGTGTGTGTGTGTGTGTGTGTGTGTGAGGGGGGGGGGGCGGCGTTGGGGGAACAACCTGGAAAGCCCAGGGTCTCTTCTCCCATCATGTGAGCTCCTGAGGCTGAACTCCAGCCTGCCGCAGGCGTGGCAGCCCCTTTCCCTGCTGAGCCATCTCAGTGGTGTGTGTGTGTGTGTGTGTGTGTGTGTGTGTGTGTGTGTGTGTGTGAGAGAGAGAGAGAGAGAGAGAGAGAGAGAGAGAGAGAGAGAGAGAGAGAGAGAGAGAGAGAGAGAGAGAGAGAGGCGTTGGGGGAACAACCTGTAAAGCCCAGGGTCTCTTCTCCCATCACGTGAGCTCTGGAGGCTGAACTCCAGCCTGCCGCAGGCGTGGCAGCCCCTTTCCCTGCTGAGCCATCTCAGTGGTCCTCCTTTAACACGCTACAAATACTCATTTATTTTTATTTTATGTGCATGCGTGTTTGCCTGCCTGTATGTAATTGTATGTACCACAGATGCCTGGTGCCCACAGAGGGCAGAGGAGGGAATCAGATCCTCTTGAACAGGAGACAATTTTGAGTTGGGGATGGAGCCCAGAACCTGTGAGCCACCTCTCCAGTCCCCACTCTTTAATACTATATGCTATGTGCCAGGCACTGGGTACATGGCAGTAACAATACAAACAAAAAGCTTGGCCCTCATAGGGCAGGCCTCCTGAGGTGGTGAGAGTGGGTATGTCACAAACCACTGTTGATGATGATGATGATGATGAAGAAGAAGATGAAGCGGCAGCAGCAGCACAGCGGCATTTCACAGCAGCCAGCTGAGGAGGTCCCTGGCTCCTCAGGGCCAGCTTTGTCTCCCACTGACACCCACGGTCAGGACTACTGTATGGAAAGACCCCCCTAGATTCACTCCTAGATCCTGATGTCAGGCGTGTCCCAGGGAGCCAGCGGTCAGCTTGTTGCCCATCTTGCTGCACCCTCCCTGCCAGGGATTGTTTTCCTCTGTCTCTCCAGTCCTGACTGTGAAACCAGTCGTTCCTGTCTGCGCTGCACAGCGAGACAGTCAACCAGCAGACAGGCCAGGACAGAACTGACTGACTGTGCCTGTGTCAGAGAAGCAAGGAGCACGGCCCACCCCAAGTTAGACCAAAGACCTATCACCCGTGCCTAATGTCCTCTGGGGTGAAATCACCTTCAATCAAGAATCTATTTCTTCTCTTCCGGGGACGGTGCTTAGATACACCCAAAATGGTCCAGCGTTTGACATACCATTGTAGGCTCTAACAAATACAGCCTCTAACAAAACTAGGCTGTCTCGAACCCCTGGCAACAGAATTGTTTACCCGTACACCAAGAAGGTTGGGAAAGGACTTAAATCCGCATGCGGTGTGTGCTGAGGCCGACTGCGAGGGGTTTGTGCTGTGAGGCCTAAAGTCTTGATGAGACTGTGCAAGACAAAGAAGCATGTCAGCAGGGCCTACGGTGACTCCGTGTGTGCCAAGTGTGTCCGAAACAGGATCAAGTGGGCTTTCCTTATTGAGGAGCAGAAAATCGTAGTGCAAGTGTTGAAGGCACAAGCACAGAGTCAGAAAGCAAGATAAATATGTAGCTTTTTAAAGTAATAAAAGTCAAGGCTTGGTCTATGAAATGAAAAAAAAAATCTGTTTCTTTCAGTCACTCAGATTTTTTGACCAAGCATCACCCTGGATTTGTTTGTTGTGGATGGTGATGGTGGTAATTTTGTTTGAGCCAGGTTTTCCTGTAGCCCAAGCTGGCCTTGAACTCCTCATCCTCTTGCCTCAATCTCTCAAGTAGGGATTATAGGCATGTACCATCGTGTCTGGTTGTATTGTTGAGCACTGGGGACTGAGAACCTAGGGACTGGTGCACGCCAGGCAAGCACTCTGTGGCTGATTAACACGCATCACGTGTCACCGGTGCAACCCTGAACACAGGAGAGCTAGGTTCCAGAAACAGCTCTGTTCTCTACCCTGGGGTCTGGGTGCCCCTTGGCCCTGCCACACTGTATTGCACAGCTCTCTGCCTTCTGCTTCAGTAAAGCCTTCCTGTCTGTCACTGCCTAATCACTTTGCCTTTTACAGCCTGGGCCTTTGCAGGGTTCGCGTTCTTCTCTGGACACGTGTTCCCTTGGTTTTCTGGTTCACTCTCATTGACCAGGTTGGCTGACTCCAGATGCCTCAGCCTTTCTGCCTCCATGATGTCCCACAGTACCCACTGCTCTGTGGTTCTGGAGTACAGGCAGCTGGGTACAGTCCTGTTCTTCCACTTGACCCCACTGCCTTTAGAGCCTGGCAGAGTGCGTGGCCTACAGTAGGTGCCAGATCATGATAAAATGAAGTAGAAAGTGAGTCAAACACAAAGGAGGAGGAAATAACAATGAGGGGAGCAGGAGAGAGCTGAGCTCAGAGGAAGAAGGGGATGTGTTTTCCTGTTGTGATGCAGGAAGAGCCGGTTGACTCGCTGCTCTCGTTCCTTCCTCCTCTGGCTATGTGCTTTAGTCGCCTCGGCCCTTGTTCCCATATCAGCCTTGTTTCCATCCTTTTAATCATCATGTTCTTCACATCCTTCCTGGTGAGGCCAGGCTTTTCCTGCTTCGAGGGAGGCAGGGAGGAGCAGGCGCATTGTCTGGGGATGGTCCTTCTAAGTAGTCTGTGTAGGCATCTGAGAGATGCTTCATCTTGTCAGAGTCGGTGCCTTCAGATACGGTGAGAGTTGGGGGAACCAAGTGAACATCCCCAATTTCTAGCTCCTGTGTCTACATCAGTCCCATAAGGTTCTACTCTTGGCCTTCCTGGTTGACAGCACCCCTCCACAGGATTCAACCTGTGCTGCCTGCCCCAGCTCTCCACAGGAGGCTTCCTGGCCATGATCACTGGGGCCTTTGTCTTCTGACCTGGCTGTTTGTGGGTCAGTCAGTCATGTCATTGAGGGGCAGGCACTGTTGTAGCTGAAGCAGACTCCGGAAAGCAAGGCTGCTGTGCTTAGAGTGCGTGAGGGGTTTGAGGGGAGTGCAGGTTAGTGCAGAGGTTCACACATTGGACATTTTATAGGTTCAGGACTGTGTGGAGCCTGCTATATAGCAAGGGCAGTCAGCAACAGCTCAAGATTTCACTGCTCTTCCTGAATCCTCTGAAAGACATCTTCCGTTCGGCAACTGCCCAGAGGCCAGGGAGTAAACTGCTTGGGAAGAATTTGGTGACAGGAATACTTGGCCACATCCAAGTCTCTCTTGGTGGCAGCTGGTCCAGAACCATGGACTTAGCACAAGAGCTGTTAGAGACTGAATTTAGAATCTGACCCAAGCTCAAAGCCTGGGGAAATCACCGAGTTTGCCTCAGCTTCTGTGTTGTCAAGTAGGCATAGGAGTACCTGGCTCATGTGCTACCTGGTGTCCACCTTTCAGAACAAACAGTAAGAGGGTTGATCACAAAGGAAAGGACAGAAGCCAGGGAAAGCAGGCGGTGAGGAAAAGGCCAGTGGCCCTGGCTGGGACTGAGAAGGCCAACAGCTGTGTTCAGGAGCTCTTGTTGTGTGCTGGCTCTCTGCTCAAAGCCACATACCTCCCAAAATACAGGCATTATCTTCATCCCACAGATGCAGGAGACAGAGCCTAAAGAGATTAAGAAATCTGCCTAAGGTTGCCCAAAGCCAGGATTTGAACCCTAAATACCTGCCACCAAGCCCCCCACCCCTCATCCTCAGTGCTGCCAATGAAGGCTGGGAAGCTAGGATCAGTTCACTGGGGCCTAAGGCAGAACTCCTCTTCCTGTGAGCTATGAGCTCTCCGCTTCTCCCAGGCTCTCTGTAAAGTGCTGATGAGTTGCCAGCTCCAAACAGCAATGATCACATGACCTGCACGCACGCGCACGCACACACACACACACACACACACACACACACACACACACACACACCTAGTTCTCCAGAACTCTGCAGGAGACACTCTACAAACTGGGAATACCTCTGCGTTTCAGCTGAACTGTTGGGGCAGTTCAATGGTAAATGGGCTATGAGGAAGAAATCCGTGCTCCCTCATTTTGAGTGACTCATCAGATCATAGTGAGAGAAGGGTGAGAAGGGCGTGAATCCAGCTGTCCTGGATCTGACTCCCTCACTCCCCACCTGAGGCCAGGCAAGCATAGGTGGGGACAGAAGGAGGGGAAACTGTGGCCAGACGGCAACAAAGTGAATTTGCTGAAATTTCATATTAGACATGTGGGGTCCAGAATTATCTTTTTGATTGCTAGCTTGTATCCCAGGAGGCTTGAGGTTGTTCTCCGCACAATGGGCCAGTCAACAGATATTTCAGAGCCTGAGAAAATTTCTTGTTCTGCCTTTGAGTCAGAAGATGGTTTTTTAAAAAACTAAACTAGAGAGAGAAAGATCTTGTTTGGTGCTAGAGTTCTTCTGGAGTTGTCCTTTTCTCTTTAAAATCATACAACACTGTTTTCGTGGGGAAAGCCGTATCCTTAGGAATTAGTCATTGATGCCGCTACTGAGAAGAGCCAGTGTGGGAAGCCCCTTCAAGGAGCATCCAGCCATGTCTTCAGGGATAGCTGCCACTCTCCAAGCTGGCCTGAGCCCTCCCGGTGTGGCCTGGGGGCAGCGTGAGGAGTGCTAGGAAGCAGAAAGTTTAAATGGACATAAGATGGATGAGGTGAAAGCTGGCTCACTCTACTGGATGTCGAAAGAACCACTGGGAAGCTGGGCAGTGGTAGTGCACGCCTTTAATCCCAGCTCCCTGCTCTAATCATACGTCTATCATAATGCTAAGGCCACAATCGAAGTGTGTGCATTGGAAAGGGAGGGCTCTGGAGTTGTGCTACTTAGCCAGAAGTTCGGGAGGGAAGACCTCTGAAAGTTTGATGAACTTTGTGAACTGGAGAAGTGCATGCTGGGTCTGGCAAGGGGCCTTCCTGGGGAACAGCAAGCTCTGCTCACTGTTCTGTTGCTGTGATAAAACAGTTTGACAAAAGAACTCAAGGAAGCTGGAGCAGGAAGCTGGCTGACCACATATTCATCCACACAGAAAGCTGAGAGGACAGAAGGTGGGGCCAGGCTTCTCAAAGGTCAAAGTACACCATCAAAGCTCACCCTCCAGCAAGGCTCAACCTCTTAAAGCTTCCAGAAACTCCCAAATAACACCAGCGTCCGGGGACCAAGTGTTCAAGCATGCGAGGCTATAGAGGCCGTGTCTCACCCCCATGCTGCCATTCCGGGGAACCCAAGTTGGATTCCCAGCACCCATTTCAGGCTGCTCACAGCCACCTGTAATTCTAGATCTAGGGGGATCTGATGCCTCTGGCCTCCATGGGCACCAGCACTTACATGTACAACCCCCCCCCCATCAAATATATTTTAAGTGCATGCACACCTGCCTTATGTTCCATGCTCTATCATGGAGTGATAGCCCCGTGAGGGTCATTAGAGACTCAGGTTTAGCATCTGATGTTTGCACCTAAGAGCTGTCCACCAGAGTGAGGGAGAGGGCCAAAGAGATGTTAAAAGCAAGCGCTTTCTCACTCAGTGGCTAGTCTCACTGCTGCCAGAGTCCCTCATGTGAAACAGACTCCCTCATAGCCAGCAGCCTAGACACGGTACTGGGGGCTCTTGCCTTGGCTGTGGCCAAGCCTCACTCATGCATGGTGCTGGGATCTGCTGCAGGCACAGTCAGATGCCCTTCTGGTGTCTCCTCTAGTTCACTTTCACAGATGTCCCAAAGGGACCAATCAGAATTTTTTTCCTCAGGTTTTTTTCTTCAGGAGTTAAACAAACCCCACCTAGTGGTAATACTATTTGCTGGTCATTTGCCTGCTTCAAGACATGGTGATGAGTTTGATACTAAATTCATTTTTTTTTTTTTTTGTGGACACAAATCATATTTTATAAATAAGGAAACAGAGGCTGAGAGAGAATGTTTACCCATGATAGAGAGTTACTAACTGAAGTTTCTCCAGTTCCAAACTCTATGATGAGACCAGTGTGCTCCACACTGTCCCCTACACAGTCTTGGGGCTTACATAGTTACCATTGCCTAGGACTAGGGGATCTGGTTAGCAGAGTTCTAGACATTTATTTTTCTGTGTGTGAGTATTTGCCTGCGTGTGTGTATGTGCACCATGTTACATACCTGGCACTTGAAGAGGTCAGAAGAGGATACCGGATGCCCTGGACCTGGAGTTATGGACAGTCTGTGTGGTAGAAGTTGAGTCTGGGTCCTCTGCAAGAGTAGCCCGTGCCCTTAATCATTGAGCCATATCTCCAGCCCTAGTTAGCAAGAGTCTAAAAATACGTTAACATTCAGGACAGACTCTTGTGGAGTAGGATAAGAGGACAGGAAATGCCAAACTTAACTGATTTTCCTGAGGTTGGTCTTTCATGTCTCTACCATAGGCTTCCTGTGAAAAAAGCTGCAGCAGCCCTCCAAGCTGCACTTGTCCCTTTACAAGATGGCGTTGCCACACCTCCCACCAAAAATCTTCAGTGTGAAACGCCTTGCTTTAAACAGTAGAATTTATGGAAGTGATGTTGCATTTAACTCTTGTCACGTTGTCTGGAAGCCCCCCTTAAATAAGCTGTCAGAGCTGATGGAAGATGAAGAGCAGTGAGGAGAACTGAAAATCCCAGGCAACATTAGCATCAAGCACCAGATGCCAACAGGGCCCCTTTGTGTCCCCAGCTGAGCTGCCAGCCTTGCAAGGCATGCAGTGAGGCGAGGTGATGCCAAGAGGAGCCCTGTCAACCACACGATCAAGGAAAATGACAAAACACTCTTCAGCCCTTGATTCTGTTATGCAAAAGCCATCGGTCTCCCCAAATCCCACTGTGCCCACTAATAATGAAAGTACAAAGCCAGCTGGAAGGATGAAGAAAGTAAAAGATAACAGTGTCTGAGCAGGAAAGCCTTTGATAGGCAGGTAACGGAGCAGCTGCTGGCTACGCTAAGGAGGTTATAATGCACTGCTTCTGAGAGGGTGAGATGAGGAGAAGCCCTGGGTCTCATTGACCCCTAGCACCACATAGACCTGGTGTGGTGGTGCGCACCTGCAAACCCAGCACTCGGGAGGGGAAGGCAGGAGGATCAGAAGTACGTCATACTGGGCTAGATAGTGAGCTAAGGCCAGCCTGAGATACACGAGACCTGTGTGGAAATCAAAAGAACACACACACACACAACAACAACAACAACAACAACAATTTTATGCTAAAATGATGCAGGGTCTCTGGAGCTAGATTGCTGCTGGTTCAATCCGTGCACCTCAGTGACAGCAGAGCCTGAGTAAGTCACCAAACTGGCTGAGCGACAGTTGTATCTGTCCCACCCAAGCAAGATGAGAAATACTATTTCTGAACAGGGGCTGGCACTTGGCTGGGGTGGTCATGGCTGGGTGTATGTGCACATATGCACCCACTCTATGTGTCTGGGAATGCAGGGGTAGATGGTCACATGTCACAACAGTCGGGGCTGCACGTAGGGATTTTTTCTTGGTGCTATTTACAGACTTATGCACACATACACACACGTATATACACATATACATGCATACACATACACATGTACACAATACAACACACACCTACAACTACAGACCAATAGCTTCTCTAAGTTCTCCCTCCAAAAGTCTTAGTTCAGTTAGCCCTCATGACAACACCATGAGATATTGTTCCAGACTTTGCCGCATAAAGTTTGCCCCCAAACATGACGGTGTACAGCAGTCACGAGTCCTCACAGTTTAGCCTGCTGTTGGTGGGCTGCTCTCCTGTTGCTGCCGTCTGACTTCACTCACGGTGCCGCCATTGTGGTGAGAGGACCACTGGGGGCTTTCTCTAAGGCGGCCTCTCTTTACTCCTGCTGACCTTTGGGATGAGGCAAGTCCCTGTGGGGACTGGCCATTGCAAGATGCTGAACCTAAGTCCCTAACCTCTGCCCACAAGCTCTCAACAGCAAGCCAACAGTATCTCTGCCGTGGCCAAGCGTTCCCTCAGGGAGCACTGTCCTTTGAAGACAGCTGGGATATAGGAACACTGCAGGGGTGGCCTGTCTTTGCTATCAGTGGTCTGGTCTTTTTGTAGACGAGCCTAGGCTCCCTGTGAGAACAGACAGGATCTTAGCAGCAAGAGAGAGTAAGACTCAGGTCACACGGTCAAGCCCAGAACCATGGATAGGAAGATGGACTGCTGGGAGGCATCACTGTATCACCTGCCAATGGTCAGCATGCCCAGTGTGCACAGGGACCAGGAGGAGGACAGAGGCACCTTAAATCTATACCCCTGTGAGTCATCATTACCCAGTGGGGAAAGGGTTGCTCTCAGTGGTCCAAGGTTTGGCTTGGCTCTGTGAGCCCCAAACACAAGGTGTGGGGGTCTGGTTGTACAATCACCGATAGGAAAAGTGGGAGGGGAGCTCTTCTTGATCCTAAAACACTACTCAGTGTCAGCTGTCCTTGCTGGCCCTTCCAGATGGTCTTTCAGGACTGAAAAAATCTCAGATTTTAAACATTCAAACAGGATAAAATACATTACAGTCTTTGGCTGTATTCATTCTCTCTATGAGGAAGGCCAGTGGTTTAATCTAATTCATCTCATTTGCTGTCCAGGACAGTCACAGACAGAAACCCTGCCACCCAGGCCCTGGTGGACTGCTCTTACAGGGTGTTCAGGTCACCTGCCCTGGGAAATGATGTGGGACTGGCAGACCAAAAAGGCACAAGAGCCTCACAGAAGCTGGGGGAGGGGCAGCTCTGGAAGTGGCCACTCCCTCCCCCCACTTCCCACAGTCAGTCTGGATGCGGGGGTGTGGGGGTCAGAAATAAAGACATGGAAGGAAGGGAAACAGGCTTAGTGAACAATGACACACTTCTGCATGATGTCCCCAGAACATCCCTCCCACTGTTGGATTGCACTGCCTAGAGAAGCCACATCCGTGAAGATTCTGCAGACTCACTTACCGGTTAGAATATCATGGGTTTGAAAAGCTGTAATGCTGTGGCTCCACAGCCACAATCATTTGGGGCTGTAGTTCCCTTAACAGCCTCCTGAACCTGACTATTGTAACACGAATGTATTAGCAGAACAGTAGCTTCCACCAACCCCAGCTAAGAACGGTCATCCGATGACACTGAACAGAGTTAAAACACTCGCCCACCTCTGCTGGAACCTGCCTACCTGTTGTCCCCACCCATGTATTTGTTAAATGTATCGACTTGTGACTGTGTGCTGTGACTGTGAAAGTTCATGTAGGGCTGGGGATGTGGCTTAGCTGTACAGTTACCAGCTAACATGTCCCCTGCCTAACATGCATGAAGTCCTGTGTTCAACTTTCAGCACCCCTACAGCCTCCCATGTGCATGCCCAGCACACGAGAGGTAGAAACAGGAGGAGTTTAAAGTTATCCTCAGCTACGTATTAAGTTCAAAGACAGCCTGGGCTACACAAGATCCCGCCCCCCGCCAAATAAATAAAACATGTTCAGGTAACCATGTCCACAGTAGAACAGGCCATCTGACACAAACTGGATCTATGTTCCCGGGCTGTGGCCACTCATATTTGGCTCAGAATATGTTCCCTCTGGAGCGAGAGCCATGCTATAGATCAACACCACAAACTCCCTTTGGGGCCCTGGGATGTGGAGAGGGTTGGGATACGGGCTCACATCTGGCTGTGCCCAGAGGCAACCTGCTTTTCACTGTCACTTATCTGTCCCCGAGTTTAGACGCTGTGTGTTCCTTTCTGTGACCTGTTTCCGCTCCACTCACAACAGTTTCCTAAGTACTTTTCCCTGGGGCCTGAGTTGGCTTTGGGGAGAAAGGTGTAGGTGAGAGAGTTCCAGGAAGAGCACTTCTCTTAGTAGCTCTTCTACCCCCTACTGAAGCTCCAGATTGCAGCTCTGTCTTTGCACCCTCCTTCTGGTCCTACTTAATGGTGCCCTATGACCCTTTTGATTTCAGTGTAGCCCATTGAAACCTGCTCCTCCATTTCCAAGTCACAGAACTGCTACTAATTCCAGGCCACATCCTCCAAGCATCCAGTCAAGAACCTGCAGCCTGCTCTTAAAGCTGCAGATGTGAGCACAGAGCCATGGGGGCATGCCTGAAACCCCAGTGCTCAGGGAAGCAGAGGCAGGTGGATCTCTGTGAGTTCGAGGCCAGCCTGGTCTACAAAGTGAGTCCAGGACAGCCAAGGCTACACAGAGAAACATGGTCTCGAAAAACAAAAAGTTGTGGATGTGAATAAGTGGCTTTAAGTCCATCTCTCCATTCCTAAAATGAGGGTGATGAGATGCTCTCAAGGATACTCCAAGCCTAGGTAAGATGCCCCTGTCCTACTGCTCCCCAAATGTGAGACCACCTGTGTGAGATCCACTAAGTTGTGGGTTTATTCTGATGAAGCGTCTTCCACACTCTGTATCCAAGCTTTGCATCTACTTTCCCTCTCTAGGAACCAGCCAGAAGGAATGGCTTGCACTCTCCCACACTCCTCTCTTCAGTTCCCTTCTCCTTGGAATTTCATCTCCAGGCCCTTGTGCAAGCTCCTTCTTCTGTGTGAATGTCATCTGCTGTGTTCTTGGTGCGAGCTTTCCCTCTCTGCTCAAACCATCGCAGGATTCCGGCTCTTTTCCGTAACCTTTGCCCTTCTGCATTCTTGTAACTCTCCTTGGCCACGTTGCCCTGTGTCATAATTCCTGGGCTGTACATTAGAGTGTTGCATATCAGCAGGGCAGCTGCAAATCTGTGCATAGAACTCTGCAGCATGCCCTGAGGGCAGCTTCCTGGCCGGCCACTGCCTCTGCTCTGTAAATGCAGCTGAGTCCCAGGCTTGGCACCAGGCCTTCCCTCTGCCCCACCATCTTGGTGAGCTCGCCAAGTCCAACTCTACATCAGCAAAAGCTACATGGGCTGCTGCAGCTCAGGCTCCTCCTGAGCTCACGCACCCTCCATTACCTACCGGCTCCTTGTAGGTTGAAAGCCAAGTCTTCAGTCTTTTCTTCTCCAATCAACAATGGTGGTGCCATCACTGCATGGACCGTAGACCTGGAGACATGGTTGACTTCTGTTTCTCTCATATCTGCATCTCTTCAACCTGCAAACAGATTCTGGTCACTTGTCCCTCTGGCTGCTCTGCTGTGAGCCCCAGCCAGCCCGACCTGCTTTGTTGTGGTGTCCTCATGTCTCCCTGTTTCCTCTGTAATCCTGAGAGCTCACTCAGCAGCCGGAGGCCCCCTACTCAGCTCACAGTCTCCTGATGGTATCATGTCTAATTCAAAGAAAGAGCCGGAGTCCTCACAGGGGCTCCTAGTCCAGTGGTGTCTGCTCGCTGCAACCAGCTGCCGTGGCCTAGAGAACTCCACGTGTACCCCCACTTCCAGGCCTAGAGAACACATGTACCCCCACTTCCAGGCCTAAAGAACTCCACGTGTACCCCCACTTCCAGGCCTGGTCAGCGGCCTCCTCTCTGCTTGGAACATGTCTTCTGAGTGCCTGCCTACATGGCCCAGCCTCACCTGTGGGTATATTCTGTAGGGTCTTCCTTCTGGTCCTACCCTTTTCTTTTTTATCCCTGACACTTACCCCAGTCAAACACACTATATACTTTTTATTTTATTATCTCTCTGAGGGAGTGCAAGCTCCTGGGAGGACAGTTTTTGTCTGACACAGTGTGGGTGCTCAGTAGCCATTTTGAAGTGAAGGAAGGAATGAGAGCGAGGGCTCCAGATGTGCCTGTGTTGACTTTCCTGGCAGCACGGTTACGCTCATCAGGTACTGGACGCCAGGGAATCGCTGGGATTATCAAGCTCAGCTGCTGTTCTGTTGAGTGATGGCCAGGCACAGCGACAGGAGAGGCCTCTCAACAGGCGCACGGACATGGGACTCCTAGTGTCTCGGACAAAGTCTGCCTTGGAGTCCTCTTGTTGCCTACAGCCAGAACCTTCCTTTCTGATGGGATTTCTAGTCTCCTGAGTTGTAGTTTTAGAAAAAGGAATGAGGAATGGGGAGGGGATATTTTTAGCCTAGCTGGTTTCTCAGTGCGTGTGTCTGTAGAAAGCTTTGTCTGTTCTTAGCACTAAATCAGGAAGTAAGAGGAGTGAGTGGGTCAGCTTATCTGGGGGCGGCAGCCTGAGCCTGTTGCCACACAGAGTTAGGCCAGAGCAAGTTCCCAGGAAATGTCCCTGCGGAGTCATCGGAGGCTCGGCAGCAAGGGCCTTAGGCCCTCCGGCTCCCATTCCTCCATCAGCCAGAGGTGCCAATGAAAGTGGAATGGCCACCTGGGCAGGTCATGGACAGTCAGCCTCACAGTGAGGCCAGGTGGGATTAAAAGGCCCTTACACTAGTGATGCTGAGGGGCCGTGACAGTGATATGAGACTGGCTTTTGCCTTTGGAGGTTCCCTCTGGCTGCTCCATGGAAAGAGGGCTTGAAGGCTGAAAGGAAGAAACCATTAGGAAGGCAAAGGTCATATTTGTTTAGAAATGACGGCTTGACAAGTGTACTGGCAGAGAAGTGGTTGGTGATTAGTTCTAGAAGATCTCTACTCTGGTTTAAATGTTCCCACTAAAACTGCAGGTCACAATCTCCACTCTCAAGCATTTTAAGGGCCCATGTGGAGCTGGGTCATGAGAGCTTGGTCCTCACTAATAGACTGTGTTTGTCAGCTTTCTTCTACCTACAAGGAGGGTTTGTTGGGCTCACAGTTTCAGGGGTCAGTGATGAGGCAGAACACTGCAGGTAGTGCTTGGTGGAGCAAAGCTGCTCACCGCATGGTAGTCAAGAAGCGAAGCGAACAACAGAAGAGCTGGGATGCTAATGGCCCTTTGAGAGCATGACCACAGCAGTCGGATGGCCTCCTCATTAGGTCCCGCCTCTTACAGGGTGCTCCCCTCCCGATAGCACCATGGCTGGAGACCAAGCCTTCCAGACACTGCCTTTGTGGCAACACTTATCCAAACCATAGCAATGGGTTTCCCTCACAATCAGTCTGTTTAAAAGCCAGTTTAGCCCTCTCTTGGTTGCCCTATGCCACACAGAATGCTATAGAACAGCGATTCTCAGCCTGTGGGCTTGTGACTTCTTTGGAGCTTGAATGACCCTTTCACAGGGGCCACCCAAGACCATCAGAAAACACAGGTATTTACATTACAAGTGATAACAGTAACAAAACTACAGTTATGAAGTAGCAGCAAAAATTATTTTTATGGTTGGGGGTCACCACAACATGGGGAACTGTATAAAGGGTTGCACACTTAGGAAAGTTGAGGACTGCTGTTGTATAGAGAGTGCTTTGCCAGCAGTAAGAATTTCAGAAGATGGGGCAGGCCAACCACGAGCTGCCCAGCCTTCAGAACTGCAAGCTTAACAAACCTCTTTTCTTAAAAAAAAAAAACAAAAAACAAACAAACCTCCCAGACTCTGGTGTTCTGCTGTAGCACCAGAAAACAGACGAAGACAAAGCTCCTAAGGCTTCATAGGAGTCTTGGCGGTGACTTCTGGGTTTGGGAGGCCAACTCAGTAAACAGCGACCTATAATTATGGTGAGAAGTGAAGTGGGCTGAGAGTGCTTCAGCAACCAAGAGCCTGGGCCAGATTCCCTGCAAAGAGGTTTAGAAGTCGAGGCAAACCAGTGAAGGCAGACCTGCAGGCTGGCAGCAGGATGCAGTCTGTAAGGCAGCTGACTCCACAGACAGCTGCTGGGAAGCCTGAAAAGTTGAGCAAAACAGGGCCAGTTTTGTCTTGTTTTTCAAAGTGATTTCAGACTGACTGTGCTGGCTAGTTTCATGTGGACAATGCAAGCTCAAGTCTCCTGAGAGGAGGGAGCCTAAAGTGAGAGAATGACTCCATAAAATCGGGTTGTAGGTAAACCCATAGGGCATTTTTTTAAATTGGTTATTGGTGAAGGAGGGCCCAGTCCACTGTGGGTGGGGCCATCCCTGGGCAGGTGGTCCTGGGTTCTATAAGAAAGCAGGCTGAGCAAGCCATAGGGAGCAAGCCAGTGAGCAGCACCCCTCCATGGCCTCTGCATCTGCTGCTGCCTCCAGGTTCCTGTCCTGACTTCCTTCAGTGATGAACAGTGACATGGAAATGTACACTGAATAAACCCTTTCTTCCCCGGCTTGTTTTTGTCCTGGTGTCTCATCTCAGCAATGACCTAGGTACTTGTTGCATGATGGTATAAACAATTCCTGGATGTCTTTCATGATCTTTCCCTCACATCGTACATGAGAACAGGCATCGATGCCACCAACTTACATCGTGCTTTGTGCACTTGCATTCCAGTTCTGTCCGGTTGCCCCACTAGTGTCTGTCTGGCCTGGGAGCCCATTGAGCATCAACGGGGCATCCAGCTGCTCTGTCTCCTTGGTCTCTGGGCTGAGGTTGCCCACAGCTGACTCTTTTGAGACTTTAATGCTTCCAAAAAGTATTCACTGGACTGTCCATTGTGAAATGTCCTGTTTTGTTTTGTTTTGTTTTGTTTGAGACAGGGTTTCTCTGTGTAGCCCTGGCTGTTCTGGAATTCACTCTGTAGAGCAGGCTGGCTTTGAACTCACAGATCTTCGTGCCTCTGCCTCCCGAGTGCCGGGACTCAAGTCCTGTGCTGCCGCCACCACCTGGTTTGTAGAATGTCCTTAAGTTTGGGTTTGCTGATGTCTGCTTACACTGGACATTTTTGCCTGGGACATCACAGTTTATGTTGATCCATCCCAGAGTCCCAAGGCAGTGGTCCATGAGGTCACGTGTTAGGTTACTGCTGTAGTAACTGGTCACCTGGTTCAGGTGGTGTCTGCCAAGCCTTTCCACTGTGAGGTCATCACCTTCCCAATGCTGTGTTAAGTGTCGCATGACAAGACATTGACATTGTGCAAACATCCTGTTTCTCATCATGTCTCCTCCCACAGATGCTTGTTTCCATTGATGTGTCTTACTTAAAATAATCGTTGCTGTGCTTGTCAAGCAGTGGATACCCGCCTCCACCGCGCTTCTGTAGTCAGGAAAACCTGTTTCCCCTTATTCGTTCATGTGTTCATTTCACCCAGTCACTCGTTAATTCACACGCAGCTGTCCCTGATGGCCACAGGAGAGAGGGGTGCTTCCAGGGTCTGTAGGGGACACGAAAGTCCTTGGGGACGCCAAGTTCCTTATATGAAATGGTCTGGCATGTGAATGTAACTCACGCATCCCATAGTTCAAGGCCTTCCCGGAGCGCCCATAATGCCTAATACAACGTAAATGCTACGGAAATTGTTGTTGGGTGCATTGTTTAGGGAATGAAAGAAATACCTCTTCAGCACAGATGGGATTTTTGAAGCAGTTTTGGTTTGCAGTTGCTAGGACCCACAAATAGAGGGTTTTGGTCCTTTCCTGAAGCAATGCTGTGAATTATTTTATAATGTGCCGTGGTTTTTATGTTGTCACTCCAACTATCTAGTTCCTGTCCATACTTATAGAGGCTCCAATCCATGGCTGTTTGGCGCATTGCTTTGGGGCCATGGCCAGGGGCACAGTGTGGCAGGGCCCTTCAACTCTTGCCTGGAAAGGAAAAGAAAGAAGAGAAGAAAGAAGTGGAGTCCCCAGTATCCCCCACAAAGACATGCCTCCAATGACTAGAAGACCTCTCTCTAGGCCCCTTCACCTCTGAAAGGTTCCACAATGCTTCCAATGGTGCCATTTTAGGGAGCGAGCCTTTACCACATTTGGGAGACCATTACCAAATGATTGCATTAAATGCCTGATTTCTCTTATACAACAGAAAATCTGAAGTACAGGCAGGGCTCGTGTAGCGGCCTCCACCATGCGTTCAGCTGCCCAGGCTCCTTCCACCTTTCTGTCCTCCCTGACTTTAAGATGTGCATGTCTTCTATTTTCATGGTTGCCATATGGTCATGGCATGGCCACCAAGGCCACCAAGGCTCAGACAGACATCATATGGTCATGGCATGGCCACCAATGCTCAGACAGACATCATATGGTCACGGCATGGCCACCAATGCTCAGACAGACATCATATGGTCATGGCATGGCCACCAAGGCTCAGTCATCATATCCTCCTTCCAGGACCAGAAACGGAGAAGGAAAGTAGGAGGCAAAGGTGCTTGCCAGCTGAGCCTCCTTAGCATCATCCACACATGTGCCTGCCCACCACAAGAAGGCACCAGGTCTCATTACAGGTGGTTGTGAGCCACCCCGTGGTTGCTGGGAATTGAACTCAGGACCTTTGGAAGAGCAGCCGGTGCTCTTAACCTCTGAGCCATCTCTCCAGCCCCCACATGGGTCTACTTTCATTTCACTGACCACACCAGCCCAGCGGCCTAGGAGCATCCTACCTGCAAGTGAGTCTGGGAAATGTAGTTCCTTAGCCAGGGGCATTGCTCCCTGAAGTAAACAAAGGGAGTTTCTAATAAGAAAAGGATATGTGAGTAGATAAGAAGGCTATGTGTTGGGCCTATTGGAATAGTATGGCCGCACACTCTGTCACCATTGAGATAATGGGTAGAGTTTATGGATGAGACAGGCACCCATAGGAGTCACTCACCACTAGCCACACCCCTTATTAAGCGCTTTGCAGTCTGGGAAGGGCAGGCTACTCAACTGAGGAAGCAAATCCAGTTTCCATTTTAGAGAAAAAGAAACCTAAAGCCACGCAGTGGCTCACCTGGGATCACCATATAGAGTCCATAGTTCATTATCCCAGATACTAGGCGTCCTCCTGCCTGCCAGCGCCACCTGCCCCGCTGGGAACCTGCCTGCCAGCGCCACCTGCCCCGCTGGGCCTGCTGCTTAGATGGGGAGCTCAGAACTCTGCCGCCGTGACCTGACCCAGTCTCCTCAGAACAGTGTCAGTGGCTCAGAGCGGGAATTTATAAAGAGCGAGAACTTACTTAGGGATTAAGAACTTAATCCGTTTTATACCTTAAAAATCACATGTCAAGTGAAAAATGGAAGGGGACATTTTCAGAAGTTAAGAGAGCCGTTCATTGGAGACCCCAGATGCAGGGCAACCAGGGGATGGGGCAGGAAAGCGGACCATTGCTTAGAAGCTGGTCCTTCTGCTTCTCCAAGGCTGCTGCTGGCCCCTTCTGCTCGCTCTGGGAGGCCCCGGTGAATGGAAGCAGACATGTAAGAAGCAAACTGCTCCTCGGAGTCCTGGATACATTCTTGCCCAGGGCCGGTGCCCGGCAGCAGAACTCTAGTTGTCCTGTGGCCGGGGCCACATCCTCACCCAAGGGCCCATCAGCGAGAAAGGTCCGTGTATGCCTGGGGCTCCATCACACACGTTTAAATCCTGAGAGTGGAGGACCGCCTCAGGCCTCAGGGGTTGGGCTGCTCTGTGGCCTGGCAGCTGCTGTGACTGAGCGCCCCCGTTGGGCAGAATCTAGGACCGCAGCCCAATGTGACTGAGGTCAGCTATAAATACGGCCCAACACAGAACTGCCGACTTACTTAAAACCCTATGAGGGATTCCTGGCATCCTTTTTGTGACTTAGCTGTGTAGCTCTGAGCACAAACCTAGTAGATGACAACATTACATCGCAATATCAAAAGTCTGATCATCCCTGGATGTCACTGACCTGAGGCAGGAAATGTGACACTGTAGACTCTTAGATCTACGTCTGAAAACTGAAGTAACTGATCCTGTCTTGCACAGAGACTCTGGGTCTTAACATAGCACCAACACTGGGGTGGTGACATAAGCCTGTAATGCCAGTGCTTGGAGACACTGAGGCAGTAGGATTGCTGAGAGTTCAAGGCCAGGCTAGGCTATGTAGGAAGCTTAAGGCCATATAGCCAGACTCAGTTTCAAAAAACAAAAAGCATCATATAGTTTCTCAGCACACTGACTTCACTGCTTTAGTTATTGCTGTGGTAGATAATGGTGTCATCGCAGTGGAGCACCACAAACAGAGCGGCTTGGCAGGGAGGAGGGCTGAACACAGTCATTTCTGTCTCAGGATAAATGGGAGCCATCCTGGCCTCAGGTGAGCTTAGAATAGCTAAACCGTGAAATGGAAGGACCTGTGCTGCAGCACTGTCTGAGCGGGCGCAGGGGCCCCAAACCCTGCATCCCGTTTGACATACAGATGAGAAGTGGAGTGAAAACACAGCTGGGGCCAGCGAAATGGCTCAGCCGGTTAAGGTGCTCGCTGCCAAGCCGGTGACCTGAGTTCAGCCCATGGGACTCACACTGGGGAAAGAGATATGCAACTTTCATAAGTTATCCTCCTGCCTTCATGCACACACACACACACACACACACACACACACACACGCATATATACACACGTACACACATACACGTGCACATACATACATACACACATGCATATACAATATTTTTTAAAAAGAAGAAAAACAAAAACTCCAGCTGATCCATTGGTGTCACCTGGGAGTTTCCTGAACCCCTGAAAATGTACGTTTTTAACTCATAAATTAACTTTTTAAAGTGTTAAGCTTAGTCAGGTGTGGAGGTACGAGCCTTTTATCCCAGCACTGTGGAGTCAGAGGCAGGAGGATCTCCTAAGAGTTCTAGGGCAGCCTGGTCTACACAGTAAGATCCTTTTGCTCTGGTGAGGAGGTGTTACAAGTCTGCTGTGCCATCTCTGCTTCCTGTGCAGTTGTTTTTCTGGCATCATCACTTCTGTCACTATACTTACCTATCCCGGGTGCCATCTTGGTTTTCTTTTTGTTTTTCTGGATTTTCCCTCACCCTCAGGCATTCATGTTGAACTTTCTCTGCCCTTTCTGAGCCTTCCTTGAAGAGGTCTCACCTCAGCACTTCTGTTTTGGTTGGGTTTGGGTTTGGGTTTTTGAGACAGGGTCTTTCTTTCTACATAACCCTGGCTATTCTGGAATTCACTAGGTAGACCAGGCTGGCCTTGAACTCACAGAGATGTGCTTGCCTCTGCCTCCCAGGTGCCTCTCAGGTGTGGGTATGCCACTGTGCCTGGTCTCTTACCACTTCTAATCTGCTCTGGAGTTGAGACCAGACACAAAAGCTTTTAGCTCATCTCAGGGACAAAGCCAAGTGTTATAATATCCAGGCACGTCACCGTCTCTTTCAAAACAACCATTCCATCTGCTCGACAATTCTGTGAGACAGAAATCACCTTCTCTATTTATAACTCAGGGGACCGGGGCTCAGAGAGTCTGAACCACTTATCTGAAGCCACACAGCACAGGGCAGGCCCACTTCCTGGGAGGCTGGGTTCCCAGTCCTGCACTTGTTGTGAGTCTTCGTTCTAAAATGAAAACTCAGAGGAAGGAAAAGGCTCAGTCACATGAGTGGAGTTCATCATGATGACACAGGTCCTGCCCGTGTTTGTCTCTCTGCTGTGACTCCCAGCTCTGTGGAAAGCTCCCCTCGTACTCAGGCCAGGTCATGTGATTCGCTTTGCCCATGAGCCAGCATTTCTCTGTGTGACATCACACTATGGCTGCTGATTGCCCAGGTGTTTCAGGGCCTCCTGGGGCCTGTCCAGAAATTGCATCATTTCTGTTGCTTGGCTTTTAAGCTGTTTGTCTTCGGTTAATATTAAGCTGGAATGGGGTCTAGAAATGTTGTCAGGGAAACCAAACAGCAAACACACTTACTGGGGCCCTCAGGTGAATCATTTCATAGGCCTGTGGACGACCAGGGCTGGGCCAGATCAGCAGAGAAAGAGGCTGGCACGGTGACTTCCTCACTGCATGGCCTCTTCACGTCTTATAGCAGACAGGAAAACCATTCTCCAAGCCACAGGCCAAAGCATGGGGCCAGGCGGGCTTGTGAAAGAGCATATTGCCCATGGCTCTGCAGGGCTCAAGCCTTTGTGTGCACAGAATTCCCCAGGGGCTCAGGAGGACACAACCTGGTGACCCTCACGGCGCCCAAGTTTACCAGTCGGTAGGTTTAAGATGGGGTCAGAGAAGCCACATGGCTTCTAGTAACTTCTCAGGTATTGTGACCTATGACCCGCCTTGTTCACACTCCTGTGTGTGCCCTCCTTCACCACCCCTGAGCACTGGCCCTTGTGATGGGCGGGACAAGGGGAGGAGTGGCCTCTAGTGTGGTTCTGATCTGCTGTGGGTCTTTGGCTCTGGAACGCTCACTGAACGTGAACTTGGGCAAGCGCCAGCCTTCCCTCTGAGTTTGCCATCACATGACTAGAAATGAAAGCTCCCAACATGAGCTGCTCAATGCTCGAGGGTCACTCTCTGCCCAGGACCCTCCAGCAACCCCCTTGCTTGTGGGCTTGCGTGCAGCTCTGTGTGGCCTGAAGGCTGCGGGAGCCTCGCCTGGCCTCTCTCCCCGTTCACACTGGGCCTCCAGCCATACTCACATGTGGGGTTTCTCAACACCTCTTGTTCTCTCTGGCACGTGGCCTCCTCCTCGTGCAACACACACCATGATAATTAACAAGAACAACAACCCCCAAGTGTGCTGGAGCTGGGGAGACGGCTACTCACACAGACACCCCAGCACGGGGGACCCCCAGATCCAGCTGGCAAGCTAGAGTGGCTGGATCAGTGAGCTCTGAGCTCCAGAGGGAGCCCTTACCCCAGTGTGTAAGGCGGAGCCCAGCTGAGGAAGGCAGTCAACATTAGACTTCTCTGGCTTCCGCACATGCACACACATGCAGCCGGGCACACACACTACACATGCACATACACATGCAGGAAAGTGTGTAGCATCGTTATGTGAAGTGGGATAAACTCACTGGTTGCAGCACAAGTGTGACGTCACTGAACATGGAGGAGGAGGCAGAGCCATGCTGTGGGACGGGAGGAGTCCAATCCCAGGAGAAGAAGTGTGCCAGCAGAGTCGCATGAGGGGACTGTCACTAGCCAGAGGCCTTGGGATGAAAGCCAAGGGACAGGTGGAGAGGGCTGTGGGGTGAGGTGGGGAGGGGTGCATACGGGAGAGTGTAGTAAGGGAATATCTACACGGTGGCTATGGCAGCCACAGCAAGAGGGCCAGGATGGCGGCCATGGGAAAGGATGAGGAAAGGTCTGAGTTGCCACCTGCTGCTCCCTCTGCACTGGCAGTAGGTCTGTCTGAACATCAAGAGTGGCTTTAAATCAGGAATCATGTTGACACTTTAGGAAAGAGGAGGCAGTTGGGAAGCGTGCGGTGAGGAGCTTGGACATGGTGCTTAGTTAGACAAGGCTGGCACATCAGTGTGAAGCTGCTGTGGAAATTTCCACAGTATATTGTGTATCGCGGAACACTGCGTACTGTAATAAATGTGCACAATTGTTATTTATCACCGAGTAGTGATAAAAGATGCCTATGCCAGCCGGGAGTGGTGGCACACGCCTGTAAACCCAACAGAGGCACGAGGAGCTGTGTGAGTTGGAGGCTAACCTGGTTTACAAATCAAGTCTAGGGCAGCCAGGACTACACAGAGAAACCTTATCTTGAAAAAAAAAAAAGCCCGAGCTATTGCTTTCCTCAGATGTCATGTGTAAGAGTGTTTCCTGTGTGTATGTATGTGCACTGTGTTCACGCCTGGTACCCTTGGGGTTTAGAAGATGTCAGCTTCCCTGGAACTGGAGTTGGAGATGGTTGTGCGACTCCACGTGGGGGCTGGCAGCTGAACCCAGGTCCTCTGTAAGAGCAGCCTCTGTTCTTAGCCACTGGGCTTCTCCCCAGCCCCAAGATGGTTGGTTTTATTTTATTTTATTTTATTGAGACAGGGTTTCTCTGTGTAGCCTTGGCTGTCCTGGACTCCCTTTGTAGACCAGTCTGGCCTCAAACTCACAGCCATCTGCTTGCCTCTGCCTCCCTGAGTGCTAGGATTAAATATGTGCGCCACCACCCGCGGCTAGCCCCAAGATGGTTAGTTTTAAATGTCAACTTGATGTGTAGAATCACCTAGGGAGGGAGTCTTGATTAAGGAATTGGCCTGTGGGGTGTCTGTGAGGATTGTCTTGACTGTTGGTGAGGAGGAAGATCTGCCCTGAGGGAGGGAGGCATCATTGTGTAGGCTGGACCCTGCACTGTGAGAGAGAACTATCAGAGGGGAAGCTGGAGAGGTGGCTCAGCCAGTAAGAGTGTTGTCTGCTCTTCCAGAGGTCATGGGAGCCATGCTTGAGTGGGCGCAGAGACACACTTCCAGGCAAAACACTATAAAATAGTAACACATTAGGAGCGCAAGCCGCAGGTAGGCATGCTCACTGCTCCATACAGTGGATGTGGGAAATGACTGACCCGGAACTGGAACCCAGAAAAACACTTCTCCCCTAAGTTGCTTCTGGCCAGGATGTCTTGTCACAGCCAGAGATGAAGCTAAGTCAAGGGAAGAGGGAAGGTGAAGACTCAGGACCAAAAAGCATCAGGCAGAGGACACCATGGCTAGGGCAGCCCCACATGTGCCAGAAAGTGCAGTACCACACGCAGTACCACACTCCGCGTGTGGAGGATGGAGCTCTGAGTCACTACACAGAACCCTGCCCCCTTCCAGAATGCTCAACAGCTCTGCCCGGATGCCTTCCCTGGCTCCCTGACAAGACTTTTCCATGAGT
Organism: Acomys russatus; assembly: GCF_903995435.1. Taxonomy (NCBI): domain Eukaryota; kingdom Metazoa; phylum Chordata; class Mammalia; order Rodentia; family Muridae; genus Acomys; species Acomys russatus. The sequence goes on from NC_067142.1 coordinate 85,192,974, forward strand.
ATCCTGCCCTGGAGCTTCCTGCACATGGACCCCAGCAGTCCTGCCCCTTCCTGCCCCCTCTCCATAGAGGTCAGGACAGGATCCTTATTACACACAGGCTACAGGTGCAGCCACGGATGCTCGGGTCCCTGGACTGGATTCTTAAGATCCCATCTCTTGTAAGAAATCCCACTCCTTCCTAGTGGAGTTTGGGTAAGATCTGCAACTCCCGTCCTTCTGAGTTTGGATAAACTCTGGCTGTTTCCCTAGCCTGCTCCGAGCAGGTGAGACGCCTTGGATCCTGGGTAACGGGACAGGAAAAGATTGCTATGATCCCGGTGTGCCCAGGCCCACCTGTCCAGAGGCTCTGTGTTACCCAGTGTTTTCTAGTTCCTATGGTGACCAAAGCACAGAGCTGGATTTGTTATTGTTCCTGGGAAGAAAAGGGAAGGGCTGAGTTTGAGGACTGATGTCCATCTGCTCGTGGGCAGCTGAGTCACCCTGCCATGGTCTGGCAACTCCATGGAGTCACTTCCCTATGGTCTAATGCCTCCACTGGCTTCCCTCTGCCCATGCTGGTCTGTAAGCATGTGAACCGGGTCCTCGTGCGCACTGAGTTTTCCCTCAGTCCTGTGGGTGGCTAGCAGAGTGGGGAAGGACACTAGTGACGGGGTGCCATTCTGCTCCCGGGGAGTAATAGCCGGGGACAGGTAGAGACCCTGTCCCTGCAGCACGGTTCAGCCACACACTCACAGACAGCCCTGAGGCTTCCTGCTACTCGCTTATCTGATCTTGGCCATGAACCCATCATTTTCTGGCATGTGGTCTGCCCAGAAGATCAGGAGCCACCTGCAAATACCACTGACACATGCATTTAGGATTAAGTTTCCAACACATTTTTCCTCTGGGGCGATGGGACATATTCTGACCACAGCCACTTCCTCCCGTCTCTGCGAGAGCGGGAATGAGAATTCTCCACTGCACAGATATGGAAAAGAGGAGAACGAGAGATTCCTCAGGCCCGCAGGGGTGGTGACGACAGGAGGCAACGAGGCAGAACGCCCTGGGCTGCTGCTGGGCCACAGCTGCTTCCCAGGTCTGCTAGCTCGCTGGCTCTTAGGCTGTGCTGGCCACTGCCTTCCCCAACCAGACAAGGTTGTGATGAGTAAATGCAGCCATCCACTAGTCACTGCTCACCCTGAGAGGTCAAGCCAACCTTGTGGTATGCACACGGGTTTCAGTGAGACTGTACATCTAACCATCCGGGTTTTCTGAGCCTACAAAGTAGAAAAATAGCCAAAGGGCCTGGATAAGTGACTACAGAGGGACCCACCCCCTGTGGAACCTTCTTGGAAGTCCAGACAGGACACCAAAGGGAGCCACACCCTTCAGCCAGTTCACAGAGGGGCGCATGCTGACCTCTGCCGTAGGCTCCTGCCCTCCACAGAGCTGGTCTGAAAGCAGAACCTTCTTCCCTGAGGATGAAAACCAAGAAGGCTAGTCATAGAATTGTTTCAATGGGTGAGATGTGTTTATCTGTAAACACTTCCAAAGAATAAAACAAGTACCGGAAGGCCTTGCCCAGTGGGCACCTGTTAGTTCGTCAGTCTCTGGTGTGTGTGTGATATACACACATGTGCATGCTACTAGGATACACATCAGATTTTATTTTTATTTTATGTATGTGTCTATGATATATGTGCAGTGCCCAAGGAGGCCAGAAGAGGGTGGTTGTGAGCTGCTGTTTAGGTTTAGAGACTCAAACCTGGGTCCCAAGCACTGTCTCTGGAAGCCTCCAGGCGGTGCATTCTAATCAGAGCATTTAGTATGGAGTGTCACACAGCTGTGGGTGGGGCTTAACTGTCCTCCCTTCACCCCCTAAGGCTTGAAGGTGAGCAGGCTGGATCCCAGAGTGTTGTGAAGTGAGCTCTGACAATCAGCTGTCAGCCTAAGACAAGCTAAGCATCCAATGAGGAAATAAATCCTGCTTCCCTCTCCTTCCTTCCTGAGTCCCACCAGGCTGCCCATAGCTAAACCTGAAGAGGGCCCAGTGCACCAGAGCCAAGGCCCGAGAGGAAAGCATCTACCACATAATTGGTACCCAGGATGCCACCCAGAGCCTTGGTTAGTGACACTTAAAAACCTGTATCCCAAGAGCACTTAGGAGGCAGAGGCAGGCAGATTGCTGTGGGTTCGAGGCCAGCCTGGTCTACAAAGTGAGTCCAGGACAGCCAAGGCTACCAAAACCAAACAAACAAAAAGCCAAAACAAACAAACAAACAAAAACCCCCAAAGAATCTGTATTTCAGCTGGGCCTGGGAGTGAATGCCTCAGAGGCAGGTGGGTCTCTGTGAGTTCAAGGCCAGCCTGCTCTACATAGTGAGTTTCAGAACAGCCAGGGCTATGTAGAGAGACCCTGTCTCAGACCAAACAAACACCTGTACCTCTGGCATTGGGTTACACCAACACTGCTAGAGAGACCCAGAGCCTTCTTCAGTGCCCCCAGGCCAGCATCAGGCACCTTGTGCTCTGGACACGCTCCTCGGACAAGGCTGACAGTCAACTGCAGCAGTTGCCCTTGTCTGCCAGGCTGTGGGCGGAGGGTCAGAGCACAGTGACTGACGAGCCTGTGTGGGCAAGAGGAACAAAGAGGCCTGTGGTCACAGCACCCACACACAGTTGCCCAGACTCCTCGGGGACAAAGGGCAGAGTTCTAATTTGGGCTCCCAGTAGGAGCAGGAGAAACCATGCTCTTGTTTTCTGCACACTTGTGGGGGCTTGCTCATCCCTGGGACTGGGGCGTTGTCCTGGGCTCCCACGAAACTCTCTCTAACCTCATGTCCACTGCCTACACAACTGATTACTGAGCCCATCATAGCTTGGTCACATGCACACTCCTTAACCCAGCGTGACCAGGATCCTGACACCATGGCTGGGCCCTACCATGTGCTGGTGAAAGAAGCTTAGCTCATCAGGTGGCCCATCCACAGAGGGGGTGGAAAGTCCATGGTGCTCCCGGACAGCCAGGCCCAGTTCTCAAAACAGACTCTCCCTGAAAGGAAATGAATGACTTCAAATGACTAAAAGGGATAAGGGGACAATAACCAGCTTTTGTGAGCAGAGAAATCTCATTGTAGTTTCCCTATTTCCCTGGGAGGCAGCTGCACCGTGCCTGGGCTCCTCCAGGTTCCCCGCCTCTGCTAGGTGCTTATTCGGGAGTGGCTAAGTGCTACCCCCTCTTGGCTTCTGTCTGCTATGCTTCTGCCCCTGGTTGGGACTGGGACAGAGCTTAGCGCACCTCGCTGATGTGGCTCCTGGACCTTGCTCTTTCCTGCACCCAAACCTCACTAACAGCCCAGGGGCTTGGCTTAGCAGCTCACCAGCTGGCAAAGTACAGAAAGGAAAACAGTGCAGGCAAGCCGGTTTTGGCTGCTGCACCCTGCCTGGTCACCAGAGTTTGATCCCCTGGGGCCTAGACAGTTGAAGAGAACCAACTCCCAAAAGTTGTCCTCTGTTCTCCACACACACCACAGCACATGTGCCCAAGGTGACATAAATAAGTGTAATTTTTTTTTTTTTTTTTTTTACAAATAGGCATGAGGGAAATTAATTAAACTTTAGTTGACACTAAGTTTTTCAATATGGAGAGAAAGGTGAGGAGTAGGCTGTGATTCTTTATTTATTTATTTTTTAAACATGTGTACAGCGGTATTGGGTCCGGGACATCAGTCCTTCTTGGCAGTGGCATTCCTCATGGCCACCAGGATGCTGCTCAGCTTGTCCTGCTCCCTCTTGAGGAACCTGAGTGCACGCTTGTCCTTGGTCACCCCGAGCAGCTCCAAGGCATGCTGTAGGGCATGAAGCCACACACTGTGCAGTCGTGTCCCACATGAACTTAGTGTGTTTGACGAGGTGCCCGCTGTGTCGGCTTGTGCCTCATCCCCTTGTTTATTCCAGGAAAATCTCACCTAAGCTTCAATGAAAACCAGAGGAAAACCAGCAGTCTCCAGTAAGATTGCTTAGTTAACCAATAAAAACACACACACACACACACATACAGACAGAAAACATAAAGAAGAAAAAGTGGGGGCTGAGGAAGCGCCTCATTTGGTAAAGTGCGTGAGGACCTGGGTTGGTCAGCAGAACTCACATAAAAAAGCTGGGTATAAGCCGGGTGTGGTGGCGCACGCCTATAATCCCAGCACTCGGGAGGCAGAGGCAGGTGGATTTCTGTGAGTTCGAGGCTAGCCTGGTCTACAAAGCAGGTCCAGGACAGCCAAGGGTACACAGAGAAATCCTGTCTCGAAAAACCAAAAATAAGCTGGGTATGGAGCACATACCTGGACTCCCAGCTCTGGGGGAGGTAGAAGCAGGCGAGTCCCTGGCCTGGCTCTCTGGCCAGCCAACCTGACGTCAGTCCTTGGCAAATCCCAGGCTAATGAGAGACCCTGTCTCAATAAAAAAAGACAAATGAGTCCAAAGAAACACCTGAGGTTTGTCCTCTGGCCTCCACATGTATATATGTGCACATACATGTGTGCACCTGAACACACACACACACACATACACACACACAAAGGAAAAAGCAGGTGTCTTCTCTTACAGATTACTCTATGGCCAGATATGCGGGGTACAGCGCGACATTCCCCGCCAGCTGTGTGTCACACCTGTTTTAGGGATTGAACCCAGGATCTGTACACTGGGCAAGAACTCTGCCAGAGAGATACATCCTCCTATAATTTTTTAAAATTAAATTTATTATTTATTTATTTATTTATTTTTGCTCAGCAGTGTTGGCACATACCTATAATCCCAGCACTTAGGAGGCAGAGACAGGTGGATCTCTGTGAGTTTGAGGCTAGCCTGGTCTACAAATCCAGGCTAGGACAGCCAAGGCGACACAGAGAAACCCTGTCTTGAAAAACAAACAAACAAAAAAACCAACCCCCAAAAAAGATTTTATTTTTATGTGTATGGGTGTTTTGTGTGCACCATGTAGTCACAGTGCCTGAGGCCATGTCCCCGACCCGCAGGTTCAGTTATTCGTGGAGTGGCGAGGAGGGTCGCGACCTGTGAATAAAGAATTGGGCGAGAGAGAGACATGGGCCCAGGGAAACGTTGCTTGTCGAGGGCCGTTTATTGTAAGGGGGTATCCAAATTTAAAGTGAGCTTCTGAGAGGGCAGGGGGTAGGAAGGAATGCAGTGGAAAGTTACAAAATCTTCTGGGCCAGGCCCAAGGACAGCAGGTGTGGAGTGGGGCGATTATTCAGAAGTCACGATACACCGAATATTCTCTTTCTCAAGGTCAGGCTGGATCTTTTGTGGTTGCCAGGCAGAATAATTATCTCAAGTATTCAGCCAGCAGGGCCTCTCAGCCACTGGGGCAGGTCAGGCAAGGTGCTATGGCTCCTGACAAAGCCAGAAGGGGGTGTTGAATCTCCCAGATTTGAAGTTCCGGGCAGCTGTGAGCCTTCTCCTTTTGGATGGCAGCATCCAAGCAGTGCATCCTGGTTCCATTGGGCGGATCCTGGTGACCCCAGGGGACAAACACCGGGTAGATGATCAGTCAAGACCATACTTGCCTGTCATTACTCACTCTCCCCAGAAAACTGATGGGGGTCCGATGGCTTCCTGATCTGTGAGCTCCTTGGTGGGGTCCACCACAGGAGATCACCTGCAGAGGTCGCAGGAGTGCCTTGCAGAGGACATCTGCTGACTTTGTCTGCTTGTGTTTGGTTCCTCCCTGTGTGGCTTGTCCCTGAGGGCGCCTTACAGGAGCCCGTGTGTGTCCCAGGCTTAACCCAGGACCTGCTTATGTTTCAAACCTTGGCTCGGGCCCCAGCTTCCTTCGGTATGGGGCCGAGAGTCCAATAAGCAGTATTGCTGTCACAGCAACAGTGGCATGGGTCCCCTAATCAAATGGGGTGGCTGTGAGTTTCCATCTGCCTGGCCTCCCACTGGTGTTGTACGGAAGAACATTGAGGTTCTACGCTATGTCCAGCAAAATGGAGTCACTTGTGTGAAGAGCCACACAACTGAACAGAGACCAAGGAAGCAGGAAACCCCTACAGACCAAACCGCCTCACGACAGGAGTGTCACAGCAGCTCACCAGACAGAGTCCCTCAGAGCTGGTGACCTGCTTTACCCTGGGCTGATGGAGCAATCGCCTTGCTGTTACTCTGTCTCCTGTTCCTGCTCCAGCTGTGTTAACAAAGCCACACTGCTAAGTGCAGGGCCCTCTATTTGGGCAGATGCTGCCCGGCTGATGAATCATTAAAGAAAGCCAATTAGGCTTGTCAAGTACATTCCTTGAAAATTTGTTTTTAACCAGTTCCCTGGCTAGGGAAGTAACCCAGGTGAGGAAGGTGGGGGCTTAGATGACATCATCAGATGGTGCCATCTTAAAGGTATCCGGTCCTGTTCTTTCTAACCCAGTGCACTTTCTGAAGGGTGCAGATTTATGCACCTGTTCTCCCGGAACAGGGGTTCTCAACCTTCCTAGTGCTGTGACCTTTTAATGCTGTCCTTCACGTTGTGGTCACCACCAACCGTAAAGTGATTTTCATTGCTACTTCATAATTGTACTTTTGCTACTGTTATGAATTGTAATGTAAGTATCTGAGCTGCGAAGTTTCTGATATGTGACCTCTGTGAAGGGGTCACGACGCACAGGCTGAGAGTCGCTGTTCTGCGGTCTTAGACGGCAGTTCCCAGCAGCTGTGTTCTGTGGACAAACAAAAAGAACAAAATGAAAACTATTGGTGTCACCAGTTTCTAATTCACCACAGGTTTTGTTTGTTTGTTTCTGGTTTTACTTTCCTTTTGCAACAAAAGCCAGAGAATTTCCAGTAAGGTGGGTGCTTGATCAACCAGGCCTCGGGAAGAGGAAAGATCAGGGGAGAGCCCTGAGCCAGCCTGAGGGGATCATGCCTGTGTTGAGTTAGGCCACTGAGGTGCTGGGGTTGTGTGCTGTCACTGCAGCACAGGCTACCCAGCCCTGACCAACTACCCTGTCGGAGCCCAGATCTCCAGAATTGCCCTGCGGCCTGAGGTGAGGTGTTTTCATAATGCCATTCCCACCTGTGATTCAGATGGTATGCTGGGCTTGAGAGACCTTTTGAAGAGCAGCTCTGAACTGCCTCATATGGGAGACTGTCGTGAGCTGAATGTGCCCTCTACAAAGATCTGGATGGTTACATTGCTGGGGGGGGGGGGGGAATGCGGTCTCCTAGATGTAATTAAGGTAAGGCCCCTGGGTTTAGTCCTCAGCACAAACAAGCAACAGTGACTCAGGTCAAGGTCACATGCACACAGAGGGTCTGGAGGGATGCAGCACAGGCAGGGCATGCCGTCAGCCCTCAGAGGAGCGCCTGGAAATGAAAGGAGGCCAATGGGCCTAGACCGCACTGCAGTTGGCATGGTGCCATGAGGCCTTCATTTTACACTTCCGGCTTCCAGAAGCTTCATGACCCTCCAGGAGCCCCCAGCTTCCAGAGAGCAACAGGAACTGTGGTAGAGAAAGGGGAGCCCCCTAAGCATGGGGTGCAGGCTCTGGTGGAGGGAAGTGTGAGCAGCTGGCTGGAAGGAACCGAATTACAAGGTGGTAGAGAGGCAGGGTAGGGGGTCTAGAGAGACCCTGTGGATTCAGCACCCGGAGGGTGACCTGGCCACTGTGCCAGCTGCATATCTGCGAGCCAGGAGCTTGGGGGGAGGGGGGGGTGATGGGTGTGGTGGGCCGTGAGCATAGCCTTGGAAACAAACTGACTTTAGTTCACGTTGGTGGTTGTACGGGCAGAATGGCAACTTGAAAAAAGAGTTCATGGTCTAAACATTGGCCCAAACAGAACAATTCTAATTTGTATTTTTGACTTAACCACACCCGCAAATACACATGGGTATGCTTGCGCATCCAGTTGTGTGTGTGCCTGTGTGAGCATACACAAGCAAAGAGAATAGTGTGAGTGGGTTCGTAGGTTTGTTTTTTAAGTTTCTATTGATGGTCCATCATTGCTTCATAAACAAGATACTGAAAACACAGATGGTGGGGCTAAATGTAAGAGTGATATGGGGAGGAAGGAGAGATTAAAATGACAGTTAAGGAAGACAGTGGACTGTGCATAAAGTAGTGAAGACGGAGGGGCCCAGCCAAGCGCCTCATCCCGACAGTGATGTGTCGGGTGTGTCTGGAGTCACCTAAGCACTCCTCACTCCACTGTCCTCCAGTGGCCAGAGGGTTGGGAAGGCTGTCGCATGTTCAGCACAGTCAGCCCCAGGAGCATGAGAAAGCAGCACGCTAGGACAGCACTGCAGAGCCACACAATGGGGCCCCCTAGTGGGCACACATGGGAAGCAAAAGCAACCGGGCAAAAAGCAAGGCTCTCTCACCCTGAGGATGTGGGAGCTGGTGCAGGGCAAGCAAGGGGGTAAGGTTGGGATAAGTGTGGAGTGTGCAACAGCCAGTGGGAAGCCCTCACGGTTAAGCAACGGTGTTAAATCCTGGAGGGCACTGCAGACCCTCTGTGCTTGAGCAAGCCTCATTCTGTGGACTGGAGTAAGCGGGGCTGTGGTAGGGAAGCCAGGTGTTGCCCCAACTGAGGCAGTGGGGAAGGGGAAAACACACCCACTATGTGCTTTGTTCTTCCATCTTTCACTCCTAGCTAACTGAAAGTGTGGGATGCAGGAACTGTGAGCGGTGCCCTGGCCCCAGGCTGTTTGTGAGCCTTGTAGAAGGAAGCCACCTGCCGGCCTGCCCAAGTATTGCCTTCTACAGCATCTTGGCCATTTGGAGAGATCTGGGTGATCAGGACAGGGATTGTAATGCTGAGCTTTACAGCATCCTGTGCAAGTTCTGAGGGACACTGCTAGCTAGGAATTTTCCTCGGATGACCACTCACTCCAGGCACCTCCAGGAGTACAGCGGAACCAAGCCAGGATCGAGGGTCGGGGGTAAAGGGTGACGGACTGGCTGTGAGGATATCCCTTTGCTTTGATAGTTGACAATCCCAGAAAGCGAGTGTCTCGGCAGAAATAGCATGCAGACCAAGATGGGTCTTAAGTTTCACTTCCTGGGCACCATCCAGCCGGGAGACCTTTGACTTTGGGAGGGAGTGTTTTGAGCTCTACCTTGCTGTCTGGGGTGTGGAGTCCTCAGAGCTCTGCAGCAGCTCTGAGGTCTCACACTCTCCTGCGTACCCACTATGTTAGTTCCTCTGCAAAATACCCCTAACCCTGAGTCAGGGAAACAGGGCCATGTTGTTTCATGGTTTAAGAAAAGGTGTGTCCGTCATAGTGGGAAGGCACAATGCTCACAGTAGGAGGCAGCTGGTCACATCAGAAGGCAGAGAGAGGAATGGTATTTGGTCACTTTCCCTTGTTAGGTTCAGTCTTGGACCTCGACCCCCAGAATAGTGTCACCCCAATCAAGGTGTCTTCAGTCCACCTTAATTAGCTCTGGAAACACCTCACAGATACCCAGAGCCATGTCTCCTGGGTGATTCTACATCCAGCGAGGTTGAGTGGGAAGAGCAGGCATTACAAAGCGCACCTTTGATGTTCCAGCTCTGCCTGGAACCTCCATGTATTCAGATGTTAAATGCTTGACCCCCAACCCCTCTCAGATACCAAGGGGATGCTGTGCAACCTTGCCTCCAAATTATCCCTGATTGGCCAATAAAAGCCTACACCTGGGCGGGGCAGCCATGAGGTAGGCAGAGCTAAGGTTCCAGGGCTCGGAGGGCAGAGGATCATGGGAGGAGAGAGGAGGAGAGAGACAGAGAGGAGGAAGAAGCGGAGTCAGCGTAAAGAAGAGCCACGCGGCTGGAGGCATTTACTCTGAGGGTTGGTGATGGGAGAAGCGGCGCAGATGGAAAGCGTGTGCAAGTGTTGGTGGGACTTACGCACGGAAGTGGCCCAGGCAGGAACAGTGAAAGCAGGCGGCACGGGATGTGGGGCCGGGAGGTAGCAAGGCAGCTTAGGGTCAGTTCCTGCCCAGGTGCGTGTATGAGCACATTAAAACCTAACAGGTGCCTGCGCCCTTTATTGGTATGGTAGCGGGTTAAACAGTAACTTGCAATGACTCTATGGACTAATAGTAAACACTAATACCCACTTTTCCATGACACCTTGTCACTTGATACCGAACATTTCCTTAACTCAGAACCTCCACTTACTATTTGCCACCCTGGGCTTAAAGCTACATCACCAGCCATGGCTGCGCCTCACTGTGCGGGCAGCTTTCTTGTTGGACTATTGATTAGTTAGCCACTGAGGACTAGCCAGACCTGGTGGGGCATTCCTTTAATCCCGGCAGCAGAGGCAGGCAGATCTCTGAGTTCAAGGCCAGCCTGGTCTACAGAGTAAGTTCCAGAACATCTAGGGCTATATGGAAAAACCTTATCTTGGAAAGTGAAAACAAAAAAACAACAAGAACCCACTGAAGGCTACATACTGTTGTGTATCACATGCTACCGTCGGCTGTGATGTAAAAGCCAGAACCAAGGCAACTTAGAGAAGGAAGAGCTTGTTTGGGTTTAGGATTCCTGAGGGTTAGGGTCCATCATGACGGGAGGCCTGGCATCAGGATCAGGAAGTGGAGAGTGAGCATCTTCAACAGTAAATACAAAGCAAGATCGTACTGCGAGGGAGGCTATTAACTCCCAGTAATGCGCTCCCTCCTGCAAACCTCCACCACCTAAAGGCTCCATAACTCTGTCCAAACACCCGAGCCTGTGCTAGGTCTTCTCAACTAGCCTTTCTTGCACTTTCAGGAACCAGGCAGCAGGCTGAACAGGCCAGTGAGCAGGCACCAACGTGACTGTTTAGAAATAGATGGAAACATCACCTCTGAGCTTCAGCAAAGGAGCTAAGAAGAGCCAACATAGGGCGAGAGGCCGCTGCCTGGGCCCTGTCCGCCAGCCTGGCGACCTGCAGTCACAGTATCCCAGGCTTCAGGTAGGAGCAAGACCAGACCCAGGTAGGTGACTCCCTGAATGCACAGGAAACAGCTTGCTAAACTGAAACAGTGGGGCAGGTCTGTAATCCCTGCGCTCCATAAACGAAGGCCAGGTAGAGGCACATAGCAGGTTTGAGACCAGCCTGGCTGCATAGTGATACCTCTCTCAAAAAGCCAAAAAGCTGGAGAGATGGCTCGGTGGTCAAGAACACATATTGCTCTTAAAAAGGACTACAGATCCATTCCCAGCGCCCACGTTAGGTGGCTCACAGTCAACTGTAACCAGTTCTCTGTGGGATCTGATGCTTCTGGCTTCTGCAATCACCTGCACACAGGTGCACACACACACACACACACACACAAAATAAATCAGGCAGGTGTGGTGGTCCACACTTTTAATCCCAGCACTCAGGAGCAGAAGTAGGCAGATGTCTGTGAGTTTGAGGCCAGCCTGGTCTACACAATGAGTTCCAGGACAGCCTTTGATGATCCTGTTTAAAAAGCCCAACACTAAAGACATTAATAAATAAAAAGTGTCCGTTGGGAGCACCCAGATCATCCCTCCCTCTTTATAGTCCTTAATTGACCAAAATTTTACATAATTATAAGCTTTTAGCTTATAATTAGACCAAATGTTGTGTTATCTCACCACAGGGAGCCGGGTTTGGGCCTTTTACCCAGCAGCTGCTACAGCCATGGTGGCCTGTGCTCTCCTGAGACCAAAGCATCTTCCCCGACACTAATCTCACAAGGTTGTGTGCATCCGTCTCAGCTCAGAGCCCTTTCTGGGAACCGCAGCAGCCCTCCCGGTCCTTCGAGGGTTTTCCAGACACTCTCTGCCACCACTCCTTGGCAGGGCAGCCCAGCATCACATGCCCGGTGACTGGTGCCTTCTGACTCATGGGATGGAACGAAACCACAGAGAGAAGCACACAGTGCCTCTGTTGCCAGCTTGGGTGACCACACGGAGTAGGAGGTGACTCATCCGAGCCTGCCTGGCATGGGCACTAGCATACACTTGCCTGGAGCTGGGCAGCCCAGCACTTAAGTGACCTCGCATGGGGTGTCTCCCTTCCCAGCCCCTCCTAGGAGAAATAGGGGCCCTCTGCCTCTGCCCCACATGACTGACAGGTGGCCAAGGAGGTTGTGGGGCAGCTCTGAGGACAGAGGTAATCCATAGAGACTCAGAGTGGAGGAATTTGGAGAAAGGGTGGACAGGTGGAGGCTGAGTGTTGCCAAGGTCCTTGGCTGTAAATTCTCCATTGCACCGGGGTCTCCCACACAAGCTCACCATTTCAGAAAGTCTCTGAGAAGCTGCTCACACAGTCCTTTCTAAGGCCAAGGGCAGAGGAGACAGAGCACCCAAGACAAGCGCAACCCTACTTTATCCCCCGAGCAGTGACAGTGTCAGCGATCCCATTTTACAGATGAGAAAATCTTACTCAGAAATAGAGTGCAGGCTGCCGCAGGTGACACAGCCGCTAGTGACAACTCTCACCCGCCGTAAGCTGCTGGCTGGCGTGTACAGTGCTCCATACGAGCCCTGCACTTCACATACGTGATGTACCTTCATCCTCAGAGCAGCCGTGCAAGGGGGATATTGGTGTTGACACACTAGTGGAGCAGGCCCCCGAGTGAGGTGGCTAGAATTTTGGTCATGAGCCTCGCCTCTAACAGCTGAGCCATCACTCGGTCCTGTGATAGTTGTAATTGTCAAAAACTGATACAACCTGGAATAATCTGGCGAGAGTCTCAGTGAGGGATTCTTTACCTTAGGTCGGCCTTCCTTCCGGGCATCCTGTTGCCTTACCTTAAGTGAGGTGGGAAGGCCCGCCTAGCGCCTACCGCTAGTGTTCTGACTGTGGCAGCAGCGGGAATGGGAGATGGCTGAGCAGCAGGTGCGCGTGAACTCATTTCCTTCACGGCTGTGTGACCAGCTGCTTCAGTTTCCTGCCTAGGCCTCCTCACAGCGATGCTCTGTGAAGTGGAGCTGGGAACTAAAGCAAGCCCTTCCCCTAACGTGTTGTTTATTTAATCACACAAAGCAAGGAAACAAGGACAGAGAAGTCAGTGTTCTCCTGGAGTCCACAGTGGTGCGGGACCCCACCCAGGTCCGTCCAGTTTGGGGGGCATGGTCCTCTTTCCTAGGCTGGAGCCCCAGGGTTTGGGTTGTTTAGTGCTGGCTATGGTTGGTTTCCAAAACCTGGTGTGTGCTGATCTGTAGGGGAGAGCGGTCACAGGGTCAAGGGGATTCAGGAAAGGTCAGCCAGACACACAGGGGGACAGGTGGCCCAGACACTCTCCTTGAGGTCATGAAGGTGGTGCAAACTGGCTTCAGAGAGCTGTGGATACATGGGGCGCTGGAGAGATGGCTCACTGCTTTTCCAGAGGTCCTGAGTTCAATGCCCAGCAACCACATGGCGGCTGACAACCATCTATAATGAGATCTGATGCCCTCTTCTGGCCTACAGGTGTACATGCAGGCAGAGCACTGTATATAATAAATAAATAAATAAATAAATAAATAAATCTTTTTAAAAAATGTTTTCCTCCTTTCTCCCTCCCTCTGCCCTCCTCCCTCCCCCCTCCTCCCCCTCCTCTTATTCCCTCCTTCCACCCCGCCCCCCTTCTGCAACAAGGTCTCATGTAGGTTGACTGTAACTTATTAGGCTGTAAAAATGATCTTGAACTCTCGAGCCTCCTGCCTCCACCTCCCAAGTGCTGTGCTCGCAGGCTTGTGCCCCACACCCAGGGCCTCAAACATGTTAGGCTCAGACACAGAATAAATAATCTCGGCGTTACACAAAGGAACACACATACAAAGCAAATGTAGTTTGGTAACAAAATTCTTTTTTAAAAACTTGTTTTTATTTGTATGTGTATGACTGCTTTGCCTGCGTGCGTGTATGTACGCGCCACATTCTTCCTTGGGGCCTGTGAACCAGAAGAGGGTGTCGAACGCCCTGGAACTGGTGTTACAGGCAGTTGTGAATCACCATGTGGGTGCTGGGAATCCAACCCTCAGCAACAGCAACCAATGCTCTTAACCACTGAACCATCTCTCCAGCCCCAAGGAATTGTGTTAAAAGGGTGTGCCAGACCCAACTAGGACAGCAAGCACACCGAGGCCAATGTGACCCCTGACCCCTGCCTTTTGTCCAGAGCACAGTTGGAGACTATGTCTCATCCCATTGGTGGGAGCTCAACTTCACAAGCTGATGTGATTGGCTAATTGGTGAAAAGAGGAAAGAGAAGGTTCAGTAAATGACTCCTTGATTGGCTATTGATTTAACCAAACAAATTTCTCACAAAGGCAAGCACTTGACCAACTGTGCTCTCTCTGTCTCTCTGTCTCTGTCTGTCTGTCTGTCTGTCTGTCTCTCTCTCTCTCTCTCTCTCTCTCACACACACACACACACACACACACACACACACATGGCTCTTCAAATAGGTTCTTATTAACCCAAAGAAAAAGACTTCTGTTCCAAGGAGATAACAAGTCAGGAGATAACTGCTTGTCTTCTGCCCTGCAGATCATTTCATGCTGCTCAGCCCCTGGGCCAGCTCACTTCTCCACACCCTCTCTGCATCCTCCTGCCTCCCAATAAATACCCTCCCAGCCCCACTGGCAGCCCTAGGATCCATCAATTCAGCTGGACTCCAGGCCAGCCAGAACCTTGCTTATCTAGGAAGACAATTCTGCTACAAACACATTTATAAAACCAAATAGTACAGTCAGTCATGCTCCAAGAGCTGGCTTGACATTGCCCCTGGCTGAGGGTTATCTCAGGAGCCCATGTGCAACACACCCATTCTTCTACAAGCTCAGGGTTGGAGATGAGAGACGCCCTGTGCAACTGCACAGACATGCCTTTCCACCTCTTAGGGGACATTTTCCAGCCCTGCACTAGTGAGTTCTCAAGTGTAGAAGGTACTCCACTCTGAGCCTCCTGCTAGGCTGACTAGCCTGCCTTAAGCAGGCCATGCTGGCTTCGCCCCCATGGAGGAAACCTGAATCTCACCCAGTCCTGGAGTAAGCCTGGGAGCCAGGCAGAAGAATGAGGGATGTAGTGTGAAAACAAAAAAAACCCTAAACCAGTGCTGTGCCTAAGGGGAAGAAAGCCCACCTTTTCCTGGTGCCATCCTAGGTTTCCAGGGCCACCCATTCCATCCCTAACAAACCCTAGACCCCCACCCTGCCCACAAGTGACCTGTTGCTTCTCCAGCTCCCCTCAGACTCAGCGCTGGGATGCACAGGCACCCGCCAGAGCCCCAGAAGCTGGACTGAGACCAGCACCAGCGCCAGGGGCCAGGGAGGGTCCCAGCATGGGCACTTTCAAAGCACACTGACAGCTTTAGAGTTTAACCCCAGTGGCACGCCAGGGTTGCACCTCCATGGACATGGAGGCAGAAGCGGTGCTTCCTGAGGGTCCCAGGCTGGTGAGAGGAAGCCAAGTCACTGGTTGTGCCTGGTGTGTTCAGCACCTGGATCCCATGTTCCTTAGTCAGGAGAGCAGTGTCATGGTCTCTGGTCTCTGAGAGACCTGCCCATGTGGCTCCCTCAAGAGCTGACAACTCTTGGGCACTACTTTCTCCACCACTCACTTCCAGTCAGTGGGCAGAGGGCTCGGGCCACAGACCCTTGGAGGCAAGTGTGGCTCCTTCCGCAGGTGCAACACACACACATGCGCGCGCGCGCACACACACACACACACACACACACACAGCATCCAGTCAAGGACAGTGGACATTATGAGGTTTTGACAGCAAGTTTTATAGGTTCTATGTAGTTCTCTTTCTCTCAGAGGTCAGAGGTCAGAGGCAGCCCGGCATAGTCATGAGAGCTGCTTGGACATAGGTTTTAGGACCAGGCTCTTTCTTCACCAAGGCAGCCTGAGGGACCTCTGCTCACTGCAGTTTAAGACCCATGCCTAGTCTTCTGGCTGCACACCCCTACCTGCATTGGGGAGGCTTGTTTAGTCTTGGCAATCCTTCAGACCCCAGTCAGGGTCCTCCTTGGCAAAGCCAGACCTCACCGATTGCCTAGACCAGTTGGCCAGGGAGCTCCAGTTCTGTTGTTGTCATCCTCACTGGGGCTACACATGTCCATACACTGGTCCTGTGGGTGCTGAGGCTCCAGCTCGGGCGCTTGTGCCTGCACAGCAAGATCTTTGTCCACTGAGCGTTTCTTCAGCCCCAGGGCTTTTCTTCACTGTACTTCACCAATAAACCAGAGCTTTTAGTAGTAAATACACCGAGGGCCTGTGGTAGGCAGTCCACGACGGCAGGGATGCATGACGGAGCAAAGCCACCCACTTCATGGTTGGGGATGAGGGACAATCTTACAGTCCCTTCAAGGGCGTGCCTCCGTGACCTTCAAGGGCGTGCCTCAATGACCTGAAAACTCCCAAAAGCTCATAACTCTTTTTTTGTTTGGTTGGTTGGTTTTGGTTTTTCGAGACAGGGTTTCTCTGTGTAGCCTTGGCTGTCCTAGACTTGCTTTGTAGTCCAGGCTGGCCTTGAACTCACAGAGATCCACCTGCCTCTGACTCCTGAGTGCTGGGATTAAAGGTGTGTGCCACCGTGCCTGGCAGCTCATAACTCTTTAGTAATTCCCAAAGCTGTAATCCAAGTGTCCAGTGCATGAGTTCTGAGCCCTAAAATCCACACTGTAGCAGCCACCTCCCAAAAGGCTGGCTGCCCCCACTGCCAGCTGAGCTCTCCTGACTACACCAGACTCCTGAGGACCTCCCTTGGTGTCAGGACTCTCTGCTCTTACGGGGAGGGCTCAAGAGGAGGCTTGATGGGGTAAGAGAGGATATTGCAGTGCCTGGTGCCCCTGTTTCTACCTAGGTGTATAGGTAGGCTGCTGTGACCCAGGCTAAGAGCCAACCCACCACTCACAAATCAACTACTGGGAGAAAACCAGATTCCAAATCTTGAACCAGGACCCGAGGGCAGGAGGAGCCTTAAGGTCAGAGGTGACCTGGTAGTTGAGGCAGGACCCCATCCCAGAGCCAACAGTGCCTGTGCTGCCTGGCTCCAAGGCTTTGGTGGCACCAGCTCTCCTGAACCCCTGACAGCCCCGACTCACACTTCTCTGTGCCTGCCACACACTCCCCATGTCCACTGCCAATTGCTGTAAGACCAACACACCCCAGGCAGACAGAATACTTACATGCGGCCATGGGTTTACTCACATGTCAAAAATTGCCTGGGATCTCCTTCCAATCAATACTTGACCCCTTGGGGGCCATTCAAGGATATGCACAGAGAAGACCGGAGATGCTCGGCAGATGTCTTGGGCTGGCACGGAGCAATGTGTGCTTTGCTTCTTTTTTTTTTAGTTCTTTTTAAAACATTCATCCATCCGTTGTGCATGTGTGTGCTGGTGTGGGCCATGGTGCAAGTGTGTGGAGGTCAGAGCACAACTCTCAGGAGACGGCTCTTGTCTTACACCTGGGCTTACGGCAGTCTCTCTGACCACCGCAGGAGTGCTGGGACTACAGGTGCATGTCCCCACACCTGGTGCCTTAGGTGGGTTCTGGGGATGGAGCCGGAGGCATCACACGCAACCTTTTACCTGCCGGGCCACCTCCCTGGCCCCTGGTCTCAGCTACTGTTCCGGAAATGTGCGTCTCTTCTGTGACTGGCTGAACATCCCGGTTTGAGGCTTTGGTGCCTTTTGTTGATTTTGCTTCCTGTTCCTCACACAAGAGGCAGGAGGGAAAATCCCAACTGTGAGATGAACTCCATTCTGGCCTCTCCTCACTGGTGGCCTAGGTCACTGCGAATGGACCAACAACTGACAATAAACAAGGTGCCTTCAAACAGAGCACCTGGGGCCACGTGCTGATGGGAAGGCTGTGTCTAGAGGCTCGCAGGAACCTAACCTAATTTCTCATGAAAGCCATATTGTCATTGTTCCCAGTTCCAGGTTTATAAAATGTGACTGCAGTTAGAACACCGAGGCCCACTGGACCTAGTGAGTAAGAGTTACCTCTCTTTGGAGCTGGGGCTTGTGGTGGTAGGTTGCATGGGTGATGCTGACACCGGTCTTGGGCTAGGAACTCTGCATGTCACTTCTCAGATCTCTTCAGGGTAGAGATCTCAGAATATGGCTGAGCATGGGGAGACTCTGTGCGGTGTGAGGCTGTGTGCTGTGAGCACAGAGCTAACCGTGTTGGAGACCTGGAGACCCCGTGTGTCCTTGAGCAAGTCACCTAACCTCCCCAGCCTCAGTTTCCCCACTTATCTCATGAGGTAGATGTGTGCACAGTCAGGTATTGCCTGGGTACTCAGGCAAGAAGTCCACTGACACCAGTGTGTGAGGGCGTAGTGTGTATTTTAAGAAAGAACGTACCCTGAGAGGGACAGCAGGTGGGTTTGGCACAGGGGCAGCAGGCACTTATGCTGGGAGGGGCAGGAGGAGAAGAAGGGCACTTGGTGTTGTCCACCCAGCTGAGCCTCTAGCCTGGGACTTGTAGGCTTGCACCTCAGAACACCTCAGGGAAAGCTTGCTCAAAAATCTTGATGGGACCTTGGAGTGAAAGACCACACAGCAAAGGAACAGGCCAGAGAGGAGGGCACTGCACAGCCGCACTGCCTGACTTTCAGGGAGGAACAGTTGCCAGCAGACTGCCTTCCCCACACCTCAGCGTTGGAGGCCAAGCATGGCTGCTGCACGTGCCACCTCAAAGAGCTGGGCAGAGGAAGAGTGAGTTCCCGAGCTGGGTAGGGCACATCCTGAGACTCCCTCACAGGGACCCTGCTTGGCAGCTGCAGCTGGCACAAAGCTGAGGAAGACGGCTTGGACCGTTCCTCTCCCCATCCCCCACCTATTCAGATGGGTGAAGTCGAGTCCCCGATCCTTGAGGTTGGCAGAACTGGTGGCTGTCAGATAATTCTGAAATGGCGCAGGGAGAGCTGGACCAACAGCATGTGTTTACACCAGTCTCTTCAGACACGCCTCGGCAGAGCAGCACACACGTGAACCAGCCAGCACCTGGCAGGTCTGTACATCAGTGCACACTCTGAAGGACTCTGAATGCCCGGGCCTGGGCGAGCATGCCTGAGGTGGTGTCCTCTCTCATAGGTTTGTATGTTTTAAGCCAGCTAGTGCTTTCTCCCCCAAGCCAGCTTTTCCCGAAATATAATTTCCTGTGATATAAATGCAATGGAATTATATTTCATTCAGTGTTTCTGTTTGCCTAGGATGAAGAAACTGTATGGTTTTTTGCCCTTATTCATAATAGCCAAGATATGGAAACAACCCAAATAGCCCTCAATAGATGATGCATAAAGGAAACATGGCGTTCAAGTACAATGGCATATTATAAGGAGGAGGAGCTCCTGTCAGGCGCAAAGCATCGAAGGAAACGCCTAGCGGACTTGATTCTGACTGTATGGGGCTACATATGTGAGGTATGTGAGGCAGTTAAACGCTTGGAAGCAGAACGGTGGCTGCTGGGGGGGGGGGGTAATGAGAAATGCAAAAAAAAAAAAAAAAAACAGGAATAAAGCTTTTATTTCAACCTGCTGTGCAGCGCAAGGCCTGCCACAAACAATGCGATGTGTGCTGGGTGGAGTGGAGGCAGGAGGGTAGGAGCTCAGGGTCGCCTTGTCTACATGTTGAGTTCAAGTCCAGCCTGGGCTATACAAGACCTTGTATCAAACCCCAAACAACGCGGTATCGCAATGTTCTTTATGCTAGCGGGAGTCCCACTGTGCTTCACACAGAGACCCACAAAAGGGAAGCGATAAGTGGAAATGGTATCGCAGGAGCAACGGTTACGCTGTCACCCTCACAGGACTGAGAATCACCTCAGACACAGCTCACTCGGCATTCCTGAGAGGTAACTGAGGTGAAGGACACCCTAAATGTGCCATGTTGACCCATGTGCTGAGACGCTCCCCAACACGGAAGCCTGTCTCTGCTGCGTACTGAACCTTCTCTGCGCCTTGGCTCTTCTCTGAGAAAATGGAGGTAGCGTCAACCTCACAGGGTCTTCAGGAGCGGCGTCAACCATGCATGCCGAGTTGACCTAGCGTCACCAGTGAGGCAACCCAGCTATTATTGTAATTGCTATCTCACCACTGCTTGGCTGCTGACGTGTGCCGCACACCCGGGCCTCCTGACCCGGGATCTGGTGTTCTTTCCAACACGTCACTCCGAGAGTGCACACAGCCGCTGCAGCCAGATTGCGTCCAGTAAATCCACCACCCTTGGGAGCCTTTCAGCAAAGCCTGTGGAGCCAAGAGCAGAGGTATAGAACAAAGATCCAGCAGTGTGGCAACCAAGTCCTTTGCGGAGCCACCGGCTGCCTCCTGCTAGCATTTCATTTTGGAAATACTGGGAACCAAAAATAGAAGTTCTTAACCAAAGCCTAATCCTCCCGGCTTTCAAGACAGCTGCTGGAGCGGCTGCACCCTGGCCACCAGAGGGCGCTGTCTCCGGAGCAGCTGTGCTCTGACCACCAGAGGGCGCTGTTGCCTGTGCAGCTGCTGGAATGTGGGCCGCCACCCTGCCACCCCAGCTTTCAGGTTCTGTGCTGTGGTCCCATAGACCTCCAGCTCAGAGTCCTGGGCAAATCCCTTTGCACCTCAGCCCACTGTGCTTCTCTCTGGGGGCCCCTCAGAGCTGGATTGGTTCCTTAATTTTCTTGTCCTAGACTCTTCCAGAGCCCACCCCAGGCCTCTTTGGCTAATAAACATGAAATGTACGTCTGGCTGTTCAAGAAATGGACATGTAAAAAGTGCAGTTAACAAACTGTAAACAGCATCAAAGAACAAAATGTTACCAGTTTTAAACATCTAATTAGCTTCGACCAGAGCCAAGAAGCGTCCGGTCTAGAAGACAGAAGACACCCACAGGCCTCTCAGTGAGCTGCTTTTGTGGGCAAAGAAAGAAGCCCTGGTCCAGGCTGGTCGGTTTTAAACCTCCTGTCCTTCTAGGGAGTCTCTTGTCAGTGGGCTTGGTCCCTCCAGCTTCTGTGAAGGACGAACCTTAGCATTTGATTTGGTGGTGTGGAGTTGGCATGTGGGGTTCCATTTTGGGTTGTCCTGTTGGGAACCTAGCACAGGAGCTCAGTGCAAGTTAGTGGCCCTCTGTGTATTTTAGTTCATTTAAAATATATATATATTTAGCAGCAGGCAGAGGCAGGTGGATCTCTATGCCTTTGAGGCCAGCCTGGTCTACAAAGTAAGTCCAGGACAGCCAAGGCTACACAGGGAAACCCTGTCTCAACACCCTCCCCTCACAAGAAAAAACAAACAAACAAACCTGTAGTTGCTTCTGTATATTCGTGCAGAGGTCAGAGGGACAACTTTGGGTGTTGTTTATCACCTTCTACCTTGCTTTCAGGTCTTGCTTGACACTGTTCTGTATGCTCCAGGCTAGCTGGCCATGAGCTTCCAGAAGATTTTCCTGTCTCCATGTCCTATACAGAGCAGGAGGTCTAGAATTACAGACATGTGCCAAGTCCAGCTTTTACGTCCAGCTTTCAGTCAGGGTTGTCGTTTGGCAGCAGGTGCTGCTACCTTCTGAGCCGCCTCCCCAGCCGCCTGAGGGTTGGCAGAGGTGGTAAAGGGTTGGCGGAGGTTGGCGGATCAGAGAGAAGGTTATGGCTGAGAGTGAAGAGAAGACACGGGTAAGCAGAAAAGGGGAGGAAGGCCCGGGCAGGAAAAACCAAACCTTCTGTTTCACGATCCTAAGTGACTGTACCAGGAGTTGGGGAAGTTGAGGCCAGGGACCCCACTGCTTCTCACTTGGCTTCTACCTGGGTTCTCTAGCCCCGCAAGGCCATATTTGTCTTTTTTAAAAATTAATTTATTCAGATTACAAGTCAATTGTTATCCCATCACTTGTATCTGTCCATTCCTCCCTTCTTCCTGCTTTCACCCTATTCCCCTCCCCTAGGTCTATGACCGAGGGGGACCTCCTCCCCCACTATATGGTCATAGGCTATCAAGTCTCATCTTGGTAGCCTGCTTATTCTTTCTCTGAGTGCCACCAGGCCTCCCCACCAAGGGGACGTGGTCAAATATGGGGCACCAGAGTTCATGTCAGTGTCAGTCTCTGCTCTCCACACAACTGTGGAGAATGTCCTGTCCATTGGGTAGATCAGAGTAGGGGTTTGATGTTTACTGCCTGTATTGTCCTTGGTTGGTGCAGTAGTTTGAGCAAACCACCCTCCAGGCCCAGATCCACCTGTCATGATGTTCTTGTAGGTTTCTAGAACCCTCTGGGTCCTTCTATTTCATATTTGTATTCTTATATCTTTGAGATGGCTCCTAGTTGCTCCACCATCAGCTATGAGCTCCCCCTGGTGGGCCTGGCTCCCACAGGCTGCTGCCATGGTGCCCAGGACCCCAGACCTGTAACCCGGCATTGGTCCAAGGACTCGCTCTCAGAGGACGTTACCCACTTGTCACTCACTGCAGAAGTCTTGGGCAGTCTAGAGCATGGTAAATATCTGCTGCCTAAAGGGTTAAATATGGGAAGGAGGTGGGGGAGTGGTGTCTCAAGATGTCTTCCCCCTGCCCCCAGGATCCAGAGCCTCTGCCACCAGCCCCTCACCCCAAGCTGTGTCCTCACTGTCGTTGCCCTCGGCCAGGACCCCAAGGGAAGACTGCATCTCCATGTACAAAGTAGCAAGTACAGAGAGCCAGCACATGGTCCTGGCACAGCTCCACCACACAGTACCATCATATCCACACCGCCTACCATGCTCAGACAAGCATAACAACTGGAGGTTACAGGGTTGTCTGTGGCTCTATCACCCTGAGTGTGCCTGCTCTCATCTGAGGGGAGGAGATAGCCAGGGCTAAGATCTGTAGCAAGCTTCCCGTGCCAGGTGGTGCTGCCTGAGACGAGCCACAGCGAGCCAGGGAGCTCCACATAGCCACAGACCCATTGTGTTCCACACATCCAGGGTTGGCTGCAGGCTCTGCCTCCACACCAGCTTGGATCTCAGCGGCTGGGTTCCTTCCCACAGGTGGTACTAGGGCCCTGCGCCCTGGCCACAGATGCTTTTACCTTCTGGCCTTTCTCTTCTAGCAACCACTACAGTTCATAATCTGCACCACCCCCAGCCCCCACCCCAGGACTCCCAACACCCTCTCAATGCCCTAGACAGGAGAAGGCCAGAACCAGCCTGTGTGCCCTGTTGGAGGGCAGGGAAGGCCTAGAACCAGGGGACTGAGGACTCGAGCCAAGACTAAAGCATCGGGAGACCTGGGCTGCAATATGGAGCTCATCCCTCTGTAACCGCCGACATCCCTCCAACAGCTCAGGTAGGCCCCTGGACAACAGGGTAGCTAGAAGCTGCCCTCGGTGACCAAACAGGGAGAGGACATGGCAGCAACCCAGGACCGATGGAACATCTGGCTCCAGGGAGTGTCCTCCTGCCTGCCTGTTTCCCCTCTCGGCTCCAGAGCAGGTGGTCTGAGGCCAGGAGAGGCAACCCAGCTGGCTCCCTGGGCAGACAAGATCACCAGCAAGGGCAGCATAGACTGCCCAGGCTGATTACCGCCTGCTGCTGCGGTTACCTGGGGAACTGCCCGCTGTTTTCGTGTAGGCGCTAAAGGATGAGCTGTGGGAACACTCTGGCAAGGTTGGTCTGGGAGGTGACACCCAAGTAGGCTCTGCCAGAAAGGAGAGCTTGGCAGGGAGAGGAAAGGCCCAACACTCACACACACACAGCCCCGAGTGTGGGGTGGGAGGGCGGCTGGGGAGGGCTGTGCCCAGAGATGGGCGTACCAGTTCATTCATCGTCCATTTGTTCCTGCGATTTCATCTTCCCTTCTGCTCACAGGATCAGACGTTCAAGGTTCTGGACTTTGTGCAAGGTGGCATGGATGTGGCAAACCAAGTGAGGGTGTCCCAGCCCCGTTGTAAACTGGCAACATAAAACAAAATTACAGTTCAGCAGGGTCCGTGCCACATCAGGGCAGTGTGGGTTTTCTGTTGCCCATCTTGGCAGGGTGTTTGAGACGCTCTCCTGATGATGACAGATTTTTTGCCGACGGTGTGGGGAGGGGGAATAGCATGTGCTTGGGCCAGAAGAGATGAGTGCAGCACTTCCAGAGCGTGTCCAATCCTGGGCAGTGTGGGAGTTGGCCAAGAGCCAGCCCGTCATGGGGGCTGGGGAGGAGATGATTTGGAGCCACTGAAACAGTTGTGACGAGGCTCCTCATAGCAAAAACGCAGGCCAGGCCATTCCCCGGAGAGAGGCAGGCTACCCAACTGCCCATGAGATGTGGGGTGGCTCACAGGGCATCTGAGAGCCCTGACGCTGCAGGAGGGAGCTGGGAGACCAAGGCCAGCGCTCGGTCCAGGCTGGCAGCCACTGCCATGTGCACTTCCTCCACAGCACAGTCTACGGCCCCCACACTGGGCATGCTCCTGAATGCCTTTGCCTGCCTGTGGCCATACCCTGCTGGAAGATGATGACTAACCCAGAAGGCGAAGGTGCCATGCAACAGAGAGGGGACAAACATGGAGAGATGTGGCACCTACAGATGTCAGGAAGCATCTGGGCTCAGTACACACCTGCCTCCCCCTAGTCCTGCGCCAGCCTTGTGATGGACGTGGCCATTTTTGCCCTCACTATGAACACTAAGAAACTGAAGTCCCGGAGGCTGGAGAGATGGCTCAGCTGTTAAGAGCACTGACTGCTCTTCCAGAGGTCATAAGTTCAATTCCCAGCAACTCCCACACTTTGGTGGCTCACAACCATCTATCATATGATCTGATGCCCTCTTCTGGCCTGCAGGTGTACATGCAGGCAGACCACTCTATACATAATAAATAAATAAATAAATCTAAAAAAGAAAGAAAGAAAACTGAAATTCCAAGAAGCTACCTAGCCCCACCAGCCGCAGTGGTGAAACCAGGGTTCAAACACAGGTGTGGCTCCGAATCTACACGACCATGAACACCTGCTGTGTCTCAGGTGCTTCGGAGTCTGAGCCAACAAGGTACCGTGTCATGAGATCCTAAGGAGTAACCCGGAAGGGAACCACAGAGGGCTGGACTTGTCCCAAACAACCAATGGCTTCGGGAGGAGACTCTGTGGGTCCCATGCAGAGTAGAAATGATACTGGCTGCCTGTCTTCAGATCATGAAGGAAAATGTCATCCGCAGAAAGGAACCGAGCCCTGAGCCAGCCAGTGACAGCGACGACCAGAAAGGTGGGTGAGTCAGTGAGGATGGCGTCTTCATCGTCTCTCTCACACACCACACACACACACACACACACACACACACACACACACACGACAGACACACAATCCACTTGCTCCTTGCTATGGGCTCACAGACACTCTGACATGAGTTTGGGGTGGGCAGTTGGTTTACTAACTTGAACTTGAGCTGTGTAAAATGGGTGATGTGAGACCATGTGCCTTCAGGCCCAGCACTTGGAGGCTCAGCCAGCACAGGCGCAGTGTTCAGTGGGTCCCACTGTAAGCAGTTGGGGCTCACTTTAGTTTGGGTCTGGGTCGCCCGAGAAAAGTACATATGTGAAAAGCGTGTCTGTCAAGCTGTGGTACCATGGGAAGGTGTGGGGCCTAGCATAAGGAACTGAGGTGACTAGGGGGTTCCCTTGAGGAGGATGGTGGGACTTCAGTCTTTCCAGAGGCTTTGCTTTCTGGCTACCACAAGGTGAACAGTTTGCTCCAGTGCATCCCACCCTCATGTGTGTCACTGCAAAGCAGTCAGAGCAATGGCTGTAGGCTGAAGCCTCAGAAACAGTGGGCAAAGCTGTTTTCGTTCTTGGAGGTTGGGCACTGTCCACAGTTCCAGGGAGCTGATGAGCCGGAACACTGAGAAACCCCACAGAATGAGCCTCCGGCGGGCTTGTCTTTCCAGCCCCACAGTAGCTGAGAGTGGCACAGCCCCAAATATCGATGCCTTGCACCTGCTGATTTGCAAATACCCTTGCATGGTCCAGGAGCCCAGGGAGAAAGCAGAATCAGACACGGAGAAGCTACATGTGTGACAGACTGCCTCGCTGTGAAACAGTTGTCAAAGACAACTGATGTCCTGGGCAGAGAGGCAGGGCCAGCCTCTGCCTGGTGTCACATTCCCCACCAGTGTGTAGCACTGTCACCAGCCCTGTGGTTTCAGACGTCCACCAGGGGGAGGGTGCTTGCTTGCTGCATGCCTCGCCCCTCCCTTTCAGGTCACTGGACACCCCAGTCTAAGCCAGGACACTTCCTGGGGTCTGGACTCCGAACATAGACTTCTAGATTTGGCTCTGTGCAGAAGTTATCAGCAGATCAAGGGTGACAGTGACCAGGAGGCAGTAGCTAAGGTGTCAAGAAAATCCCTGGCTGGGCGTGGTGGCACTTGCCTTTAATCCCAGCACGTGGGAGGCAGAGGCAGGTGAATCACTGTGAGTTTGAGGCCAGCCTGGTCTACAAAGAGAGTCCAGGACAGTCAAGGCTACACAGAGAAACCCTGTCTCAAAAACCTAAAAAAAGAAGAAAAGAAAAGAAAAGAAAAAATAAAATCCCTGGAGCAGATAGATGCCTTTAGGAGGTAGAGGTGGGAGTCAGGATAAAGTTGAGATCTGGGTCAGGTGACCTCTCATGACATTGTTTCCTCTTCTGTAGGAAGGTCAGTTACACTGAAAACACAGAGGGGGGAGGGAGAAAGGGGGAGAGGGAGGGAGGAGGAAGGGAGAGAGAGAGGGAGGGAGGGAAGCAGGAAGGGAGGGAGGGAGAGAGATCCAATCACTATTGGACTTGTTTATTTGTTTTTTGAGACAGTGTTTCCTGGCTATTCTGGGACTAGCTCTGTAGACTAGGCTAGCCCCAAACTCAAAGAGCCACCTGCCTCTACCCCCTGGATTAGAAGTATGCGCCACCACACCAGGCTGGACCTCTTTTATAATGATTTTTATTTGTTTTTTATCTCACATGTGTATGAGTGTTTGTCTGAATGAAATAAGTGGGCTCCATTCGCATGCTCAGTACCTGTGGAGCCAAAAGGGTGTCAGATCCCCTGGAACTGGAGTTACAGATAGTTTGAGCTGTATGCAGTAGGTGCTTGGCACTGCACTCAGGTCCTTTGCAACAGCAAGTGCTCTTAATTGCTAAGGTGTCTCTCCAGCCCCTGTTGTTGGTGGCTCCATGCTGCAGGCCTTGCTTCTCCTCTGTCACGGCAAAGAAGCCGGCTCTATGTCCCATCCAGGGTGAGGCCTGTGCTGTGCCAGAGCACAGATGTGAGGGGACTGGCGCTCACCTGAGGGTGCAGCGCAAATAACCTCAAAAGTTACACCAGTCTGTGGGCCAGGCATCCCATGGAGATGCTGAAGCCCAGCTCCAGGGGCCGCGGGTAGAGATCTCACTCTCCTGGGCTTCCTTTGGTAACTTTTCCCCTCCGAAGCCAATCCAGCTCCTTCCTTGCTGTTGGCCATGGCTAAGGCCTCTCAGCTCAAAGGAAACCTGCACTCAGCTAGGTGCCGTCCAGTCCCTCAGGGGTGTCCACGGCACAGAGGCTTCCTGAGATGAGGGCCATCATAGCAATGCCAGGAGAGTCCTCAGATGCCTAGTTTGTCATTGAAGTGAGAGTCTGGGACCCTTAGGATGGCTCCATTCACCTGGAAATCATAAACATGCTAGTGCTCCTGGGTGACAGGAGAACACATTGGCCACGAGTGTTGCAAAGCAGGTATGAGCCCTGAGGGCAAAGGAAGCATCCTGAGCAAATGTTGGACGAATAGAGTGGGGCACGCCTGTGGTCCCAGCACTCGGGAGACCGAGGCAGGTGGATCTCTGTGAGTTCAAGGTCAGCCTGGTCTACCGAGTGAAACCAGGGCAGCCAACAGTTCACAGAGAAACCCTGTCTAGAAAAACAAAAAAACAAAAACAAAACAAAAAACAAAATAAAAGTGGCGGCAGGAGGTGTCAAGAGGTCAAAGTCATCCTTGCCTGCATAGCCAGTTCTAGGCCAGCCTGGACTACAGGAAACTGTCACAAACAGACAAAGTAAATGTGGAGTAGTGTGGACACAGGCATCTGTGCCCAGGGAGCAAATCCCCTGCCCATTCGTTCCCTCAGACCTGGCCCTGCCTGCAGCCCGAGCAGCTGCCCAAGTTTCTGTGTGCTCCATCCTGTCAAGTTCCTGGTTTGGAACCTCAAAGTGGGCAACCAGCCACGCAGAAGAGAGGCCTCTGCAGCAAGATGGGAGACCAGCCACACTGAGGAGAGGCCTCTGCAGCAAGGTGGGAGACCAGCCATGCCTCTGCAGGAAGGTGGGAGACCAGCCACGACGAGGAGAGGCCTCTGCAGCAAGGTGGCAGCTGTGAAGGCAGCAGGGAGGGAAGTTGGACTGGCAGGGAAAGCTGGACCCAGGTGGGGCAGACTGGGGGAAATGCGGGGGGGCCAGGCCTTCTGTGGAGCCCCCTGCTGTGTCATAAGCACCTCAGTCAGGCGCCTCCTTTGGGTGTTTTTGAGGGCTGCACACTGTGGGGATGGATCTGTGTCATCTCTTTGGGACAAAATGTCCCCATACAGGCTACACTGGCTCAAGGAACAACTTTTGAAATTCCAGGCCTAAGTCTTTCTGGTATCACCATCGTTGCTGGGGCACCCCCTGCCCAAACAGCAATGCCCATGGGTCGCTAAGGGCATGGAGATAAACCGCTCAGGAGATGGTGTCAGGGAACCACATCTGCCCCATTGCATAGTGAAAGCCGATCGCCGGTGATTGGTTAGCACATGCCTCCAACTGGAGAGTGAACGCTCATACCAGGGTCTCCACGCACATTAAAGGAGACAGATGTGGGGACTGCAGACTGGTCCACAGGCCAGCTACCGGCTACTCACACTGCTTCGGTGTTATGGCTTCCAGAGCATGTAGTGCCATGAGCCCTGCAGGTCACACACTAGGCCCATTACTCCTGAGTGGCTACTGAGCCCTCAGCTTCTGGAGAGGGACCTAGAGGCCTGCCACTCCACTCCACAGGCCTGGAATGCACTGCCAAGTACGGTGAGGGTCACACCCATCCTTAGAGGGATCTGAGCCTGCTCTCTCTAAGGTGTGGGAAGGCCCAGGGCTGCCTTTCCCAGGGCCTCTGGTCCTGCTGAGTCAAAGCTTCCAGAGGCACTGGTCAATAGTGCAGTTCCCAGGCTATGTTCTAGGGGTACTGAGTCCTGGGGTGAGGCTACGGACAGCCTTCTGTTTAATGTAAAAATTCTCTCAGAGGCAGATTTTTGTTGTTGTTGTTGTTGTTGTTTGAGACAAGGTTTCTCCTTGTAGTCCTGGCTGTCCTGGATTCACTTTGTAGACCAGGCTGGCCTTGAACTCAAAGAGATCGCCTGCCTCTGCCTCCCTGAGTGCTGGGGTTACAGGAATGTGCCATTGCACTCGGCTTCAGAAGCAGTTTAACTTCTATTTTTTGTACACACACACGGGGGGACGGGGGGGAGAAGGACTCAGGAGGCAGAGGCAGGCTGATCTCTTTTAAGTTTGAGACCAGCTTGGTCTAACTAGTGAATTCCAGGACAACCAGAGCTACACAGTGAGACCCTGTCTCTAAACAAACAAATAAAGATTTATATAAAGACATTTTATGCTACTCCTGGGTCTGTAGATTGAGTCTGACACAACATTTCTTAGCCTCAATGTGACTGCTTTTGGGCCAGGAAATTCTTCCCTAGGGCAGTTGGGGGATAGGGGCTGGGGCGGCGGGGGGGAGGGAGGCGGGTCCCATGCATTACAGGTGCACTAGCTCCCTGCGTCCTCAAAACCCAAACTGAAAACTATCTTCAAATAGTGCCCATGTCACCAGCAAGGGTAATACCCAGAAGAGGGGTTTCCTTCTGGAACCTGAAAGACAGTATGAGGTGTGGGTGTCGTGTTCTCCGAGTGACCCCTGATCAGGCTCTGCCATGCAGGGCTCCAGGCTCCTTATCACAGTCTACTGCCTCCAGCACCCATGACTACTCACTTCCTGTCACCCCTCAGCAGATCTGCTCTGTTCTTCACTGGTTACGTGGTCCTCACTGGCCAGCCTCTTCACGGGCAGACGTGGGCAGCAGGACCAAGGCAGGAACCCGGAGCCTAGCCCCCAGCAAGCCGTGCAGAGGAAGTGCATAGCGCCCCCCCGCCCCCCCCACAAGCCGTGTGGAGGAAGTGCAGAGGCAGGAGAATCTTTGGCAGCAATGGGATATTTATTTTTTATCCTTACTGCAAAGTAAACATGGCCGCGGTAGGGAAGAGCACAGAAGCGAATGAAGAAGCAGGGAAGGTCCTTCACACCCTGCCGCCCAGATGACGATGCTGGCCTGTAGTCACAGCTGATGGTGGGCACGGACACCCAGGCAGGCACGGCCCCTGACGCTACACGGCAGCTGTGCTCAGAGGCAGTGCACTGCCCCCAGGCCGGTCCATGGGACATTGAACTCCAGTCCCCTCCCCTTGCCCTCGCATCAGCTGAGTGACATCAGAACTCGTCCTTTAAGTCAAAGTGGGGCTGGTCCTCGGGCTTGAAGTCCAGGTTGGGGCTACCGTCCTCGTTGAGGATTCTGCGGGCGGTGTAGCCGACAATGGGGTATTTGGCTTTGTACACCTTGCTGAAGACCTCATCCAGGGCTTCCAGCTCCTTGGTTGTGAGGCCCGTCTTGGGGAGGAGAAATGGGAGACAGAGATGATCAACTGAATTTGACCACATTGTGTCTGGCACTGTCCTCTCTCTGCCCCTGCCTTACCCACCCACCGTAAACTCCAAATGCAAGAGAAAAACATACTAAAACAAAACAAAACAAAACAAAAAAATTTTTTTGGGAGAGAGCAGGAACACAGGCCTTACCATCACAGGCTCTGTAATTGGGTTTCTTGCGTTTGGAGAAATGGCAGGGGTCAGCACATCCAGAGTACAATGGGTGAGGCTATCCTGAGAAACTGCCTTTGTGCTCAAAGGCCTCTCCTTGCCAGAAAAGCACGAAAAAAAGTTCTAAGGAATGGAAAGTCCTGGGTATTCAGAGTGTGTGTGCAGAGGGTAAGTGAGGGGTGTGTGTACATGGTGTGCGTGCAGGGTGTGTGTACATGGTGTGCGTGCAGGGTGTGTGTACATGGTGTGCGTGCAGGGTGTGTGTGCAGGGTGTGTGTTCAAGGTGTGTGTGCAGGGTGTGTGAGCAGAGTGTGCTCTGTGAGTTCAGGCTGTAAGTGCAAAGTGTCTTGCAGAGGTAGAGTGCAGCGTGTGTGCACAAGGGTGAGTGCAGGGAAGCATTGGCGTCATCGCTTTTGCTGGTCAGCGGATACAGGAACTCTCGTCCACAGGACACCCAATCTGAGGAGTGGGCAGCACTGCAGCCTGCGCCTACCTCTCTATGCCACTATACTTTTAAGTACCATCTGCTGTAATGTGGACTCTGGAGCGGAATTACTGGGAGGTGATGGAGCCTTTAGGGGGTGGGGCCTAGTGAGAGATCCTTACTTGAGAGGAACTGTGGGACACCGGGCACCTCCTCTTCCATTTTTGCTTCTTGTTCATGAATAATACAGGTTTTTCTCTGCCACATGCTTTAGCCATGCAGTCAGTCATAGATTAAAATCTTGAGATTAAACCTTTTCTCTTCAGACATTACTTAGAAGGCCAAAGAAACAGCACTTACTGCTCTTACAGAGGACTAAGTTTGGTTCCCAGCACCTACATGGCAGCTCACATCTGCCTCTGACTCCGGCTTCAGGGCATCTATTACCCTCTTCTGGCCTCTAAAGGTACTGCATGCCTGTGGTACACATAAACTGATACAGGCACACATAAATTAAAAATTTTAAAGTTATTTATGTCAGATATTTGTTACATTGATGGAAAACTGACTAAATCCTTCCCCTTAATATCTTTCAATAATGTTGTGGCTTAAAGTTTTTACTTATCATTAGCCAGTCTATGGTAGTACACACCATTAGTCCCAGCTGTTGGGAGGCAGAGGCACGCAGATCTCTGAGTTTGAGGCCAGCCTGGTCTACAGAGAAAGTCCTAGGACATTCAGAGCTACACTGAGAACCAACTCCTGCCTCAAAAAACCAAACCAAACCAGAACATACTTATCTCAATTGATTTATACTGATCTGAAGAGTGAATGCCAGCCCACTGTGGGAACTACTATATAAAAATTAATTTTAAAATTACATGTATTTATGTGTGTACATGCACGGCATGCACATGCTGCATGCATGTACAGGTCACAGGACAACTTGCTGAAGTCAGTTCTCACTCTCCATTTGGTCCCAGGGATTGAAACCAGGTTATGAGGTTGGCGGCATCTTTACCAATGATGTCATCTCACCACCGCCACCCCTCTTTTGTGTTTTTGTTTTGTTTTTGTTTTTGAGACAGAGTTTCTTTTTGTAGCCCTGGCTGGCCTGGTACTTGCTCTGTATATTAGGCTAGCCTCAGACTCAAAGATCCACCTGCCTCTGTCTCCAGGGTGCTAAGACTAAAGGTATGCTATAGCCACGCCTGGCCATTACCAGCCCCATATCTTAAATGATGTTTTTTAATGCACAGAAGCGTATGCATGCAGAGTTGTTTCTCTCGGTCCATCCACTAAGCTCTGTCAGCCACTGAGAGTGGGACTTAGAGATGGGGTGTGGGTTGGGTGCAGACCACAGGAGTATCAATCTGCTGGGCAGGCTGGGGACAAGCAGAGAGGGCTTCTAAGTTGGGTGACAAGTCCCACACACAGTTTGGACTTAAGTCTGTAGGCATCGAGGAGCCATCAGAGGCTCCTAAGTAAGGGTGACCAGGTAAGATAATGCACGTTAAGAAAGTGGTTGGCCATCATGCCACAAATGCTTATTAATAAGTTGATTAAGAAGTTTTATGGGCTGAGGATCTTGCCCAGTGGCAGAGCGTTTGCCTAGTACATGGGGTCCTAAATTCAAATACAAATTAATAAAACAACTTTGTTTAACCTAAAGGCTTAAACAAAACAAACAAACAAACAAACACAAAATGAAAAGCATCTTTAATCTCAGCACCTGGAGGCAGAGAGAATCCTGTGAGTTTGAGGCCAGCCTGGTCTACAGAGAGTTCCAAGCCAGACAGAGATACATAGGTAACATCCCAACACACAAGAACCAAATCCATATCATGGGAGCACTGCACTTTGACAAAAGCTCATCCGACTTACAGTGTCATGAGTGAGGTCTGCAGGATCCAGCGACATCTTGGCCACTCCTCTGCTGGAGTCCTTCCCGGTCAAGGCATTGTAGGGGGCTCCTCGTCCATAAAACTCTACAGCGGAGAGTGGGGACAAAGGGCGTGGGTAAGCAAGGAGAGCAGCCAGGAGCTTGCAGTTCTCAGAAAAGGTGTAGTTCTGAGGAGGAACACAGCGGGGGATTATAAGGTCAGGGGCTAGCCTGCACCTGCCTCAAAATATGTACTTTAAAAAGGGGAGGAAGGCTAGGCAGGTGTCTCATCAATCCATAAAGTCTTGGGTTTAATCTTCTGGTTTGTGTCTGCCTATCTGTCGGGTGTATGGATATTTGTGGTATATGTGTATGTGGCATGTGTGTGTTCTATGTATGTATGTATGTATGTATGTATTAATGCATGCATGTATGTATGAATGTATGCATGTATGTGTGTATGCAGATGTATAGACAACATAGACAAGAAAAGCCTCTGGCCTCAGATGTCTCAGGAAGCCAAGTCTCCTTCTATGTGGACTTACAGGAGGAGTCACAAAAATCTACAGTCAGGGAGACTGTTAACTGGTATTGAAATGTTGTGTCACCTTCCACAGCAGCATCTCTTAGCTAAGGGACACTTCTCTGGCTTCTACCAGATTGTTCATGGGGTTTGAACGGAATTCACAGCCCTTCAAATAGGAACACCACACTACTAGGAAATACTGAGTAGATAAGATGTATTTGGGTAAAACACGGACAGGGACTAGGTCCCTCAGGGCCTCCCAGAGGGAAGGGAAAGGCCTTGCCTGACATGGCCCCCTTGGCCGCATTCCTCCAGGCCTCTGCTGTGGCCCTGAGTTCCCAGAAATAAGGAGCCACTTACCCTTTCCAGAGGAGACGTCAAACACCACTCCCTTCACTGCCAAGTAGATGGGCTGATCCTCCTGGAAAGGAGGGGAGACAGGTGAGGAGCAGGGGACTCTGGGTCTCCCCTCCCAGGTGGTACTGCCACAGCTGGGCGAGATATGGAGGTGAGTCTCAAGGCCTGACCCTGGCAGGTCACCACCTCCCAGGCAATCCCAGACTCATCCACCACAACTCAGAAAGTCATGAAG
Organism: Acomys russatus; assembly: GCF_903995435.1. Classification (NCBI taxonomy): domain Eukaryota; kingdom Metazoa; phylum Chordata; class Mammalia; order Rodentia; family Muridae; genus Acomys; species Acomys russatus. The sequence continues at coordinate 85,227,170 of NC_067142.1, forward strand.
TGCCTGAGGGGGTGGGGGTGGGGGGTACATGGAAATCTTCCTGAAAACCAGGAGCTGAAACAGACAAGTGAGCCAGGCCTGGTGGGGCACTCTGTAATCTCAGCATTTGGGGAAGTGGAGGCAGGAGGACCAAAGAGTCAAGGTTATTCTCAGCTCCTTACCAAGTCTGAGGCTAGCCTAGACTACGTGAGACTCTATCTCCAAAACAAATAAAATACAAATCAAAAGAACACAAAATGCTTGGTGATTTCTGTCAGCACTGCCCTGTTACCAGCAGACACACATGGGACTAACTAAGCATGCCAGTGATACAGTTTTGTTTTGTTTCTTAAAAAGAAATATTTCTTTGGCCTGGAGAGATGGCTCCGTGGATAGGAGTGCTGGTTCTTCCAGAGAACCTGGGTTCTACTTCCAGCACCCACACTGCAGCTCACAAATGTCTGTAACTCCAGTTTCAGGGAATCTGATTCCTTCTAACCTCGGTGGGCACCAGATATACATGTAGTGCATGCAGTGCACAGACATAGACTCATATACATAAAAATAACTTAAACACTAAAACAGTTTTGTATGTCTCTCTGTGAGAACATGTACGTGTGTGTGTGTGTGTGTGTGTGTGTGTGTGTGTGTGTATGGAGACCAGAGGAGGGTAATGGGTGTCCTCCTCTGTGATGTCCCATCTGTTCCTTTGAGGCAGGGTCTCTCCCTGAACCCAGGCTCCCATTTTCTCTGCTGGACTGGAAGCCAGCAAGCCCTAGGGATCTTCCTGTTTCCACTCTCATTGGAGCTGAGGTTTGGGGTGTGTGCAGGATCCCCACTTGTTAGGTGCCTCTCAGATCTGAATGCCAGTCTTCACGTTTGCACAGCAAAGCTCTTCAGAGCTGAGCCATCTTTCCAGCCTCGTGTTTTGCTTCTTACTGGCAGCTCTGCTTCACGTGGCACGTCCACGCATTGGAAACAGGTTCTTACCCAGGAACATGAGACCCTGTGAATGGCTGTGCTCCTGACAGGGGCCTCATCTCCCCAGGGCCACGGCATATACTCTTGTAGGTGGTGCCGTGTGGGAACTGGCTGTTTCCAGTCTTGGAACCATGAATGGTGGTGGTTTGAATACCACACTCTACTTCCCTGAAGCCTAACTCAATATGGAGACTTTACCAGGTCAGGGTATATAACCTATGTAATTGTTTACAATGTTGGTGGTTTGTCCCCCAAAACACTAAGCCACACATTCTGCAGAGTCTATACACAGTGGGGTTAGACTTGACTTCTGCCTTCATTAGTGGGTATAATATGTCACCTTGGAAATCCTGTCACCAGAGAGAGAAAGAAGGGAGGGGGAGGGAGGGAGCAGGGAGAGCAAGAGAGAAAGAACATGAAGGAATAACACTTGGGCATATGGTATGGGCTCAGGCTGGGATGAGGAGCAGAGACCCTGGGAATGAAGGGGTGTCAGCCAGGGGTTCACAAGTCACTAGGGAGGGAGCTGCCACTTGACTTCTGTCCAGGGTCCTGTTTGAGCTCCTGTGCTTATAAGGTTTTGGTCACATGTCTGCATCCCTGTGGCAGACAGGAAGTGAGGCTCAGAAAACAAGAGTAACTTTCCAGAGACATGTAGTTCGCCGCCTGTAACCCCTGGGTGTCAGCTCCTCTACCAGCCACACGCAGGAATTTGAAGGACACGGTGTATGTGAGCGCCTAGCCATCATGACTGGGGGGCTTGGCCAACAGCTTCCTGCCCCACCTGCAGAGTCCCCAGGCCATCCATGACTGCCACTCTGTCAACCTCCACTAACAAGGGTGTGTGGTTTGAGTATGGGCCCCCAGAGGCTCATATATTTGAATACTTGGTCCCCAGCTGATGGACCTGTTAGGGAAGGATTGGGAGGTGTGGCCTTGTTAGAATATGTGTGTCACTGTTAGGCTCTGAATTTTCAAAGCTTCCTACCATCCCCAGTGGGCTCTCTGCTTCCGATCTGGGTTTGGGATGTCGGCTCTCAGCTGCTACTCCAGACATCATGCCACTGGCTGCCACACTTATCCCTCTAGGTCAGTGGCTCTCAAATTGTGGGCTGTGACCCCCTTCGGATGATCAGAAGCTTCGGGTCATCCTCAGCTATATAACACATTCTAGGGCAGCTTAGGCTACATGAGACCCCAAGCCAAGAAAAAGAATGTATAATTCTAGTACCTGGGAAGCTGAGGAAGTGCAATTGCCATGAATTCTAGACCACCCTGGGCTACTAAGCAGAAATGCAGAATACCTGCTCCTCCCCCACATGTGTCACATCTTAGCTCCTCCCCCACGTGTGTCACATCTTAGCTCCTCCCCCACATGTGTCACATCTTAGCTCCTCCCTCACATGTGTGTCACACCTTAGCTCCTCCCCCACATGTGTCACATCTTAGCTCCTCCCCCTACATGTGTGCCACACCTGAGCTCCTCCCCCACATGTATGTCACATCTTAGCTCTTCCCCCACACGTGTACACAGCTTAATTTAGTGTTTGTCTAACTTCTTGTTCTGTTGCTTCTGTGTTATTTCTTATTGCTAACTCTCTTCATTTCTTCCCCAGTAGGATATTTCTTTCCTTACTAAACTATATACTTGAGGTATGATGCTAAGGGGGAATCACAGGAAGGGAAAGATAGCACTCAAAAAGTATGGTGCTTTTTGAGGAGCGTTGTGACACAGCCACGTGTGTGTATGTGTGATCTTTTGTTCAGCTTTAGCCTGGTGACAACCACCTCTCCGGATGAATGCCCACACGGACAGTTGTACTGTTGGCCTTCCCCCGTGGGCCCCCCCCTCACTTATTCAGTGACACCTCTTCCTGTGGGCCTGGACCACTTTGACAATCTGCTGACCTTGTGGTGTCCTCATATGACCTTTGCCATCCTGTCAAAGGGCATTGATGGAACATTATACCCCTGTGTCAGCTCTCCAGAAAGAGGAGGAGAAGACACGGCCTCCCTCCACGTGTGGGAAGGGCACCTGAATGCCTTTTCCAGTTCTGGTTTTGGTCCAAAGTCACAAAGGGATTGAACACCATGTTGGTGGCTGCCACTCAAGAGAGATGCCTGCAAGAAGAGCCTTATTTAAGTTTTAAGGGTTATAAAATCAAGAAGAACCAGATAGCCAAGACAGACTGGTGTTTTCCTAAACATAGTTCTGGCTAGGTATGGGTGCACACACCTTTAATCCCATCATTCAAGGAGAGGCAAGTAGATCTCTGTGAGCTCGAGGCCAGCCTGGTACATAGTGAGTTCCTGACCAGCTAGGGCAGGCTGGCTAGTTTATGCCAACTTGTCACAAGCTACACTTGTTTTGTAGAGGAAACTACAAGTGAAAAAATGTCTCCCTAAGATTAGCCTATGGGCTGGCTTGTGGTGTGTTTTCTTGATCACTGATTGACGTGGGAGGGCCCAGCTGAGTGTGGGCAGTGTCACTCCTGGGTTGGTAGTCTGAGGTGCTGTAAGAAAGCAGGCTGAGCGAACTGTGAGGAGCAAGCAGTAAGCGGCACCCCTCCATGGTTTCTGCCTCTGTTTCTGCCCCCGTTTCCTGCCCTGACTTCCCTCAGTGATGGAGTGTAAGATGAAATAAACCCTTTCCTCCCCAAGTTGCTTTTGGCCGTGGCCATTGCATTGTATCACAGGAATAGAAACCCTAAGACACAGGGTCAAATAGTGAGACCTTGTCTAAAAAAAACAAAAACAAAAACAAATGTAATTCCAGGGCTGGAGAGATGGCTCAGAGGTTAAGGGCACTGCCTGCTCTTCCAGAGGATCTGAGTTCAACTCCTAGCAACCACATGGCGGCTCACAACCATCTATAATGAGATCTGATGCCCTCTTTTGGCGTGCAGTTGTACATGCAGACACAACTTTGTATACGTAATAAAAATAAAGTCTTTTATAAAATGCAATTCAAAAATTGCACAAAAGGACTTCGAAGATAAAACTAGAAGATGATCAACATTTTCCTTATGAGTGAGGCTTTGTTGTGCATACATGCACAGGTCTGCGTGTGCTCGCATGTACGCATGCATGCTTGCACACATGCGAGTGCGTGTATGTGTGTGTATGCATGTGTACATGCCTGTGTGAGCTTTGAGACACTGTCTTGCTATGGCTGGCCTTGAACTCAGTTCTCCTGAATGCCTCCTGAGCACTGGGATTTCAGGCTTTCCCCACCACACCCTGCTGAGTAAGCATATTTGGACCCAGTGATACAGAGCGAATCAAGAGAAGACAGGACCGTATGTCCTCTTGCCCACCAGAGGGCACCCTTTGACCTTAGGACTTGCCTAGATGTAGGGGAGAGTGAGTGGGCCCCAAAGTTACACAAGACTCAGGGTTCCCGGAAAGCACATTATGGCAGGAAGGGATGAGAGCCTCACTGTCCCTCACCTGGGACATGCAGTGGCCTCGCCATCTGGCCTTGGGCTCACCAACCTCTGGGCCCAGGCTACTGCTAAGCCAGGCCAGTTCTCAGCACCCATCTTTGGAATAGAGGGAACCTGCTGTGATGGGGTTTTGGGTTTTTTTTTTGTTTGTTTTCAGAGAAAACAGCCCTCCTGTGGTCTGAGGCTATGTGCATCTACCTGCAGGTGGCACTGTGACCTACCTGTGGGTCACAGAACAGATTTATCAACAGAATAAAAGGTAGAAAGTAGAAAACAGAAGTGCCAGAGTTTGAGGTTTCCCTCTGCTCTCTGGAGCAACGTTCATATAAGTGAAAATGTTAGGTGTGCTCAGCACCCATGCATCCCCGTGTCATCCCAGCTCCACAAAATGCCTGTGTAGAGGCTGTGCTCACAGCCACTATGGAGGTGAGCTTTGCATATCCATCCAGAAGTGCTACCAAGCCAGAGTTTACCAGGACTCAGCCAGAGAAGGCTAACCTTGCAGTCAGGTGACTTTATATAAAGGAAGTTACCACGGCTAATCTGGGTGGGTGTGGCCTGCCCCCCCCCCCTCCACTGAAAGGCCGTGGAGTTCCCCTCAGGAGTAAGAAGCTCCACCTAGCAGGACTCAGCTCCTGCCTGGAGACCTCTGTGAGTTCTCTGTGAGTTTGACGACCACCCTGATCTACATTGTGAGTCCTGAACTACAGGGTGAGCCCCTGTCTCAACACCTCCCCTCCAAAAAGAAAAAAGGCCACTTGCTAGGGAATTCCAGCCTCCTTCCTCCTACAGCCAGCTTTTTCTTCCCGCTCTGATGCCAACACCATGCAGTTGAAAAGATGGCCTCTGGGAGGCTTAGTAACTTGGTCCAAATCACCCAGCACAGCAGGAATCCAAGCCCAGAGGTATAAACTTTGGAGTGACCATGTGATGCACCACACAAACCTTGACGCTATTGGTGGGGGAGGGGCGAATCCCCAGGGCCACAGTCAGCCCAGACCCATTTCCAAGGCACTCCCTCGCTGTTTACTCTACCGACAGCTCACCTCCACCACCAAACAGCTCCTCCCACCTCAATCAAGCTTATGGTTTTCCACCGTTAAGTCTCAATCTACAATATGAAAAAAAAATTAGTTTTTTGTCAGTCACTGTCCTGCAGTCGGTAGATGTGCCTATCCGTGTGTTCTGTGCTGGAGTGGGCGTGCAGGGTGGAGGGGTGGGTGTTAAGAACCCCCGATGTGGGCGGGGCGTTGTGGCACTCACCTTGAATCAGGCGGATCGCTGTGAGTTCGAGGCCAGCCTGGTCTACAAAGTGAGTCTAGGACAGCCAAGGCTATACAGGGAAACCCTGTCTCGGAAAAACAAAACAAGACAAACAAAAAACCCCAAACAAACAAAAGAACCGCCTCCCCCATGTGGATGAAAGCAAGTAGGTCTCCATAGGGCTGCACTCAGATGGACAGTCCACTCCCACTTTCTTTTCCCCAGCTAGTCCCCTGCCCACTGGAAACTCTGAGTTCCCATGCACAGTGCTCCACAAAACCACACTGCACACCCAGTGCAGACAGTGAGACGCCCCGCCTCCCCACCGCCCGCCCCCCATGCTCAGTTAGGGACGAACGAAAGGCCTTGCTAGCACACCAGGCTGCGTTGCTAACTGGTCTCTGCACAAATCTGCACCAAGAATTCCCTCCGTTGCCCCTCAACTCCATCCACAATGTTTCCGGTCAAACCCCTTCGCGTTCCTATCCCTGTGTCCTCGTGGACCCACGGGTCTAACCCAGTGGTTCTCAACCCTCCTAATGCTGTTACCCTTTAATACAGTTCCGCATGTTGTGGTGACCGTGGTGACCCCAAACCACAAAGTTATAAAAATTTTGTTGCTACTTTATAACTAATTTTGCCACTGTTATGAATCATAGTGTAAATATCTGTGTTTTTCCGTGGTCAAAACAGCGCAGGTAGTTCCCTCCTGCACCACTAAGGGCGTGCCTCAGTTTCCCATCTGTAAAGGCGGGAATCACTGTAAATGGAACTGCTTCTCTCAAACTATATCCCGGCTTCCTCCCTACCTAAAGCAGCTGCTCATCCTGGGGAGCGTTGTTTCCCCCTGTGCATTCATCCCCACGGACCCAGACACTGAATGGGGTCTGAAGGGTGGGCTTCAGTAGGCCCGGGACACTGGGCAGGAAAAGCAAGGGCTGGGAAGGCCTGCCTGAATCATCTGGGCCCGCCCCAGTGCCCCTGGCCCAGTGCGCCTGCTCTGGCCAGCCACTTTGCACAAACTGTAGGCCCTGGGGCCCCAACCCATGCTTGCACTAAAATCTAGAAGGGTCTGAGATCCGTACTGCGACAAGACGGGGCGAGGGAAGCCGGGAGTGGGGCGTGAGGGCAACACCGGGTCTCCGCCACCGGCCTCGCCTGGGTCCCCTGACACTGGCCGGGCCTGGGGACAGCAGCCGGGCCAGGCCGCGCCGCCTACCTCCTCGCCGCTGTACCGGGCTAGCTCCTCCTCGGTGAAGAGCCGCACCGGAGGCCCGCGCTCTGCGGGGCGCGGCGTCTGCCCGGCCCGGGCTGTGGGCATCGGGGCCAGAGCCAGTATCAGGGCGAGGGCCAACAGCGCCGGCCGCAGCCGCCACCAGGGCGCCGGGTGCGCCATGGACCGCCAGGCACAGGCGGGAGGACGGCGGGGCGGAGCAAGGTCCGCACCTAGGGAGGAGCCCTGCAAGACAGGACCCAGTCTATTAATTGCCCTCCCCCCACGTCTATCTGTCTCTGTCTCTCTGTCTCCGTCTCCGTCTCCGTCTCCGTCTCTCTCTCTCCCTCCCTCCCTCCCTCCCTCCCTCCCTCCCTCTCTCTCTCTCTCTCTCTCTCTCTCTCTCTCTCTCTCTCTCTCTCTCTCTCCCCTCCACAACCTCCCCCCCCCCCCACCGCCCGCAAACTATAATGTTCTTAAATGGGATCACAGAGTGACACCAGGCCCAGCTAGCTTGGTACTATTCCTTCCTTCCTTCCTTCCTTCCTTCCTTCCTTCCTTCCTTCCTTCCTTCCTTCCTTCCTTCTTGGTTTTCTTTCCGTACTTGAGGATGGCTATGTCTCTGTGATCCTCCTAGCCTGGATCTTTTATAGGATGTGTTGCAACTAACATGATTGTAGCTTCTTTGAAGGCTGTGCCGAACTACACAGCACATTGTGTGTTTTATGCCGAGTCACAGAGTCTCAAGGCTGAAGAACCTTCTAATCCCCAGGGTGAAGTGTCACACAGCCCTCTTGAGATCCCAACACATCTGGATGACATCTCCAGCCTCCATCACTCTGACTGGCTGCTCCATCCCCTTCTCCTCTGGCCTGTGTGTCAGGACCCTCTTGAAGCCAAAAGATCCCTCCTGCGGTTTCTACTGAACACAGAACTGCCAACTCCCGGAGAGGCTAAGGGTCAGTGTATAGTTGAGTAGCATGGTCACCAGGCACCTTCCGGTCCACTAGAACCCAGATTCTCCAGGAACGCCAAGAGGCACCTGTACCCAGTTCAGTTTTTAAAACACTGGGAAGCAATAGTTATCTACAAAGAAAGTAGAAACTGGAGCTGGAGAGGTGGCTCAGTGGTTAAAAGCACTGGCTGCTCTTTCAGAGGACCTGGGTTCAATTCCCAGCAACCACACGGCAGCTCAGAAACATCTGTCACTCCAGTCCCAGGGGACTTGACACACTTTCTGAGCTTTGTGGGCATCAGGCACGATCGTGTCTCACAGATATACATGCAGACAAAGCACCCATACACACAAAATAAATAAAAATTTTAAAAGAAAATAGAAGCTATTCTCCGCTCTTAAACAGAAGGGCCACACAGGTGACACAGAGGCTGAAACAACCCTGAGGCGACCCAGAGGAGACCAGCCAAGGAAGAAGGTGGTGGTGGTGGTGGTCAGGGTGAGAGTCTAGAGCTAGAGAAATAAGAAGCCTTTGGATCTGGAGCTTCGACAGCTGCTTTCTAATAACACAGCTCACCTACGGTCCGGGCCCTTTCCCTGCCAATCTCAGGCAGCACTTCTGTCTGACTGAAGTCAATGACTCTGACTGACTTCAGATTGACAATGATTCTGATAACTCATTTTATCCTGAGCTCTGTGAATAGTGTATTAGTAACCAATGTGCTAGTTGATAGCTGTACATATTAGTAACCAATGTACAAATTGACAACTAGTACATGCTAGTAACTAGAATGCTATTCATAGTAAATGCTTTACAAGAAGCATCTTAAGGAAATAAAAGCTTACTTTGGCTCACGGTTTTGGGCATATTGTCCATCAGGGTGGAGAGGCCTGGGAGTAAAGGCTGTTTGTTCACAGCCCAGCAAGCAGGAAACAGAGAAGAAAACACCCGTGTTCAGCCTACTATTTCTTCCATCACTTCTCTCCATTGCTGGACCCCTGCTGGGGAATGGTGCCGCCCACATGTGGGACAGGTATTATTGTCCTGTCTGGAAAAGCTCCCTCAGGCACACCTAAAGGTACACTCACCAGTGCACCAAAAGCCCTTGGCTTCTCTGTTCCAGTCAAGTTGACAACCAAAATTAACCATCACACACATGTAGCAATAATTTCATATTACGCATAAGGTATCTGAGACAAAGGAAGGCTAAATGAACTTACCAGGATCACAGGGTCAGTCAGAGCAATGCCAAGACAGACCTGGGCATCAGGGTGCCAGCTTCTCGATTTTTCTAGCTGCCCTCTGCTGCTTCTAGGTAGACATTGAGTGGAGAAGTGGCACAGACAACTGGGCATACAAGTTGTGGTGCTTTGAATAAAAACAGCTCCCACAGACCCATAGCAAGTAGCACTATTAGAAGGCGTGGCCTCGTTAGAGTGGACATGGCTTTGTTGGAGGAAGTGTGTTTCTGAGGGCTGGCTTTGAGGTTCCAGATGTTCAAGGCAGGCCTAGTGGTTCAGTCTTTCTGCTGCCTATGGATCCAGATGTAGAACTCAGCTGCCCTTCCAGCACTATGTCTGCCTGCATGCTGCCATGCTTCCCTCCATGATGATAATGGACTAAACCTCTGAACTGTAAGCCAGCCCCAATTAAATGCTTTCCTCTATAGAAGTTGTTGTGGTCATGGTGGCTCTTCACAGCGGTGGGAACATTAACACAGGCCAAGGTCTCAGAGAGCTGGCAGTGATGCGGCCCCTTGTATCTGGGAGTGGGGTTAGTTTCCTGGGGCTACTGCACCAAAGGACCACAGACTGAGTCCAGTCTTTTGGCAGAGTGACATGACATTGTCATCTACAAAGTTCATGTTTGAGAACTTTTAAAACTGTGACTTGATTGCACAGTTTTAACATATGCATAATATTTTAAGTAAGTTGGTGGTTTAGTGTTGGGCTGGGGCACACATGGCCCATGGATGGAGTGGAGACCTGCAGCCATCATGAGACTAACTGGAGCCACTTGGCTGGCCTCTGTGTCACTCCAGGCTGCTTCTGTCACTGCACGGTCTCCTCCTGTCACTGTTTATGGTGGTTTGGATGAGAATGTCCCCCATAGGGACACACATCTGAATGCTTTGTCCCCAGATAGTGGAACTGTTTGGAAAGGATTAGGAGGTGTGGCCTTGTTGGAGGGGGCGTGGCCTTGTTGGAGGAGGCATGGCCTTGTTGGAGGAGGCGTGGCCTTGTTGGAGGAGGTGTGGCCTTGTTGGAGGAGGTGTGGCCTTGTTGGAGGAGGCGTGGCCTTGTTGGAGGAGGTGTGGCCTTGTTGGAGGAGGTGTGGCCTTGTTGGAGGAGGCGTGTCACTGAGGGTGGGCTTTGAGCCTTCAGAAGACTCATGGGAGCCTTAGAGCTTTCTCTTGGCCTTGTGGTTGCAGATCAAGATGTGAGCCTCATGCCACCATCATGGACTCTCTTCTCTGAAGCTGACAGCCAAATCAAATGCCTTCCTTTTATTTGTTTATTTTTGTTTTTCAAGACAGGGTTTCTCTGTGTAGCCTTAGCTGTCCTGGACTAGCTTTGTAGACCAGGCTGGCCTCGAACTCACAGCGATCTACCTGCCTCTGCCTCCCGAATGCTGGGATTAAAGGCGTGTGCCACCATGCCCAGCCTATGCCTTCCTTTTATAAGTTGCCTTGTATATGGTGTTTTATCAAAGCAGTAGAAAAGTAAGACGCCTTCCATCGTTTTATAAGGACACAGGTCATATTGGACTAGATCCTGACAAGTTCCACTTACATCCAGTTAAATCTTCAATGACCTTATTCCCAACAAACTCACATTTTGAGGTACTTTCGGATAGTTTGATGGGATATGAACTTATTCCAAGGCTCTAAGATAGAGACAGTACTTGAAGCCACAAGGCTGGAGATGGCTGTGTTCCTGGCCTCTAGGGAACAAGCAAGTGGAGAGGAGACAGGAAGCTGGTTTTGGTCTTGTAGAACCAGGAGGAGGAGCCAGAGGTCAAGACTGGGAAGGAAGAGGGTAGCAGACAGAGGCCCTGGAAGCCAGGAGGGAAAGTGTTTCCTGGGGAAAGGAGTGTGGGGCCCAGTGCAGCAGCACAGGGCACAAGAGTAAGAGGCACAGAGGCAGAGAGAACGCCCAATGGACAGTGCTTGCCTCGCAAGTCTCAACCCCTGGAACAGACTCTACAAAAAGTTATCCTCTGATCATAATGCACATACCACCCACCATCTCACACATGCAGACTAACAGTGCATGGAACAAACAGGAAGCCACATGAGGAAATAGCCACCTGGCTTGACAAACGGAAGTCACACTCTTCTGAGGCGTGACTGGGGGAGAAGGCTTCGGGAACCTCAGGGGCTGAAAACCCTATTTTACGGCCTCTCCACACTTGCATGGCAGAGCCACAGCAACGAGAGAGTTGGGTGTCTTGCTGTTTTCTAGACCCAGCGTGGACATGGCACAGCGTACTTGTTAAACGGAGTTGACTATTGCATTAGCCAGTAGTGACTTCAAATGTGTCATTGTTATGTCTGGTTGGGATAGAGTTATCGTGTTCCTCTCAGCTACAAAATCCTATGTGTGGCACATTCCATCAGCTACCCTTTTATCAATACAGTAAGGAATTTAATGAGTTGCTCGTGATTTTTTTTGGTGAATGTCTTAACTAGAGTTGTTATTACTGTGATAAAAACATCGTGGCTACAGGTAACTTGGGGGAGGAAAAGGTTTATTTCACCTTACAGCTTCATGCAGGGAAGTTGGGGGCAGGAGCTGATGCAGGGGCCGTGGAGGAGTGCTGCTTACAGGCTTGCTCCTCGTGGCTTGACCCACCGGCCTTCTTATTACCCAGGACCGCCAGCCCAGCGTGACACTACTCAACTGAGCTGGTCCCTCCCACATCTATCATCAATCAAGAAAACTTACCACAGGCTTGCCCACAGGCCAATGTGGTGGGGTTCATTGTTCAACTGAGGTTCCCTCCTCCAAAATGACTTGTGTTGGGTTGGCCTAAAGCTAGCCAGCACGGTGAGCACTTATTAAGTGAGATGGCTGCACTGGTATTCCACCAATAAAGTTAACCAACATGCATTAGGTACTGACACTGTGTTAGGTGGTACACATACTGCCTACGGCTGCTTCTCAAGCTTGTGGCTGCTCTGGAGTGGGTGTGTACTGTCTGCATAGCAGCCCTTTTAACAGACATAAAAACAGAGGACCCAGGGCAGGGAGAGTGGCTCCAAGACACACAAAGGGAGCCCTTGTCTCCCTGGAACACTTTTATAAAAGTGTTAAACTTCTATTACAGATCTGCTGAGTTTGTAAGAATCCTCCCCCCCCCCCCAATCATTTCTGACAAATAAGAAAAGGCATTTTCCCACTGGGCACTTGGATGTCAGGACCAGCTCCTGCTGGCCTACCCCTGCTGCCCCAGATAGCCAGCTGACTACCTACCAGCCATTCTTAACATATGGGTCCACAGGAACCTTAGAAAACTATACAACTGGCCATTGCTTTTGCTCTTGAAGGTGCAACCTCAGCCAGGGTTGTTTCACAGAGCTGGTGTCAGACTGCTGGCTGTCACAAGCCTTGTCAAACTCTAGGTACCTAGGTACCCCTGCAGCCATTTCTGCTGAGGCCAGATGAAGAGCCCTCCCACCTGGTGACCTGGCAGGGGATTGGGTGATCAATGCTAAAGGGATGTTGTGATTGGTGAAAACACAAACCTTTATTTGCATGGGAAGTTTGCTGTGGTTGGCACAGATGCCCGCCCCTTCTCTGGCCATATAAACAGACTGGCTCACTCCATGAGAGGACCCCACTCCCCCAGTGTGCTGCCTGCTGCCTTGGTGTCCCAACATTAGGCTCACTAAAAGGGTGTTCTTAGCAGTCTTGAATCGCCTACTTTCTGTGGTTCAGGCTGAGCTGGAAACAGGAAGAAGGCAGCAGTAGAGCCGAGATCTGACAGCCGCGGCGGCAGCAGCTGCCAAACTCAAGTGGTCAGCAGGCTGAGCTGCAAAGGCGGCAAGATAGCCGTCAGCTAAGGAGCCGCTGCTGGAGTGCTTGAGACGAGGGCCTGCGCAGAAACCAGGATGACAAAAGTAGAGAGTGGGGAGCAAGGCTAGAGAAAGCCTAGAAAGAGAAACCGTAGGGCCTGGCTCCTGGAAGCCCTCCAGGCCAAGGGTCTCAAACACCCTAGGTTCCTGGCCTGGAGTACTGGCTGCCACCGGAGCTGAGGAGTCCTGATGTCCTGTGCCTAAGGAAAAGCTGTACCACTGTAGAGCGAAGGGTCCTGGTACCTAGCTATGTCCTGTTACCTGAGGCCTCCGTGGGAGCCATAACACTAGAGGGGGCACCTGCTGCTGCTCTCACCTGCCCCGGGGGCTCTGCTAGCTGCTGCTATTTTTAAACACCTTCCAAGGAGGAGCACGTAACAGAGCGAACACTCCCAAGAGCCCAGGGTGCTCTGACAGGGTTAGTGCCACTATGCTTGCCACGGAGAGGGGAAGGGGCCCAGTGGGCATGAGTAGGTGGGGAGCGGGACTGCCAAGCTGCAGCTGCCACAGAGCAGTGTTAGCTGAGTGACCGTAGGCCATGAGCTGTGGTCCTCAAGCCCAGGCCGCATGGAAGATACCCCATTCCCCTAACATTTAGGGCTCGTGGCTCATGGCTTCTGTTGCGGTGGAACAGGCCTTTGAGTGTTTGCTGAACGATCCCTTTTGCCTCTTACAAGGTACTGTGAGACAAGCAACTGTGTTGGCAGCTGCTGCCATGCTAGCGTAGAGGAGGGTTCAGGGTGTGGATGGCAAGATCTGTGGGTGAGGGGCAGAGCCGGACTTGCAAAGTGTGCAACTTGAGGATGCAGGAACGTGCTGGAGAGCTGGCTTAGTGCTTGAGAGTAGCTGTTGCTCTTGCAGAGGACCTGGGTTTGGTTCCCAGCACTACATGGAGCTGGGTGTGTCCGATGCCCTCCACGGTTACCAGCACACACGCAGTACACAGTTTTACATTCAGGCATGTGAACACACACACACACACACACACACACACACACACACACACACACACACACCTTTTAAAAAAGAATAAAGGAAATTATATGAGTTGGAGCAAGCCGAGGCACAGTAACTGCCTATGAATTTGAGGCCAGCTTGAGCTCCCAAGTGAGAGGGGCCGTCTAACCTCCCTGCCCCCCTCAGAATTTTGTTAATCCATTCACAGATGAAGTAACTTCTCGATCACCACTCTCTTCCTAGCCTTCTGATGCAAGGTATCCCCCATTACCTCACTTTCCTAATCCGTAAAATAGTTAGAAAAATGTTCCTGTTGCAGGATTCCTTGAAGGATCAAGACATAACTGCAGGGAGAGTTTGGTAACGCATAATGTCTCTTTGGACATTTATTCCCATTATAAACCACACGGGAAAGTTTCCTCTTCCCGTTACTGGGCGCCCCGACCCAGCTGACCTGGCCCCTGTGCCATGCTGCACTCAGGAACTCCACTTCTCTGCCTCCAACAAAGAGAGGAAGTGCGAGGAGGTTGAGCTCAGCTAGTTCTTCTCCCAGACTTGCCCGAACGCAGGACTACAACTCCCAGCGTTACCTGCGCCCTCCCGGCGGCGGCAGGAGCTGCGCATGCGCGGAGCGCCGCCACGCCTGGTTTTTGGCTGTAGTCTGGAGCGGGTCTAACTTAGTGAAGCGGGCTCATCTCGGAGCTCGCGCCTCCGGTGGCGTCGCGGTCCTGGGTGAGCAACAACAGACCAGTGCCATGATCCGACAGGACCTCTCCACATCCTACCAGGAGGTGCGGGCCGGGCGGCGCGGTGGGCGGGCAGGGCGCCGCGACCCCCGTGCAGGTGGATGATTGGCACTCCGTGGCTTGCGGGCTTTGCAGCAGGTGAAGCTACTGCGTGGTCCGGGCACGCGAGGAACGCGGGGACCCTGGCGTCCGCCTGTGGGGAACCCGCGTGGCCGGCCGGTCCTCGGTGGCTCCCCGCCGCCCCCACGGGTCCCGAGACCCATGAAGCCCTTTGTCTGTCGCCCGAGCCTCCGGCTTTGCCTTGCGGAGAGCCATGCTCGTTCAGGGCTCCTTCAGCTCCTTCGGCGTGGGGCTGCCCCGGCCCTGCTCTGCCCTGGGTGTCTCTCTGCAGCGCCGCATCCCTGGCCGTCAGCCACCACTGTCTAGGTTTGTTCCAGGCCATGCAGCCGCCCCACACCGTTAGACCTCGTCCAACCGGAGCAACCCAAACTTCTCAGCAGGTTTCCACAGCTCAGCTTGTCTCGTTGGCCATCTCCACCCACGGAGGCTCTGGCCACACTGGAAACTAACGCCCTCCAAACGAGTGGGCAGAGTGCTGAGCTCAGCGCCGGTTAAGTTAGTGACCCCGAGTGAGTAGCAGGATGCTGTCAGCTCTTGCTTGTGGGGGAGTTTTGGGGTCCTAGCTTCAGAGGACCTCGGCTCAGCCACACATGGTTGGTATCTCCCTACTTAGCAGAGCTTATGAAAGATAGTTTATTGAAATGCAGGCTGCTGTCCCGCTCGCAGAGCAGGCCACAGGCGGAATCAGGTGCCCCTTGGAGTTGTGCCCAAAGCCCCCCTCCCACTGCCTTCTTTAGGTGATGGACCTGCGTCCTTCTTGCTTGCATTGTTTTGAGAATGTACCTGACTCTGAGTTAGCTGCCTGCTGAGGTTCTGTTCTGGAAAGGAACATTCTGAGAAGTTTAGCCCAGGACAGGAAAAGGCTTGTGATGGTTGGTTGCCGCATGTCGGGAAGGGCTTGCCACCGGACCTGGGTCAGGATGACTTAGGCCAGGCTTGGCTCTGAGAATTTCCAGTCTTGCTGGGACCACCGTCATTCTTGAGACTTTTTTTTTTAAACCTAAATCGTTTGGGATTAATTTGAAGGATCTCTGAAGGCTGGGAGTGTTCCCAGCTAAGTTGGTTCAGTACTTGCTTAGTGCTTATAATTCCAGCACTTAGGAGTTAGAGGCAATAGGGTCAGAAACTCAGGCTACAGTGAGTTTGCAGCCAGCCTGGGTTACGTGAACCCCTGTCTCAGAGCGTGAAAACAGGACTTTGTGGCTATGATGACACTATGAGCCTGGGCAGAACCCTTACAAACCAACCTCACCTGCCTTCATAAATAAAGGGATGGGAAGCTTAGCCTGATCTTTGCTTTCTCAGTGGCAAAATTTCCCCCATCTGACAGGTCAGGTGAGAGCTCTGATGAGTTGAGATTGTGTTGCCTGGTACTCTGCTGCTAATTAATGCCTGTTACCTGGACATCTGCCACCTGTTCTGCCGTTTGCACCCACATCTGTGGGCTTTAGTGTCCAACAGAGCTCTGACACTAGTTTCGCTGTTCTGGTTTCTTCTCAGCCGACTCTAAACCACATTTCCTCTTCCTCTGGGACGTAGTCAGACCATGGGCTTTGGAACAAGACCAAGGTGGCGTGACTCGTGTCTCATTAACTGACTCTGGCTGTGGGTTGGTGTTTCTCAGAGGGATATGTTGAAGTATAACTCCAGGACTTGTCTGAAACTTGAAATAGAGTCATTTCAGGTGACGAGGTTGTGCTGGGCCCGGAATCTAGCATGGTGAGTGTCCTTAAAGATGCACCCACTCAGGGGTACATACTATGGGGGTCCTCGTGAAGATGGAGGTAAAGGGTAGAGGTCAGATTCAGCTGCAAGCTGAGGATTCCGAGGCTAGCTGGCTGTCACTAGAAGCTAAGAGACAGGCTGGAAACACAAGTTTCCTTTACAACTCAGGGAGCCAGGTCTGCTGAAACCTTGACTGTAGTTTCCAGCCTCAGGCTATGAGAGAAGACAGTGGAATTGCTCTCACACATCCTGTGTCATGTGGTCTTTGTGCATGCGTGACAGTTATGTGGATGGTAGCTTCTGCTTTTTTAGCCTCTAAAACAAAAGGCTGATCCAGCTGACCTGCTTCCAGCTGACCTGCTCACTCCCTTCCTTCTCCTTTAGCTCAGCGAAGAGTTGGACCAGGTCGTTGAGAACTCAGAGCAGGCCGACGCGCGAGACAAGGAGCTGGTCCAAGTCCAAGGTCCAGGTGTCTTGCCAGGTAAGTGGGTTTAGGGTACAGGAAACTGGCTGTGTGCTGCTGCAGCTGGAAGCCCAGTCCAGGCACCGTGCCAGCTGGGGGTGGGGGTGGGGCGGGTTTGCCTCCTTTCCACCATGCTTGTACCCTGGTGTTGAGTCTCAAGGTCTGCCCCAGTTCCAAAGCTCTGCATATTTAATCAGCCTCCTGCTGGGTATGCCCATTCAAGGTCTGGATTCTTGATAGCGGGTTTGAAACAGTTCCCGATGCCAGGCCATCCCTTCTCCCTGAGGAGCTGCTGGCCTGCGTGGCTCTGTCAGGCCTCTCAGTGCTGCTGCCTGGTGGGTGAGCTCACCTAGGCCTGGTTCCCTGCTTCAAGCTCAGGCTTTCCGTCCTTAGCCCGCCGGGCTCCTTGAACTAGGCGTATGTATCCTGCACTCAGGAGGCAGAGGCAGGTGGATCTTTGTGAGTTCGAGGCCAGCCTGGTCTACAAACAGCCAGGGTTATTACACAGAGGAACTCTGTCTCAAAAAACCTAAAAGGAAAAGAAGAAAGAGGGCATCGGGTTCCCTGGAGCTGGAGTTTAGGTGGCTGTGAGCACCTGATGTGGATGCTGGGGACCGGAACTTGTGTCCTCTGTAAGAGCAGCAGGTGTTCTTTATCCATTGAGCCATCTTCAGTCAACCCCCTTTTAACATTTATATCATTAGGGTGTGTGTGTGTGTCGTGTGTGTGTGTGTGTGTGTGTGTGTGTGTGTGTGTGTGTGTGTGTGTTTATATGTATATGTGGGCATGAAGGCCATGAAAGTTCATGGAGACCAGACAACAGTGCTCCTTTGCCTTTCATGTGGGCTCCTGGAATTGAGCTCAGGTTGCCAGACTTCCTTCCTCTCCTAGTTAATGCCTAATTGTTCCTAAGCACCCTGCTGATTTTTTCTATAGTCTCTCTGCCTTCCAGTAATGTCCCTGTCCACTGCAGTGTTGCTGCTGCAAAAGAGGGTTTGCTTGTCCCTCTACCTATGTCTGACCTCCAGCTGTTGGCCTTAGCTTAGTCAGTGTGAGTGAGTGGACGGAGCCCCAGCCTGCTTCCAGCTCTTTGGGTGAGCTGGGGAGATGGGGTGTAAGAGGACGGAGCCCCAGCCTGCTTCCAGCTCTTTGGGTGAGCTGGGGAGATGGGGTGTAAGAGGACGGAGCCCCAGCCTGCTTCCAGCTCTTTGGGTGAGCTGGGCAGGTGTGTTCTGTTCTTTTGGTCTGTTTGTCTGTGGGGAAGAGGACATCCTGTGATTTAGCCCACTGCCCACTACCTCGAGGAGACCTAGGAAGCAGGCAAAGCAGTTATTCCCCACTGCTCTGCCATTTCAGGCTGTGCCATACCACCCCCAACTGCCATGTTTAATTCTCATAAGAACGCTGCACAGTGGTGTCTTCATTTTGTAGATGTGGACTGCAGACTCGGGCACTCTGATGCCAGCTCCCCTACTGACTGCTGTTGTTTTGTTTTGTTGTTAACATTTATTTATTTTGTGTGAGAGAGGGTGTGAGTAGGAGTTGTGGAGGTTAGGTGACAGTTTGTGGGAGTCACATCTCCTGACCTCCTCCTGCTCTGTGGGCTCCAGGAATTGAACTCAGGCTGTGGGACTTGCAAGTGCCTTTGTCCATGTAGCCATCCTACTGGTCTGGCTTATTTTTAAATCGACAATAATTGTCCACATTTGTGGGGTTCGCTGTGGTATTTCAGTACATGTGTGCATTCAGTACATGTGATGATTCCGTCCTGGGAATTGGTGCATCACCTCACTTACCACACTCAGATAAGACCATTAAAAATCTCTTCTCACTATTTTGAAAGATGTGACATACCACTGCCAACTGCTCTAGTATACTGTGTCTTAATGCCTGTGCTCCCGCCTCTCATACTCCCTCCCTGTGTCTGGCCCCCGCTGTTCTCCTTTGGTGAGGCCAGCCCTTTTAGAGTCCCTGTGACTGAGCTCACTGGGCCAGTGTCTGTTCTTACGTCCACCCACCTCACAGATGAAAAAATTCAAACTTTCTTTTTAGATAAGGTCTTACGTAGTCCAGGCTGGTCTTGAACTCACTGAGGATGACTTGGAACCTTTTTTTGGAGGGCGGGGGATGGCCTTGAGACAGGGTTTCTCTGTGTAGCCTTGGCTGTCCTGGACTTTCTTTGTAGACCAGGCTGGCCTCGAACTCACAGAGATCCACCTGCCTCTGCCTCCCGAGTGCTGGGATCTCAGGCCCGGCTGACTTGGAACTTTTAATCCAGCCTTGACTGAGATTTGGTTGAAGGGTAGCCTGAGTTGATGACACAGGTTTACTGCCGGTAAACCTCTGGCTTGCTGTCTTGCAATTGAGCTACTCCAAACCCTACTTTCCAACCATTTAGGATCAGCACTGGGGGCATCTTGCCTGTCATAGTCATTTTAAAATTTGTGAGCTTCTAGACATGGTTTGCCACCGCTGGGTCTTCTGGGCTACTGTAGACCCATGTCACTCCCATCCCATCCTTGTGGGCTCACTGTGTAGGTAAGGCAGGCCAGCAAGCCGCCTGGGAGATGCCGCCCTGGCCTTCCCAGCTCGGGGTTACAAGGAGGATGTGCCGGATGTGACTGTCTTATGTTTACAGCCCTAGGGGCTGAGCTGGGATCTCGTGTCCTGGAGCTTTAGGGGGCTCCAGCTCCTGGCTTTGTGAGTACGGAACGCTCTGAGCCTTTGGTGGACTGATCTTGGCTTTTCTGGAGGGGTCCAGCTCACCTGTAACTAACTCTGGGAGATCCAGCGCCCCCTCCTGGACTCTGCAGGCATCTTCCCTGTCACATAGGCCACACATCCACAAAAAATGAGTCTTAAATTTTGGAAGTTAATATTTTGTGACACAGTAATGGAGTATTCTGAATTTAGCCGTGAATTTACCCCTCCCAGAGGGTTACCCTGTGTGTGTCCCTGACATAATTACCCTTGTGTCTCTGGCTGAACCGGCTCCATCGCTGTTTCTTATCAGGCTGGGCCAATGAGGATGGCTCCTCCAGCTTTGCTTGTCGTGGAAGGATTTTAAAAATCTTCTTTATAAGCCAGGCGTGGTGGCGCACGCCTTTAATCCCAGCACTCGGGAGGCAGAGGCAGGTGGATCGCTGTGAGTTCAAGGCCAGCCTGGTCTACAAAGTGAGTCCAGGACAGCCAAGGCTAGACAGAGAAACCCTGTCTTGAAAAAACAAACAAACAAAAAAAACTTCTTTATGTCTGAGAAGCGGCCAGCAGTGAGCCTATCCAGCCTAGGAATGGTGACAACACATGTAAACTGGGTCTCTCCTCCTCAGACCTGTCTGGAAACACCTCAGCATTCGAAGTTTGCTTCCTAGGTGATTCTAAACGTAGTCGATTGACAACGCAGACCTTCACCGTGAGGTAGGGAGATGGCTCAGCAGCTGAGAACATTCTTCAGCTGCCGGACGGGATGTGCGCAGTGCCGAGCTGTCTGCGGAGTGTTTGAGCTCTGTTGAATTTTGGTCTGGCTGATCTGTCTGTGATGAAGTGTGCACTGAGGCTGATCCTTCTGGGTCCTCTTCTTCCTCAGGTGTGGTAGTAGTGTTTTGTGGACTTGATATGAGGGGTGGTGAACTTACAGTCACTGTATCTCCTGGGTGAACCAATCTTCCGGTCACTGTGTGGCAACCTTCTTTGTCTTACAATTCTTGTCTTGAAGTCTCTGTTGTTTGACGCAGATCCAGTCACCCCTTAGGCTTTGCCATCGTTCCGGGTTCTGTTTGGCTAGCATGTTGTTTTCCATTCTTTTGCTTTAATCCTGTATGTCTTTATGTGTCAAGTCAGTTTCTTTTGGGCAATATATTATATAATATAAATATATTTATATAACTTATATTATGTATATTATATATAATCTATTATATATTATTTTAAAATATATTTAAAAATTTAAAGGGTTATTTATTTTATGTGTATGAACGTATACCATGGGAGTGCCTGTGAGTTACAGACAGTTGTGAGGCACCGTGTGGGTGCTGGTCCTTAGGGCCTCAGCAAGAGCAACAAGTGCTCTTAACTGCAGAGCCAGCCGGCAGCAGTGTGTTCCTGTTTCCCCTCCCTCACCGCACCCACCTTACCTTCTGTCCATTTAGATCAGCGTTACAGCTACAGGCTAAGGACTTATTCCCAGTGTTCTGTGGGGGGATCTTCCTGCTGTTCCCAGCATCCTTTGCTCTCTTTCTGTGTTGGCTGTTGCAGTTTGGTGGCTTCTCACTGTACCATTAAAGTCGGTGCCTTTTAAGTTTCTTACAGTTGGATTTATCGTTCTTGTGGGGCTTTATGCTGGTGAGTCTTGATTGCTGGTTGGCTTTGGGAAGTACCAAGAAGGATGGTTAGCACACTCCTTCTGGGGGGCTTGGCGTCCTGATCTACAGAGGATTAAGGGGGGAGGAGCCACCTGGGTGTGAATGGCACCTGTCAGTAGCCCAGGTGGAGCGCAGAGGAAAGGCGGGGGCCGACAGCACCCTCCCTGTGCTCCTCATGCTTTGAGGTGAGCTGCACTGCTCTGTCAAGTTCTCCACACACACAGTAGACTGCAAACTCTGAGACTTGCGAGCCAAATAAATCCTCCTGGAGGCTGTTTGCTTAGGTCACTGTCACGGTGACACAAAGCTGGCACCAGAGGCCACCTTGAGCTTCTGTGAGGGCAGCCTGTGGACATGGCTGTTTCAGTTTTTTTTGTCATAGAAGGCGCCTTTCTTTCACCTCCCTTCTTGAAGGTTATACTGCATTGTTGGGTATAAAGTCTTGGCTGCAGGGTTTCTGCTGAGGGTCTGCTGCTGGTGTAAAGAGGGTGCCCCGTGTGACGTCCATGTCTGCGGTGCAGATTTTCAGCTTTGTCTTGTGCTTTTGGCAGTTTCACTGTGACATGCTCCTGCGCTGTAGGTCTCTCCTAGTCATGTGTGCACTGTGACATGCTGTGCTGTAGATCTCTCCTAGCCATGTGTGTACTGTGACATGCTGTGCTGTAGATCTCTCCTAGTCATGTGTGCACTGTGACATGCTGTGCTGTAGATCTCTCCTAGTCATGTGTGCACTGTGACATGCTATGGTGCAGATCTCTCCTAGTCATGTGTGCACTGTGACATGCTATGGTGCAGATCTCTCCTAGTCATGTGTGCACTGTGACATGCTGTGCTGTAGATCTCTCCTAGTCATGTGTGCACTGTGACAAGCTATGGTGCAGATCTCTCCTAGTCATGTGTGCACTGTGACATGCTGTGCTGTAGGTCTCTCCTAGTCATGTGTGCACTGTGACATGCTGTGCTGTAGATCTCTCCTAGTCATGTGTGCACTGTGACATGCTGTGCTGTAGATCTCTCCTAGTCATGTGTGCACTGTGACATGCTGTGCTGTAGATCTCTCCTAGTCATGTGTGCACTGTGACATGCTATGGTGCAGATCTCTCCTAGTCATGTGTGCACTGTGACATGCTGTGCTGTAGATCTCTCCTAGTCATGTGTGCACTGTGACATGCTATGGTGCAGATCTCTCCTAGTCATGTGTGTACTGTGACATGCTGTGCTGTAGATCTCTCCTAGTCATGTGTGCACTGTGACATGCTATGGTGCAGATCTCTCCTAGTCATGTGTGCACTGTGACATGCTATGGTGCAGATCTCTCCTAGTCATGTGTGCACTGTGACATGCTGTGCTGTAGATCTCTCCTAGTCATGTGTGCACTGTGACATGCTATGGTGCAGATCTCTCCTAGTCATGTGTGTACTGTGACATGCTGTGCTGTAGATCTCTCCTAGTCATGTGTGCACTGTGACATACTGTGCTGCAGATCTCTCCTAGTCATGTGTGCACTGTGACATGCTATGGTGCAGATCTCTCCTAGTCATGTGTGCACTGTGACATGCTATGGTGCAGATCTCTCCTAGTCATGTGTGCACTGTGACATGCTATGGTGCAGATCTCTCCTAGTCATGTGTGCACTGTGACATGCTGTGCTGTAGATCTCTCCTAGTCATGTGTGCACTGTGACATGCTATGGTGCAGATCTCTCCTAGTCATGTGTGTACTGTGACATGCTGTGCTGTAGATCTCTCCTAGTCATGTGTGCACTGTGACATACTGTGCTGCAGATCTCTCCTAGTCATGTGTGCACTGTGACATGCTATGGTGCAGATCTCTCCTAGTCATGTGTGTACTGTGACATGCTATGGTGCAGATCTCTCCTAGTCATGTGTGCACTGTGACATGCTGTGCTGTAGATCTCTCCTAGTCATGTGTGCACTGTGACATGCTGTGCTGTAGATCTCTCCTAGTCATGTGTGCACTGTGACATGCTGTGCTGTAGGTCTCTCCTAGTCATGTGTGCACTGTGACATGCTGTGCTGTAGATCTCTCCTAGTCAATGTGTGCACTGTGACATGCTATGGTGCAGATCTCTCCTAGTCATGTGTGCACTGTGACAAACTGTGCTGCAGATCTCTCCTAGTTGTGTCTGTTTGGGCTCCTAAAGCTTCCGTACATTAGTGTCCACATCTTTCCCAAGGTTAGGCACGTTTTCTCTCCCATTTCACTGAATAGGTTTCTGATCCCTTAATGTTTTTCACCTAGCCGTCAAAGTATTCCAGAAACGTTAAGGAAGATGAGCCAGCCTAACCCTTTCCCGCTGGGTCCTCTCATTGGCCTCATCTGTGTTCACACCCTGCATTATCTTTCTGTGGCACGGGGCTGTTTATTCACGTTTTAAATCCTTTAGCAGGCGTTCATCTCTGTGAGTTTCTTTGGCACATTCTTTTGGAAGTGCCATGTGACCTTGAGTTTTCATCATTTTTATTCCAGTGTTGTGTACAGTGGGCCAGATATTTCTACCATTTACCTGATGGCCTCTGTAGTAATTGGCCTTCTCTTGAAAATGCATCTCAGTCTGTTGGTTTGTTGTGGCTTTGGTTGCAGCTGGGCAGCGCAGCGGCCTCCCACAGCTTCCTTCGCTTATTCTGATGAATTTGGGGCATACAGAGGACTTGGCTGATCTGAGCCTCCGGCACCAGGGAGTTTTTAGCGAGGATACTCTCCTCATTTATTTTCTGAACTGAAAGATGTAAAACCTGAGAGCATGAGCTGACGTGGATCCTAACTGCCCGGAACCTTGGATGCGTACAGCTTCCCAGTCCTCACCTGGGAAGGATGTCTGTGGTGCAGGATTCTCAGAGATTATTCCAGCGAGCACGCAGTGAAACAGCCTGTTAGCTAGGAACAATCTATGCTGGAAGTGAAGAGAGGAGGGGACACTGTGGGGGGCACACAGCCTTTCCATGGCCGCCAAATGGTGGTAGCTCAGTGGCCCCTCCTATCTGAGTGTTGGCCTCTATGGATGCTTGTTTTTCCTTGACTATGTCATCTGTTCTTTTCCTTTTTTCCTTTAAACATTTCTTGTGTGTGCATATGTGTGCATACGTGTGGAGGTCAGAGGACAGCTTGTGTGTGCACATGTGTGCATACGTGTGGAGGTCAGAGGACAGCTTGTGTGTGCACATGTGTGCATACATGTGGAGGTCAGAGGACAGCTTGTGTGTGCACATGTGTGCATATGTGTGGAGGTCAGAGGACAGCTTGCAAAGTTGTTCTTTCTTTTCATCATGTGGGTTCTAAGCCATCTTCCCAGTCCTAAGTCACAGCTTTAAAAATTTTCTTTCCATGTCTAGTAGCTTAAAAAAAAAAAAAAAAAAAAAAAAATATATATATATATATATATATATATACACATATATATAATTCTGTATGAGCGTTTTGCCTGTATATATGTACATGAACTACACGTATACCTTGTGCCTGTGGCGTCGAAAGAGGGTGTTGGATTTCCTGGAACTGGAGTTACAGCTGATTGTGAGCCACCATGTTGGGAATTGAACCCAGGTCCTCTGTAAGGGCAGCCAGTGCTCTTGACTGCTGAGCCATCTCTCCAGTTCCTCATGTTTAGTCATTTTTGATTGGACACTGGTGTATTAGCATATTCTTCTAGGTGAGCAGAACCAACAGAGCGTGTGTGTGCATGCGCACGCTTGTCTGTGTTGTATTGTGATTATTAATATTTATTATTGACTCACATGATTATTAGATGTAGTGGTTATTATTTAACCCACTGTTATAGAGATAAATGGACACAGAATCCTGTTAGATTTTAGTTTTGTTTTGTTTATTTTTCAAGACAGGTTTCTCTGTGTAGCCTTGGCTGTCCTTGATTCACTTTGTAGACCAGGCTGGCCTCGAACTCATAGAGATCCACCTGCCTCTGCCACACGAGTGTTGGGATTAAAGGCGTGCGCCACCATGCCGGGCTCCTGTTAGATTTTTAATAAGCCTTAATACACCTGGGAATGGGCAGATATTAACCCACTAAGCAGCACCCTGTTATCTCCCAGCCGCGCATCCCATCCAGAGCTCCCATAAGTACTTGCACATGCTGCATTTGGGCTGTTTCTCTCCATCATGCCAGTCCTGAGAGCGAGCTCCTCGCGGCCATGCGCTTCTTGCTCATGCTAACCCCTGGTGACCTGCTCCTCCTCTCCTCCTTTCTTTGCATCTCTCTCTCCCATGATCCTTCGGCCCTCCCAGCCTTATGGCCGCCTCCTTCTCAGCTGCCCAGCTCAGGTGTAGGCAATTTTATTGGCCTATCAGTGATATTTTGGGAGGCAAGGTTACACAGCACACTTGGCGTATGTGAGCATTTGCTCATAGAGCAGTAAAGATCTCAGGAGATGAGCAATGAACAGTTGAATACATGGCAGTCCATGTCAACCACAACATGTCTGTGTGCGCTCATGTGTTTCTCTGTCTCTCTCTCTCTCTCTCTCTCTCTCTCTCTGTGTATAGGATCATTTGCTAAACTGGCTTACATGATAAAGTCCAGCACTGGCTGTCAGTGGCATGTGGAGAGGCAGAGAGCCTGGTAGCTGCTCAGTGCCCCCTGGTGACTGCTTAGTGCCCCCTGGTGACAGGCCTGGGAGCTTCCTGGAAAGCAGCTGGTGACAGAGCCTGGAGATTCTACCTGGGTGGGGTTAGGTGTTAGCAGAGGTTGGCAGTGCTCACACTGGAGCAGCCATGCTGCTTTCCCTCAGGGCACTTTCCTGTGTCAGCAGAGGCTGCTCACTTTGACAGCGGCTCCTCCCTCCTCAGCTAATCCCCTCTGGAGAGCCCAGTCTCTGAGGCTTGTGTCCCCTGGGCAGACATGAGCAGACTGCCATCACAGCCAACAGCACAGTGAGGGTTCTAGCCCTTGCAGTGGTCCTCTGAAGAACTTTTTATCTTAGCAGGTGAGCACAGCAAGGCCTGAGTCCTAACTGCCTTGTGCCGCAGCAGACGGAATCACCCATTTCTCTTCATAGTTCAGATGTTTCCCCCACGCCTTGGAATCTCGACTGAGCATGTCAGTTATTTGCAGAATTAGAGATCTCACCTATTTTCAGGATTTCCCCTCTACTTTCACCCTTCACCCTGAACTGTGTCATTTATGGAGTTGGGATGAACCTTCAGGTTGGAGAGATGGCTCAGCAGTTAAGAGCACTGACAGCTCTTCCAGTCCTGAGTTCAATTCCCAGCTCACAACCATCTGTAATGGGATCTGATTTTCTCTTCTGGTATGTACGAAGGCAAATCAATAATGATGATGATGATAATAATAATGTGTGAAGACAGATCAATAATAATAATAACAACAACGACATCAATAAAGTTAGACACTCGCATCTCACAGGCCTTCTCTCCAGAGGCAGATTCCCTCCCACTGTCTGCCTGTGTTTGCCAATTCTTAAATGCCTTCACTAAATTTCAAATACATTGTTCTGATCCCATGGTTGTCACCTGAGGCAGGTGGTTGACCACACTGCTTGGTGCCTGTTGACAGCCACAGCCACAGTAGCATCCGGGCTTTTTCTCAGGGAACTGTGGTTTGAGCTGGGGAGCAGGAGCATCATGGGCAGGCAAACCAGGTTGGGTAACAACCGCCATCTTGGGTGGTTCTTACAGGAACCTCCCAGTCTGGTGCCTGGTGTCTGCGGTCAAGGTTGCCGCAGTTCCAGTTTCTAGTGAGTGCTCTCCTCAGCTTTGAGAAAGCTGCCTTCCTGCTGCCCTCGTGGCCTGGGCTCTGCACATGTGTTCTGGCTCTGCCTCAGCTAAATCCCCTTCCTAAGTATCCAATTTACACTAACCCATCTTCACCCCCCCCCAATTCCAAATTCACTCACACTGGGGGGTCAACGCATATGGTACTTTTCTCATTCCTGTGACAAAATACCCAATAGGGAGCAACTTAAGGAAGGCTTGAGAGGGCGTGGTCCATCATACCAGATGCTGCAGCGGGAGTGCCATTGCTGGTCATGTGGCATCCGAGGGAGGGAGGAGGGCACTCAGCATGGACACCCCCGTCATATTAGCCACCAAGGGAAGGAAGGATTCCCCGGGAAGGCGGGATGGAGTTGCGTATGAACAATTCTTCAAAACAGGTCCGTGAGTGGCAGATGTGAGTGAGTGGCTCCAGGATTGAAAGATGAGAACGTTGTAAAGGGGGGGGGGGCTGGGGGGACAGGGGAACATGTGGGCCTGACTGGTGGAGACTGGCTGTCCCTGCAGACAGCAAATGTGGTGATGTTGGTGTGTTGGCTGGGGCGGGGGGAGGGGGGCAGGGCAGAGAGATGGAGTTGATGATGTTTCTTGGTACCCTTTGTGATGAGGGTTGGAAGGTGAGGGCCCGGAGGCAGCCCGTCGCTAGCTGCTCTGGTGACCCTGACGTCCCGTTGGTAGGTGTGGACAGCGAGTCTGCCTCCAGCAGCATCCGCTTCAGCAAGGCCTGCCTGAAGAACGTCTTCTCAGTTCTGCTCATTCTCATCTACCTGCTGCTCATGGCGGTGGCCGTCTTCCTGGTCTACCAGACCATCACAGACTTCCGGGAGAAGCTCAAGCACCCTGTCATGTCTGTGTCTTACAAGGAGGTGGATCGCTACGATGCTCCAGGTATGGCACCCGCCCAGCTCTGGCCTTCCGGGGTCGGCGAGCACTGCTTCCCTGAGCCCCCATTGTGTTCCCAGCACAGGCAGAATGGAGCAGGACAGGGGTTAGTTGTAGACAGGCATGCAACTGAGAGCCAGTGCTGGGCCCTGGAGCCCCCGGGGTGGACAGGGAGGGTAGCACTGGAGCCAGGCTTTGTTAGGCATGAGACGGACAGACATTGTTTGTGGGAGGAGGGAGGAGCAGAGGCCAGGGTATGTGTAGGGAGGCACTGGGCCTCTTTGGAGAGAGGAGAGCACTCTGGCTGGAGCTGAAGGCCGGGGATGAAGCACGGTATATTAGTTGCTTTTCTATTGCTGTGACCAAGGTAGCTTACAGAAGGAAGCATTTAATTGGCTTACAGTTTCAGAGGGGGTAGAGTCCATGATGGTAGAGCAAAGGCCTGGTAGCAGGCACAGCTGAAGGGAAAGCAGGCAGCAGAAGGCACACTGGGAATGGCAGCAGCCTTTTGAAACCTCAAGCCTCCCCCAGTGACACTTCTCCTCCAACAAGGCCACACCTCTTAACCCTTCCCAAACAGCTCCACCAACTGGGGGCGGAGTATATGACTTATGAGCCTGTGTGGCTGTTGTCCTTCAGAGTGCCACAGGCAGTGAGAGTCAAGGCTGAAGTAGGCCTTAGGAAGGTGATGGGCCATTCAGGTAGGGCCTAGCCTCCAGGGGCTCCAGGCTGCTCTGGGTACCTTTCTCCCTCCGCTGGGATGACTGATACCTGAGTATCGCTGCCTGCCAGAGTGGGAGAGTGCCTGGCACCATACGCTGGCATTGGAGCAGGAATGTGGGCTCAAGCCTTGCCCACCATGAGTGTGCCACCTGCTATGACCCTGAGTGACACCCAGGACATCCTGGTCACAGGCTAGAGCCAGAGTCGGGAGTTCTCCTGCCAGGGGCTCCCACACAGTCACCCTACAGCCTGGCCTGGTTATTCTCTTGTTGCCCTGGCTTAGTCGTGTCTGCTTCAGCCTCTCTGTGGGACTTTGCTGCGGTGTTCCCCCACATCCCTCAGCCCTGCCTCAGTGCCGTATGTTGTTGTGTCTCCTGGGAGCCGGAGCCGGAGAGAGCAGGGCGCTCTGTGTGGTGTGTGTTCATGGACCACCTGGCAGAGCCTAAGAATGAGCCCTGGGAGCCCAGAGCCTTGGCAGCACCAGGCAGGCAGGGCCTGTGAGGCACCACTGTGTCGTGAGGGAGGTGACAGAGGTGGGGACTCCCTCTACTGTAGTCGGACCATGCCTGTGCCCCACCCCCTTTCCTACGACCTTCTTGGTCCTTTCCCAAGGAGGTAAGTATGAGATCATGTTGAGTGCTCTGACACTTGCCAACTTCTGTTTGTTTCCAGGGATTGCCCTGTACCCTGGTCAGGCTCAGCTGCTCAGCTGTAAGCACCACTATGAGGTCATTCCACCTCTTACCAGCCCTGGCCAGCCAGGAGACAGGAACTGCACCGCGCAGAGGATCAATTACACCCACCCCTTCTCCAATCACACCATGGTAATGCCTGTTTCCCTGGGTCCTATGCTCTGTTGGCCACTTCACCCTAAGGATCCTAGCCTCCCTTTGCCCGTATTCTCATGGGTCCTTGGTCTGTGGTGGATGAGAGGCATGTGCATGTGCTGCTGGGGCTGATGGCCCTTAGATCTTCTTGCCCTGAGATGGGAGGTTCGCCGCGCTAACTTTATCAGTGTCACTGAAAATACCAATTTCCAGGAAGTGTCCAGGAATCCATTCTTTTTGAGAAATTTGCCACTGTGAAGATGGTGCTCTAGTCTGGTGTGAATACCACACAGCTCAGCTGCTGAGCCCCGCACAGGGCACCTGAGGGTCCTTATGTCAGGACTGACGGGGCCACATGAGAACATCCCATCAACACAGAAGCTTCCTGGGCGCAGGATGGTGCCCACCGTGGCGATTTCAGTGAGAATGGCTCTCATTTTGAATCCTTGAATGCTTGGTCCCCAGTTAATGGAACCATTTGGGAAGGGGCAGAAGGGTGTGGCCTTGTTGGAGGAAGTGGGGGTAGGCTTTGAAGCTTCAAAAGCCCATGCCAGGCCCAGTGGCGTGCTCTCTTCTCCCCTACGCCTATGGATCAGGATGTAAGCTCTTAGCTCTTTGTCCAGCATGGTGCCTGCCTTGGGCACCGCCATGCTCCCTGCCGTGATAACGGACTAACCTTCTGAGGCTGTAGGCCAGCCCCAGTGAAATGCTTTATTTTATTGCCTTGGTCATGGTGTCTCTTCACAGCAACAGAACAGTGACTGAGACACTGGTGGTGGTAGAGAGGGCCAACGTTGCAGCTGTGCCTCTGGGCAAGGTGACAGTGAGGGTGGCTCAGAGGGTCTTGGGGGAGAGTGTGAGATGTGGCTAGGGACTGAAGCACAGGACAGTGGGTGTGTCCTGCTGTGGGGACGGTCCTGCCCCTTTGGGTGAGAGGAGCCTCTGTAGTCAAAGATGAAAGAATTGCACCGAGACCAGTCAACCCTTTCCTGGGCCACGTGTAAGGCCTGATGAAGTGATTTCTACTCCTTGCAAAGCAAGGTAGGACAGGCCATGAAGACAGCCTCACACGGAGAGGCTGTACAGTTAGAGCAGAGGGCTGGAGGAGCCAGTGGGAGGTGCAGGTTACTGATTGGAACTGGATGGTGGGGCTGGCCAGTCAGAGAAGGCTTATAACCCAGGCAGGACTGCCGGGTGGTGCCAGGTTCTGGCCCTCAGCTCAGCGTGACTGAGTTTGGAATAGGGCTGACTGCTGTGACTCGAGGGCTTTGTCCTTCCTGGTTGCAGAGATGCTGGGCAAGGTGTTTCTCTGGATGCCAGGCCTCACAGCAGCCTCT
The DNA here is from genome assembly GCF_903995435.1 of Acomys russatus. Taxonomy (NCBI): domain Eukaryota; kingdom Metazoa; phylum Chordata; class Mammalia; order Rodentia; family Muridae; genus Acomys; species Acomys russatus. The sequence continues at coordinate 85,257,995 of NC_067142.1, forward strand.
GGGCAGGCTGAGGGAAGGCCCTCTGCTCAGGTGTGGAGACAGGGCTGTGCTCGGGTCATCACTGCTGCAGGGATCTATCTCCTCAGGTGAACACCTGGTCTGCCGGTGTTCCTGCCTGCGGTGGGAGAGCGCTCCCATGGGTGGCCTTCGTGCAAGGGGGAGAGCTAGGCAAGCACATGTAAGCACTGGGGAGATGCCCACCCCCAGGCCGCTACTTGGCATCAGAATCCTTTATTCCCGAGAACGGACAGTTGGCGGTCACTGGGCTTCTCCGTGAAGCCAGCAGAGGACCTGGAGGGAAGCATTGGAGTCCTGTCAGGAGGCCACAGCCAGGGAAGCGGCAGCCGGACTCCCGGACTTCCGGCCGGCTTTCCTTGTCCCTCTGAGAGGCACAGTGGCAGTGGGGTGCAGCTGTGCCCATCCTGTGAGCCCGTCCCCCTCCCCCTGTTGACTGGCATGTTTCCCAGGAGGCAGCTGCTGTAGTGGCTCATAGTTTAAACATAAAGCCTGTGAAATGAGGGATGCTGGCACGGGGAGGAAGTTAGGTGCATTCACTCCCCCCGGTTCTGAGGGGATGGCTAATGCGCTTCAGCTCCTTCCAGCCACAGGCTGCGAACCTCAAAGAAATTTCCTCGTCTTCCCTGGTCAACTGCTCCCTGAGCAAAAACTAACGAGTAATGACGTAATGAGACAGGTGAGGGAGTGTGCACCCAGTATGCCGGGCACTTGGGAGGCTGAGGCACGAGGTTCTTGCTCAAACCGGGGAGTTGAGCTTGGGCAGCGCAGTGAGATCCACCTCAGAAAATGAAACAAGGGAAGACGGACGCACCAGAGTGTCCACAGCTGCTTGGCAACGCCTGGTGACAGCCAGCCAGGGCCTGCAGCTCTGCTGTAGTGAGCAGGATGTCCTTCCTGCCGCTCTGGGGAACTCCGGTTGCCTTGGCCTCACCCACAGATGGATCTGAATTGCTGGAAGCCATGGTGGCTACATCAAAATTGGATGTTGGAAACTGCCCTTGAGATCTGCACCTGTTTTTTTTGGGTTTTGTTTTTGTTTTCAGCCTGCTTCCAGCTTAAGTCTTCTTTGGACTGGGCCTGGGGTGGCAGGCTGGGAGGTGGCCTGTTCCCACCCAGCCCTTCTCACCACCCTTTGCAGTGAGATTTTTTTTTTTTGCAGTGAGATGTTAATGTGTAGACTCTGGCTGGCTGAGCCCATTGAGTGCTGTGACAGTGACCCCTGTTGAGGGTCCTGTCCAGGCACACTGTAAGTCTTCAGGCTTTTGTAGAGTTCCTGGTTTCTTGTGCTTTGGATTTCTGGTGGTTTGCCTGTAGCCAGTGCTTTGCTTTTGTACAGCCAGGGCTGCTGCCTTTCCAGTCTGCAGGGTCAGTGTCTGTTTTCCCACTGTTCAGGTCATCCCGTCCCCTCAGGGGAAGCTCAGGCCGCCTCTGGGGCTCCGCTAGCTCCCGGCTGACGAAGTGTGTTAAGCTGAGCTCGGGCTCAGCTCCTGTGTGCACACTCCCTTCCTGACAGAGCCGCCCTTGGAGGCCAAGGCAGCTTCTTTCTGGGAGTGGCTTGACTGGCAGGCAGGCTCACGTGGGGACTGCTGCTTCGTGGGATTGCCCAGCAGTGTCCCCTGTGCTGTTGTCCTGTCCACATGATCATGGTCACCTTTTGAGCACATGTCCTGGAAAGGTGAAGGTGAGGGAAGGTAGAGGTGAGGGAACGTGAGGGTGAGGGAAGGTGAGGGTGAGGGTGAGGGAAGGTGAGGGAAGGTGAAGGTGACTTTCTCACTATACCCCATCAGTTCGGTTCTGTCTCACTGAAACACCCTGAGGAGTTTAGTTGGACATTACAAGCTCGCTTTAAAGTAGGTTTAGAAGTGAGGAGACATAGCGAAACAACTAGGACTCTGGAGGAATAATGTGGGAGCTTCTGGCCCAGGCCAGAGTCACCTGACACAGCAGGCGATGCCACCGGCAGCAGTCCTGGCTCAGGGACAGACCAGTGTGTTTGTGGGCTGCATTCAGGCCAGGAGCAGTGTAGGGACGTAGGAAGGCAGGAAGGAGCAGGGCTGGGAGCTGGGTGCCTACGATGCCACATAAAAACTAAAGCCAGGCATATGCAGTATGTACTTGTAAGATTTAAACTCACGATGGGGACATTCTGGGGAACGTTGAATTATTGGCATACCTTAGCAAGCCAGCCAGAAGGTGTACAGAAGATGGACAGGCTTCCGTCACTGTATTTGACTGGGACACACCAACACATAGCAGGCAAAAGCCAGCACTCTTACCTAAAAGGGACATGTGTCATACTCAGCTGGGCTCTGGCTCTGCTGAGAGGTCTCCATGGCCAGCTTGCAGCGCTAGGCAGGAGGGTTGGTTTGGCAGCAGTCCCCGGAGGCTGCCGGGTGACTGCTGTGTGTTTGCCAGGCAGTGCTTGTGGCTGATGCCTCTGTGGGCCTGTCTGAGGGTCAGGAGCACGCAGCCTCCAGCACTGAGGGTCTGGCTCTTGTCTCCCCGCAGCAGTCCGCCCTCATCGTCCAGGGGCCCCAGGAAGTGAAGAAGCGGGAGCTGGTATTCCTCCAGTTCCGCCTGAACCAGAGCGACGAGGACTTCAGTGCCATCGACTATCTCCTCTTCTCCTCCTTCCGGGAGTTCATGCAAAGGTGGCTGCTCAGAGTTCACGGGGCCGCACCGTGCCCTGCCTAGCACATGGCCACGTGGAAATGGAGGGGTGAGGGCAGGGAAGGGGAGTAGAGCTGGCCTAGCACAGGAAGTGCCCTCAGATCCCAGTGCCCATTACACTGACTGCAGCTAAGCAGGCGTGCCTCTGCACCCGGGCTGCTGAGGAGCAGAGGTGCTGCCTTCCACATGGCCCGTGAGCCTTCTTGCCTGCAGAACACTGCCAGCTGACACCTCCTATTGGCTCCCAACACCGGGCTGCATTGCAGTGCCATCTCCAAGGCCTAAAACACTTGGTGGAATAGGAGCCTTCCTGCCTGCCCCTGCCTAGTCTTGCTGAGCAGAAGGCTCCATTTTTGTGGTGTAGGAAGATACATCACAGTGGCAGTGTGGTGACAGTCCAGCTGAAGAGAAAGTGACACACCACTGCCTCTGCTTTCCCTCCACCTGGGACCTCCTCGCCAGCACTTTCCCTGCTGATAGGGTCTGTCATTTCCCTCCTGGAAGCCGTCAGAGGCTTGTCACCCCGGGCCACTTTAGTCAGGTCCCTAGCACGGCACTGCTGCATTGGTGTGTTTATTCTTTAACAGGTTCACACACGTATATAATGCATTTTGGTCATTGTCACTCTCACCCTCCCCTGATCCCCATCCCACCCCACCGAAACCCGTATTCTTTCCAACGAGTCTCCTACCTACTTTCGTGTCTTTTTCTGTGTGGAAGACGGTTTAATTAGAGTTGCCTGCATGAGCAGGGGTGGGACTGCAGTGGTTACACCACTGAAGGAAATGACAGCCTCTCTGCCATCAGCCAATGATGGCTAATGGTCCCCAGGATGAAGTGTTGATAGGCAGCACTGCAGTGATGTCAGAGAGGTCTTGTTGCATATGACGTCATCTTCTGGGTCTTGCGTTCCTCCTGTCCCCTCTTCTGCAATGCTCGATGTCCCCTGACCCTTCAGGTAGGCTGTGTCACAGCTGTCCCTTTTAGGGCCAAGCACTGGTTTTGAGTAGGATGTTACTGTAGCCCAGGCTCTGCCACCTCAGCCTCCCAGGTGCTGGGCTGACTGGTGTGCACCTCTGCGGGGCTCTGGCCTGCGGTTTGCAGTCGTTCGTTCCTGCTTTTCTCTGGCTGCATGTACAGCTCCCATGGGATGCTCTTCCCAAGTGAGGCCGAGCTCACCGAGGAGTACGGCAAGCCACGCTTCAGGGATCATGTGGGTGACTAAGCTGCAGGAAGGGACACTGTGGGAAAGCGGATGGTGTGCCCATCGTGGAGGTGGGGGCTGGGGGCAGGAATCATGCCACTGCCCTCCTACCGGTGGAACTGTCTGGAAGCTAAATGGAGGTGTGGACGGGTTGGCCTTTGCTCTTGGTGCTGGCTAACAAACATGGTGGGCAGGCAGATCTGAGGGAACAGGGAGTCCACAGCACCCTGACTGTACCAGAAAAGGTTAGCAGCTTGAGACGGGACTAGAGTTTGCTTTGGCCACATTAGGCTCCAGCTGTCAGGCCTGGATTAACCTGGACCTCCCTTCCTCCTCTCTCTCCTCCAAGCCCGGACAAGGCGGGCTTCATGCAGGCCTGTGAGAGTGCCTACTCCAGCTGGAAGTTCTCCGGAGGCTTCCGCACCTGGGTCAAGATGTCACTGGTGAAGACCAAAGAGGAGGACGGGCGAGAAGCTGTTGAGTTCCGCCAAGAGGTAATGGCGCTGCTTCCTTGACACAGGTGATCTCTACACTTGAGTCTGGGGTGGATGGAGACCTCGAGGGAGAGGGGCTTTCAGGTGGGACCCAAGGACCAGGAGGCTCTCAGTAGCCCCTGTGAAGGCTTCCTGCGCCTGAGGCCTTCCAGCAGTACACTGTTCTTCACAGAGCCATCCCTGTGCCTCATAGAAGCACAGCGTTTCCTAATGCTGCCATGGATTGTTGCAGATGAGAGGACACCGGGCACAGCAGGGGTGTGATGACCTGTTAGGATGCAGGAGAGCATGAGCTCATCAGAAAGCTTTTGGTTCCCTGGCCGGAGCCAGATGCTGGGTGTTGAGGCAGGAGGATTGCTGGGCATCTATTCCTGTGATCTCGGAAGACTGAAAAGGCAGGGCTGCGGGGATGGAAAGGGGTGTGGCGTGCTTCCCTGGGAGTGCTGCCGTGTCACAGCAGGCTTCCGGAGCGTCCACTGCTCTCCCTATGCACGTAGGGCCCTGTACCTGGGTCTAGCCACGGGGACAGGATTTTTCCTGCCTTAGGTGGTAACCACCCCTGAAAACAAGACTACGACAACTGCCTGGCCCCACAAAGGCTTGAGGTGTCCTTGGTCACCTCACTCATTGGCAGCCCTGCAATGAATCTCAGAATCACCTTCCTGTAGCCAATGCGAGCGTCAGGTGGCCCCGTGCCGCTGCAGCCTGTCTTCCGTCCATTGTGTGCCGCAGCTTCTGTGACAGTTGACTGGCTGATCCTATCATGACCGCTTACTGAATGTTTATAGAGTTGCTGGTATGGAGTGGAGGCTACGTTTTGTCCCTGAGTTCTAGCTTGGCCTTTCATTGTGTTGGATGCCTTCTGTAGTGGACTGAGTGTGGCTCACGTATGAGTCCAGACACCCGATGGCAGAGTTCAGTGACAGTTGAAGCTACTCAGGCATCGTGGTCCTTTTTATCCCTAAGAACTGAGGCAGCCGCAGTGAAGTCCTGGCTCTTGTACAAGTTGAAAGGTCTTGTACATGAGGCTGGACTTTCCCTCCAGAAGATGCTTCTAGGAGAGCCGAGGCTGAGTCTCTGCCTGCTCTTGTTTCCCGGGCCCAGGCAAAGGAGGGCCCAGAGTGGTAACTCTTCTGTTCTGCACCCAGACCAGCGTGGTTAATTACATTGACCAGAGGCCTGCCGCTGACAGGAGCACTCAGTTGTTCTTTGTGGTCTTCGAGTGGAAAGATCCCTTCATCCAGAAGGTCCAGGATGTAAGTACTGCTAAGAGTGGCCTTCCTCATATTAGCCCAGGGCGCCTCAAGGTGACCACGACAGTGGGGAAGAGATTCTAAATCTCAGACACGGGCACTTCAGATCCCAGGATCGAGTCTACGGTGTGGCCATATTTTGCTGCCACCCATGACCCTGAAGATTGGCCCAGGCTTTGTGTGAGAGGTGGGTGAAGGCTTGAAGCTTACTAACACGACTAGGGTGAAAGGGAATGATTTGTAGCTGTGTGTGCTCTGGTTTTCTTTAACGTGAGCCATCTGTCATGAGAGGCTGCTTATGGGCCAAGTAGGCAGGCAGAGGTGATGTGAATTATAACGTGGCAAGGGAGTGCCTTTGACGGGCCCATGCCAGGTGTGCCCCCGAGTAATGCACCATGCTACAGACCTGGTGTGAAGGAGGGTTATTGAGGAGCAGAGGGGAGTGTGATCCCGGGGAAGGGGTAGAGGCGGCAAGTGGACATGTAGACAGACAGACAGACCGACAGGAGCAGGAGCATGAGGGCAGGGCACTCTGAACAGAGACAGCTGCGGTCGGGGTTGGGCCTTTTATCCAGCACTCACACACCTATCGCACCCGGCAGCAGGTTATGACATAAGCAGTTGCCAGGTTCCTGCAGGCATGGCAGCAGGATTGCGCATAGGCTAACAGGAGGTGTGGCCATTGTGCCTATGTGAATGTGGACTCACCCTGTCTCAGACCCCACCCCACCGAACCAGGCTGACAAGTGGGTTGTTGTTGTTTCTCTTTAAACCACATGGGGGGGAGGTTTCCAAATGTGGGAGCTCTGCCTAAGGGAGTAGACTCCATGGGAGAGAGCGTGTCTAGCACACACAAGGCCTGCAGTCCATCTGTGAGCACCGCAGAGAGATAAGAGTGTTGAAACAAGGATTGCGCTCGTGCCTTAGAGCATTAGCAGACAGTAAAGAGGCGTCAGAGCTCTGTGGGATCAACAACTCTGTTAAAGGAAAAGTGTTTTGGCTGAGTGGATGACAAAGGGAGGGTTAGGACAACGTCCCAGCAGGGGAAGAAGGAGACAGCTCAAAGCCTAGGTAGTGATGACAAAGAGACACCTGGCTCTTTCACCTGCCCGAGTGCGTGCCTGTGGGCCCGTGTGTGTCTGTGTGTATGCAGGTGAATGTGTGCACGTGTGTGTATGGCTTGGGCAGCTGGGAACATTTAAGTCTGAGCAGAAGCCTTGTCTTTCTGTTGGCTCCACAACCTGAGACAGTGTGTCAAGGTTGATGCCAACCAACAACCTCGTTTTTTGTCTGTCCCCAGATAATCACGGCCAACCCTTGGAACACCATAGCCCTTCTCTGTGGGGCTTTCCTGGCGTTATTTAAAGCAGCAGAGTTTGCCAAACTTAGTGTGAAATGGATGATCAAAATCAGGAAGCGATACCTCAAAAGAAGAGGCCAGGCGACAAACCATATAAGCTGAGGTCCCCGAGCCCAGTGCTCTGGACTGCCAGAGCCTCACCCTCACGTTGACGAGCCACCAGCAATCCTGAACTCACTTGAAAGGCTGTTGCAGCCTGCCACACTGGGTGGGCAAAGCTGGCCCAGGAAGAGGCTGTTCTGAGCCCAGAGGGAAGCACCCAGGAGATAACCCGACACTTATTTAAGTACTTAAATTATTAACGGATTATTTAGAGAACTGCATAGTGTTTTGGAGAGGCTCGCAGAAGGCGGCTTCTTCCTGTTTGTTCATTAAATAGTGACGTTCCAGGTTAAGGCTCCTCCTTCACCTTAGTGGTTGGTTAGTTGGTTTGTTTTTCAAGTGGATTGATACGCGCTGTATACAAAGTTCTTTTATGCCATCTACTGTTACTTAACAAGAACATGTCAGAGCCTAGATCAGGCTTTTCTTAAATGTAGCCTTGGTGGAACCTCTGTGTAGACTAGCCTGCCTCTGCCTTCCCACTGCTGGGAATAAAAGCCTCCACAGCCACCCCAAGCCTTACCTGAGACTTTAGAGGCTCTGGAAACCAGTGACTACATTCCTGATGCACTAGAAGCTCTAGCACAGGTGTATACAGTAGGCACCTACTTAGTATTTGATTTCATTAACAGGTAAATAAAGTTGAGCTAATACAAAAGGAACACAAAAGGAATGAGTGTGCATACCCAGTAACCCGACAGGCACCAATACTGGACTCACTGGTGCTAGGACCACCAAACCCAAAAGGTAGCATGAGACTGGACTGACTGCTCGAAGGCTCTGACCCCTGAGGTAAGCTGGGCACTGAGGGCAGAGGCACATCACACTATGAATAAGCTGGTCACGGTCCTCAAGGGAGCAGCTCTGTGTGACTGAATAGCAGCGGCCCTGGAATGCCCACTGCTTGAACAGGAAGCAAAATACAAGCCACTGTTCTGCAAGGAAGCATTTCCAAGAGTCATGGAGGCCGCTGTGCTTGTGTTTAGTTGAAACCATGTTACGGTCTCGCAGCCCTCCACAGACCTGTTGCTGTCATAGATTAAGAGACAGCTTTTCCTCTGGGCTATTTTAATTAAAGCTAGCTTTAATGTCAAACCTGTCCTAGAGTACAGAGGGACATGAAGCCGGAGATTTGATGAAAAGAATTGTTTAAGCGCCTAGATTAATCCATGGACCACAAGCACCCCAATTCTAGTGAGAACACACCCACAAGTTGCAATAGTCTTCTGTGACTATCTTCCAGATATAAAAGAGCAGATGACGTAAGGCAAAATACAAACATAGACTTTATTAAATGCTGCTCAATCCCCAGTGAAGATCTTTCATTATAAAACAGTTTTCCACACAACTGCAAGGCAAGAGGTTGGAATGGTACTGATAACATGATGTGAGAAATACCTGACCCGGTAAGAACACACAGGGCTTCTACACAGTCAGTTCAGAGGACGCCTACTGCGTTTCCTTGCAATAAAGCCAGGCAGTGAGCGCTAGCAATCTGCATCACACCGTGGGACTCAGAGCCTCCACCCTGCAAGCAGGCCTCGGGCAGGTGGGTAGGGGACTGGGAAGGCCCTGCCTCCCACCTTGGAGAGGAATGAAGGGGAGGTGAGCCTGGGGTCCACCTGCCCGTGTCACTCTGTCCTCGCTCTGGGGTGCTGTTGCTGATGGAGGTATTCCGCCGGAACGGTCACAATTTTGGTTTGCTTTCCCTCAGCTTTAATACTTTGTGCTTCAGAAGCCTGGAAACAAAACCCAGAGGATGGCAGTATGTTTAACGAGGCTGGGCCTTTATCCCGCCACCTCTCCAGGAGAGGAGGCAAAGGGAAGGGCGACACCTCAGTTTATCTTACGAAGGTTCTTTCCTCAGATGTAACCAAGGTCTGCAGCAGTGTGAAAAGCACATAGTAAAAGGGCAATGTGCAGAGGACGACTTGATCTGTGTGCAGCACAATCAGTGTTCAAGTCGTGATTTCGTCACTCCCACAATCACCTCACTCAGAACACGGACGATAACGTGACATAATAGATGACTAGACAGAGTTTACAATATACTGTGGCCATGATACAGCACAGGGCTATGTGTAGTCCATATTTCTTTTGCTTACGCTTGCCAGGAGAAGCTGGCCTCCTAATTGTTATACTGATGAGGTCTGCTTTGAGGCGTACAGAGCTGCCGGCGGCAGAGGGGGCAGCCCGCCTTTACTTGGCAGCTGTACCGCTGAGGATGCTGTGCATGTTGTAAGCACTGTTCTGCTTCTCTAGAGCCTTCTTCAGCTTCAGCTCCTCCAGCTTCTTCCATAACTCCTCACGCTCCAACTCTCTCTTTTTCTCTCTGTAGAGAAACCAGCAGTTTTAATGGGGAGCTTGCTGGCAGCTTACTGGGCAATGAGCGTTTTGTCTCCTGTGGTTGCAGGTTTATGTGACACCCGTGGCACCGACTTTGCAAAGTCGCTAGAGTGGCTGTAGGTCAGCTACAGTAACACGTAGGAGGGACAGGCAGAAGTCCCACCTGTCAGTTTATGTTCCAACTCTGATCTTCAAAACTAAGTGAGGAATGTGGGCACGAACATGGGCTTTTATTTCTACATCTGTCTTTGAAGATGTGGTCCATCTACAGGTCCCCACCACACGCCTCTTTCTGCCATCTGAACTCTGTAACTCTGTGAGGTTTTTGTTTGTTTGACAGAGGGGTCTCCACTACATAGTCCCGGCCTTACAGTCAGATACCTGACTGGCGGCCGAAGCTGTTACCACGATGCTGATGACAGCCCTGGAGCCGTCGAGCTCTCAGGAGCCAGTGTGGACAGAGCGGTTTGTGTACATTACAGTGGACATGCTACCAGACACTGAAACCTTACAGCCCGGCATGAGATCAGTGGAAGACCACAGTCTAAGATGTTTATACAAACACCAGGATTACTTTACTGGGCAGTGGTGTTAATGCTCAGAGGCTCTCAAGTTATAGTGCCTAAGGCATTCACCATAGCAACACTAGGAGACAGAGTAACAGCCAAATATCAGGACGCATCACGTACCTCTGTCTTTCGGCTTTGTAGGAACTAGTAAGGTCATCAAAAAGTTTGCCGTTCATCTCCATCAGGGTTTTCAGCACGTTGTACACAAGTGCCACAATAGTCCTGAAAGAGAGACGCCCGTCCTGGGTTAGAGGCCAGCAACGCCGTCACCGGGCCGGTGTCAGCTGAGCACAGAATGATGACAGATGACGTAACTACAGTACAAAAACTGGCCACACGTGCCAGGTGGGAGCAGGTCTGTTCTGAAGTTCACTCCCTATGTTATGCTTAGGCTTAACGCTAAGAATATTCTGATTCTGTTCATTGGTGTTCTGTTGTATCATCTTAGGACATAGGTAGCAAGATAAATGTCACAGAAGTTACAATGCGTGAATCCACATTTCTCTATGGTCCTCAGCTCCCAGCACCAGGTGCTAGCTAGCTCGGCCACATGATGGTCCCACAGTGGCACTGGGCCCCATGTTGGTGAGGCCCTTTGCTGAGGAACATCCACAAACAACTTAGTAAGTGGAGATTAGTAACATCTAAAACTGTGACCGTTGACCTACAGTACAGGTTACAAATGGTTAAAAAAGAAACAAAAGTAATACACAAAGCACATGAGAATTGGGCATGCTGGCACATAGCTATAATCCCAGCACTGAAGCAGAGGCAAGAGACTGAGTTCAAGGCTAGCCCGAGCTATTTATAGGTTAAAGTTAAAAAAACAACAAAAGCTTACTGGTTCCAGTGTTCTTTGGAAATTTTATACAAACTGGCAAACATAATTGGCAGGATTTTATCAATATTCTCTTCAATCAAACTAAGAATATATTCATTGTTCCAGAAGTACAGTGCTCTTTCTGCAACCTACAAAAGACATCAGAAATGTCAGAATCCACAGGGGACAAGGACGGTACGGAATCAGAACGCCACAGAGGCAGGAGTTGGTACCTGGAAGTGAGAACTGGAAACACACTTGGATATCTGCTTAAAAAGTGGCTCCTCAATTTTTTTGAATTGTGTCGGTTCAATGACATCTAAGATTTCTTCAATTTCTCCTAAGAACATCACCTAGGTTTTAAAAACAAGTTCTTTAAAAAAAAAAAAAAAAAAGATTTACAGACGACACTAATTTAGAAGCTGTAAGGACAGGTGGAGCTGCACCTCAGGAAGTGGCTGAGGCTCCGCTGTGCGGACCCACCCCCTCCTCCCACTCTGGAGCAGGCCAGGATCATTTGTTTTTTATTAAAACCCACCTCTTTCTGACTGCATGTTTTTGGCCAAAATTTTAGCAGCCCTCTGATCACCTACAAAAAAAACAAAGTTTAGGATGAACAGTTGGGTGTGGCAGTGCATGCTTATAACCCTAGTACTTGGGCTGAGGCAGGATTCCAAGTTCTAGACCAGCCTGGGACACAGCCAGACCCTGTCTCACTACACTGTGTAGTTAATCTCAAGATATTTTAACTGATTCTGAAGTAAAGCACTCAGTACATAAAAATTCCTACTTGGCTTTAGACTTAGGCGTGGGACATACCAGACGCAGCTAGAGATACTGGACGCGGATGAGCAGGCAAGTCTCTGGTTTTCATGAGAGACCAGCATAAGTGAACACAGCCTGATGGTGTGAGGGAGGGAGGTTGACAAGAGAAGGGTTTTGTTTTCCAAAGACTGTATAATGTGTGTGTGTGAGGGGGTAACCTTGAATTTCTGATCCTTCTGTGTGTCTGCCTGGCTTAGGAAGTGCTGGGGACTGAATCGGAGCCCTGTGCACGTTCGGCCAGCAGTCCACCCGCTGAGCTCAAGCCTGTAAGGGGGCAGTCGGGGCAGTCTAGACAGGTAATTCTCACCATCTCAACTGAGAAGTACACATTTTAAAAGGCAGAGTTCCGGAATTCTTTCATGACTGACAAAATCAAGGTACAATGAAACTTTAAAAAGAGACCATATATTTCAACAGTTAAAGAGATCTTACTAGTCCCAGTACATTTACCAGGGTTAGCTTACTAAATTAGTAGCACACTAACACAAAACCTAGAAATGCCAGGATTGGCCAACTCAATAGGTTAAAAGGAAAAACAGAACTAAACCTTAAAAGCTCCGCCCCACCAGGGCTGCCAATAGGTGTGCATCGCATGGATTTGCTATGTTAATCAGAGTGCTTGTCTTTCTTGTGCATCCCTGAGTGAATTCTGACGTGACTTTAACGTGTGTTGTCAATACAGTAACTACTTTCCGAATGAGAGATGAATACCACGCCTGTACATTTCCAAGCACCCCTAGGGTTGCCTGAAATAGATGAGTTAAAGTGCTTAGATTTAAAGTGCTTAGAAAGCATTCTGGCAAAGCACTCCCTTTACTTAAGGTTACAGTGGTTTGTGTAGTTGGGTGAGCTCAAAATCGCAGCATTTAGGAGGCTGAGGCAGGAGGATCACAGTCCAGACTAAATACAGTTCTAAATCAGGGCTAAGGGTTCATTACGCCCCTCAGCCTTCTGTTCTCACCCGATCTCATCTCAATAACTAATTATTATCCCTCACTCTTCTAAGACTGTAACCCAGTTTGCCAAAGGCGAGGAAACATTTTCAATCTTTCTGCGTTTTATTTCTGAACGTAAACTCCAGGGAATGGTTCTCGGATGCCAGGTGTTCTTACTACAGGTGACAACCATCCTCCAGTGATGATGGCCGCGGCACATCAATCCCCCCATGCATGCTCCCTTCCCAGGCTCCCAGAAGCTGCTTCTACTGTGTGACAACTGACTACACAGGCTGAGGTGAACTGCCATGCTCAGACACTTACAGGCTCCGTCAGCGTTGTGTCTTTCTCCAGGAACTGCACAACGCAGTACGCCAGCTAAAGGGCAGAGGAGGTTTAAGAGGTGTCAGTCAAGGAGCATTTAGGGATAACGGGATCTTAACACACCCGTTTGGTGTAGTGCTCACCTACACTTGCAGAGCATACAGATGTCACCCTCTAACGTTCAAGTCACCACGACCCTTCTAACCGGACCTTAGCCGCGTTCTACATCTGCGTGAGGCCATTCAGTCTAGGCCCTGGACCTGAATACGTTTCTCTATCTAACTTGTAACTGCACTAATAGTACATGAAACAAACCCATAATAAAAAAAAATTGCCAAAACAGATTCCGTAATTATACATGAAACTAGCAACTTCACATCTCTCAAATTCTTGGCCTTTATATTTGTTACTGGAAACACTCATTTCATTTGCAATATTTCTGAAATTTACCTGAGCATGAAACAAAGCCAATCCTTTTGCAGTATGCATAGGAATAAGAACCTTCATTAGAAATTGCTTATGTTCTGCTTTCAGTGGCAATGCAAAGCCATTGATGATACTGGAGGGAAGAAAAGGCAGGGGAAGGGTTAAGTAGTCACTTTGTTTCCAAAAGTTACACTATCTACAGCTGGTGGGGAAAGGCATCTGGTCATGCTGGAGTTGTAAGGCAGGCTGCTGTGGAGCTCTGTCCCTCCAGGCAGTGTGTAATTTGACACCTGCAGACTGTCACCTTAGTTCTGCATTGCTGCCTTTAATTTTCCTCCCTAAAGCAACAGGAGAGTTTGTCTCAATGCTATTAGAATTCCCGACGTGTACAGTGCTAAGTGGGGAGTTTCTCCTACACTTTTGAATAATATGGAATTAAGATAATTCTATCATTGCCTCTGTGTAATGAACAGAAAGGTAATGTGCGCATAAAACCACTAACTGCTGGATTAGGAATGGCCTATCAATACTGGGTAAGACTGAACTTTTGATGAAATGACAATGGCCATCTCTTCCCAGCTAGGAGTTAGGAGGAGCTTCCCCGGGCAAGGCCCCCTACACTACAGTGGTTTATGTGCCAAGGCCCTGAAGTCGTCTTACGCTGTGTTCGGTAGCATTGTGCTCTGAACTCTAAAACGGGAGCTCACTTCTTCAGCTCCAGCTAGTTAGTACATAAAACATTCATTCTGTAACTTAACTCTTAACAAATAACAAACGCCTACCTTCCTAGTATCTCAAGGAGTTCAGCCACACCGTTGAAATGTTCTGTTTCATATATAAACCTGAAATTGAAATAAAAGACAGGCAAGAAGGTGAAGAAAGCAGACCGAAGGGCGCAGGAGAAGGTGAAGGAAGCAGGCCGAAGGGCGCAGGAGAAGGTGAAGGAAGCAGGCCAAAGGGCGCAGGAGAAGGTGAAGGAAGCAGGCCAAAGGGCGCAGGAGAAGCAGGCACTGACTGACTGGTTTTCTCTGGAACTGTTTAGCCCTGAGGAATTTTGTTCACATCAGTCTTTGTTTTGAGACAGGGTCTCACAAATACCAAACTCTCTTCAAGCTTACGCCGTAGGCAATCTTGACCTTTTTTGACCCTGCTGGCATTACAGGTGTGTGCTACCACAGCACCAAACGAGCTGTACCCCAGCTCAGATTCACAGCAATAACAACAGAAGATCTATTTCCCTGAGACTTATGCTAACATTTGCCCCGTGAGAATAACAGTGTCGTTTCACCTGGATTATGTTTTACTTAATATATAAGAAAGATGTATGGCTTAAAGAGACCCTTTCAAAGTAGGAAACCACTACCCACAAAAATCCAAGGGAAATGGTCCATTTTTTCAATTGTTCAGAATTTTTCTGGACTGTAAATGACAGAAAGCTATCTAGTTGTGTACCCCCATGCCTTCCTTGAAAGCACATGGCAGCATGAGGTGGGGCTGACCGGGGGCTGCAGTGGACGAGGAGGTGGAGCAGACAGCCGCCACTCATCGCCCATGCCAGCCTAGTTTCCTACCGTCAATTAATTACGAAAAGGAAAACAAACCTGGAAGCACAGTAATTAATGTGAAATCTGATGTGATGCAAATGTCTCACAAGTGTTTAAATCATAGTCCCATATGGATTTTAATTAGCTTTGTCAGAAAAAAGAGAAGAAAACATGTCTACAGGTATTAGCTTGAATAATGGTTGTTTTAAAAAAAAAAACAAACAAAAACAGAAAAACCAAAAAACAAAACTCAAAGTTTTTTAGTAAATTTTTCTTTCAGCTCAAATACAGCATTACATCACCTATCAAATACCACTGCTGACCTGACAAAGGAGGTCACAGGCATCTACAATGGCCAGGTCACCCAGGAACCATTCCTTCTGTAGCTCAGGAGGGCGGCCCCACGCCATCTGCTCGCGGTGCCCTGGGACCTCGGCTCTTGCTGGAGTTCTCGGGGGTTCTTAAATGGTCTCATTCCCTCTCTAAGTCTAGCTGGACTCAGGGTTAAGTTTATGAATATGAATAAAAAGTGAGTAAGGAAAATGAAAGAAGCTTGTTTAAAGAGGAGGCACGAGGGGGAAAGGGCCCTCAACAGTGAGCTCACCTGAGGAAAATGTTGTTGATTTGCTTTCGGATGAACGCTCTCAGTCCGAGGAACTTCCCATAAACCCGGTGCAGCACGGTCTTCAGGAAGTCCCGCTCGCGTGGATCCTCACTATCAAAAAGCTCCAGGAGCTTTAACAAAAATCTGACAAATTACTTTTAAAAAATAATCGAGCTAAAATCGCTCTTTTTTTCTAATTTTCTTTGTAGGAGTACCTATGAAATCTTTAGCATTTTTCCTAAATATTCTGCCTTTTTTTTTAGCAAAGTTTTATCTCTGCTAAATAAATGAAACTAAGAAGAGCATGAATATTTTTACAAAATTCATCTTTATACAGTCTTTGTATCATTGTAAAGACTATAAACACTTTAAAAAATAAGATGTTTTTAACCTTCTAGTGACTTTAACATTCCTTCCTAACATAATTTTTAGTGCTACAATGTTTAACGTTTTTTGATAGCAAGCTAAAAACTTGATTATTTATATTTGAGACAGGGACTCATTATGTGGCCCACACTGGCCTTGAACTTGCAATCCCCCTGCCTCTGCCTCCTGAGTACTGGTCTTTGGAGGCCAGCCTGATCTACACAGTGCCTTCTGAAGCCACATGGTGAGACTGTCTCAAACAAAAGCCCACGTGCAAATCTAGCCTAAACTGGATACTGGGTACATACAGGGAAGACGACGTGCTCTGGGCCTCACCAGATGCCCCTCTTTCTTCACTTTGTCTTTAATTATGTGGGATTTGAGGTACTAAGTCACATTCATGCCCCCCAAACAAGCTACTTCCTTGTGGTTTGTACTCATTCATTTTTGCTAGGTTAAGGTATCCTGTGAGGCTCTAGCCAAAAATACCCAGAAAGCACTTGTCCAAATTATCAATTAGAAATGGCTAGGCTTCTCATTTTAGCCTTAACTCGTTTACTTGAAAGGTGACTTTGTTCAAAGTAGATTTATCTCAAAGGGGCACTAAAGCTCAAGAGCGGTTGCTAGCTGAGGTTCAAATCTAGACGTATTTTGAAATACTGGAGTTAAATAAACCTAATTAGAAATACAGTTGTACCAGGAAACCTACTTTTTCTGGCTCTGTTGCCCTCAAACTGTTTTGTTTGTTTGTTTGATTTTTCCTTCAAACTGGTTTTAAGAGTAATTCAAGTCAAGGTCAGAGGGTCTAGTTCAGTGGTTCTCGACTCCTTTTGAGTTACATATTTACATTATGATTTATAACAGTAGCAAAATTACCAATATAAGTACAATAAAATAATTTTATGGCCAGGGGCCACTACAGCATGAGGAACATTATTAAAGGGTCACAGCACTAGGAAGGGTGACACTGCTCTAGTTCAGACCCAGACTGTGCCGTTTACTAGCTACGTGGCACTGGATGTGGGTGCTCTCTATGACACATCCAAATGACAGGTCCATGGCACAAAAAACAGTGAGTTTTCTTTGGAGATTCTCTGATTTGAACATAGATTTAAATTATGCAGATTTTCCCTCCCAAACTCTAACAAAAATCCTATTCTTCTGAGTTTTTTTTAACACTTTGAAAGGCTGAGAATTCTCATACAGCGGTTTTTAGAAACACCTCAGAGGCTCTCGGCTTTGGGCAGTGCACAGAACTGTTGGAATCAGCCTTGGCTTCCTAGATACTTTGGGTTCCCGTTGGACCAGGTTTCTCCCTGCTCCCCGAAGAAGAGCCCAGCAGCAAGGACCCCCTCATATGCCGTCACCTGAAACAGTTTAACCTGTGTGGCTTCAGGGGGCCTGAGCACATTCCACGGGTGACCCATACAAGAAAGTAAACGGGTTTCACCTGAAATAGCCCCAAGGACCCCATTTACACTGGACCAGTTTTATTCCTGTCTGTTGTACTGTTAACATCTGGTCTTGTGTAGTTTACAAAGAGCTCCTGAAGGGATAGGCAGGCAGTGTTCGCCATGTATGAGCCAGGAACAGCTCTACATAGGTGGAACCTTTATCACCCAGGACACGCAACAGTGGTCTGAAAGGTCTTCATAATGGAGTTTAATTGCACCCCCGGCATCAAGTTCCTAACAATGCTTACATACCGATAGTGGCTTTAAAAGAGAAAATGGATACAGAATTGTCCATTTTACAGTTCTGCTTAGGGCCAGACAATTTCAAATGACTAAAAAGAGACTGTTAAACTGTCTTTAACGGATCTGGACAATAAAAACAAAGTAATCGCACGTTAATTCTAGAAACCGAGGTAATACCAGTTTCTGAAAACCAAGAAGGCATTTCATGTGCTTAATTACCTCCTCTCCTTAAAGGCCCCTTTTTATTTTACCTGTGACTTAAAGAACTGGATGGGGTAGGGCCTGTGGTGCTACCAGGGAGGGGACGACAGGCAACTGTGTCCAGGTGCTAGAAGTCCAGGCAGGCATACACAGCTCCAAGTCACAATGGCTAAAACATGTCAGGTTCAAAGACTTACACATTTTAAACAGAAGGTTCACCCGTAGATTAAATGGTTACCCCAAACTTTGAGGAACTGCAGAAACTCAACTTCTGAAAGCTACTTGAGAGAGAGAGAGAGAGAGAGAGAGAGAGCACAAGAGAGAGAGAGAGAGAGAGAGAGAGAGAGAGAGAGAGAGAGAGAGAGAGAGAGAGAGAGCGTACTCGTGTGCAGTCAGAAGATAGCACCTGATTAACAGGTTTTTATGAGCTGCCCTGTGTGGATGCTGAGAACTGAATCCAGACTCTGGAAAAGCAGCAAATGCTTTTGACCCAAGTCATCCTGCCAACCCCTGGGACTTGCTTCTATTCTGTTTGTCAAGAATAATTACTAAGTACTTTTAAATGACTACTGTAACAACGACTATTAACAAGCAGGTGCTAAGACACAAACATCTGAGATCTAAGAGGCCCTTACCTGTTGTACAAACTTCTGATCAATGTATCGCTTTGCAATACTGGGCTGGAAATCAGGACTCTCCAAGAATCTCAAGAAGAATTCATACACCAACTGTGTAAGAGAGTAAATAAAAGCAAGGCGATGCTATAGTACCCTGAATTACAGTTCCTGTAAAAACACACCTTTTTTACCAGTCTGAGTTGGTAATTCTTTCTTTTCTTTTGTTTCTGGTTTTGTTATTGGTGGGTTTTTTGTTTGTTTGTTTGTTGTTGTTTTTTGAGACAGGGTTTCTCTGTGCTATTTTGGCTGACCTGAACTTGATTGTAGACCAGGCTGGCCTCAAACTCACAGTGCTAGGATTAAAGGCATGGGCCACCACGCCCAGCTTTTTTTTTTTTTTAAAGACAGGGTTTCTCTTTGTAACAGCCCTGGCTGTCCTAGACTCACTCTGTAGACCAGGCTAGCCTTGAACTCACAGTAATTCACCTGCCTCTGCCTCCAAAGTGCTGGGATTAAAGGTGTACACCACCACATCAAGTTGGTAATTGCTTCTAAAAATAAAGTTTTAATGACCCTTATAGTTTAACTCCTGGTTGGCTTTTTATCAACTTGACACAAGTTGATATCTGTGAAGAGAAAGTCAACTGATAAAATGCTTAATGACCAATGTGTGCCGTCTCTGGGCTGGAGGCCCTGGGGTATGTAAGAAAGCAAACCGAACAAGCCAGAAAGTAGTGTTTCCCTATGGCGTTGGCTTCAGTTCCTGTCTCCAGTCCGCAAGCCCTGACACAGCCTGGGTAGGCTGTGATGTGACCCCCTGACACAGCCTGGGTAGGCTGTGATGTGACCTCTCCTCTCAGACTGTTCTTGGTCATGGTGTTCATCCCAACAGCAGAGGTCCTAACCGCGCAGTCTCCTGAGCCACAGTCTGCATCACTCACTGAACCATCTAGAACCAATCAGAACGCCTATGTTCCTTCTTCCTAGAGCACTGCCAGCCCACCTCAACTTCACCCAGGCTCCCTTAAGCACAGACTCAGAATGAGAGGTGGCAGTGTGGCTAGAACAACTTTGACCAGGGTGGGGTCTGGCAAGGTGGCTCAGCAGGCAACAGGGCTTGCCGCCAACTGCTGACCCATGCATTGGAAGGTGAAAACAAAACCGAACTCCCACAGGCTGTCCCTCTGACCTCCACATGTGCACACACGCACACACTCACAAATAAATGTAAGGAAAGAGCATGGAAAGTGAAATTAGAGCAGTACACCTGGAGAGTAAGGAACCAAACTACACAAGCACGGGCTTGTGGAAGGAACGATTGTGTACCAGAGCAGGTGTGAGCGTGGGTCTTGTATCAAGAAGCTGGACAGCTCACAGCTAACAACGGCCTCGAACCCCAGCTTCAGGGACCCGATGCCCTCTTCTGGCCTCTGTGGGCACCTGTACTACTCTCACACACACACCCCCACGACCCATCCTTAAAAAAAAAAAATGCTAAACAGGTGTGGCGGTCCACTTGTAGTCCCAGCACTTGGGAGGCAGAGGCAGATGGATCTCTGTGAGTTCAAAGCTTGGTGAACTCACAGAGTGAGCTCCAGGCCAACCAAGGCTACCAAGTGAGACCCTGTCTCCCAAAAAAGTTTAACTCCACCTTTACCCATGTAGGTGCAGGGAGCAATGTTTATTTGATCGAGGGATACCTAAGTTTTACTGTCAATTATGCATTAAGCACACAATAAGAATTTTGCATTGGGGCACAAACACACCGAAACACGGGCCTGGGATGCTCCAGAGAGTTAAACTGCGCAGCTCTGCTGATGGCATGACTCATTTGGCGCCTGCTCTCAGGCAGGGCACTGGGTGGGCTATGTGTATGGGGAGCAGGGATAAGCATCACGCAGCTCCAAACGCTCATCCGACCATCCAGGGAAGTGAGGTGGACAGACGCGAAGCTGCAGATGGAGTGCAGGAGACATCTGATGGACAGCTCTACAGTGAAGGATCAAGTCAAGGAAGGTTGAGAGGGACAGGGAACTTGAGCCTTGCATTCCTCTTAGGAAGATCGCTTTTGTAGAAGGGCCACTGTGTGTCTTGCGATGGAGACGATGCAGGGTTAAGGGTGGGTGTGTGGAATCACAGCCTTGGCTCTCCCTGCAGCTCCCAGTACTACCCACTCTCTTAAGCATTCTATCAAATAACTTCGCAGAGAAACAGCGTATCCCTCAGACTTACCTGACATCAAGCCCAGGCCTCAGATTCCCAAACCAATATATGGTTGGGCACTGTACTGTTCATAAACTGTATATGGCTTATTTTTTAGTTGTATTATTATTTTATGTCTGTCTGTGCACCGAGGAGGCCAGGAGAGAGAGAGAGAGCGCATCATGTCTCCCTGGAACCGGAGCTGGGACTCACACTCGGGTCCTCTGAAGAGCAGCTGCTGTCAACTCTTAGGTACTGAGCCGTCTCTCCAGATGCCTAATTTCTTAAATTGATTTTTATCCACATAATTTCCCCGACAACAATGCGCACAAAGTGACTAGTCCAGGTTAGCAAATCCCTGCTGCCAGGAGCTAATTCAGCAGCGCTGAGGAGATGACAAAGGTTATTTGTACCCACTGAATGAGTGTGACAAGCAGAGGAAGAAAACACGGGCTACAGACCTGACAATCTTCAAAATGTCACAGTAAGATCGTGCTTCTATGAAATGAAGCTTGCTCCCAGAGCCACTCTGTCACCTCTTCTCCTACATTATTTCTTCCTAGACCTATCACACCTGACCAAGGATGCTTATTTGATCACTATTCTGGGTGTACACGATAAAGCATATAGTTATTAGGGTGTCGGGGTTGCTTAGTGGTCCTTCACTCCTGATGCTGGAAACACACACACAGAAGCATGATGAGTATTTACCAACTGTATGAAGTCACGGTTGACGAGAGTGCTCCCAAGCAGTTACTGAAGTTTGTCACTATGTCAAACTTCACAGCCTAAAGACTAGAGGTACATAAAAGCAAAGGACTTGAGGGTAATCTTCTGTGCTACTCAGTCTTTTGGAGAAAATGTCACACAGAGCCCAGGCTGGCCTTGAATGCAAAACATAACTTATAATGACCATGAACTGTGGATGGCTCCACCCTTGTCTCCTGAGTGCTGGGGGATAGGGATCCACCCCTACAGCCAATTGATTTGGGGCTCCATGCACACTAGGCACGCTTATGCACTCTACCAAGTGGGCTACCGTCCAGCTCCACTATGTTACTCAGTTCTGAACATGCCTTTCCTAAGGTAGCCCAATAAAATTTAAAAGTTCTGTTCTTCATCACTAAAAAGGTACAAGTCCACCAGAAAACAGTACAAACACTAAAGAATCTGAAAGTAAGACCTATATTAAGAAGCTAAGGAGGACCAGAGAGATGGCTCAGTGGTTTTGGCTCTTCTTCCAAAGGTCCTGAGTTCAGTTCCCAGCAACCACATGGTGGCTCACAACACTACATGTTTAGAACATTGCCTGTGCACAGTGAGCAGCAATAGAAACCCAATTTTCTTCTCTTTTCAAAAAAGATTTATTTATTATGTATACAGTATTCTGTCTGCATGTATGACTACACACCAGAAGAGGGCACCAGATCTCATTACAGATGGTTGTCAGCTAGGTTTTAAAATGTAACAGTCAAGCCTGGGGGTGGTAGCATATGCCTTTAATCCCAGCACTCTGGAGGATGAGGCAGGTGTATCGCCGTGAGTTCTAGAACAGCCAGGGCTACACAGAGAAATCCTATCTTGAAAAAAAAAAAGTAATTGTTTTTCTGTGGGATAAGCTGAGGTGTACCTGTGGGAAACTGAAGTGAAGCTGCCTGTTAGAAAGTTAATTTGGGACTGAGAGATGGCTCAGGGGTTAAAGGCACTATCTGCTCTTCCAGATGGTCCTGAGTTCAATTCCCAGCAACCACATGGTGGCTCACAACCATCTGTAATTAGATCTGGTGCCCTCTTCTGGCCTGATGGCACACATGCAAGCATAATACTGTATAAACAATTTAAAAAATATATATAAAAATGTAAAATTTTAATTACATTTATTTATGTGTGCATACATGCTGAGCACGCTACAGCACACTCAACATATTTTTTTTTTTACAATGTGTGGAGCTCAGAAGAGCACCTGGAGTCATTTTTTTCTTCTTCCACCATGTGGATCTGTACTCAGGAGCCCATTTTAGAATTACATTTGTGTGTGTGTGTGTGTGTATGTGTGTTGCGTTGTGTACTCAGAGGACAACTTGTGGGTAGGTTCTCTCTCTTCACCACAAGGGTTACGGGACTGAACATAGGTCACTGGGCTTTACAGCATGTGCTTTTATCTTGCTGAGCAATCACACCAGCCTCGAAATCCTATCTTGATAGCAACTGCCATCTCCTAAAACACTAGGAATCATTTTCTGTCAGGGAATGTAAAAGGAGCCTCAAGTTATACAAGTGAAAAATGGAAAACACATTGTTTACTTGGCTGAGTTTCTTATGTTAATTTCTATGAGTATATAAAAATATCCTGATGGAAAATCTTTCCTTTTGAAATTTCGAAAACTGAAGGTCTTTTCCAAAGACTACCCAACTACACATAATAAAAAAGGAGCGACATCTTGCATGGGCAACAAAAGCATGAGAATCCCATGCTTTAAAAACTCCCCCATTATTAAACATAAAACCACTAATGGTATACCAACTCTAGCAGAAAATTTCAGACGAATTTGTGCTCAAATCTATTAAAAAATAACTCAAGGGTCTGGCGTGGTGGTGCGTACCTTTCATCCTGGCACGCAGGAGGCATGAAGCAGGCAGATTTCTATGAGTTGAAGGCCAGACCAGTCAACATAGGCAGCTTTAGAGAGAACCTACCTTAGAACACAACAACACAACAGTGAATCCAGCACCTCCAACTAAATGCTGTTTGTAAAAGACACACTTTAGATTCAAAGAAACAAAGAGTAAACAGTAGCCAAAAGTGGAATGGCTGGATTAATAAGAGACAACCTAACTTCAAAAGGACAGAGGACATTGTATAATGGTAGGTCCACCCACAAGGGAGACATAAACACACGCACCTATCAACCAGGTGCAAAACACATGAAGTAAAAACTCAGAAAGTTCAGCATCTGGAGATCATCACCTGTCTTTCGATGAACAGACTAGACCAGCAAGTAATGGAAGACTTGACATTATAAATCAGCTAGGTCCGGCAGACTGCATGGCCCAGGCCACCCCGCCATACATGGACCCTTGACAAGCGCAAGCACAAGTGTAACCTTCTCCAGGCATACTGCACACCACCACAACCTCTACAAAAACTACAGTCGGGCTGGAGAGATGGCTCAGAGGTTAAGAGCACTCACTGGCTGCTCTTCCAGAGGTCCTGAGTTCAATTCCCAGCAACCACATGGTAGCTCACAACCGTTTATACTGGACTCTGATGCCCTCTTCTGGCCTGATGGCAGAATGCTGTATAAATAAATAAATAAATCTTAAAAAAAACAACAAAACTACAGTCATAGAATGCAGAGTTTCTAAACAATGACAATCACATGGGAGACTAGAAAATATTTTTAGATAAATAAAGAAACACAAACATCTTATGTAAAATAAATGTTCAAACAAAACTTACATACGAATGTGTTAACAGCACAAGCTGTAACAGCCAAAAAGGTAAAAATCCACAACTTTAACATTGAATAACTGATAAATGGATTTTTAAAAAGTATACATCCACAACTATAATATTATTTAGCCATAAAGAGTAATGACATGGATGAATCTTGAAAATACTATACAAAGTAAAGGACCTGACATGAACAGCCACAAATTATGATTCCATGTATATGAAATATCCAACTAGGTGAGTAAATCTACAGATAGAAAACAAATTTGTTTTTAACATTTGTTTTGAGCTATGCAATGGGAGACAGAACTGACAAGATTGTATCCACCTGTGATGAAGGTTCTGGAGCCCGCAGTGACGGCCCTTACACAGTTCTCTGATGAATCTAATGCCACCAAGTAGTATTTTATCTTAATGTGGGCGTTTGGTTTCTGGTTTTTTTTTTTTTTTTTTTTTTTTTTTTTGAGACAGGCTTTCTCTGTGTAGCCTTGGACTTGCTTTGTAGGCCAGGCTGTTCTGGAACTCACAGAGCTCTGCCTGCCTTTGCCTCCCCAAGTGCTAAGATTACAGGCATGCACCATTGAGCCTGGCAATGTAGGCTTTATTTTATCATAATCAAAACATTACTCATAGCTGGGCATGGTGGCACGCCTTTAATCTCAGCATTCAGCAGGTGGATTGCTGTGAGTTCAAAGCTTGCCTGGCCCATACAGTGAGTTCCACTCCAGCCAGAGCTACACAGACTGTCTCAAAACAACAAAACACTACTTTTAGAAAACAAAATAATGCTAAGAAAGTATATTCAAAACAAACAAAAAAAATTGCATGTATTTATTTTGTGTGTTTGTGAGTGTGTGTGGGGGAGAGGGTGCATGTGTCACACCTTGTGTCTGAAGGTCAGATGACAACTTTCAGGAATCAGTTCTCTCCTTCCACCGTTTGGTCCTAGGACTGAGCTAGGGTCATCAGGCTTGGCAGCATGTGCCCTTACCCACTGCAACACCTCAGCAGCCATTTTTTTTTGGGTGACAGGTCTTGAAACTCATGACCTTCCTGCCTCAGCCTCCCGAGGGCTGAGGCTACAGCCATGTGACAACATGTGCAGATGAAAACCCTGAGTGTCAGCAGATACTGACGCGAGGACGCATACTACTCACACAGCGCATACCTGTATGTGAGGCCAAGAGGCCTCAAGTGTGGGCTCATCCTCCTCTGGGTCAAAATCTGGATTATCACTTGGAGGAAGGGTGCGGAAGATGTTAGCACTGATCTGAAAAGAGAGTGAGCTTGGAGTCATGTTCTCTGTTGTGTAACTGAATCCAACAGTGAAAACTAAAACATTCTGACACCATATTTTACAGGAAAAAACAAAACCCAAAATGATACAGGTATATACATTTAGCTCAGGTCTATGAATCTCCTCAAGATATGAAGGGCAGGTGTCTCTCTCTCTCTCTCTCAACCAACTTCCTTAGATCCCTGAGCGCCTGATGATTGCAGATAACCTCCAAATACTGACATTACTAGCTGTTCTTTCAAGTTCTGCCTCAAATAAAGGGTGAGGGAAGGGAAGAGGCAGGCAGTCATGGGTGCGAGGCCAAGGGACCAGCTTCGCCTGCTTTGAGTCTGATCGTCCTACAATGCTCCCGAATGCTACCCCCGCCATGTTCTACACCTACAACAGGAACACGCTTCCGTCTTATAGTTGTACAACTTCAGGAGATGGTTCAACTCTAGGTTTTAATACTTTGGGATCTGAGACTTTGAAGGCACAAATCACTCTGAAACAAGGAAGTGCTTGGAGATTCATTTTAGAGTAGTGAAATATGGTGTTTAGCATTTCCTCCTTTGTGTCATCTGTGTCAGCCAGGACCTATGTATACACGCCCTTTTCTCTCCAGCAAAGGCTACACCGTGGTCCCAACCCACAAGTCTTTTTGTTTTTTAGAACTCGCTATGTATGCCAGACTGGTTTCACTCACAGAGATATGGCTGCCTTTGAGGACAGCCTGGGCTACAAAGCGAGTCTAGGACAGCCAAAGCTACACAGAGAGACCCTGTCTTAAAGAGAGAAGGGGGTGGTGTGTGTGCACCACCATGCCCAGCTCAGCTCTCAAAACCAAGTTTAAAGGTAAAGCCAGTAACTGATGGGCACCAGCTTCACAAACAGCAGGATGTCTCCTACTTGCCACTAGTAACATGAAAAATTAACCTTACAGCCACCAATAAAATACCCTGTAGCAAATGTCCAGAAAGCATGTCAAAGACTAAGCTGACCAGATGTCCCAAGAGATAGCACCAGAAATAAACAAAATGGGGGAAACATCTTTTCACTTGTATAAAGAGATTAAATGCCAGAATAATATAGAGAGAATTACAGAGTAACCAATATATCAATATTATAAAACAGTATCTTCCACTGGAATTTCAAAATTCCTCAATAAAAACCACTGGAAATCAGTTAGCAGATGACAATAACCTTTACTCTTAAGATTTTAATAATAAAATAAAAACAGGAAGTTCATCAGCATTTACTATTACATTCCCTCTTACTATCTGTGTGGGTTTAGGAAGCTAATTTTATTCTAATAGTCTCTCTATAACCAATCTTTAAAAACAAACAACAACAACAACAAAACCCCACTAAGGCGTTAATTTCTGTTCTTAGAAATACAACACAAATTCCTAAGTTCCTCTGACAGGCCTTCAAATGTGATACAAAGAAAACTCAACTAATTTATTAGGGCCAAATCTGTCTTTCCTAATACCCACTTTACTCTTGCATGTATCAGGCTGTTTGTTCCTCTGTCCTGGTGTAGCTTATGGTCTGGGTGAAGAGGACGTTAGACCACTAACAGCATCGTCCTAATGAAGGAGGAGGTTAGACCACTCGTGGTCTTATCCTAAACAACCTCCCTGCAGCAGAGATGCCAATGATTTATTTTTTTCACATGAATTATCCTGTAACTTATCTACACCGGCTGAGTGCTCCTCGCCTGAAATGCTTGGAGCAGGACCTAAAACGAGGCACCTAGGCATCTAAGCATGAAGCTCGTTTGTGTCATGAGAGCCTTACACATACAATGTAAAGGCAATTATAGTTGATGTTTTTAGTGCTCTAAATTTTTTCATTTCTGGCTTCTGATAAGGAGGCGTGATGGGAAGTACTACTTAACTCCGTATAGACTGTGAGTTATGCTGTTGTAACCTACACACATATAAGACACAACATAAAAATGTCCTGAGCAGGATTTCTCCCTTAACCGGTGCCTACATGTGTTTCTTTCCCTTCATTTCTCTGCCCTTTACAATTCCCAGTGACTACTCGTTGACATTACCTATTATCTGCATAAACTTGAGTTTACATAGTTGTTTTTTTTTTTTTTAAAGATTTTAGTCTTAGTTACATGCATGTGTTTGTGTGCAGACATGGTGCCCCTAAGTGCAGGTGCCACAGGCCAGAGGCACCCTCCTGCAGCTGGAGCTCTGTACAGGCAGTGAGCTACAGATATGGGTGTTGGGAACCGAGTTCCAATACAAGGACAGCATGCTTGCGCCTGCATCTTTCTCCTAAGTTTAAGATCTGCACTATCCGATATGGTATCCGAGAGCCCCAATAACTGCTAATTTCTCAGACTCCTATAATCAATGGCCACATCAATAAGATAAAAGTGAGCTTCTCTCCCCCTTCCTTTTGAGACAGAATCTCACAAGGCCACCCTGGCTGGCCTGGCCGACCTAACGCCGCCCGCCTGGCCCCAGTGGGATGTTTCCAAGAACGCTCTTGGTGCAGTCACTGTGCATACACCTCAGATCTTTGAACTTACATAAATCTGAGGAATAGAAATCTGGAGGCTTACCATTTTTACTATATCAGAATACGCTGATTCAACAATTACACCACGATTAGTTGAAACATACTCAACCAGTTCATTCAGTGTTGCTCTTTTAATCTCTTTGCTCTTCAAGTCTGACACAGAGTCCATGAAATCAAACAGCACGCAGCACTGCTGCAGCTTCTGGCAGAAAAGCTCTTGCTGCTCATTTGAAGTGGCATCTGTGAACAGAAAGAGACAGACTCTGAACAAACTAGCTTCAACAGTACTTTTGGGTTTGGTTTTTGTTTTTCCGAGACAGGGTCTCTCTGTGTAGCCCTGGCTGTCCTGGACTCACTGTGTAGACCAGGCTGGCCTCGAACTCAGAGACACCCGCCTGCCTCTGCCTCCCGAGTGCTGGGATTAAAGGCGTGCACTACTTTTGGTTTTTTAAAATATAATTTTGTAGAGGTTATATGCATGTGTACAGTCTTCTAGGTGACTGGGTGGTAAACCTATACCTATAATCCTATACTGGGCTGTTCCTGCTGCCCATAACTAGTCACTGAATGTTACTGATTCTAACACACCTTTCTTGTGGCCACAATTATTTTAGATGCTTATCTAGAGTCCAACCACAACAGGCTAATCACTCATTTCTGACTTATTATCTAAGCTACTTAAAAGGTTAAAACTTTCCTAAAAGAATCATACTATCACTGTCTGTAAGATCCTCGCGGCCTTAGCAAATGAAGCCTCTCTGCCTTGTGTGGAAGGGCAGCTGCCTGCCCAGCCCCTCCCAGCGCCCTTGGGGCTCCTTAAAGCACACTTGCTTCCTAAGCCCAGAATCCCTGCTCCCCACTTTACTGTCTTGGAGACTCTACTCACTGGTTCCAGGTTGGCCTAAGTCCTTAGTTGGGAGTCTTCCTAGTAGGACCGAAACTAAACTGGTTGGTTAATCCACCTTTACCCTACATTGTTTTAGGTGTATTTCTCTGCTGCAGTATTTTTTGTATCATACTGTAATTATTTCTTGTATTTTAATATTCCTAATCCTTGAGGTTCCCCAAAGCAGGAATCAAGTGTTCTCTCATTAAGCCTATTTCTTCCTCTCTTCTCTCTAATGCATAGAGCCTGGCACATAAAAGACACTTAATAAATATTTACCTTTTGCTTGTTACAAAAACAAGGTACATTACACTGATCCTAATGAATGTATTACATCTTTTTGTTCTTAGCATTAAAAAATTCCAACATTTAAACTCTGGACTTTCACATCTACCAACAGGGACCTCCTGTAGCTTACTTATCTCAGTCTCCTGAACTACTCAGGTTAAATTCCTAAGATCACATAGCTAAAACCTGGTACTTAGGCTCATAATACGTAAAATTATTTCTCCATTCCAAAACCAGAACCTGAACCTATTTTATATAAATATACAGAAAAGATCTTAAAAGAGATTTAAATCTCACGACAGGTATCTGCATGTGAGCGAGTGTGCACATGTGTGAGTGTACGCGTAGGGCCAAGGCTGACATCAGACATCTTTCTCAATTTCTACCTTGTTGTTGTTTTGGCTTTTTGAGACAGGGTTTCTCTGTGTAGCCCTGGCTGACCTGCACTCGCTTTGTAGACCAGGCTGGCCTCAAACTCACAGAGACCCGCCTGCCTCTGCCTCCCAAGTGCTGGGACTAAAGGCGTGCGCCACCACCACCTGGCTTCTACCTTGTTTTTAAAGTCAGGAGTTGAGCCTGGAACTTGCCAATTTGTCCAGCTGTCTGGCCAGCAAGCTCCAGGACACCCCCGCACCCCTGTCTCTGCCTCCTCCACGTTGGGACTGCAGGTGCCTGACTTCTTTTGTGGGTACTGGAGATTCAACTCAGTCCTGATGACTACAGGGCCCATCCTGAGCCATCTCCCCAGGCCCCATGCTTCTTCACTACGGCAGAGTGTGGATGTAAGAAAGACTGACAGCATTTACAAGCCTTCTAGAGTGAATGATGAAAATTACAAACTAAACTTTGTATTTGCTGTAACAGCCACTTGTGGCCGCGCCCCTGAAAGCTCCTGAGACAGTTCTACACCCACGGAAATTCATCACTTGCTCTATCACTGAGCCACATGGGCCTCTGTGACATGAAGCTGAGGGACAGTAAGTAATATTTTTACTTCTATTTTGATAGTCAGTTTTTTTTTTTTTTTAAACTCAGTCACCTTTTATGGAGCTACTCTGAAGTGGGCGTATTTTAACATACCTTCTTTTTTTAATGGATCATTAAATTTTCAGCCCTTTATGGTAAGTGTCTGTGCTCTGGAATGAGGCATTATTACCCTGTGGTGAGAATGAAACAGATCCGACAACACACACACAGCCAGCAGTCAGGCCAAGCACCCTTGCTCGTCCCAAAACCCCAGCAGGTGTTCAGCAGGAGAAGCTGCTCCAGCTCTGCTAATTTGATGACATCTGAACAGCCTTTTAGAAAATCTTTTGGAGTTTCTTGTTAAATGGTTAATTTCAATTAATAAATGACATTTCCTAACACTGGCACCAAATTCCTTTGTTTAAACATTAGAAGATAAGATACCTTTGCTTTTGTAAACTCTCTAAGCATGTTAAGCTTTTCCGAATTACGCACACCACACAGCTGTCCCACTCTAAGAACCTTTCTCAACTCACACAAAGCCCTCACAGTTCTCTCCATGGCTCATTTCTTTTCAAAAATACTTACATCCTCCAAATATTGCTAGCTTTATTTTATCTTCTCTCAAGCAGACAGCGTGTCTGTATTACACTTTAATCTTCTGTGCGTATGTGACCCTGGAGACTGAGCACAAGGAGTCACACATGCCAGACAAGGGCTCTTCCACTGAGCTACGTCCCAGGCCTCGCAGGGCATCTTTACGTTTATATAAACCCCGTAATGATGATTTGAGGATGACAGGTGCCACCTTTAGAAGCTGACAGTTCTAACTGTCTTAAAATAGCATTGAGCATTTTTCTCCCTGAAGCTGAAACGAACACAAACTCATGCTTTACGCTCCTCCACATGTGATCACTACCCTCGAGCAAGCCCTGTTCTCTCCTTCCTCACACTTCCACACGTGAGACCAGTCCTCCTCCTCCTCCTCCTCCTCTTCTTCAAAAGCCATGTCTCCCACTCAAAACCTTAGCTAGTAGTGGCTCACTCCTTTAATCCCTAGAGTCAGAGGCAGGACAATGTCTAACAGAGGCCAGCCTCTGTTTAATCTATTATAATGCTATTTATCTATTTCAAATGGTGCTATGGTTTGAAAATGCAATGCTCTCCACAAGGCCCAGCTGGTTGGTGGCACTTTCGTGGACGATGGACACTTCTGAAGGTGGGCCTAGCTGGAAGAACTAGGGCCAGGGGCCACGCCTCTGAAAATTGTAACAGCTTCCTGTCCACCCCACCACCATACCTTTCTGTTCCACCCAAGCTTATAAAAAAATAATATCCTTCCTTTATTTGTATCAGGTGTTTTTGTCAGAGCAATGAAAAACACTCAGCACACTGATGAATATTAATCACTTCAAAACACATCACTGAACCCTGCACATATAAGCGAAGAGTATTTAAAACAACAGGCTCTATGGTTTGAGTCTGAACTGTCCCCACTGGCTCATGTGGTCCATAGCTGCTGGAGCTGTGGAACCTTTGGAGCATGGGAAGATGGCAGAGGTAGGTGACTGGGCTTGTGGCAGGTATACTGCTTCTGCAGGCACAGGGTCCCACTGCCGTGCCTGCCTGCCTGGCTGTGGCAGACCAATTCCCTGAAGCCATGGGCCACAACATTTTCTCCCTTAAACTGTTCTGCCGCGTATCTTTGACACAGTGATGAGCACAGTTTACTGACACCCTAGTGAACTCCACTTAATGATAAAATGAAACCAATCCCACATAAGCCCGCAGCAGTATTCAGATCTCCATCAAGTATCCACCAAGGAGCGATTCAGAACTAATGCACGTATACAACACAGTCAATAATTTCAACGCCGTAAGGTTTTCATGTAACCCAGGGAAGAATATTATATAATGGCCTGTGATATCAAACTGTACTCGTCTTCATTAACACCCTCAGAGCTTAGGCTATTGTAAAGGAGCCTTCTAGAAACTATCACTAAGTCACCAATAAGAAAGGACTGTATGGGGCTGGAGAGATGGCTCAGAGGTTAGTGACACTGGCTGCACTTCCAGAGGTCCTGAGTTCAATTCCCAGCAACCACACGGTGGCTCGCAGCCATCTGTAATGAGATCAGGTGCGCTCTTCCGATGTGCAGGAGTACATGCAGACAGAACACTGTACACTTAATAAAAATGAATAAATTTTAAAAAGAAAGGAAGGAAGGAAGGAAGGAAGAGAAATGCCGTCCTAGAGTAGTGTATGGACTGTTACCAACTGGATAGTAATGCCATTCTGCTGCGTCAGAGCTACAGCCCAGCACTGTGTCACTGCATCACTGCACTGTACTTGGACCCTCAGCTGTAAAGCAGGATGTACTTTATTTCACACCAGTCTATAGTTTAAAAGTTTGAAAGGCACCATTCCACCATACTGTAAAAAGCTACAATGTCAGGGGCTGGGGTCTGGCAGAAGACCCACTACCAAGTGTGAGGTGCTGGACTTCACCTCTAGTTACACCAAACTAAAAATACCATCAAGCCTAAGATGATGCAGTAAACCAGTAATGAAGCTGAGATTCAAACCACCTAGAACGCAGAGAGAATGACACTATTGACGGAGTACCCAGTGTTCCTTTAAAACAGTGGTTCTCAACCTGTGCCTCAACCCCTCTGGAGATAAAATGACCCTTACACAGGGGCTGCCTAAGACTATAGGAAAACACATCATAGTGGTGAAATCTCAGTTATGACGTAGCAATGGGGATAATTTTATGGTTGGAGTCACCACAACATGAGGAGCTGTATCAAAGCGTCGCCACTAGGTAGGTTGAGGACCACTGGATACAAACAAGGAACCAAGACTTGCCTAGCTGGCGCCCTCTTCTACTTTCATGTCACATGTATCCAGCATGTGTCCCATTACCTCATTTTACCCCACCTTTCGGAACTCTGCCCTTCCATGGTCTCTCATGGCTTTCTCTCTCTCCCCCCCACCCCCAGCCCCTCTTAACTCTGGGCTCTGCATAAGAGTAAAACAAGTGGTCACTGGCTTTCTGATACTGGCTTGTTTCTCTCAATGATTTGCAGTCCCTTTCACTCTTCTGCCCATGCCGCGGCTTCCCTTGTTCTTTATAGCTATGTGATGGCTGATCTTCACTGCCAATCCTAACTGAGCCAATTAAAACTCAAGTAGCCGAACACACCTATGAAGGACTGTCCATGATTGGATCACCTGAGCTCGAAAGAATACCCAAAATCTGTGCCACAGCTTCTGGTGGCAAACTACAAAAAGGTGTACGGAAGAAGGAAGTGTTTGCTTTTCGTGTGCTTGCCCTCGCTCTAGCTGGCAAGTTCATTTACCCTGCTGCTGCTGCTGCTGCTGCTGCTGCTGCTGCCGCCGCTGCCACCGAGGCACTCGCTCCCTTGCTAGTGTTACAACTCCCTCCAGGGATGAACGTCAGCCTTGTGAAGTCAGCCTTGTGAACAGAACCATCACCAGACTCTTGGCCTTTCCTTCACTGTTGGACTAGCCGGGCCACAGCATGTATGCCACACGCCAATGTGATAAATTTCCTTCTAATATAGATTCATTTCCAGTTCTGTTTCTCTATAGAACCCAAATACAAGGTGAATAATTCTCCATTGTGTATGTGCCACCACCCTTGAAAGACATCTAGGCTGGGTTCGTTTCCCTGCTATTGTGACTGGTGTAGCAGCACTAAGCGCAGGTGTGTACGTTATCTCTGCAATATGCTGATTAGAGTCCTTTGGGTATACACTAAGAGTGGAAGAGCTGGGGTACAGGACAGGTCTATTTTCAGTTATTAGAGAAACTCCCACACTGATTTCCACAGTGGCTGCACACACAGGCCTTCCCACCAGCAGGGCCTTGGTGGCATTGTCGTCAAAAGCTTTAATTTGCATTTTCCTGATGGCTAAGGAAGGCTGCTCAGCACCTTTAAAGCACCACTGGCCTTCTTATATCTTCTATCGAGAACTATCTATTTGGCTATTAAATGTCCATTTACTGCCTGGATGACTTGTGTGTTTAACTTGTGCAGCTCCTTCTGTATTTGGACAAATCTCCATTCTGATGAACACACAGCCACGATTTATTTCTCCCTGTTCAGTAAGCTGTCTCTGGAATTGTTTCCTTTGCTATGGAGAAGCTTGATTTAATGTAATTCCAATTTGCCAACTCTCAATGCTATTTCCTTGCTCCTGGAATCCTTTCCAGCACCCCTTTGCCTGTGATATGCCATGAAGTACCTTATTTCCAGCAATTTCGAAGTCAAGTTTACTAACTTAAGGCCCCTAATCCATCCTGAGTTGGTCACAGTGCAGCATGGCAGGTATGGATCAGGGCCCATCCCTTCACCTGTGGAATCTAATTTTTCTGGCTGTTGTTAAGGAGGCTGTCTTTTCCTCAGTTCTTATTCTTTAAGTCTTTGTCAACAGCCAAGGGCAGTCGTGCTTTACACTTTTACTATGGGCAAAAGGCCAAGAAATGATTGTCATTAAGGAAGAATCTCCCCAGCATGAATCTTACATGGTCAATGTACATTATTCTAACTATATATTTTAGAATTCAATTTGCCAATATTTAATTAAAGATTTTTCAATTTACGTTCATAAGAAAAATGGCTCTGTAATTTTACTTTCTAGTAATGTAATGTTCTTTCTTAATTCAGAATCAATTAAATAGACATTTTTATTTCTTCTTGTGTCATTTTTAGAAAACTATTTACTTCAAGGAATTTTCCCATATCCTCTAAGATTTCAAATATAACTGTATAATTTTGTACCTGAAAGCTATAATATCCTAATTATTACTATAAAACAAGTTAAAATTGTACTAAAGTCAAAGACCAACCTCCAAGAAGACAAGGGTAAGAATTCCTCAGACGCACCCGCTTCCCCCAAAGTTCAGTTTAAAACAACCATTTAGCTGAGTACAGTGGCTCATGCCTGTAATTCCAGAACTTGAGAGGCTGAGCAGTGGAATCACCAGATGTTAAAGGCTAGCCTTGTCTACATGGCTACATCCATGACAGTCAGGGCTACTCAGAAAGACTCTTTTCCAAAATAAATAAAGTTTTAAAATAAACAATAAAACACAATTTAAAGACTGGTGTGAAACTGAATAGACCCAAGGGCAAACACCAAGTCAGGAAACACCTAAGAATGTTTATGAAAACTCAGGGCAGTAGCTCAGTGGAAAAGCACTCACCTAATATAAACAAGGCCTTGGTTTTGACCCCCACACAAATAATTTACAAAAACTTACTAAACAGAACCTGAACTAAGATAGCTCCTTTCCCCATCACTCAGCTAGGCAGGAACTCTACTCAAGAACGGGCGGCTCCCTCTCTGTGAGGCTTCCTGACAGCCTTCTTCAGGTAAGGAGCAGACAGTGACTCTACTCCTCAGTTCTACCAAGTGCAGTAGAGATGAGGACTCCTTCCTTATGCCACTGATACTACAGAGACTGTCCTTGTGGGCAGCAGCACTAAGAACATGGCCCCGTCACCCTGCTGCTGGCCTCGTATGCAAGCTGAAAGACTGCAGGCTATACCCACCTACACATACACTTAGCTCCTCACCCAAAGGACCCTTTAGCTTACAGGTGCTCTCAGAACAGCAGGGGCTGTGACGGCAGAGAATGATAGAGATTTCTAGATTCACCAAGCGCGTGAGGTAATCCTAGGCCCACTCATTTTCAGGAGAGATCTGTAAAGGGGGCAGCTTGGAGGAGCCGTTTGTGAACAAGATCACTGACTTAAATCTCTTAAAGCCTGAATTGGATTGGAATAGATCAACTGTGCCCTGTAGCATTGCTGAAGACAACTGTGCAGTCAGACGGAAAAGAGTGGAACTTAGAGAAATGAGGGTCAGTTCAGGCCAGCAGGGGGGCTCATCCAAGAACAGGCTTCTGCAAGTTATCCTCCGACCCCCACATGCATTTTTTTTTACCTAGGTGTCCATGCACTGCCATATGAACACGCAACAAACAAAGGTAAATTGAAAAACCAAAGGAAGGGCAAAATCAAGAAGATCCATAAACTACGGACTCAGTGCAGTGAAAATACTTAAATTTAGACAAGGACAGCATCTTGAAAATACCAAGATAAAAACAGTTATCTACGGGAGGTAAGATTAATAGTTGAGTTACCAACCAAGAACACAAAGGCCAGAATATACAATCATATTCGAAGTCTCAAAACACTGGACCAAAAATCCTATACCCAGTAAAGCTATCTTTAAAAAGAAAAGTAAAAATAAAGATGTCAGATAGAAACTGAGTGGTGAGAACATTCCATAGCTGACTCTGATGGTGGCACACACCTGTGACTGCATTAAAACCGACTCAATCGTGGGAAGAGGTGGGGTCTCACATATCCAAGCTGGCCTCAAATCTGGTGTGCAGCCAGGGATGACCCTGAACTCCTGATCTTCCTGCCTTAAACCTCCAGGTACCAGGATTACAAGCACACTGCACTGCAGCAATCTGTTTTCTGCAGCCCTGGTTATGTGAACGTAGGTTGTAAATACAAGGCAAGCACTCTACCAACTGAGCCCTGTAAATCTTCAGCCCTGTAAATTTTTTCCTAACAAGGCTGGGGTTTTTTTGTTTTGGTTTGGTTTAGTTTTGGTTTTTCAAGACAAAGCTTCTCTGTGTAGCCTTGGCTGTCATAGACTTGCTTTGTAGACCAGGCTGGCCTCGAACTCACAGTGATCCGCCTGCCTCTGCCTCCCAAGTGCTGGGATTAAAGGCGTGTGCCACCACGCCCGGCTAAGGCTGTTTTTAAAATGTATTCCAGTTCTAGTCTCTCAAATGCTTCCCTGTCAAATAACCTAGCATCACTGAGTGCTGCTAACAATTTAAAGATCAACTGTGGTGATGTCTTTGTCGTATAAATTTCAGTCCACCACAAACATATACAGAACACATGCTTAGATCTCTTTCTTTTATATTTATAAAACATTAATATTTATAATAAGTTGGATTCAATAAAATTTTGTAAAGATCCATAAACAAGAACCCCCAAATCAACAAACAAAATAAAGATATAATAAAAAAATGTATGAATATGGCTACATAGGATTAGTTTGTAGAACAGTTTGCCAAACTCTTAAAAATTAATACAGTGAAGATGGGTGTGGTGGTAACAGCCTTTAATCCCAGCACAAAGGAGGCAGAGGCAGGCTGATCTCTGTGAGTTCAAGGCTAGCCTGGTCTACAGAATGAGTTTCAGGACAGCCAGAGCAAATAGTGAGAACCTGTCTCAAAAAAACCAAAACCAAAATGAATAAATAAATAAATAACTGCAGTGATTTGATTTGGAATTGGCCCTAAAGCATAGGATTGCTATTGCTATCTCAAACACATCGCAGCACAAAGTCTAGTCTGTTTTTGTTTTGTTTTGATTTGGTTTTGGCTTTTTTGAGACAGGGTTTCTCTCTGTAGCTCTGCTGTTCTGGACTTGCTTTGTAGACCAGGCTGGCCTGGAACTCACAGAATCTGCCTGCGTCTGCCTCCCAAGTGCTGGGACTAAAGGAGTGCGCCACCACTGCTCAGCTAGTCTGTGTTCTTACTTCTCAAGGTTTCAAACACCAAATTGAAGAACACTGGGATTTGGATTGGTTTTTTTGTGGGGTTTTTTTGTTTTGTTTGGTTTGGTTTGTTTTTTTTCCTCTCGTAAATTGCTTACCGAGTATGACTTTTACAGACAGTGGGTGCGTTAACAGTAACTGTGGAGATGAACAGCCAGAGCCACCAACAGTGTGGTGAAACGTGTGGCCCTTCCCAAAGCCTTGCAGCTGGCAGATATGAGCCCATGCATCTCTGTGCTTGTGGGCTAGTGCAGTGACCTACTGGGCGTCAGGATCTCTTCTGATGGATTTATGTAATGGGCCAATGCAGATAATCTCCAAGTATTTATATTTGGAATAGTCACCAGCGCAGTGAATTCAGGACTCTCAAAGAGTCACAAAGGCACCCAGCTCCCTCCTCAGCAACAGACTGAGGGCTTCAGGCAAACTTTAGTTGGTCAACACCATGATGGACACATCTGCTCTAAGTTACACCCTTAGGAACTGGGCAATCCTTACATGGCATAACCTTGCTTGGCCTTGTATCCCAGTCTGTGAACTTCATCAGGCTGGGTGGGTGGGGAGCCCTCCCTGTGTGGCACAGACAGCTGTCAGTGTGGCCAGCAGTGGACCCTCAGAAGACAGTGCACAGCACCATACTGCTTCTTCCTCCTTAGCTCCTGGATGTGTTTGTCTCAGCTCACCTGATGGCTGTGGCCAGACAGAAAGGACCAGTGACGTTTGAACAGCCTGCCTTAAAGCTTTCCTCTTCTTCATCATCAATGTGAGAAACCTGGGCACAACCAAGTTATCCCAACCTTTTCATTTGTTAGTGCTATGTTTAATAACAAGTATTTGAAAGAGCAGGTATAATTTGTAGTAAGATACTTTTATAAAACATAACCCCAATTATTGCTGCTCATTTATTTGAAATCTAAAGTAACACCTCATATTGGATTCATGCTACAAATTATAGAACGAGTGCAGTGTCATAGCAACCCAGCACCACCATTCAGTAGCACGCTAAGGATGTGGTCCAGAATTCTAATTTAAGGGACTGACACAGGATATAGGACATGTAGCTTTTTGGCAGTGCCCAAGAACATTATAACTAAGAGCTTACACTAGTTTTTATCTAAAACTAAAGATCAGGCTATAGTAAGGAAACAATGGAAATATTTATATTTATTAACAAATTACTCAGCCATACTATAAGTATGACTTAGTTAGAAGTCTATATTTCATTACAACTGAAAATGGAGAGAAAAGTATAGACACCACACTTTAGGAAACATTCACTGGGTTTTTTTGTTGCTTTTTCAAGACAGGGTTTCTCTGTGTAGCCTTAGCTATCCTGGACTCACTTTGTGAACCAGGATGGCCTCGAACTCACAGCGATCCTCCTGCCTCTGCTTCTTCCACCCCTCCCCACAATGCTGGGATGACAGGAATGTGTCACCAATGCCCAGTGTCAGTCTGATATATGTGTATTAAGATTAACCATTACAATACTAACTAAAAATTAACTGTAAGATGGGTAGGGTGGCATATACTCATAATTTTGATATTTTGAAAGTTTAGGCAGGAGAACTGAGAGCTCCAGGCTACATAATCCAGTCAAGAAAGAGAGGAAAGAAGGAGTCGAGAAGAGGAGGGCATGAGGGAAGCTAATTATACATTACCTTTTGAATTTTAACTATCACTTCTGATAAAGCAGTGACAACAAAAATGAGCTACTAGATGCTGCTTGCTGAAAACTGTCTCTTGGGAGAATAAATGAAAAACTTGTGTCATCTTAATCTCATTTGAATATGAAACCTGCTACTCCTAAAACAATAGAGTATGGGACTTGTAAGGAAGAAATGTTAAATGGATCTTTACAAACGGAATGGAAGGCTAAGGAAGCTATAGCTACTCCACTTGAACAGCTGTGAGGAAATCTAGCTCAAGCTAATCCCTGCACAGGTCTTAAGAAACACCTGCTGTGCTCACCTTCTTAGCAGGTGCTCAAATCTGCAGCAGGGCCCCAGCTCCACACAGGTTCCACTTCCTTCTCCATCACAGACTGGCTCTGCACAATGGCTGGGAGTAGAAACCTAAGGATACTTCATCAACTTTCTTTTTAAAATATGATGGATTTAACTGGATTTTCTAATAGATCTATATAAACTCTTGAAACAAGACTCTTAAGAAACAGTATTCATAATAGTTACTGATTCTCATTCAATCCTCAACACTACAAAAACCCTGAAAATTACAGAAGAAACTATTTCTGAGCCAGAGAGGTAGCTTAGCAGGTAAAGACACGGGTAAGCCTGACCACTTGAGTTGCATCCCCAGAAACAACACAGTAGGACCATCTTTCACAAATCGCCTTTTGACCTCTGTATGTTTGCCAAAGCATGCCTGTGTGAGTGCACACATGTGCATACAGACATGTTAGTGAGGAGGTAAATAAAAATGTAAAAAAGAAACTTCCTTTTAGTATGTGGAATTTACTATTTATTAGCATTTACTTATTTTACATTGGGTATCCGGTCTCAGGGCACGGGGTGAGACAACCTCAAATGCAGGCCACTTTCAATAGCCCATAACCAATGCTTCAAATGACCCACCCAATTCAGCATTTCTAGAAATACATAATTTACTGATTCAGTTCAGAATTCTTTCCTTTCAGAAAAATCATGCTGTTTCTAGCACTCTCCAACGTTAAAGGACGGGGTGAGCAGCCTACAGTTAACCTGTCCCACTGACAGCAACATGTAGAGTGTTAAATGAGAGGTCTGCTCTGAATGAGTTGTTTTGTTTTTAATAACCTACAAGCTCTCTTTTAAACGCCACATGAAAAATTGAAGTAGTTCTAAGAATGATACTTCTCACTGAGTATTCTTTAAATGAGCTTATTTCAGAAAACAATGAAAACTGAGACTCGTGACTCACACCAAGTACTATATCCTAAAATCACCATTACTGCTCTGGAACTAAACCTTTCCCAGTGTGTGCAGGGTCCTCCAGGTGATGACAGAAACACCAGCCATCCCCAGCACCAAGCACCAACTCCATCCCTGGCCACGCAGGCTGCTGCAGCTAAGCAAAGCTAAGCTGCTTTCCCGTGCCCCACTGCATGGCAAGAATTTCCCAGGAAGGAAACAGGACTTCAAACTGACCTAGAAGCACATCTGTTTCAGGTGCTACTCCAGCTGCGCCCACACTCACGTTAGGGCTTGCCCACTAACTGCAGGCACAGATATATCTGAATATGTCATCTCCTCTAGAAACCTTAGGAGACTGAAACTAGTGAAGTGTTTGACGAATTCTCCTAATTATGTTTATATGCCCGTCTCAGTTATCTCATCCCACTTTACTTCAAGCTTTCAAGTTGGGGGGAACCAACAGGAAAGACAGCGCTGTGTTAATTTTCTTAGTGTAAGAAAATTCCAGTACCCTACACACAGCATCTCCAAAAGACAGGTAAAGTAAGCAGCCCTAGTTCCTGACCGTCTGGGACAAGACATCCAAGCTACCACTTTTAGCTCATTGTAACTTTGAGTGTCGGTAACTCGGATTACAAATCTAGCTATGTCACAACTGTGCTGCACCATTAACAATTACCTTACTATCAGGACTCATTCATAAAGCACTCGTCCTCAATTATTTTTAGAACAAGTGTTCGGTTACTTAAGGGCAGTGAAGACAGGGTAAATGTTCACTCATGGCCCAGCAGCTTTCTTGGAAAGCTCTCAAGCACAGTCTTTCTCTTGCACAGACAGAAAACAAGGTGCTCAATTTTACTTTAAGGCAGCCAACATACACCTTCAGTTTTCACTACAGAGGAGGAATTAACAACCGAGAAGATTGAACCGTAAGTAAGTGACCAGCAAAGAATACAACCTACCTTAGGGTTTGGTTTCTAAGGTGTTGGTCTTTCTGCACCTTGCTCGGTTACTGTGGTGGTTTGAATGAGAATTTGGAATATCCACTGCTCAACTGGTGGGACTGGGAGGTGTGGCCTTGTTGAAGGATGATGTCACTGGTGGTGGGATTGGGAGGTGTGGCCTTGTTGAAGGATGATGTCACTGGTGGTGGGATTGGGAGGTGTGGCCTTGTTGAAGGATCATGTCACTGGGGGTGGCCTTTGAGTTTCTAAAGCCCATGCTATTCACAGAGAGTTCTCTCTCTCCTCCTCCCCTCCCCCCACCCCATCTCCTAGTTGTAGATGAGATGTAGGCTCTAGCTACTGCTCCAGCCCCCTGCCTGCCTGCTGCCATGCTCATAGACACTATGCTTATGAACTTTTACTCTCTCAAGCTACGATTTCCCAACAAACCTCTATAAGCTACTGTGTTCATGGTGTCTCTTCATGGCAACAGAAAAACAACTAAGACAGTCATAAAACACAAAATCGTTAACTGTAACATGATATAAAACGTTTTTCTTTAAGGTGACCTAATAGCTTTTGCCTCATTACTGCACTCAGCAAGCTCTAAATGCTGTGTAGGAAGACACAGGTGTCAGCCAGATTTCAAAGCACGGTAGTCAAAAGGCACAAAGCAGGCAGCACTGTGACTTACGCACGCACCTCCTTCTCCCAGCATCTCCCTCTGCTCACAGCCTGCACTACACACACACACACACATCCAGCTATGGACACGTCCTTCATAAGCAGACCTGGGAGTCTTAGCAGGCTACTGAAGGCAAAATAACACATGTAACTGTTCAGTAGTCACAGAAACGTCCTAAGGACACTGCTGGTTCAAATACACAGGCTGGTGAGATGGGTCCGTGGCACAGGCACTGGCCTCTGAGTCTACTGCTGCCCTGCATTCCATCCTGAGGACACACCTGCTAGAGAGAACCAACTCCTTCAAGCTGTCCTCTGACCTTCACACATGCATGAGTGTGCATGCATGCACAAAAACAGGTGTATCCAAGAAACCCAAAGGCCCTTTTGATATTTAGAACTGTATTTTCAAAAAGATCTCAAATTCAAAGTTTATAAAATAAAATGGGATTTTCCCTCCCTATTTGGTTCCTTTTCCAGAACACGCAGTACTGCTGATCACCCAAGTGTCCAGGACAAAGCTCACCTCGAGGACCTGTCCTTCACTTTCTACCTCTGCACACTCTCCTTAGTAACAAGTCCTGTCTGTAAGGTACTTCAGGGAAACCCCTTCCCAGGTCTGGAGCGGCCATGCTGGATGGAGCCTTACCTAGCCTGTTAGGAACATCCTCCTGACAGCCTGTTAGGAACATCCTCCTGACAGCCTGTTAGGAACATCCTCCTGACAGCCTGTTAGAAACATCCTCCTGACAGCCTGTTAGAAACATCCTCCTGACAGCCTGTTGTGCTACAATCCACTCTCCCTTCTGCAGTACGATATGTATGTTTTAAAGCTTTTGCTGTATGTGTACAGGTGTTTTTGCCTGCATGTTTGTCTGTACATCACTATATGCCTGGTGCCTGCGGATGCCAGAAGAGTATGGCAGGTCCTCTGGAGCTGGAGTTAAGAACTGTTAGCAGATATGAACCCTGGATCCTGAGGAAGAGCAGCCAGTAATCCTAACCA
Source organism: Acomys russatus (assembly GCF_903995435.1). Taxonomy (NCBI): domain Eukaryota; kingdom Metazoa; phylum Chordata; class Mammalia; order Rodentia; family Muridae; genus Acomys; species Acomys russatus. Next base: position 85,301,146 of record NC_067142.1, read on the forward strand.
CTGAACCATCTCTCTAGCCTGTTTTAAATGAATATATATTTACACATATATGTACACACACACACACACACCATACTCTATGAGTTATCCTTTCTTAATTAGACAATTTCCACTTAATCTTTACCCCACAGGAGTCTCACATTTAGTTTATCAACCCTCTGAAATGCCCACAAAACAACCAATGATGTCAGAAGGAAGACTGCCTAAAGCACGGAAATATTTAGTTCTTACCAAGCAACTTTTCTGCTGATACTTGCTCTACCTACCCAGTTTTTAAGCCTCCCCTGCCCTGCTGCCTGGTCCCACGCACGCTGTCTCTCTAGACACTGGTGCGTCCGGCTTCTTCTCATACTAGGTTTCTACTGAGCAGCAGTTTCAACTTTCACTGCCTCAAATGCCACTAACAAGCTGGAGACTCCCAAATTACTACCATATGCACACGTACTCAGCTCTAGGCCCAAGCTAACTTTCTAACAGGCAGCTTCACTTCAATTTCCCGCAGATATACTTCAACGTAATCCCACAGAAGAACAATTACTTTTTAAAGCCTAGCATGGTGGCTCACACCTGTAATTTCAGCCCTTAGGAAGGCTGAGGCAGATTGGCATGAGTTTAAGGCTAGCCTGAACTATAGTCTAACCCTATCTTAAAAAAAAAGATTAGCCAGGCATAGTGATACACACCTTTAAAGCCAGCGCTCAGGAGGCAGAGGCAGGCAGATCACTGTGAGTTCAAGGCTAGCCTTGTCTACAAAGTAAGTCCACGACAGCCAAGGTTACACAGAGAAGCCTTGTCTCCAAAAACAGAAACAAAAACAAAAACAAATTTAAAGCACCACCAACAAAAGCAACAATGATATTTGTCTCGCTGTTTTTGCTGGGTGAGGTGGCACATACCTGTAATTTTAACACTCAAACAGCTAAGCAAGGCAGGATTGTTGAGTCTGAGGCTAACCTGGGCTACCTACTGACAAACGCCAGCTGTTATTATATACCTAGTTGTTCAACTAAAAGCTTCATCACTCATGAGCCAGGCGCAATGGCGCACTCCTGTAATCCCTGCACTTGGGGAAACAGAGGCAGGCGGATCTCTGTGCGTTCCAGGCCAGCCTGGGCTACAAAGCAAGTCCAGGACAGCCAAAGCTACACAGAGAAACCCTGTTCAAAAAAGAAAAACCTGCATTATTCTTGACTTCCTTTCACTTAGTCCTCAGTTTGAGGTACCACTCCATCGCCATTTACGAAGGCGATGTTCGCCATCTTGTGCCCAGATGCCGACATTAGCATCCTTATTTCCATGCCCTGCTCCTCACAACAGGGTTAGGGTTAGGTATAAACGCAGTATAATGCCTGTGCTCACCGTTTACCATAACTTCTTAAGTAAAACCCAGGTCCTAACTGCTGCTCCAGAGTCCCCTATGGCCGCACGAAGGCTGGCGACCTCAGCTGCTGGCCTAACACCTTCTAGCCTTTTAGGTCTCAGTTGATCTCTCTCTCCAGGAAGTTTTCTTTCTCCTTTAACAAAATTTAGGCAGGGCCTCTCTCACACTTCTGCGATATCATGACACTTAGCGAACTCCTCCCTCTCTCTCTCTCTCTCTCTCTCTCTCTCTCTCTCTCTCTCAGACTCTGATGAAATGAATAGTAGAATGCTATTTATTTGGAACACAAGTGAAATCAATTCCCAAAGGAGGCTCAGGAGAATGACTCCTGAGGCCTTCCTGTTCAGTCCTGGAGGGCTCAACCAGAGACCTCACAGCGGCTTAGAGGAGGTGAATTAGCTTGGCTGCTACTCCAGGTGTCTGACCCCAAGAAACCTCTTGCATTCAGTATCCACGTTAGAAATAGGTTCGCTTAGATCCTGTGAGCCTACATAGTTAGCAAACTACGAAAATGACAGTCATGATCAAAACAACCTTGTGTGTGTATGTGTGTGTATACATACACATATGTGTGTGTGTGTGTGTGTGTGTATATATATATATATATATTTATTTATTTCCCCTCCCCCCGGTTTTTCGAGACAGGGTTTCTCGGTGTAGCCTTGGCTGTCCTGGACTCGCTCTGTAGACCAGGCTGGCCTTGAACTCACAGTGATCCACCTGCCTCTGCCTCCCAAGTGCTGGGATTAAAGTTAAAGGCGTGCGCCACCATGCCTGGCTCAAACCTTGTATATTTCTTTAAGGAAATGTGAATCAAAATGATAGGATTTCTAAAAGTCATTCTTACCCAGAAAAGCTCACAAAAACAAATTCTTCAGGGACAAGTTCAAAAAGAAACACATGAAAAATAGTCTTGAAACTGCTATTACTCAATTATCCTACTCACACAAGTAGAGTCTGCTTTACATGGATCCAGCCTGTCATGTCAAACTTTCAGCAATTAGGTTTCTTGTTATGCAATAATGCACTAAAAGTAATTATACATGAGTCTGTTTCTTTTTACTTCCTTCAAAGACATCCTCATAAATTAAGACTGCAGCTCAAATTTTAAGATTAATGTAAACTAGCTGGGCATGGTCATGCAGGCCTGTAATCCCATGAGTTCAAGGCCAGTCTGGGCTACACAGTAGAGAGTCTGAGGTCAGCCCAGGCTACACAGTGAGATCCTACCACAAGAGAAAAAAATTGTAAAATGTAAGTATAAACTATGCCTGTTTATCCAATTTTAAATACATGTAAGCCCATATCTGAGTCAACCCTACACTGCTTTTCCACACAACTGGAGAGGATTGCTTTCCTAGAACAGTGTTAGTTCACACTGTCAAAATGCAATAGCAAGCACTTTTGTTTTAATCCGGCATTTACTGTGCTCACTTCAGCAGCCCATATACTAAAACAAGACCCAAGCCAAACCCGTATTTACTTTTTACTATCAAAGTACTAAGAAATCAGACCTCATTTACTTAGCCCGAACTGTTTTAGGTATAAATATGTTCAAACAAAAAGCAAACAAAAGAGACTAGATCTCTGATAGTCAATACTGAACATAGGAAGACAACCAAGGGGAAACTTATCAAAACAGCAACCGTGTCTACATGACATTTATTATACTGTACTTGGTAGTATGGGTTTTGAAAAAATAAAATGACATCCACTTTGCAAAACAGTTATTTGCCATATCATTCTGGAGAGAAAAGTACCACATATCAACTGAATATTCACCCCCAACAATCAACAAATGCTAGCAGCATTAAAGTGGTTAGCAGAAAGGCTAAAGGCAAATTAGGAAGGCGGATCAAAAGTGGCTCTGGAGTATCACTGCTTTGTTTCACAAAAAGCCATGGCCAAGATTAAGTTAAACATCAACAGGAAAAATGCACTGGAGGAAAACACTTGATGCAAATAAATATAAGGGGAGGGGGCTGCAGTTGGGATATTACATGAATATGGTTAAATTCAACAGTTTGCCTTCCCATTACTTTTTTTTTTTTAAAGACAGGTCCACTACGCAGTCTTGGTTGGCCTGGAATCTGCTCAAACTCAGAGATCTGTCTGACGTTAGAGTGGCAGGACTGAGAGTGTGCAGAACCATTACGTTTTATTCGGTATAGCAGGTACAAATATTAGGCTAAGATCTTCAAGAAATAGAAGACATCGTTTGGATACTCCAAAGTGACTGGTATCACCACCTGATGATGGGTGATCGATCCTGAAGGATGGGTTGACGCTAAGCCAGCCTCTGTCACGTGTTCTCAATTCTTGCCTACTCAACCTCAGCTCTAAAAACATCTGATCACCTGGTACTGAGTGACAACAGTTGGGCTTTCATTTAGATAATAAAGCAAAGTCTCTAAAAGAATCAATCATCTCGTCACACGGAAACTCCAGGGAAGCACCGGTCAGCCAGCCATAGGGGGCAGCAGAGATAAGAGAGTGAACCGTGAACTCCAGAAGGTGAAGTGAGCAGGAAATGTTAGTGGCCTGAGATGAGAGTAAAGAGTATCAGAAAGACAAACCTTCAGCTAAGGAGTTAAACCAGCAGCCCCGTGGATGCTCACTCGGAACTGCACATGAGAATCACCCTGTGAGTCTTTAAAATCAACAGGCCAAGATTCTACCTTAGAGGAACTACACAATGTAGCACAGAGTATCAACTCTTAAAGACAGAAGTAAGTAGACTCTACCCCACATGCTACAATGTTAAAAGCTACATTAGAAAACAAAAACAAAGCAAAACAAGAACAACAACAAAAAACCCCTATTATTTCCCACATGGTATTACTTTGTCTCTAGATTCCAAGCGACGATAACCAGTAATCGCATAGGCGTTAAAGGGCTAGCCCACAGCAATGCGGAGTCATCACTGAGCAGGGAGACAACTCAAATCTGCTATTTACAGGACACACTGCTCTATCTCCCCAATAGTCTCACCAACTTGCCTGGTGTATTTTCCTAGATTATCACTTTACTCAATTAGATGCTTCGAAAAACAATCCAAAATTAGATGAAGAAACATGACCAAAAAAATGAAAAAACATGACCAAAATAATGAGGTGGAGGGGAGATATGGCTCTAAATAGGAATTAGTCTTCAAGGATAAAAGATTTCTTCATGTGGAGACCAGCACTACACACTTTAGTGATTCCTAAGTATATCCTTAAAAAGCAAAATAATAATGATAATGATGATGATTATTTCTAGAAGGGCTATGATAATAGTCAGAAAAAAGTCTCAAAATAACTAAAATGTTACAGCCAGTTGAAAACATTTAACTTATTCTGATGAATTTCAACTTTACCTTAGAGATTGTGTTTGGATGAATAATAACTTGTGAATATCCATGAACCTTAAAAGCTAAATGCTAAGTGTGCCTCTCCCCAAATTAAAAAAAAAAGAAACAAACAAACAAATAAAAACCCCATTATGTCACAATTCACTCAGAAGACCAGATACAAGATGACAAAACAAGCTCACACATTTCCCCCACTGGGAAGCTAGCTCCTTGCAGCAACTTTCTGGCCTCAGCTCTCCAGAGATCAACAATGAAACTTAAGGATTCTCAGAAAATTCTTTACCTCATCTTTTTTTTTTAATTATTCACTTATTTATTTCAGTGTGTATGGGTGTATGTCTGTGTACCACTAGTGTGCCTAGTGTCCTCAGTCAGAGGAGGGCATTGACTCTCCCAGAACTGTTGTTACAGACAGTTGTGAACCACCATGTGGGCACTGGGATCAGAACCTGTGTCCTCTGGAAGAAGAGCCAGAGCTCTTAAACACTGAGCCATCTCTCCAGCCCCTCTGTCTCTGCCTCATCTTAAGAGGAATCCAATTTCAAAACCAGTTTCTGTTTACTGACTGTGTATTCGAGGAGAAACACGTGCCTGTAGAGTCATAATGACTAATTTGATTCCTCTTCTTGGTTAAAAGAAGTCATTGCTACAAGCTGGGGAGAGGGCGCCTAGGCTAAAAGCATGTCCATCCCCAGAGGATCTGAGGCCAGTTCCCAGCACCTCTGTCAGAGCTGCTCACAACCACGTCCAGCTGCAGGGCATCGAGCACCTCTGGCCTCTACAAACACCTGTACTCACGTGTACACACACACAATTAAAAAGAAGACTCTAGGAACGCTTGGATTCAAGTACTGCGAATAATCCTTCGTTTAAAAATACCTTAATCTGGATCTCAAACACAAAAGAGAATGGGAGCTAGCATTCTTTGCTTAATTTTAGGCACTTAAATTATTTCATTTAATCCCTCCAGTCCTGGGAGATAGTATTATTCCCACTATACAGATAAGGAAAATAACTCGGAAAAATCAAGACCTTACTTTCACCCTGGACCACCACCAGTGACCTGACTCGCTAAGCTGTACTACTTCAACGTAGTGTAAAATGAGTTTGCAGCAGAGCTCCTGACATTTGACCAGAACCCCACAATCACATGAAGCACCCCCCAAACAGCAGGTCGGGAACTAACCTGTTGAAGCCTCAACTTTTCAACAGAAAGGTACCAGTGTCACCTGAAGAAAGATGTTTGTGAAAACACACTGAGCCCTACACTGTTGAAGGACGGCATAACAGCATCACCACAGTAGGCATGGAAAGGCAGAAACAAGGGTTAACGCCACACAGTTTTAGCTTGTTCCAGCTGTCACGGGCAATACTAGTTTATGCTGTTTTGCTTTAAGATAATTATTTAAAATACTAAGCTGTTATATACACATAAGGGGCCACCTATTTCACCAAGCCAATCCTTCCAGAAACTTAAACCAAAATAGGCTAAATACACTGAAAGACTACCTAGTTTAAATAACAAGTTTCCTAATTGTTCATTATCAAATAACAAGTTTTAGGCAGAAAAGTTACAACCTACGTGAACATAAGTTTCAAGGCCAGAAGCAATGATTCACATGTAACGTTCCTAGCTTTATTTTCTACTATCTACCTCTCAGGGGAAGTTAGTATTTATTTTTATCATCTTCAGCATTAAAAATCATGCAACCCACTCACCTACATGACTTTGCAAAAATAGACTGAAAAGGCTGGATTGTTTTGTTAATCCTTACTCACAGTCTGCTTTTAAGAAAACTACTGGCACCTTTCCAGTTTAGATCCATGTAGACAGAGTGTAAAGTAAACAGGCTGATACAAATACCTGAAAGACCCTGGATGCCCACAGATATCTGAAGCACTCCACAGTAAGACTGTATGTACTTCAGAACAAGAAGGAAAATTCTCTTTCACACTAAAAGGTTTCCTCTGCTGTTGTTTTTACTGAGCCCACAAATTGAGGGGAGGGAGGAGGAAGGAGAATACAACTGACAGAAAACAAAAAACAAAATAAAACAGGCATCTAGGGCTCTGCCAAAGAACTAAGTAAGCAACTCAATTAAAACAAAAAGACAAACAAACAAAACAAACCACTTTTCAAACATTTTGACAACTTGAATAAAACTGGTTTTTCCTATGTGAGGGTTTTATTTCCAAGTAAAAAGTTTATTTCCTCGATTGAATCTGCACCAGTTTGTCATGGCAAATACCTTATGAGGAACGGATATGTGCAAATGCCTAAAATTAATATAGTTTCATTTTTTTTACTTCTGACCAAACTCAGCCCATAAAAACAATTATGACATCTGCAGCTTCTTGAACCAAACACCCTGTAACTTAGAATCTGATTATCAACTCTATGATCTTGTGTCAGTTGTAAAAGCAAAATCTTTCAAAGCTACATCTCATGAGACTAACCAGATGTTTAAAGTTCAGTTAGGTAAGAGGGCAAAGTGCAGCACTAAGAACAAGAATAACTCACAGTAGCAAATTAAATATGGAAGAAAAATGCTAGTATCAAGACTTCAAACTGAAAATTAACAAGACAAATTAATGAAAAACAATCAAGGTATAAAATAACTTCTAATTAAGTATGAAAACCTAATCTCTGAGTAGCAACTCACTACTCTAACAGGTAGGATAGGGTTATTTTATGGCTGTTGCTGCACTCCACTGACGGTGCTGTGTCAATTTTAACAATTCTAGTATATTAAAGGACAGCCAAGTAATAAATGAGATCACATGCACCAAACACACATAAACTCTTTTCAAAGGTCCGTTTGATTCTAGCTGTGGTATGTATGTCCTTGATTCAGAAGCACCCCAAGAGGCACATGTAGGGTCCAAATGGGGTTCCAAAGCTGTTGCTGGTCAACTTTTGATTTTATCTGGGATTTTTTCTACCCTCCTTGCCAAACTAAGTCAAGATTCATAGACTCAAAAACAAATCAGAACCAGATTGGCCTTGAAAGGGATGCTGGATCTTTGTCAAACGAATTGAAAAAAATCTGCTGATCATGTATCTGTTTTGGCATGACCCTTTAATTTCTTGGCCTTGTAAATCATCTCTAGATTTCTATCAGGCTACAAGAATTTCTAATATCTAGGAACATAATCATCTCTTCCATAACAACACCTAGTTCATTCGATGCAAAGATGTAAAATTATTAAATCAAAAGCCAGTAATTCTCATAGAACAAGCAAGAACACCAGGGAACAACTCATGAAAAGGTTCCAAACCTTGTGGGAAAAGTAAGTGAGCCAAAAGGAGTGCCAAGCCCTCCTGCAAGGCATTAGGCACGGATACCAATTTGAATTACTGTACAAAAACCTTACAAAGTCCTTGGAGGCACAGCCCCGTGAGCCAAGTTCCCGTTCCACTGCAAAGAAACACTCTCCCCTCATAACCTCTCCAAAGACAACCGAGCTCCTCTAAGGGCTAACATTTGCGCCTATCAAGACAGTACGCAGAAGACCCGTCATTTACTCCGGGTTTTAAGCTTTTGTATGTACAGCTGCGTCAAATGGCCAGCTAATTCAGCGGCAGTTTGTTCGGACTCTGGATCTGGCGCCTGAGAGACAACTACAGAAAGTCAAGAATTAGCTAGGCGTGAAGAAAACCAGGGCTGAGGCTCCCCAAGGGGGGAGTCGGAGGACAGGACGATCCAAGGGAGAGCGGTTACCCTGGGCGCCCTGGAGTCGCCACGGCAGGGCAGGTGGGGCAAGCGCTCGGGTGCGGAAGGGGCGCGGGGTTCGTCCCCGGGAGAGCGGACCAACCTTTGAGCTGGGGCAAGGGGTGCAGCTCCGCCTGGCTGCCCTGGCTGCGGAACTGCGACGAGCCCTGCGAGCGCTTCTGCCTCTGCGCCTTGCGCACCGATTTCCGGGTGAAGCCGTCCACTTTCTCCGAGGCCGAGATGGCGGCGCAGGCAGCTGGCGCGGGCGGCGACGGCGACGACATCTCCGCGACCCCGGCGCTCGGCGCCTCCCGCTGGCCCGGGAAATGGGCGAGGGACCGGGCGCGGCGAGCCTGCGCCCCTGCGCCCCAGCGCCCCGGGCCCCGGCCGCGCCGCCCTCGCGCTCCGCGAGCTGCTCCCCGCCCGACAGCGCCTCACGGCCGCATCCCCGCGCCGCGCGGCCGCCTCCCGGGGCTGGCGGAGGGGAGGGCGGGGGCGCGCGGGCCGCACAAGTTGCTGACGCCCCGCGCCGAGGGCGGGCAGAGGCGAGCCCGAAGTTTGGACGGCTGGGGCGAGCGCACGGGTGCGGACGCCCGGCGCGCTTCGCGTCCCCTTAGCGCGCGCGGAGCCCCGGCGGCTCCTCAGCGGCTGCTGCCCGCGCCGTCCGCCCGGCCGGGAGCCTCCTCCCGGGGCGCTTCCATCGCGGGTCCGCGCGAGCCGCCGACGAGCGCTCGCTCTGCTGTCAGCGCTCGCCCCTCATCGCCCGGGGCGGCCACCCGCGCCCCGACCACCGGAGGGTCGCCGCCGCTCTCCCCCACGCGCCCACCAGCCGCCCACGGAGCACGCCTGGCGAGCGACGGCTACAACTTGAGCGGGTGGCTGGCACCGGCGCGGGGGGGCCCGGTGCGCGTGCGTGCGCGCTCGCGCGGCCCGGGGGAGGTCCCCGCGGGGGTGCAGGGAGGAGGAGGAGTTTGACTGACAACTTCCGCGGGGTCCCACCAGCCTCCCGAGGCTCCGGAGGGGGCCGGGGCGGGAAAGCATGCCAGTTCCCTCAGCCAATCGCAGGGCTAAGCGGCAGAGAGGGCGTGGCCTCCCGGATGTCTATCAAGCATGCGAGGGAGGAGTTATGTGACAGACGCGGGCCACAGCCAATGGCAAGTGAAGGCATTGAGCGGTGCCTTGTGCGTCACAACTGAGATGAAAGCTCTCAGGAGGGAGAGAGGGGAAATGCCGCTCCACTGTCGGCCCTCGCGTACGCCTGCGCCAGGCTCCACACAGCGGGTGAGAGGGAAACTGTGCAGGCAGTTCGGAAAGGAGGAGCCGGGGCCCCCGAGAACGCCGTGTGTTGCGTCAGAGGAGCGGGGGCGGGGCAAAGGTCTTGTCAGAGCAGTGTGATTGACAGGCGAAGGAGCCCCGGGTTTAGGGAGTGAACTTGTCCAATCGGAGCGCGGTGCTGGGCTCCTGGGCGGGCCTTCGTCCTCTCAGATCCCAAAACCGTGTAATTGGTGGTTGGGGAGTCCATTTGTAGGTCTCCGAGGTTTCGGCGCCGCGGTGCTCTCGCGTGGGGCTTGGGCAAGCTCGCCTCTTCCTCTTCAAAGTAGCCTATAAGTCCACGCCCTCTGAAAAGAAGTGTCCCGTTTCGAACTTAGCTCAATTTAACCCCTTCAGCCTGAAGACCTTCTGTAGTCACGTTCAGATTCGCTGATTTGGGATCTCGAGATCTCTTCCTTGGAGATCCCGTCTAGATTTTATACATTTAAAGCCAAGGACTGTTCATATTAGTTTTTGTGCAGTGCTTTGCATATGTTGCTTCGGTGACCCCCAACAGTGTCCCCTTATGCAGTCGCTCATGCAAGCGCCACACTTTTCCTTTCGACAAAATAAAAACAACTGAGGAACTGGATTTGTCTGACCGAGTGGGTGAGCAGGAGGTATGCGCAAGTAGAATTCTAGACCTACACTCAAAACATTTGCCAAGTTATGTAACTAACCTAGGTGTCCAACAACAGGAGAGGCATAGAGAAAATGTGGTGTATATGCACAGTCTTTTCCACGATAAAGAGCAAAGTTATGCCATTTAGGAAAATGGATCCAACTGGTTCCAACTGGTCCAAGCTGATTAGGCCAGTCTCAAAAATATAAATGTCTTGTTTCCTCACGTTTATGGTTCCTAGATTTTTACATAGGTACATTAAATCGTGTATGTATTTGAAAACTGAGAGTAGACATAGGTTGTCTAAGAGAATTAAAGGGATAGATGGGAGGGGACAAGAAATACTTCTATGAAATTTCTAATATAAAAAGACAAGGATGTTAACAATCTTCACAGCCAAGGAGGCTCAGACTGTGCTCTCATCCAGTCCAGAGTATCTTGACACTACCTCACAGAGATTTGAAAACTTCTTTAACAGTTTGCAAATGAACCACCATCATAATTCAAGGCTTTCAAGAACACTGGCCTTTCATGAGGACACACTCACACACTTGGTATATGTATTCATAAGTATATAAATCCTGCCCAGTCCATGTAATGGCACTTGTATGTGTGTGTTTTCAGGGTGACTATTTGGGATTGGATAGTCAAGTATGCACTCTTCCCTGGGGAGACCACTTCTCGCAGGACCTGCCACCCCACACTCTCCCAGAAGGCGGTACGCTCCTCCTAGGAAGCGCCAAGAAAGCAGGAACTGGGTTACTTACATGCTCTTAGCATCTCCTGAAATAGGCAGTGTACAGCAATATCACTTCCGGCTCTCAATAGCTTCTCAAAGTGTGCTTACCGGATTCCGTGTGTCAGAATCTTTGAGGGGATTATTTGAAGTTCAGACTTCTGGGCCTCTAATCTGATGTACTAGATCAGGAAATACGGAAAAAAGGTTGGACATCATTTGGAGGGGTTATTTTTTTTTAATTCGTTAACTTATTTATTCACTTCACATCTCAATCATAGTCCCTTCCCTCCTCTCCTCCCTGTCCTACTCTCCCTCTCTCTTCCTCATATCGCCCCCCACCCATCAGAAAAGGGGAGCCCCTCCCCACCTACCCATGCCAGCACACCAAGTTGCATCAGGACTGAGCACATCCTCTACAAGGCCCTGGGTTCAATGCCCAGCACCATCCATCCACAAGTGATAGTAAATGTCTACAAGGCAGGGAAGTGCTGTTTATAATAAAAACAATGGTATATGAGTGTATGTGTGTGTGCACACGCGTGTGTGTTAAAGAGATTTGGGGGAGGGTATAAAGCATAGTGCAACACTGTCTCAAAACAAATCAAAGATCCAGCTTAATATTTTTTATAAGCTGCTAAGTCCAGTCAGTGCTGCCCTTCTGTGCGTGGGTACGGGGCCATCGTCTGGAGCATGTGAATTGGCCCAACTTTAAATGACATCAGTGGTACGATTCTGTCAATCCTGTCATATCTCGCCTTGTGAGAGTCTTGTTTTCCACATTCATACAGCAGTAGGAAGGAAAAGACTGCACAGTCTTCTCAAAGGGTTGGCATGAGTTTTAAATGTGACACCAGAAAGACAATGCTTGAAGAAATGAACCTTCTGCAGACAGCACTTTAATACATAGGTATTTGCCAAAAATCTATTTTCCACCCTCTTTCTTGAATAAAGTATCTGGATCCTCAATAGAAATTTGGTCACTGTGACCCACCAGCATCTGGATGCAATAGCAAACACCTGCACACTGAGCACCTGGGAGGCAAAGGAAGGAAGACTACAGAGTGTTCCAGGGCAGTCTGGTCTATATAGTTAGTTCCAGGCCACCATGGGTTGCATAGTGTGACCCTGTCTTGAACAAAACAAAATTGTCTAAGCAAAGATTTTCATTGCTATATGAAAGATCTTTTGACTAATAATTTGCCGTGTGAGCTGTTAAAAGTTATAGAAATTTGGTTTTCCTAAACCACACTCTGCACTTGGTTTGGGTTTTTTTGTTTGTTTGTTTTTTGTTGTGTTTGAGGCAGGGTCTTTAAACATCACCTAGATTGTCTTTGAACTTGTAGTTCTCCTGCCTTGGCCTCCCATAGTGGTAGAATTAAAGACAGATGCCACACGCCAAGCCCTCTCATAGGTTTTCAAGGACTAGAATTCCATGTGTCTTATCTGAGGGTGTGTGAAGATGGTTTGCATTCCAGTGGCTTCAGAAAGAGTAGAAAGCAGGGCAAGGTGAGTTCTCAGTTTGCTCTCTTTAATTATGAACTTTCAGCTCATCACTCTAACTCAGTTTGTTATGGCCTATTGTGTTAGTCAACCAGGACTTTCCACAGGCCAATGGCATTCGGAATGGTTGGGTTGGACATCTGTTTGTGGCAAGGAGTCAAGGGACCTCTAAGTGGGTTGAACAGGAGGAGAGGTACAAATGTGCCTGAAGATCCTGCAGTGTTGTGCTGCCTGCTGATCACAGGACTCTTTCTTCCCAGCTGGGAAGGCTGGGCTCCATCAATGTGGGCTGAAGGCCTTAGTGTCCGCTGCAGCTGCTATACCCCATCTTTGGCCGATATAGATGAGGAATCAGAAACGTAAAGCTCATGCCATGTCTTTGCAGAGCGCAACGATAAAAGCCTGGGCTTGGCAAACTTCCCATGCTACAAAAATAAAACCCTTCAAGCATTCTATAGGTGTTTTTATGTTGGGCAACATGCCAGTTGCTAGAAATGAAGAGATTAATAACGTGTGGCTCTTACAATCGGCCCAGTAAGAAGGAACAAAAAGCCTGTCTTGCTGGAGCAAACTGCACTGTCAGCACTTGGGAAGTAGAGGCTGAGGGACCAGGAGTGCAAGGCCAGGCTTGGATGCATAACAAGTCTGAGGGCAGCCTGGGCAACATGAGACCCTGTCTGCAAAAACAAAAAACAGAAGGAGAAGGTAAACAGAAACTACCAAAACAAAATAAGTACAGTCACAACAACAAAACCAACAAGCAAAGACTTACCACAGATGTTCTTTATGATACTGTGGGGAAAGATCTCGTTTGGTTTGGGAAGAAAGAGTCAGAGAAAATTTAACAGAAACCATGTTTGAAATAAATGAGACTAGGAGAAAACAAACTCTTCAGACGACAATCAAAATAAAGGAAAAACTTGCCATTTTGGAAATTAGCTTTCTGACTTTTTTTTTCATCACTATAAGGATTTGCATCTCTTATACAATATACAGCCAAAACTGAAGATCCCACTGCCACAGGAAAATACCTTACGCCACATCTTGTATTAGAATTTGACCTGAAGGAAGAAGGGAGGGGTGGGCTTTAGCACGTGACTCCTTTGAGCATATTATGAAAAGCAGTGAAGTAAAAACCTGCATGTCTGCTTGGCACGGATCTGCAGCTCTTACATAAGTCTGTGCGTGGCCTTTCTTCCTTTACCTGGAAGAAGCATCTGCTAGTTGTGAGACTGTCACTGTTCTAAAGTACACAGCTGCTGAATGTCAGCAGTCGCTCCTTGGCTTACTGCTCAGGTTCAGACTTGCAGCGGGAGAAGTCAGCTTGAAAAGCCAATAAACAGACTTTTGTCTTCAGTAGTGTGGTGTTGTCTACCGTTGGATGAAATAACTGGTGTGCGGGGGTTTTCAGGAATCATTGGAAATACTCAGGCATTTTCACAGCCTCTCCCTTGACTTCAAGAACAAAAGCTATCAGTTTTCCAGAACTGCGCAAATCAGAAGCAGGTGGATCTCTGTGAGTTCCAGGTCAGCCTGATCTACACAGTAAGTTCTAGGCCAGCCACGTAGTGAGACCCTGTCTGAAAAACAGCAACAAAAGGCAAACAAACCCTCACTACTCCCAACAAAATGTATGAATCCAGATGTGGTGAGTTCATAAAATCTGACTGTTGAATAGGCTGCAGCAGGGAGGTTGGAAACTTGAGGCCAGGCTGGGCTACTCAGCATATCTTATTGGAGGGAAGGAAGGAGGGAAGGAAGGAGGGGTCACTATGAGTCTGTCAGTGTATGTGAGTATAGTCTCCATTACACATGTTGCACTCCTGTGTATCAGGCCCTTCCCATGAAGAACATGGCAGAAAGCGAGTAACAAAGTGGAGCTTCTCTTAGGGTCTCTCTTACCTGTGTGCCCCCTTGGTTATTTCTGTCACATTCAGGAACACTTTTTTGGAGAATCTTCTGAAATGTACTGTGTAGCCCACAGTGGTGTTAGACTCTCAGCAGTCACCCTCTTGAGCCTCCTGAGTTCCAATGATCACACGCAGGAGTCCCCTGCTTCGGTTTTTTGTTTTGTCTTTTTAAGTATAGTATCCTGGGGTTGTGTCTTTCTCTTCTAAAACTCAGTGTGGAAACTGAAGGCTCGTCATCCATGCTGAACAGAAGTTTTGACGAAAGATGACAACAGGGTGGACTGGATGTCTGCTACGGTAGCCCCTTGTTCTTGCTTAGAGTTCAGCATGCATGCAGACGTGTGTGCACGTGTGTGTGTGTGTGTGTTTTCGAGACAGGGTTTCTCTGTGTAGCCTTGGCTGTCCTGCACTCACTTTCTACACCAGGCTAGCCTCGATCTCAGAGTTCTGCCTGCCTCTGCCTTCCTGAGTGCTGGGATTATAGGTGTGTACCACCGTGCCGGGTTTAGGTAGATACTTTAAACCTGTGAGACATGTAGTAAGTAGTTGGACAGTGACATCTGGCAGGAAAGAGATTTAGAGTAGAGGCAGGTTTGGGAGAGGACACAGAACAAAGGGGCACTTCCTGTCGGGGCAGAGTCGGAGTGTGGGGAGTGAGGAGGACTGACAGTGAGGAAGCTGCCAGGCTTGCAGCAGAGACTAGGAGACAGCAGATGACAGCGTGGGTCCTGCTCCTACCTGAGGGCAGCGTGGAGCAGTGAGGAGCTGAGGAACATTCAATGGAAGATGCAGCCAGAAGCAGTGTTTCCAAAATGGCAGGTTGGGGAAGTAGAAGCCTAAGAAACTGGTTGCAGATTGCAGGTGTCCACGCAGCATGGGCTGGACGGCGCGGTGCTGAGCAGAGTGTACAGGTCCACCCACAGGGCTTCTTCATGCTCCCGTCCCTAGCTCCCAAAGGTAGCTAAAATCATAAAGTGGAAGAAACAAACTGTGTCTTGAAAAAACAGACAAATCTCCCAACTCAACCATTTCCCCAGTTCCTGAGTGATGATGGGCTGAGCTAAACTCGGCTTTGGGGATAGATGTAGGGAGCCGCTGCCAGAGAATCACTAGAGAGTTCTGGTTAAAGATGGGATTTGAGGGATGTCCGGGGCTAAAGATCAGGACCGCTTGCGGAGCTTGTGCGAGGCCTGCACCACCACCACCCAAAAAACACAAATCCAGACAAACAGTAAGTCCCAGATCAGCTTGAGCTACATGGCAAGAACTCACATAACAAAGGGCCAAGGCTGCAGCTCAGCATGTATGCATAAGATCTCTCTCTCTCTCTCTCTCTCTCTCTCTCTCTCTCTCTCTCTCTCTCGCACGCGCACGCGCACACACACGCGCACACACACACGCACGCACGCACACACACGCACACACGCGCACACACACACACGCGCGCGCGCACACACACGCACACACACACACACACACAGTTGGGAAGAATAACAAATGATGCTGAGGTTTTGATCTGTAATCAAGTGAACTGAATCCTTTTCCAAAAGGGCACACACTGAGCCAGCTCTATTTGGGGAAAAAGGTGTCAGAGGAAGGAAGAACAAGGAAGCAAAGATGAGTCCAGGGTTAGTCACGTGGTGTTAATAGAGCTTTTAAGGTCACTGGAGCTGGCGAGCTGGGTCTTTATTTTTAAGGAGCGGTGATGATGTACATTAACTTGGGGAAAGAAGAAGACTCAACATGGCCAACCACCTAGAGTAGGCCAGAGCAGAGGAGAAAACTACAAAAACACAAGCTTCTTTTCCTTTCAGGAAAAAAAAAATCATGACAAAAACAAACTGCGCATGATTTATCATGTGCCTCAGAGTTCTCTGATGCTGAGTGGTCAATAGGACTGTGAGGAGAGGACCCTGGAGCCCACAACAACCCCAATCCTCCTGTGCCAGTGGGCTGAGGGTCAGGATACACCATTCACAGACGACTGAGAGCCGCTGCGAATGGTGTACGCAAGTGTGTATACACAACACAGTGTGCACTCTCTGCCATCCACCTTGTGTTTTCCTTCCACCTTCCACTTAGCACTGTAAGAGTCTCCACAGTGCCTTTATAGGGCAGGTATAAAGTCTGATCTGCCCATCAGTCTCCTCCCAGCATCTTGATTCGCTGTGACCTTGTCCAGGGCCCTTGCCTTGCTCTCGCACACTGAATTATAGTACTGTCTTTCCCAGCTTCTTGGGATCAAGGATGCAGGATGAAAGTGGAGTGTGGCCATAACCTTCTCTAGGATGCAATTCTGTTCTGCGCCCATGCTGGACTGACTCCACATTGCAACATGAATTGTTTGAGTGTTGGTGCTCTGAGGGGAGAAAGTGCTACATCAACTCAAGGACCTATGATCGCGCTGCTTCCTTTTGGACTTTAGGAGAAGCAAAAGTGAGGAGGAAACAGCTTATTGCCCTGGAATTTATAGTTCTGTGGGGTTGGGGAAGGCAAGCACACAGGGTCACAGGATAGTTAGAGACGATAAGGGGCACACAAAAATGCAGAGTTTGGGGGGGGGGCGGAAATGAGTAATGTTCTGATTAGGGGATGAAAAACAAGTGACAAGGAAGACCTGGCCAGTCTAGCCTGAGTGTCTGTGGGATGTCAGTGAGTAAGAAGGGACACCCAAGAGGAAGAACAGGAGCAGGCAGCTGAGTCGGTGGCATTGTGAGGAGCTATGTGGAGACTATATCAAACAGTACAGCTGGCAAGGGCTTGGGAGGAGACCAGGCAATAAAACCAGGTCATTAAAGGATGGGCTGGGAGCTTGAAGTATCAAAAGTGAGGACTTTTCACGTAGCTTTTTGGGCAGTGGGGAGCTAGTGGAGAATTTGGAGCAGGGCAGTCCTGGATTAGAACCGACCTAAGAGGCATCGGCTGCTTAATGCTCTGCCAGTTCGATACTTGCTTGGCTCCGCTGGGAAGAGGAAACTTCACCTGAGAAAATGCCTCCATCAGATAGGCCTGTTGGTGTGTGCGTGTGGGGCATATTCATGACTAATGACTGGTGGGGAGGGCCCAGGCCGCCCTGGGCAGCGATAAGCATGGGCTGGTGATCCTAACCTTGGTCCGCAAAGCTTCCCATTGCCTCTGCTTCAGTTCCTGCCTCCAGATTCCTGCTCTGCCTCCTTAGGGGCAGGGCTGTGATCTGGATCTGGAAGCCAAATTAACCCACTCCTCCCCAGGTTGCTGTAGGTCATGGTCTTTCTTACAGCAAGTAAACTAACACACGGTTTAATTCTGCAGCAGTTAGTTAGGAAGAATTCGGAGTGAGGAGAACAAGGGCAGAGAGAAATTTTGGACATGGTAGGCTTGACACGTCTGTGCATTCTCTGAGTGACTATGCTCACTGAGACTGGAAAGAGGGCTTGGCCTTCAGGAGGAAAACACAGTTATAGTCTCTGCAGTCCCAGCCTCTCCATCTCAAAAGCAGGGCAGGCACACATACTTAGGTTGTTTTGGAAAACAGACACAATGCTTTAGAAAACACTTAGCATGGCATGAGGCAGGTTCCGTAATGATGCTGTGTTTACACCGGCGGTGGTCACACTGTTCATCCTTGTAGCCCTCTTGCTCTCTCCAGAAATCTTCTGCCACTAAACAAAGACACACGCTGCAGCCACAGCTGCCTTTTCCCTGCAGTGACCAAGGCTGAACATTGAAACAACAGTTAACTGCCTCTGACTTCCCTCATAGCAGCCACACTCTAGGGCAGACACTCAGCCTCTGGTAAATGGAATTTTGCTAAAGGTCTTTTTGTTTTGTCTTCTTTCTCCATGAACAAGTGTTAACCTTGGATCCATTAATGAAGAAGGTTAAAATGTGTAGAGTATTATGTATTGCTTATGAATACATGAAAAGTATATATGTGTATATATATGTATATATTATATACAAAATTCATACACAGGAAACTTTATGTTCCATGTCCCTAAGCTATAAATAAATATAATGTACACGCATGCACACACATACACACACACACACTATGGGAACTGAAAACACTGATTCAGACCCAGTAAGATGATTCAGTGGGTAAAGGTGCTTGTTACACAGCCTTAAGACTTGGCTTTGATCCCTGGGACCCAACCCAAGTAAAGGTGGAGGAGAGAACTGCCTGCACAGACCCCGCACGTGTACTGCAGCATGTACACATGCGCACTAGTGATGGAGGAGAGAACTGCCTGCACAGACCCCGCACGTGTGCTGCAGCATGTACACATGCGCACTAGTGATGGAGGAGAGAACTGCCCGCATAGACCCCGAACGTGTGCTGCAGCATGTACACATGCATACTAGTGATGGAGGAGAGAACTGCCTGCACAGACCCCGAACGTGTGCTGCAGCGTGTACACACGCACTAGTGATGGAGGAGAGAACTGCCCACACAGACCCTGCATGTGTGCTGCAGCATGTACACATGCGTACTAGTGATGGAGGAGAGAACTGCCCGCACAGACCCCGCACATGTGCTGCAGCATGTACACATGCATACTAGTGATGGAGGAGAGAACTGCCCGCACAGACCCCGCACATGTGCTGCAGCGTGTACACACGCACTAGTGATGGAGGAGAGAACTGCCCACACAGACCCCGCACGTGTGCTGCAGCATGTACACATGCGTACTAGTGATGGAGGAGAGAACTGCCCGCACAGACCCTGCACGTGTGCTGCAGCATGTACACATGCACACTAGTGATGGAGGAGAGAACTGCCCGCACAGACCCCGCACATGTACTGCAGCATGTACACATGCACTAGTGATGGAGGAGAGAACTGCCCACACAGACCCTGCATGTGTGCTGCAGCACACGCAACAGGCAATAAGGAACAGTTTCCAACACAATAAATCCAGTAAACTGGGTCCACCTGTGAGGAAGGTAGGATGGGAAAGAAACTCCATCTGTAATGTTTTGCATGTTTTTCTAGCTGACTGGATGATAATTATTCTATTCTCTACATAGTTTGTGTTTAAGGAATAATATACTGATATACATGCATATATGTGTATATATACATACATACATATGCATATATGTGTGTGTGTGTGTGTATATATATATGAGAGAAAAAAGTCAGGCCCTCTATTTTTGAAATGGTGAGCTTGAGCTGGCATCTGGGCTCCGACAAAGAGGGAAACCAGAGAGGGAAAAATCCTTTGCCGCCTACATCTGATCCAGCCAGAAGACAGACTGCCAACCCTCACACAGCAGAGGAGGAATTCCCACAAGAAAGAGTGGGATACCGGAAGACAGCCTCCAGCGCCTCCCGGGAGGAAACCCACCACAGAAACAGTGACAAGGAAGTGGTGGCAGCAGAGGGAAAGCCGGAGGGACAGATGGGTCGCTAAAACAAAGACAAGGGAAGTGTGGTTCTTTAGATTTCTGGGGAGAAAAAAAAGCACAGAAGAGGAAGGGAGAGCCTGTTTGTGGTGGCAGGGAAGAAAATAAGAGGCGAATGTGGTTGAAGTGTGCAGAAAAATATTTATATTGACCCCATGTAAGCAGTGCAGACAGTATTTGCTACAGAGACTTCCAGACACAAATGCTCACAGAGCTGGGCTTGCCTGCTCACCAGGAAACAAGGAGAAAACTGAGGGAAATACATGCAACAGTTGTTTTCACTGGGCAACACATAGCATGGGGAGAGAAGTGAGGGACCTGTTTCTACAGCGGCACTGGCTCTCTGCCTGGACGTGCTGTCCAGATCACAGGGGAAATCCTGGAGGACATAACAGTCTTACTGGGATGAAAACACCAGCGTTTGGAAGGCACAGTGGTGTCACAGCCTCCGACCTAAGTCAGATCCAGTTACCTGCTCTCAATAAGCCAATTAAAAGAGCCAAAATCAGAGTGAGAAGCAGAAAAAGGAAATTTATTGAACGTGGCCACATTGACAAAGATGGACAAAAAGACCCAGAAAACTTGACAGATCCATCTTCATGGTCCTGAAGTCTAGAGCCAATGATGCACACAGCTAAGCTGAGGTCCTGTCCACCACTGACTGCCATTGTCCCGGCTTCTGTCTCACCCTGTAAAGGGGGCTGACAAGTTAGAGCTGTGTGGACTGTCTTTCGGGGAGACAGTTTCCCATTCTGGCTGGCACCTGCTCCTCTCCCCAGCATGAGATTCCTGGCCAGTCAGACCAAGAAACACAGTGTCTCTTTAAGGTATCTGAGCTGCAGGCAAGAGCCTGGCAGCTGAGAGGCAGAGCAGGCACTAGAGAAGGGAGCGCATGCTAAAAAGAGCTTCCTGGTGGCTGAACACAAAGCCTCACAAGGTTCAGGCCCGGCAACTGGGCAAAGAAACCCTTGGAAGCTCAAAACCTAACAGTTTCCTGAGCTTGGCAAGGCTGGGAACCATTTCAGTTCCAAGAAGACAGAGTAGGCAGACCTTGCAGAACCCTTGTGGTCTTTAAGAAAGACTCAAGAGTAGCCTTGTTCACCATGTGCTCCTGTCAACGCTTTAAGGGGCCACTGAAGCCAAGGCTCCTTTCTACAGACCCATAGGGACTGAAGAAGCATTCTGGACTTCGGGTCTGGATTTGACTGACAGGTAAGGGTGGTCCTGCTGACAGACAGGTAAGGGTGGTGCTGCTGACTAACAGGTCAGGGTGGTCCTGCCGACTGACAGGTAAGGGTGGTCCTGCCAACTGACAAGTAAGGGTAGTCCTGCCGACTGACAGGTAAGGGTGGTCCTGCTGACTGACAGGTAAGGGTGGTGCTGCTGACAGGTAAGGGTGGTTCTGCCAACTGACAGGTAAGGGTGGTGGTTCCACTGATACTGTCAACACTCTTCCTCCTCAACCCCATCTGTCCACCAGCCAGCTTCTGCTACTCCTAAAGCCTTCACCTGTTATGGCACAGCGAGAAGGACATTGCCCTTAGACTTCTCAGCTTACAAAACAACAAGGGCAAAGTTCTTCTTTATAATTTTCCTAGTCTGTTGTATTCTATCATAGCACTAGAAAGCAGGCAATGAAAACGTTTTATAAAACAACGACTTAAAGCAAGCTGCCTGTAGTATGTACACCTACAATCCTGCCTCTTGAATAGTAGAAGCAGGAGGGTCAGGAGTCTAGGCTAGCCTGGGCTACATGAGCCTGTCTCAGACACTTTCAGTGAAAAGATAGCAACTTTAAAACTAACTTTTCTCCCAACAGTTAAATGAGAATCAATATTAGTTGCCTAAAACTGAAAGCAAATGTTCAATTAAATAATTCTTAGCAGGACCTAGCCATAATATTAGCTACCTGTAAGATGACTTGAATTCCCCCACTCAAAGGAGAACCACTTTTAGATGAGTATGTGGCCAAAGGCATTACCATCTTCATCTTGGACATACTGCTGGAAAAATATAAGGCACAGATCTGAGAGACAGTTTATAGCTAGTATAAGCTCAGCACAGCCTTTAGGGGAAACAGCTTGGAAGTTCCTCAAAAAAAAAAAAAAAAAAAAATTAAAAGCAGAACTACCATTCGGCCCAGCACTCACACGTCTGGGTATTGATCCAAAGGAGATGCGATCAGTGCCTTGGAGAGATTCCTTAGACTCTGCTCTCTGCAGCATAGTTTACAATAACAGAAACACAGAAGCTGCCGGGGCCTGCTGGTGGGTAGATGGATAAAGAAAACATGAGATAGACAGATATATAAAGATACTTGTTCATATCTGCTGGACGTGGTGGTGCACGCCTTTAATCTCACCACTTGGGAGGCAGAGGTAGGCAGATCTTCATGAGTTGGAGGCCAGCTTGGTATACAAAGCAAGTCTAGGCCATCCAGGGCTATTACACAGAGAAACCCTGTCTCAAAAAAACAAAAGCCAAACCAAAAAGATATATGTTTATATCTATATGGTTTGGTCTTATAAAGAAGAAAATACATTTCCTGAAACGTGAATAAACCTGGAAGAAGACATCATGCTAAGTAACACAAGCTAGAAACACTAGAACGAATTGCTGCACCATCTCACTTAATGTGTGGCATCTAAGGAGTTAAAGAACATGGTAGTGAGCCCCAGACCTGCTGACCTAAGCCACTGCCTTTTATTTGTAAGATGAAGATCTAACTCACAGGGTAGCGCTCTGAAAGCCACTGGGGCTGGGGGGCTTCCTCCATGGTAGAACGCTTGCCTAGGGTTCAGAAAAGGATAAAATAGGAATGTCTTGATTAGATACTGATTAAGCATATTAGATCTTAAGTATTCCTACCACTCAGGAAAGGGTCCTGTGGTGATTGTGAAACCCTTGGCTTTGCTTGGTAATCAAGTCACAGTGTCAGTGTCTTATCAAATGTACGCATCTTAAATATGTATGGAGGGAAAACCTGGAAGCTCTTCAGTTACTGACCT
Organism: Acomys russatus; assembly: GCF_903995435.1. Classification (NCBI taxonomy): domain Eukaryota; kingdom Metazoa; phylum Chordata; class Mammalia; order Rodentia; family Muridae; genus Acomys; species Acomys russatus. The sequence goes on from NC_067142.1 coordinate 85,324,070, forward strand.
TGAACACAGAGTCTTCCTGACAACATCACGTCGAATCGATGCCAATCCAGCTGTTAAGGACTTTCCAGCTACAGAAGAAGTCATGTGATGTCAGGAACACACCCACGATACTTTGGATATGTTTGTTTCACAGGGTCTTCGAACCTATTTTCTTTTAAGTATTGTCATTCTATGGCTGAATATTGAAATCATGGTAGAGACATTCACATTTGTCACAGCACTCTGCCAGAGGTGTCAAGCAGAGCTTCTGTGAAGGGCCCCTGGCGAAGGCAGACCAGGGACTGGGTTGCCTGTGATATTTCCTTGCTTTTTTCACTTGGCTTCAGTGCTCAGGCCAGGACACTTTGCATGCCAGCGAGTGCTCTGCACTCCCGGACTTTAGCTTTTGAGACAGAGCCTCCCAGATGTTCAAGAACTGAGCTTATGTAGCGCCACTGGCCTCCCGCTCACCTCCTGTCTCTGCCGTGGTCCCACCACAGCGCCACTGGCCTCCCGCTCACCGCCTGTCTCTGCCGTGGTCCCACCACAGCGCCACTGGCCTCCCGCTCACCTCCTGTCTCTGCCGTGGTCCCACCACAGCGCCACTGGCCTCCCGCTCACCTCCTGTCTCTGCCGTGGTCCCACCACAGCGCCACTGGCCTCCCGCTCACCTCCTGTCTCTGCCGTGGTCCCACCACAGCGCCACTGGCCTCCCGCTCACCTCCTGTCTCTGCCGTGGTCCCACCACAGCGCCACTGGCCTCCCGCTCACCGCCTGTCTCTGCCGTGGTCCCACCACAGCGCCACTGGCTCCCGCTCACCTCCTGTCTCTGCCGTGGTCCCACCACAGCCCACTGCCTCCCGCTCACCTCCTGTCTCTGCCGTGGTCCCACCACAGCGCCACTGGCCTCCCGCTCACCTCCTGTCTCTGCCGTGGTCCCACCACAGCGCCACTGGCCTCCCGCTCACCTCCTGTCTCTGCCGTGGTCCCACCACAGCGCCACTGGCCTCCCGCTCACCGCCTGTCTCTGCCGTGGTCCCACCACAGCGCCACTGGCCTCCCGCTCACCTCCTGTCTCTGCCGTGGTCCCACCACAGCGCCACTGACCTCCCGCTCACCGCCTGTCTCTGCCGTGGTCCCACCACAGCGCCACTGGCCTCCCGCTCACCGCCTGTCCTCTGCCGTGTCCCACCACAGCGCCACTGGCCTCCCGCTCACCGCCTGGCTCTGCCGTGGTCCCACCACAGCGCCACTGGCCTCCCGCTCACCTCCTGTCTCTGCCGTGGTCCCACCACAGCGCCACTGGCCTCCCGCTCACCGCCTGTCTCTGCCGTGGTCCCACCACAGCGCCACTGGCCTCCCGCTCACCGCCTGTCTCTGCCGTGGTCCCACCACAGCGCCACTGGCCTCCCGCTCACCTCCTGTCTCTGCCGTGGTCCCACCACAGCGCCACTGGCCTCCCGCTCACCGCCTGTCTCTGCCGTGGTCCCACCACAGCGCCACTGGCCTCCCGCTCACCGCCTGTCTCTGCCGTGGTCCCACCACAGCGCCACTGGCCTCCCGCTCACCGCCTGTCTCTGCCGTGGTCCCACCACAGCGCCACGGCCTCCCGCTCACCTCCTGTCTCTGCCGTGGTCCCACCACAGCGCCACTGGCCTCCCGCTCACCGCCTGTCTCTGCCGTGGTCCCACCACAGCGCCACTGGCCTCCCGCTCACCGCCTGTCTCTGCCGTGGTCCCACCACAGTGCCACTGGACTACTACAGTTTCACAGCAAGAAGCTCACCCTTTACTTGTTTCTTTACTTTTGTTCTTTTGTTTTGAGACAGGGTCTCACTGTGCATCCCAGGCTGGCCTGGAACTCAATATGACACCAGGCTGACTAAATTTGCAGAGACCCACCTGCCTTTGTCTCCCGGGTGCTGTTGGGATTGCAGGCGTGAGCCACCAACACCCGGCTCTTGGCTCCGAGCAGCTGATACATATTGAAGATGTTTGTGCTCATCTTGCCGAGTGAGCTCGTGGGTGTAGTTCTTAACGTTATCCTGAAGGTGTGCACACGCTATGATTCATTCTCAGTAGAATGCAGAAATAGAACACAGTTATCTGCACTCTCTGCCAGTGCTCAGTGTGTGTGTGATAAAACTAGAGAGGTGACCACGAGAGAGAGGAAGAGGTCTTGAGGACGGTTGGAGAGTGCAGAGGGTGACGGAAGGCACAGGGCACCTACCTAGTAAGAAAAGCATCTGCAGAGCGCTGGAGAATTTTTGCAAAGATTGCATGGCTAGCGCTTCCTTAAGATTTTCTTGAAGCAAAAGGAATATTTGCTAGATATTCAATAATCCAGGACAGCAGGGTAATTGATGTCTCTCATCATCACCCTGTATATAAATGAGCTAGTTTGAGGCTCCAAGGAAAGCAAAGCTTATCTGTGCTCTAGCTCGGTAGGCACAAAAGCTTATGTTGAAATTGAATTTTTAAATAATACGAATCAATTGTTTAGTATGCAGATTTTCATTGCAATCAAGAACACGATGCAAACAGGCTGCAAAGACTAAAGAATATGAAGCAGACTTTAAAAATTTGTTTTTTTACAAAAGACCCCTTTGAATTCCATGTTGGGTTTGAGCTGACAGAAACCCAGGAAGCTCATGTTTTCTCTTGTATGTTCCATGATGGTTAGTTGCTAATGGGACACGGCTGAGAGTCACTTAAAAGGGTCACAGCGAAGGATTGCTGGTCTCATGTCTCCCAGGGCTCAACTGGTGCTAACCAGTGCGGGAAGACCCAGCCTAAACATGGCGCCACATTCCCTAGGCTTGTGTCCTGGGTTATATCTGAGGAAAAAAAAGCCGCGCTGTGCGCACCTATGTGTTCATCTCTCTCTGCTCTTGATTGTGGACATCATGACCCTGCTGCAAAGGTCCCTGTTGCCTTGGCAACCCCTCAGCGATAGACAAAGCCTGGAACCGTGAGCTAAGGTAAGCCCCTTTTGAGTTGCTTTTTGTCAAGGTGTTTCATCACAGAAACACACCAGGACGTGTGGAATCTATAGTAAAGGGAGACACAGACATGTGAGTGTATTTATATGTGTACGCGTGTTGGCCATAAACTAGAGAAGTGATCATAAGAGGAAAAAGAGGTTTTAGGGAGGTGGGGGAAGGCAGAGGATGGAGGGGACCAGAAAAGGGCAAAGTGAGCGCGAAAATGAAGACTAAACATGATTACGTGTGTGTGCAGAAAGTACCATGTTGTCACCTACCATTTTGTGTGCTAAACTAGCAAGTAAGTAAATGAACAATAATAGTGCAGATTTATACAGAATTAACAAGTTAACTTAGACTGTTTTGAAATCAATGGGGTTTAAAGTCAGTTCTAAAATAAAGTAACTAGACTGTAAAGTGTGAGTGTAGATATTAAGAGAGAAAATTATTTTTGGTACTTAACCTAGATATTGGAAAACTTTTAAGTTTTGAAATGTTTGGAATAAATAAGGTATGTTAATACTTCTTCAGCCCTAAATTATGTGAAATATAAATACAGACCAAGTACTTCTGATACAAATTTAGCATTTGAATGGGAATATGCTGTAGGTTTAAAAATACACAGACGAATTTGGAAGAGTTCACATAAAAAAACCAAAGTGAAATGAAACTTTTTATACTGACTATGTATGTTTAAATGATATTTTTGAGATATTTGGAGAAAGTAAATGTGTTATTAAAATTAATTTTCTCTAAAAACACCAAAAAGAAAAAAGGAAAAAAATCCAGCTGTTTCTCTTTTTACTACAACTACAGAGTATGTTTAATTCTGCATGTGGCTTGCATTCGGCTTCTGTTGGCAGCTTTGCTTGGGAGGGGCCCCCACCCCCCCCCCCCCCCCCCCCCCCACCCCCCCCACCCCCATCTCCCCCCAGGGCAGATGAGTCCAATCTATGACACTTTTTATTTATGCGCAATGGGAACGTTTGTGGTTTTACTTTTAACATCTCTGTGCTTTTTTTGCTTTCTCACCCAGAACTGAGGCTAGTGGTGCCTTTCCCTCGGGGGCTGTTGTCTTAGGAATGAGTGGCTCCTGCCTGGTACAGAGCAAAGGGCCATCTGTGTGGTTCTGAGAGGGTCCTTAACCATCACTTCAGCTGACTGGGAGAAGATGGGCCAAGCAGCTAGGGGAGGGAGCACCGCACTGCATCTTCCTGAACCTTCCAGGCGTGGCTGCTTCTGACCCTTGTGCTCCACGGTGGGTGTGTGACAACAGTTGTAAGATGCATGCATGCTCCTAGTTGCTAAAGAACTTTTGTTTTGTTGTCTCCAGCTGGAAGCTCCTTTGGGAGTAACTGCCTTAGCCACTTGCCTCTCTAACTTCTCTTAAGGTCTAGCCTCCAGCTGCACCCCCCCCACCCCCCCACCCTCCTTCTCCTTACATCCATTAACCATTTCCTGTCTGGTGTGTATATTTGGCATTTGTTTTATGTAGCTTTGTGTTGTTGGATAAGGAAATTGAGTGTATTTTCTCCCTTGTTATGTCAGGGCTAATGCTTTAAAATTTGCAGTTCCCCAACAGGGCATGGTAAATGCTTGGAAATATATATTTAGCCAACAGCATCTGAGGACATTTGGAAAAAATAAAAGAAAGAGGAAAAAAGAATGGACCCGGAGGCTGCAGTGTTCTCTACCAGGAACAAAAATGGTGCAAGTTTGAGAGACACATGAAGGACTGAGCAGAGCTGACAGGGACACAGAGGGCAGTGGCCAGTAAGCAAGTGGATGGCCACCCTGCTGTACAGCCCCACACTCAAGGGGGCCTCCTTTCCCAACTATCCCAACAACTATTTTTGGCCACACTCAATTTTAGAAAACACGGGTCCAACCCAGTCACTGTGGCCCTCAGAGAGCTCATTCCCAGGGCCTCCTTGCTCCCTCCTGCCTCCTGCAGCTAGGCATTTGGAATATTTGGAAAGCCTTCCTACCACTGGAAGCCAGGCCTGGCCTCTGCATGTGAATGAAGTCCCCTGCCTCTGAGCTCACCGCTCTCCCCAACCCCAACATTCTCTTAGCAGAGGGCACATCACTACCTGGGTCACTGCAGAACTTGTCACCTCCCAACGCAGTGCCTGCTCCAAGGCAGCACTGAATGAATTATTGTCACAAAGTTGATTCTTGTTTGGGTCACAGGGGAGGAAAAACCCAGCTAATGTGGAAAGAAAGAAGCCACTGTTCAACTTTGACTCGTGGGCTTAATGCCCAATACAGGGTTCAGCTTTGTTTTGAACTTTTGTGGTTCCAAATTTATGGTGAATTAGGAAGATGAGAGGGAGCCAGGCAGCAGTGGGGAGCCCAGAGACACCATTCACTCCTTGTCACCATCACCGACCACAGTGTGAGTTTGGGCTGGGTGTGCACAATGCCAAGGTGACTTCTCACCTCCATGTTCTGTTATTCTAAAGTTAGACTGTTGTCTCCAGGCATCGAGCACTGAGGACAGTCACACTCAGGTAGAGATGGACACAGTGCATGGAAAAGGGACCATTAATCACTAGGCTTGGTGACATAGGATGTCTCCAACAAGGTTAGGTTAGGCTTGAGGCTCCAAAGCATGGGACTCACAGAGACCAGGGACTGGGGGACTTTGTCCTCCAGGCACTGGCATGGCTGTTGGGGTCATGGTGATTATGATTGCCAGCGTGGGGCATCACAAAACTGTCCTGTTGACATGAGGAAGTGGAAGGACCATTCAGGAGGTAGTAACCAAGCGAGCTCACTTCCTTTCCTGAGGACACACACCTGGCTAACAATGGCTGCGGGGAAGACATACTTTTCCTTTTGTGGTGTAGCCGCCTGTAAGTTTTCCAAGTTCCCCTAAGAAACCCCTCAGCCACACGTACGTGAGCAACTCCAGCTAAATGCATTGGTTCACTAAGCTAGGCTTAGCTTAGTGGCCATGTTGCCTTGGCCTCTGTTGCCCTATCTGGGGTGACTAGCGTTTGTCCATGGCTCCCCGGAAGAGTCAGGCAACACCAGGGGAAATATGGAGAGAGACAGACAGCTTGATCACTCTCATGTTCTCTCTATCCAACCAGGTTCGGACACACCCTTCCTCTCTCTTCCTTTCTAAGTTTGCTCTTGGCCCCCAAGCCAAAATCTGATTATATAATAAGGCATACAGTAACCTCCAATGCTGATTTTTTAAATAATTCATTTGTTTTTATTTTATGTGCATTGTATGTCTGTGGGTGTCAGATTTTGGAATTACAGACAGTTGTGAGCTGCCGTGTGGGTGCTGGGAATTGAACCCGGGTCCTCTGGAAGAACAGTCAATGCTCCCAAAGCTGGGCCATCTCTCCAGCCCTCCAACGCTGATTTTTTAATGAACTTAGTTCCATTTTCTATTTGGAAAGTGATGAGTCTGTTTAAAAGCTGTTCTGTGCCCTGATATCTACCGTGCATTAGAATCAGAAGGACATTTAAACCACGTTAGAGGAAAAACAAACAGCTCAAAATAGGTTAAAGTTCCCACAGCAGAAATTGCTAGCTGTTGAAAAGGGAGACAGTGGCATGAGGACATGGCAATGAAATTACAGCCACGGCAGTGTCTCTGTCTGTTGCCTGTCCATTCACCTCCAGCTTACTCTAGGCTAATAGCAAGCCGATCATGAGTGTACTGGCTCTTTGTACTGGGTACCGCCCATGTCCCTGCTGTTTTGGAATGGCAGGTAGGAGAATAAGGCTTTGGGTGGGCCTAGAACTTAACAGCTCAAAGGAGTGCTTGCCAATTCGTCAGGCATACCCAAGACCCCAGGTTCAACACATCCCGCCCCACCAGTGCCAGAAAAAAAGGCAAAAGAGAAGGAAAAGAAAAGGCTGTGGTAGCATCTTCCAGGCAGGTTGCTTTGATCCCCTGTGACTTGGAAGGGCGCTCTGGATAGCACTGTAGAGATTCCTGTGGGGTGCTACACCAGGCTCATAGTAGTCTTCAGTGGGAGCAGAGTCACCTCCGCCATATTCTTGGCAAGAAGACCGGCCATCCCAGGGGGAAACGTTGCGAGTGGGAAGGTGTGAGGTAAGGACGGACAGACAGACAGTGGGGAGGGTGTCATGTTCTCTGTAAGAGCTGCTTTCTCTTCTCACCCTGTGCTTATGACTACTTCTGCAGACTCAAGCACTTTTCCCCCGTCCAAGACCTTTCATCCTAGCCAGACATATTAGTCCATGCCTTGTAATCCTAGCTAGCACTTGAGAGTCTGAGGCAGGAGAATTGTCACTTTCACTGGCCCTGATCTGTTTTGAGGTAACGCACACCTACCATCTCCCAGTGTACCCTTCATGGAGGAGGAGTTGGTTTGGAATTTGGCCTTTCCAGGGTTGAGATTCACTAAAACACTAGGTCTCTCCTATTGTTAATAGAAACTATTTCAATATGCCCGTAACTCTTGGCCATCCATCTGTACAACATATGATCCTATGGATTAATTATTTATTTGAAAGATTAGAAGATTGAGATAAATCATTTTCACCCACACCCAGTGGACTTTGCTTGAGAAAATGTTAGCTAAAGTTAGGAGTGTGCCTGTGACCTTGGCCCTATTACCACTAAACCAACTAGGATGCGGGCCAGAGGCCTGGCAAACAGGCAACTTGGCAGCAGCTCTTTTGAAAAAGAGCAGGCTACCCTGCAGATGACCAGTTATAGGTCCCTGGGGCTTCTGGAGCAGTCTCAGCCTGGTGCCTGGCAACTGGCCTCCCAGCTAAATGTTTCTTGTTTGAGAGTCTGTCCCACTTCGGCAGGTGGGGACAAGTCAAGGTAAGTAGATGCCTTTCAAGCAACAGGCCTGGATGGTCAGAGGAAGGCATCTGGAGTAGCTGTCTCACCCTGAGCACACAGTTTCACTCTCTAAAGGGAGATGATGACAAGTTTCATGATCCCTGGAACTTGAATAAGAAAATCTGAACACAAGCTCTCTACTGCATTTGAGAGCTGGCAGCCCTTAGTGGTAGCCTCTCTTCATGCTGTGTCTGAAGTGATTGCAAGGCTGGCGTTGGCTGTGCTCTCAGGCCACTATCCCCAGTCACTCCTGCCTTCCCCCAAGGTGACCCTGCACTGGGCTGGCAGCTCTGTGCAGAGCCAGCCACTGAGTGAGGTAGGAATCTTGGCCAGCAGCTGGCTGCCTGGGCATGACCCCTGAGCTGGAAGCTGTGGGGGAAGGAACAGAAGGGCCAGGGGAGACATAATGGGTGGGCCAGGACTCAGAGGAAGTGGGTTTGTGGTGGAGTGTGCATGGGATAAAGAGGAGATGGGCTGAGCTTGGGAGTATTTTTAACAGGAAGGAAGACAGTTGAGAGAGAGGGAGGGAGAGAGAGAGAGAGAGAGAGAGAGAGAGAGAGAGAGAGAGAGAGAGAACTATCTTCTTCTTTGGCCTCTTCTGAGATAAATCAGAAACAGCCAACAGGTGGCTCCTCAGGCACCCAGCCTGCTGAACAGAGGCCATTCTTCCCTCCTTTTCTGTTTGCTTATGGGATGGGGAAGGGGTCTCATTGCCTCACCAGTTGCTCCCCAAAGTAACAGTGTTTTACGGATGGTCGGGCTATCAGACCATCAAACATGACTTTTTCACCCTAAAATCTTGTTGCACAAGCCAGTATTACTTCCACAGGCAGCTGAAGCAATCTCAGTCTTGAAACCCTCATGTGACTATTTTTTTCCTTGTTTGTCAGCCCCATAATTAAATAGTCATGAGAGAAAACCACCACTGCCATGCCCAGTTCCATGGTGCATGGTCTCAGAGGCATCATGAGACGGATTCAGGGTGTCTCGGGCAGCCAGGAGAGGCAACAGGGCTCACCCACCTGGAGAGGCAAAGCACAGGGCTCACCCACCCAGAGAGCCAAGGCTGAGCCCCCCACTCCATCCGCAGCTGTCCAGCTGAGACGTGCTGGACCAGACGAAGGGCTTACTCCATGGCACAGCAGAAGCCCAGGGTTCCTCAGGCCTGTGGAGTCATGTCCCCACGCCCTTACAGTGTCGCCTGTGCACCCCTCTCCCTCGCCACTCATGACATTCTTTTTCCCGAGACAGGCTTTTGATCTTTAGCCCGGGCTTGAACCTAGGACTCACTATGTAGCCCAGGTTGGACTCACATTCCCTGCAATCCTTCTGCCTCAGCCTCCTAAATGCAGGTTTACATTGCTCCTTTTCTGGCAGCTTCATGAAGAGCCACCAGCAGAGTCTGCCTAGGTGGCCGGACCTTTCATGCCCTTGTCACTTCTCAGCCTGGGGGAAGCACAGCCCCTACCTGAGGCCACCCTGACCACACAAGCTTCCTGATTGTGTCATTCTCCTGTGCACAGAAGTTCATCACCACCGAGGGCACAGGGCCTGGCCTGGCATTCTCCAGACTCCTCTGTCATCTGGCTGCAGAAATCCCCAAGCAGTCCCCCCTCCCCGAAACCACTCACACCTGCCCACTCTGCACACTGAAATGACCTCCTTCAACTCTGTACCTTCGGGCTTAAAGGAATGCTAACACAGAGGACAGGGAGAAGGGAGGGAGGACAGAGGGAAGGAAAGAAGGGAGAGGGAAAGATGGAGGAGAGGAGAGGGAGAGATGGGACAGAGAGGGAGGGAGGAAGGGAGGGAGGGAAGGAGGGAGGGAGGGAGGGAAGGAGGGAGAGGGGAAGACACGGCTTGTCTCCACAGATCTTTCTCCGAGGGGCTCTGGTTCTCATCAGCACCCTCCCCTAAGCCCTTCCACACACTGAAATACAGGCAAGCAGAAGCAAACCCTCAGGTTACAGAAACTTCCAGCCTTACATCACTAGCTATCTGGTGTTGGTTTCAGCAGCCAGCAGGTTTCACCATACTTATTTCTTCTTTCCCCACCTCACCCTCCTCCTTCTCTTCCTCTCCTTCCTTTTTTTTTTTTCTTTTGTTTTTGTTTTTTTTGTTCCTTTGTTTTCTTTCACAGTATTTTTAATTTTGAGACAGGACTTCACTAGATTGCTTAAGCTAGCCTTGAATTCACTATACTTCAAACTATTCTTGAAGTTTTGTTTCTCCTACCTCAGCCTCCCAAGTAGCTGGGATCACAGCCTGTACCACAGGGCCTAGCCCTCTGCTCTAAGTATTGGGCCTTCCATCATTTAGGCATTTTGTTCATTTGTTTGTTTTATTACTGCTGTGTTTCCATTTCCTTGAGACAAGGTCTCACTGTGTAGCCCTACCTAATTCTGGAACTTGCTATGTAGACTAGGCTGGCCTTCTGCTCATATAGAGCTGCCTGCCTCTGCCTTTTGAGTGCTGACCTACATAGTGAGTGCCAGGCCAGCCAGGGCTACACAGGAGAGAGAGAGAGAGAGAGAGAGAGAGAGAGAGAGAGAGAGAGAGAGAGAGAGAGGCAGATAGACAGACAGACAGAAAAGGGGGGAGAGAGAAAGGAGACAGACAGAAACAGAGAGAAACAGATACAGAGAGAGACAGACAAAGAGGAGGAGAGAGAGATACAGAGGCAGACAGAGATAGAGATAGAGACAGCGCTAAGCATGTGCTCTAGTACTGAGCTGTGTCCCAGCTATTTTTTAATCAATTTTAAACAAAGGTTGTCTCTCATGTTTTCTTCCATGCCACTGACTAAATCAATGCATAGTAAAGCAGGGTGAATGCCCTGCCAAGTGTCCATGCTTCAGGATTGCCTGATTGGTTCCTTGTGGCAGCACTTTCACCTACTCATTCCAGCCATATTCCCTCCCTCCCTCCCTCTCATGTCCACAGGAGTCTCCCCAGCCTTGGTTGAGTCACTCCGGTGCAGACACCCATCAGAAGGTCCCTGCTTGGCAGTCTCTGCATTTTGACTTCACTTTTGACTCCGTTTGAATTGCTGCTTGCCAGTGAAAGAACAAGCACTCAGACAAAGCCTGTCACATGCCCGAATGTGTGTGACAAGCACAAGGGAAGCCTGTCATAAGCCAAGTCCTCAGCGTGCACCTGCTGAATAACACCTGCTGCACAGTGCTCCAGGAGAGGAGTGAAAAGAGGAGCTGGTATCTCACCGTTGTGCAGGGCGCTAGCTCTCAAGCATGCACAGTGGCACATCAGGACCACCGGAGGAGGGCTTATTAAAAACAAATTGGGCTGGGTGTGGTGGTTCACACCTTTAATCCCAGCACTTGGGAGGCAGAGGCAGGCAGATCGATATGAGTTTGAGGCTAGCCTGGCCCAGGACAGTCAAGGCTACACAGAGACCCTGTCTTGAAACAAGCAAGCAAGCAAGCAAACAAACCGCAAAGGCAGATTAGGGTATGCGTGGAGAGGTGGCTCAGTGGTCAAGAGCACCAGCTATTCTTTTAGAGGACCCAGGTTCTGTGACTAGTAACTATTACCAGTTAACAAACAGCAGCTTACAACAAACTAATTCCAGTTCCAGGGGATCTGACACCCTCTCTGACTTCCACTGGATTCTGCATGCATGCAGTATGCAGACAGACACTCAGGTACACATATATGCACATTAACAGTAAATATTAAAAATGATTAGGAATGCTGAGATGGCTCAGTGTGAACTGCTTGCCAGCCACGGAAGCTGGACAAGCTGGGAGCGACCCCCGGGGACCCATGTGGAAGTGGGAGAGAACAGACTCCATAGGTTGTCCTCTGACCTGTGCGTCATGCTGTATAGCCCCCAGCCCTCCCTCCCAAACATTAACACATAAAATTAAACAAGATAACATATTGAATGCTGGTTGTGGTGGCCTCTACTCCTTATTCCTAGAGCTCCTGAGACACAGGCGGGAGACATGGCAAGTTTGAGACTAGCCTGATCTATGTATTGAGTTCCAGGACAGCGGGCACCTCATCTCAAAAATAACAAAACAGGTTGCAGGGATGGAGGACACAGTAGAAAAAAAGTCTGTTTAACAAGCTTGAAGCCCTACGTCCAATCCTAGGATCACAGAAAGGACTGCAGCAGTGTCCAGGCCCAAGGGTTAGGTCTAAGATGGTTCCCGGCTGCTGCTGCTGCTGCTGGCTCTGTGCTCACTCTTGGAGAACCACTAACACCAGATGTGAACTTTAGTCTCCCATAGCTGCTGCCCCTGAGAGCCTTCTGAGCTTTGGGGAAAGCCTGGTCACTCACCCTTGTGGTGCCTTTGAGGACATGTCCTCCTGGCCATCAGGGGTACAGGGATGGCTTCTTTGAATGGACGAAGTGGCCAGCCCACTAGGGTCTTCGAATCACAGGAAGTTTGCTAGGAGTAATGGGCAGCAGGGCTTTCTCCTAGATGGCCCCTGAGCGCCCCGGCGAGGCCTGTGGGTACACGGTGTATGCCTGCCACTTTGCTGCGTGAGTAATGCTGTTCCTACCGCTGTAGGAAGGATCACAGGACAAGCCACCCCCCGAGGCTGCTGCCACCTCTGCTCTAAGGTTTCCCCATCAATACGGAGAGAAAAGAAGATGCTGGCAGGATGCAGACAACACGAAAGAACCTGAAAGCGCTTTCTGTGTCTCCTGGGTGCAAGTCTTTTTTTTGGGGGGGGGTGCAAGAATTTTTAAATTTTATTTATTTTTATTTTATTTTATGCGTGTTGATGTTTTGTCTGCAAGTGTAAGGGTATCAGATTCCCCAGAACTGGAGTTGCAGACAGTTGTGAGCTGCCATGTGAGTGCTGGGAGTTGAACCTGGATCCTCTGGAAGAGCAGCCAATGTTTTAACCGCTGAACCATCTCAGCTCCCTGATTTTTTTAAATTTTTATTTATTTATTTATGTTTTTGATGGAGTCTCTCTATGTAGTCGTCACTGGCTGGAGGTCACAATGTAGACCAGGCTGGCCTTGTACTCCCAGAGATCCCCCTGCCTCTGCCTCCTGAGTGGGACTAAAGGTGTGTGCCACAACACCCAGAGAGATCTGACTTTTTAAGTCCTGTTCTTTTTCTCAGTGCTCTCAAGCCTTTTCCTAGGGCAGACTGTCTTTGGTAGGTAACTGCTAAGTAAATCCTGATGTTTTCTTCATAGCCATTCCTGTGGCTTATGCTACGTACTTCATTCCTGGGTTGTGTTCACTTTTCCCCTGCCCTCTCACATTTGGGCACTTTCTCTGTTCTAAACATGACATCATCTCTTCTCACATACTTTCCTTGAGTGATATTGTCTATTTTTGTAGCTTCAACTTTCGCCATATGTTTTGCTGTGGCTCCACACCAGTACCCCAGCCCAGATCTCCCTCTTGCTCGGCCATCCCCTCCCTGCGGGAGGTCTCACCTGCTGCCCACAGATGCATCGCTGTGCTGCATGGATGCCATCTCCCACCACTCACCTCTGCCTCATCACTTTGTACACCGTATGTTTTTATCATCTAGTCTCTCTCTGTTCTCCCATCTGCCTTTCTTTGACTCAGCGCCAGTCCTTACTGACACCCTCTTGAATCATTTTAAGGTAAGGAGAAGAGCTGCCTTGAAAGGCTTGCTGGGCCAGCAGCAGGGTTCAAGCCCCTGTGTATCGTATCTGATTTAATTAAAAGCTAAAGGTGAAGTTGTCCTCACATTTCTACAGATGAGGGCATAAGAATACTAAATAGGTTAAGGAAAAGCCCCTGCTTGTTGAGAGTAACACCTAAGAACCTTCCTTCCTTCCTTCCTTTTTTTTTTTTTTTTTTTTTTTGGTCTTTTGAGACAGGGTTTTTTTCTTTGTAGCCCTGGCTATCCTTTTGCAGACCAGGCTGGCTTTGAACTCACAGAGGTCCACTTGTTTCTGCCTCCCAGAGGCTGGGATTAAAGGCATGTGCCACCACACCCAGCTGCATTCTTTTTTCCTTTCATTTTATGTGCATGGCTGTTTCACTTGCATGTATGTCTGTGCCACACATGATGCAGGGGCCAGAAGAGGGTGTCAGGTACCCTGGGGCTAGAGACTGGAGGTACAGACGATTGTGTGCTGCCATGAGGTTGTTGAGAACCAAACTCATTTATAACATACTCTGGGAGATCAGCCAGTGCTCTTAGCTGCTAAGCCATTTCCCCCACCCAAGCCTGTGTTCTTAACCACTCAGATACTCACGGGCCCCATACTAGGTTGAGAGCTTTTTGGATGGCATTATCCCAGACTACCTGGATCAAAGAAATCCAAATACCCTGAGGCTAGGACCCCTTGGATGATTATCCTGGGAAGTTGAGGCCATGGGCCCTTGAGGTGGTCACGGCCACTTTTCCTTGCTCCAGCCTCTACAACTCTTGCACCTCCTGCAGAATGCTGTTTAGTTCTTTTAAAACGCTGAGGCAGCCTAATATGGAGGCACACACTCGCCATCCCAGTTCTTGGGATGGGGAGGCAGGAGGATCAGGAGTCTAGCTAGCTACAGAGCCAGTTAGAGGCTAGCCTGGGCTGTAGACAGACACCAGCACGACCATGCTCGCGTCTTTCCACCCCCTTTGCCTGCAGAGGCTGACCTTCTGACCCTTTGCACCCTCAGGTCTGAATATTCCTTGTACTTACAGCCTGGAGCCATACCATGCCTCTGGGAGTTCCAGAACTTTCACACTTGCTGTTTGCTCAGCCTTGCATGGCCTTATGGCTTCCCTCCTCCCTCCTATTCCACCCAACCTTAACTCTGGCAAATATTTTCTCCTTTTGCTTGTACATGAGTGCTCGGTTTTGAGATACATCTAAAATGTCACAGGTCCCCTTGGTGATAGTAACCCCTCCTGTTTGCTCTCTTAGTGGTTTACCCAATGACTCTGACTTTATCTATCTATCTTCCCCTAAAAGACTTTGGATCGTAAGATCTGTGTCTCCTTCATGCTCTAACTCCATGACCTAATCTGGGGTAGATACTCAAGTGGATGAACAAATGAAAGAAAGAACCCTGAGACCTCTTCTCGGCTGCCCTGCCCACTGTGCCCGCCTCTGCCCACCGAGATCTACACTAGCTTCAGTACTTACTATCTCTCTGCTGTAGTCGCCCCATATTATAGAACTGGTAATACCCACTTCACAGAGTGGCCAAGGCTGGGCAAGATAACCTCATGTCCGAGGACCAGCACACTGCTTGCATATAGCAAGCAGCTTAGGAGCAGCTTTGAAGGCTGCCGTCTTACGGTTTATTCCAGGTATATGTATGCTGGGGCAGAGGGGGTGGGTAAGACACATGGGAAAATGTTCTCTTGGTTGATTGGGTAGGTTTTGCTAAACTTATATTTATTTATCTTTTTCTTGATTGCTTTGAAATTTCTCTATAAATATTGATATACAAAGATAGTCACTTCAGCTGCCAACACACACACAAACATATACACAAACACTCCAACCTCTATCTGACTATATAAACCTTGGGAAACCACAGAGATACACAGATTTCCTCAGGAGGCAGAGACTTCAGATGTGACTCAAGCACATTGAAACGTGTTAGTTTAGAGAGAACCCTTGGTCCTCGGGCTATCTCTGGCTCACACCCTGTATTAGAGAGGCAGGTACAGTGCCAGCTCTGGAACCAGGAAGTGACATTTTTATTCATGCCAGTGCCCAGGGACACACAGAGTAGCTGTCTGGAAACAGACTCCCTGTGAAATGGAGACCTGTGGAAAGATGGTGGCACGGACTCCTTCACAGGGTGGAGGTGACAAGGAAAGGACACACTTGGGATGCGAAGACATTACATGGGTTCCTGGCAATGGTTGCCAGAGGAAAAGAAATGATCTCCAGTCAGAAAGTGATATATTCTGAATCAGCAAAGTGCCTGTGTTCTTTAAAAAAAAAAAAAAAGTTTACCTGTAACTGGGGAAAGCAAATGCCCCCACGAGCGAGCAGCGCAGCGTTTTGTCAGTTGGGAGGAGGGAACGTGAAGGAGGAATTGCCTTCACTATGTTGGCCCTCAGGTGTGTCTGTAGGGCATTTTCTTGATGACTAACTGATGTTGACAGATTCTCAGCTCACTGTAAGTGGTTTTGCCCCTGGGCAGATGGTCCTAGGCTGTGTAAGAAAGAAAGAGAAGCAAACCATGGAAAACAGGCCAGTAAGCAGCATCCTCTTCTCTGGGTCCTGCCTTGGTGGCCTTGATGGACTGTCCTGTGTGAAACAAATAAACCCATCTCCCTATACCCCCCCCACACACACACATTGGTTTTGGTCAGCATCTTAACCACAGCAACAGAGGTGCAATCTAGGGCACCAAAGAAGGAGAGCTTGCAGCAAGTGACCAATGACCAACAGTGCACCAACCTGTAGCCTCCCCAGTCAGTCAGGTCTTCAGCCCCTCTATAACACCAAAGTTCCCTCGCTTCCCTCCCTCATTTTAAAAGCTGAGATATTCCCAGACATTACAAAACACACCCTTTACAGTGTGGATCTCTGAGCTTTAGGCACCCCCTCCAGGTGGTCACGCGCCATCTCCACCATCTTGTTCCGGAATATTTCCATCACTTGAAAAAGAAACGCAGTCTCTTCCCAGCTCTGCCTTAGACCATGACCACTGATTTTTGTCACTTGTCGATCCTGGCATTTGATGTAAATATAACTCTGTCCTCCATGGCATTTTGTGTCATCTGTCTTCTTAATGCGGTATTGCGGGCACCCATGTTGTAGCATCGGTGCTCTGTTCTCCAGCCTCCATTCTGTCTTCTGGTATTCTACACAAGGGTAGGAAACCCAAGTGTCAGGTGCAGGTTAGCTTCCAGCAAGCCTCCCTTCCCTCCACTGGGGGCAGATTCTACACAGAACCTGGGGACACCATCTCTCTCCCCTGATCCTGTTCCTTAGCAAGCCACTAGCCTTTAATTCTGCTTTTCTGCCTGATGGCAAACCTAATCTTCATTCCTCTGCTGTAGAGGCCTGGGTTGGACCAGGTCCCACACAACCAAACTTTCTTTGGCTAGGTCTTCCCAGAAGCCCATTAGAGAGGTTGGTGCAAATGGGGGTATGTTCCCAGGAAGAGCCCAGTGGGAGACTGGCTCCCAGTGGGAGAGCAGCGTGGGGAATATGTGAGGGGGCAGTACTGAGGGGACCCAGACCCCAGTGTGACGATGGTTATTTTCCATACTTGTCAATCGCTGGATGAGGCTGCGCTCTAGGTAGATGATGCCCACAGCTCTCTGAGGCGGAGGCAAGAGCTGTCCCTCTTCCTGAGAGCTGCAGAGGTGGCGGCTGACGGTAGACGAGCAGTTCCTGTTGTATGATTCCCTCACAAATGCAGGCAGAATCTCCAATGCCATCCAGTGTGGTGCTGAGCACTCAGGCTTTGTTGACTAGCAGACAGACAGACAGACAGACCGACAGACAGGCTTCACAGGAGGCCTAAAACTAATTTCCTTTGTGGTTATAACACTCCGCCGTTTGGGGGGAAGGGATACATCGTGTGCTTTTCTGACCCGTCTTCTTGTTTGTGTATATATTTGTTTTGAAGCAGAACCTCACTGTATGGCCAGGTTGGCCTTGAACTCATTTTGTAGACCAGGTTAGCCCCAAGCTTATAAAAGGGTCTCCAAATGTTGAGATCCCAGGTGTTTGCCGTGCCCAGCCATCTCTAATTCTTTTCCACTTGCTTTACATTTTGATATATGAAAAAGAGAGCAAAATGGGTCCCCTCCAGGTGGTTGACGTAAAGAAAGAAAACAGACACCCAGGGAAGTTTTTCCAGGCCACGCCCAGAGCTGAGCTTGACCGTCAGCAAAGTGCCAGTGTTTGAGAAGCCGGGCGTTTGGTTGTAGAACACCAACAGAGGAACCTCTCCTACGTCTGAAATGAGCCTCGCTTGCTTCATGGTCACATTTCTTTGACGTGGCCATCTTAACCAGAGACTCTCTTTGTTTTTCTGCTTCTTCAACTGCTTTGCACAATTCCCAAGGTGCTGTAATAGCGTGAGATAAATGGCATGGGAGGGCTTTGAGAAGCATAGAGTGTTTACAAATATGACAATTTTTAATGGCTGTGTGTTGGGCAGCTGAGCAGGAAGATACAAAGAACAAGGGTCAAGGGGGTCCCGTGGATTCTCAACAAAGTCCGTCCCAGTTCCAGTTGATGGTGACTTAAACCTGACACCCCACTATGGTTAGTGACTGTATTTATCTTTCAGGAAACAGCTAATTGACAGAGGTCCAGGAAGAGCCCCAGTAGAACTAAGAGACAAGGAAAGTAGTTAAAAGGGGAATGTAAGGTGTGTGTGTGGTGTGTGTGTGTGTGGTATGTGTGTGTATATGTGGGGTGTGTGTGTGTGTGTGTGTGTGTGTGTGTGTGTGTGTGTGTGTGAGAGAGAGAGAGAGAGAGAGAGAGAGAGAGAGAGAGAGAGAGAGAGAGAGGATAGATAAGTGGAAACACAGAGGCAAAGAAGAGAGAGGAAATCAGATGGCCCAGCTGGAGAGAGAGGGAGCGGATGCCACTGGCAGGCGCCTTTGTGACAGCCACAGTGTTCCCTCCCCAAGCACCTGGTTCTATGGCAGATACATGTTCTACAGTCTCTCCACCCCCTGTTTCCCATCACTCAGTTATCTTTCCAGCTCACTTCAGCTGAGAAGGGTCTGTGGGCAGCCTGACCTTGACCTTTATCTTTCTCCTGAAGGCTTGGGCAGAAGGTGACAGGGACAGCCAGAAAGCACAGCCTGGTCAGCCAGCAGACAGAGGGCCCTCAGTGAGCATGGCAGCCTGTAAATTGTCCTTTTGTTTTGCACACTTTACCAACACGGTTTTATTCCACGTGACTGCTATTTCAGGAGCAGTAAATATTGCCGGCGGTCTGTTTAAAAAGGCCAATGACCTGAAATGTTGTGGGTTGTTTTTTCTTTTCTTTTCCATTTGAATTGTCTCCAAGAGGCAGGCCTGCCCAAGCATCATGTAGTTTTAATCCACTGTCATTTAGACTTAACATTCCCTTTTTGTCTTGTCAGGTGCTGGACTGCCAGATTACAGAGAGCAGGGATACAAATACCGCGGTGGAGTGCTGACCTAGGCTCAGGGAAAGTGGAGGTGTCCATGATGTACCCGGAAGAGGGGAGGACATACTCAGCTCTCTGCTGCCTATCCTGCTTCCGGAGCTGGTGTTTGACCTATAATTACCATCTCTTTCCTCTGATTTCCTCTGAGAAAATAGCAACATCGGGACTAAGCACAGAGGGGAAAAAAAGCATTACATAAAGGACAGAGGGTTTATAAATACAGTTAAAATTATAGGATTGTTTCACCGCGGTTCAGTTCTCTGAAAAGAGGGCTGGAAGAGAAGAGAGAGGGGTTCTTCAACTTGACTCAGGCCCTAAAATACCCAAGTGGGACTCTTTGGGGGCCAAACCAAGCATCTCCCCCTGCCCCCACGCCGAATGCGAAAATACTGCTTGAAAAAGAAGGAGGGTGTCCTGGCTAAGTGTTGTTATAATCGTGTGTGTGTGTGTGTGTGTGTGTGTGTGTGTGTGTGTGTGTGTGCGCGGGTGTGCATGTGTACATGTCCATGATCAGTGGGAGTTGGTTTTCTCCCTCCACCATGTGGGCTCAGGACATCCAACTTAGGTCATCACGCTTGGTTTACTTACAATCTTACAGGCTCACCTGGCCAGGTTTTTTATCATGACTCTTTAGGGTTTCTCACTCACTATCTGATTATTCAGTCTCTTTTTATCAAATTACCACTAAGAGGGGCATAACCTTACTTTCACCCAATACCATCCAGCACCAGGGTTTTAGGGCCTTGCACACAAGGCTGGCATTCAGCCACTAAATTATATACACCCAGCCCTTTAACAGTGTCGTGTGTTTGACACAGGATCTTCACTAAATTTCCCAGGCTGGCCTGGAACCCACTCTGCAGCCCAGGCTTGAAAATGTAATCCTCCCCCAGCCTCCTGAGTAGCTGGGGGGGGGGGGGGTGGATACGCCACCTGTTCGGCTGACCTCTCAGGCCTTTGAGAACCTACATCTTCCCATGGAGCAATGCGGTATCATGGCCTAGGATGCTGGTCACCGCCGACTCATACAGGCTCTCTTACCTTGCATCCGTGAGAGAGGATCAGCTGAGTCAGTCTGCAGTGATAGGAGAATGCTGAATGGACGGTGCTGTGGAAACGCAGACAGCTTGACTGTATGGAACAGAATGAAGCAAGCATAAGTGCGAAGCAGAGACATGGCAGCTTCAGAGGGCAGGCACAGAAGTCCCTACTGCTTATGGCTTTGGGGGTCTAGGCTCTCGTTTCACCAACCTTTGCTTAATTTGGAGTCTGAACTATTTAATGAATCTCATCAGCTAATACATCCCCCTGTGGCCTACGCTCACTAACATGGGGCTTCCAGTGTGTGCTGCAGAAAGTCTAGACCAACATGAGAGGGAACACCCGCCCCTGTTAAGGGTTGTGCAGAAGCACTGACACATCTCAGGGCAGCAGCTCACGTCAGCTTCCCAGCTCGTGAGTCTCAGAAGGGTGAAAAGCTCTGGAGGCAGATGTCGGACCGAACGTCTGAAGAAGAGAAAAGGGTGGAGAGAAGCCTGCAGTCTGGCCTCTGCCTTAAAGTGGGATGACCTCCTGGGAGCAGAACTCTGGAAGACACGTCCGTAATCATCTTCCTGTCAATCATCAGTGTGGCTTTACTTTTCAGCCCCTCCCAGATTGGCCTGTCCTCAGCACATTGCCCCTCCCAGAGTTGACACCTCCATGCAGAATGGTTCTGACCCTTCCTGTGTGCAATGGAAACAAATGGAATGTCAAAGCATGATAGTGTCAGACCACCTGGATGGTGTCAGAGCACCTGGATGGTGTCAGACCACCTGGACAGTGTCAGACCGTCTGCATGGTGTCAGACCACCTGGATGGCGCCAAACCACCTGGAGGGTGTCAGAGCACCTGGATGGTGTCAGACCGCCTGGATGGTGTCAGACCACCTGGACGGTGCCAGACTGCCTGGAGGGTGTCAGACCACCTGGACAGTGTCAAACCGCCTAGGCAGTGTCACACTGCCTAGACAGTGTCAGACCGCCTGGACGGTGTCAAACTGCCTAGTCGGTGTCAGACCGCCTGGATGGTGTCAGACCACCTGGACCGTGTCAAACCACCTGGACAGTGTCAGACTGCCTGGAGGGTGTCAGATCACCTGGACGGTGTCAGATTGCCTGGAGGGTGTCAGACCACCTGGACAGTGTCAAACCACCTGGACAGTGTCAAACCACCTGGACGGTGTCAGACTGCCTGGAGGGTGTCAGACCACCTGGACAGTGTCAAACCACCTGGATGGTGTCAGACTGCCTGGAGGGTGTCAGACCACCTGGACAGTGTCAAACCACCTGGATGGTGTCAGACTGCCTGGAGGGTGTCAGACCACCTGGACGGTGTCAAACCGCCTGGACGGTGTCAGACTGCCTGGACGGTGTCAGACCACCTGGATGGTGTCAAACCACCTGGACGGTGTCAAACCGCCTGGACGGTGTCAGAGCACCTGGATGGTGTCAAACCGCCTGGATAGTGTCATGCCGCCTGGATGGTATCAAATCGCCTGGATGGTGTCAGGCTGCCTGGATGGTGTCAAACCGCCTGGGGCTGGAAAGTAAGACCCTGAACTCCAGCCAGGGCTCTGCTCCACCCCTTACAGTCCCTGTCCAGTTTCCTCGCCTGCTCTGATTGTTTCTAAAATGCCTCGGGCTCTCACCTATTGCCACCCCTGGATAGATCCCTGGCCTAGCGTCAGTGTCACTCCTGCAGCGGTTCTCAACCACAGGTCTCGTCTCCCACAGGGGTCACATATCAGACACCCTGCACGTCCGATATTTACATTACATTTCATAACAGTAGCATAAGCACAGTTATGAAGTAGCAATGAAATAATTTTATGGTTGGGGATCACCACAACGTGAGGGACTGTGTTAACGGGTAGCAGCATTAGGAAGGCTGAGGACCAATGCACTGCAGTGTATTCGCTTTCCACCAAAAACATCAGGTAAGTGACAAAATAAAATAGGAAAGGCATTGTGTTTTCCAACATTTTGGATCAAGTGATTCTTTTTCTGCTTTAAGGTTTCTTCCTAAAATGTGTGTAGATTTTCAAGGTACAGCAGGGTGCAGGAAGAGGTGCCCTCAGTTCAGAGTTCCTGTTTCTCTTCTAGGGGATCTCAGTCCGACCCCCAGCATCACATGGGGCCCACACGTTTTTAACTCCACAACCACCTGTAACTCCAGCTTCAAGGGACCCAACACTGCTGACCTCCACAGGCACTTGCACTCACATGCCACACACCCCCACACACTTACACACAGAATTTAAAACAATAAACTAAATCCTAAAATCCCGAGTTGTAAAAAAAAAAAAAAAATCAGAAAGAAAATAACTAAAATAACCTCTTATTCTTCCTGTCAGAATTAGTGTCTATTAATGTGAATAATAAATTAATTTTTCTATAAGCATGCTATGGTTTAGAAATGTTTCCTGTAAATTTTATGGTTTGGAAAGTTAGTCCCTAATCATGTTAATTATATTTGAGAATGGGGCTTTGGAGAATTAGGATTAGGTGAGGTCATGAGGGTGGGGCCTTCACAATGCAATTAGTGGCTTTTACACGAAGAGAAAGAGTCTGAGCCCAGCTCAGTCTCACCATGTGACGGCAGCCTCTGTCATGTTATAACCTATCAGGAAGGCGGTCAGGAAAAAGCTGCAGGGTTGTCCCCCACTTCCACCTCACGGGCTCTGGGACTCTAATTCAGGTCATCAGGCGGCAAGCACCTTTACCCACTCAGTGTCTTGTTGGCCCTGACTTTAATGGCATGCAGAAATCTGGTGCTTTAGAGCACCTGAATTTATTGAAGCAATCTCCTATGGCTAGATAGATAGTTGGCTAGACTGACCTTTCAGGACCAGCAGACGTATGTATTTATTTTATGCAAACGTGTATGTTTTTCAAGGCTTGTGGGCAGCCAGCATCAATTCAGTGCAAGGATGGAGATAGAGCTGGCATGCTCTCCCATCTCTGTCCATTTGTGCCCCGAGCAAGTGTGTCCAGGTTACAGGGAGCTGTTTGAGTCCTCTGTGCCACCTCCCTCCTCTCCAGTCAGAACTCTTAAGGATGGGTGTTTTCTACAAAGACAGAAATCTGGAAATGCACGGAGGGCCTCTGAGGGAGATCTCTGTCCTAGGCGACAGGTGACAGGTGAGAGGCAGGTTAGGCAGGTGTCCCTCTCAGGTTCTTTCAGGCCTAGGACAGGAGCAGGCACAGGGACACACCTATGGGTTAAAGCCCCACAAATGAAGTCATCCTGGTGTCCTGAAGAGGAGAGAGGAGGGGAGGTTTTCCAGCATGATATCCAGGAACCACCCTCCTGGCTCTGAGAAACTTAGCCTGGAAGGTGAGTGAGTGACCTTCTGGGTGGACAGCAGGTAGGAAGCCTGGCTCTGCCCTTGTTTCCATGGCGTTGCTGTGAATAATAAAAGGTGTGTGTGTGTGTGTGTGTGTGTGTGTGTGTGTGTGTGTGTGTGTGTGTGTGTAAGCTGGTGGGAGCACTTCAGAAGTATGCGAAGACACACAGTGGTGTGCAATCCTGGCTTCACCTAGCCCATGTTAGGTGGCTTTTTTGTAATTTCATCACACGTTTCTCAAATATGAACTTTGTAGATGACAATGTGGCCCAGAGAAGCAAAAGCCTGGGGAGTATAGGAGAGAGAATGTTGGCACTAGTAGGGCTAGATCTATCAGAACCCAGAACCCTTTACACCCCTGTACCCGCTTCAGAGCTGAAAGAACCTCACAAGTCACTGATACCTGGCCCAGCATTCATCTAGCAGGCTGGTGAACTCCTTGAGAGTCTGGGTGGTGCATTAATGCCATTGTGCCCTCTGTGCCTGGCACAGGGTGGCACTCCAACTGTGACTGGTTCTGCTGACTGGTAAGAGTGACTGGATCCTTGCAGATCCAGCACAGCCAGTTGGGACCAGTGGAGTGAGCAGCTGGGTCAGCAGCTGAGCGCCCCTCCCCCATAGCAGGCTTCCCAAGCACTTCTCCCTGGCAAGCACAGAGCCAGTTGCCAGTAGCAGCAAGGGGACCCCATGGTTCCCTCCTACTTCTGCTAGCAGCTTAGCCTGTCATCCCCTGATAGCCAGCCCAGAGAGCTGCCATGGTGGCTCACAGTGCTGGTCAAATGCAGGGGTTCACTCTGAGTGACAACTCCTTCCAGGATGCTTGTCTTCTTCTTAGGATGACCCCAAGTCACGCACACTGGCTTTCCTTTCTGATGTGCCTGCTGACATACCTGTGCCACAAAACACAGGCCTGGTGGCTCAGCGGTCACCAAGATACACACCTTGGTGTCAGAGTGGAGAAAGGTCAGCTGCCCAGAGCAACCGAAGAGCAGGGAGCTCCCAGGATCTGGCGCGTGCTTAGAATCCCAGGTGCCATGGGCAGATTTTGGTCTAGTTTGGTTTCTTTAGCATTCTCCTGGGTGTGTTTTCTAATCACATTAGCTGCTGGAGTACAGCACACACCATCTGCTGATGTATAGACAAGTATCTTAATATGTATTGCCTCATTTAATTAAGGCCCATGGATGTAGGTAGCATTTATCTCTGCATTTTACAGTGCAGGAAACTGAGGCACAGTAATTTGCTTAAGGCTCCACAGCTCCTAACAGGCATTCCCAGGTTAAAGCAGGAGACGGGCACACATACATATCTACATACAGATCTAGTTTCTATGTATTTTATTTAGTCCTTACCTTATTTTATTTTTTGGTTTTTGAGACAGGGTCTTTCTCTGCACTGATCTCACAGAGGTCTGTCTGCCTCTGCTTCTAAAGCACTGAGCTCAAAGGTGTATGTCTGGATTTATTTGCTTGTTTTAATTTTGGATGAGGTTTTTGAGATGCGGTCTTTCTTACATTTCACTTTTTCACTGTAGCTCGTGTGGTCTTGCTTTGGAGATTAGAAGACTGAAGCAGGGGTTGAGTACGCTCAGGTCTCGTAGTTGACCAGTGGACGATAACTCACCAGGTCTGTCTGCTCCACCAACCCCAACAGCAGAGTGAACTATAAAAGCACAGGCACATGCTCAGGGGGCCCAGGAAAGGACATCTGATGGCGGTAAATCTAGACACTCTTGAGAGCACCTCCTCGCCAAACTGGAGTCCAGCCCTGAGTGCACACACGGCTCCAGTGGGAATTCCAACATCATCTAAGGCTCCCACTCACTTCACCGGGCAGCTCACCTGGATTCTTTTTGTCACGCTCTCTCTCCCTCCCCCATCTCTGTATCTGTCTTTCTGTCTGTCTCTTTCTCCTCCTGCTCCTCCTCTTCCTCTTCCTCCTCCTCCTCTTCTTCCTCATCCCATACCCCCGAGTTTTCTACCCAGCTTCACACTATCTTCAGCTCACAGTTACAATTTTAGGACTGGAAACATGCCAACTCCATGATAAAGGTTGGCCTTGCATGTATAATGGCCTAGGTTCAACCTCCAGTATTACAAAAGTGAGAAATAAAGAATCAAAAGATGGCTATAACCCCAGAATCACAGACCGGGAAGGAGCCTTTGAGATGACCCCAGAATCACAGACCAACAAGGAGCCTTTGCGATGGCCCAGTGTCTCTCTGTCTGCTTTAAGGCTACAGAAGGCAGCAGTAGCCCCTCTCTGCCTAAGGGAGATTTGCCCTTGTTAATGGGGGTGGAGGATCATCTGAGGCACAAACCGCTTGGCATTTCCCTGGAGTCACACAACTGTGGCAGCACAGAAGCTGCCCTTGAAGGGGGTTTGTCTAACTCAGTGGGAGCATCAGCAACTCTGCTCCATCTTTTCCAAGAGGCCTGGGAACACAGGAGCAAGTGGGACCTGACCAGGTGTCCAGCTGCAAGGAGGGCGGGCCTTGCAGGGAGCAACCTGGCCACTCCTTGACTGGCGTGGGACTCTAGGCAGCCACACAGCGTGGCATTGCCAGCTTTCCTGGCTACTGCGTGGCT
Organism: Acomys russatus; assembly: GCF_903995435.1. Taxonomy (NCBI): domain Eukaryota; kingdom Metazoa; phylum Chordata; class Mammalia; order Rodentia; family Muridae; genus Acomys; species Acomys russatus. The sequence goes on from NC_067142.1 coordinate 85,349,931, forward strand.
GTCTGGGTGGCTCCCCACATGAAAGAAGAAACAAATGATGGGTATAGAACGACTGTGCTTTAGGATGATCTTCCTCTTCCTTTGCAGCCCCTTGTTCCTCGCCCTGCTTTCTTTCAGATTAGACAAAGGAAGTTTGACCCAAGGGGCAGAATCACAGAGTGAGCCCAGGCACTCCCATCCCAGCCCAGCTGTGGCTAAGGCCCAGAGTTCCCTGGATTTAGATTTTGCTACAGCGCCAGCAGGCACCTCAGGACACCAGTAATCCCAAACCCACAGGAGCCATTTCTTAATAGAAGTTAGCAGCACACAGTAATTAAATGCCCACTAAGTATCAGGTATGCCGATGAGTACTCTGTGCTCATCACCTAATGAGCCAGGTGTGCTATTATCCCCACTCCATGGACCAAGAAATCACACTGTAAAAGATGAGGTCACTGACCAAGGTTCCCCACTGAATGATGAATTCCACAAGACTGCCTGATTACTGATACCTCCCCGTGAGCCAGAACAGTGTAAAACACAGGGGAGATATTCCTTAGCTGGGGTGTGACTCAGTGATAGAGCCCTTGCCTGGCATGTGAGAGGCCTGGGCGGGGTGAGTGGACGGGTGCTAAAGGGCAAAGCAGGAAGGAGTCCGCCCTCTTGACATATGCGGAAGCAGAGAGAACACACTGAGGTGAGCCAGAGGAGCCAGCGTTGTCCACGACAGTTCGAGCCTGCCCTCTCTTTGTTTATGTATCCTGCTGAGTGTTGTGAATGGGAACACTGTGGGTGTGCACACCAGTTGCTAATTCTGGAAGACTTGTGAATCCTGAGCACAATCATGCCGAAAGCTGGCGAGTGAGTCACACGCCCCACATGGAGTACACAGCATGCTGGCTGACAGGATGAACCAGAAGTCGCTCTCCCTGCTCCATGAGCTCTTCTGGGGAGGAGGGTCAGGGCCACAGTAGGCCTCTGGATCCCCTGCACTCTGTAAACCTGTAGACTATACAAGTTCTTCTGGTGGCATCCTGGAGAGGTCAGTCCCTCCCCACAGGATGTCACTTGGAACCTGGAAGTGGTGGGCAGTACCCTGTTCTGCCTCACTTGGCCTCTCTGGGCAGCAGTACAAAAAGCTGCTGCCAGGAAACGAGTTAGCTTCTAACAAAGGATGCACCTCAGCTTGCCCTCAGAAAGAACTTAGACATTCA